>NC_063167.1:23893359-24531359 GCF_023159225.1 Perognathus longimembris pacificus | reverse complement strand
TTCAGTGAATTAATGAGTCTGTAAGTGTTTGCTGACCATGCCTGTAGGTGGTAGGGGCAAAAAGGGCAGGGCTAAGCAGCACCTGCAAGGATTCCCTTAGAAGGGTTCCCTCAGTGGCCTTTCTGGCAGGTGGGATCACACATGGCCTCTTGAAGGCTCTGCTTTGATCACCTGATGATGACTGACCCACAGGTGGGGCCTACTTCAATTCCTTCCTATGCCAAGGATGCCCCTATCTGCCAGTGGGTGGGGCCAAACCACACCTCCAGGGGCTACACCTGCATTGGGTGGGTCTGCTTCAGCACAGAGCTCCTTCCCAGAAAAAGCAGAGTCCAGCCCAATAAAAAAAAACCTACCCATTAACACACCCACTTGCAAGAGGAGGAAAACTGAGGCCTGGGAGGTGACATCACATGCCCGAAGTGACTTAACTTCAAATACACCTATTGCCTGTTGTATGCAGACCACAGACAGCGCTGTAAGGTAGCTATGCTTATATACACTGCTAAGAGATTGGGGCTCAGAGAGGGTTAGTATCTTGCCTAAAGCCACACAACTAGAGCAGCCGCCTTATATTGTGTGTGGATATTGAATCCTAAAATTGCTGCCTCAGGCAAAAACTCATAGAGTTCAAGTTAAATCCACTACCTTTAAATTGAGTCTCTCATTTTCTTCTTATGTTGCCTAATACAGTTATTTTTGTCTAATTGAGTACACACTTGAGTCTGAGAATTGATGAGCAGGTCTGGAGGGAAGTCTAGAAGAATGAAATCCTTGGACTCTTTAACCCCAGTAGGGGCTAAGTTACCCACCCTCACCCAACTGAGGCAAGTCTGCTGGCTTACAATTGCATGATAGTGCCTTCTGGTCTTACCATAGATGAGTAGATTCATGAATGAGTTACATATTTAAAAGCACCTGCACAGTGATTGGCATACAGTAGGAGCTAAATATATGTGTGCTATATTTGAATCTAAATGAATGAATCCACTCCTTATATAGATATTACATTTCTATGAGGTACTAGGCCATGCCAGGCATCAGGCAAGCAGTGGTGATCAGAACACACAAGCTCCCGGCCCTATGCTTTCAGCAGCAAGCATCCTAGTCGCCTCAACAAGGAGATGCCCATCAAATAGGTAAGTTAACGGGTGGGGCTCAGAGGGGAGGAGTTTCTTGCACAGCAAAGCTGGACAGGATCAGAAGGCCTCTGTTGTCTTTGCCTAGCTTTGCATTCACTCCACGATCTTCTAGGACCCAAGATTTACCCTATCTTTATCCCCAGTGCTGAAAATACCTAGGGAAGCTGAGTGGGGGTCTTTCCACCTCTATGGGTGCCCCGTGCTGGGCATGGTCTCGTATCAGGGTCTTCTGGTGTCTCCTATGTGGCCGGTTTCAGGGCACCTCCTGAGTGCACGTGTGTTGCTTGGACTGATGGCCAGTTCCCCACTCTTTGTAACCCCCCCCCCCCACTGGCGTGGGCTCACCCTTTAGATGCAGCGGAGAGTGAGACTGGGCACTAATTTACACTTGTTTAACTACAGCTGCCGCCCACCCGCCATGTGTCTATCCGCCATTTATTGCGCTTTCCAAAGCCCTGCCCGGCACTCAGGGGCATTTCCTGCCTCCGCTAATGGAGGAGAATAGACGCATTATATGTGAATAATGGATTATGATGATACAATTTGGGTCTCTTAGCTCTCACCGAGCCTAGGCTGGCCTTGCATTATTGATAACTTACACACACCTTCCCAAGCGTGTTTATGTAAATATTTAATAGGGAAAGCAAGTTAACCCATTGGTTTCAGCCTTTTCCAGAGCACTGGAAGTAAAGGCTAGAAAAGGTGACTGGGGGACTCCCTTTGGCACCCCCACTACTCAGCAAGATTCAGTGATTAAGTCAGATTCCCTTTAGATAAGCTAGAGAGTTCCCATGATGTTCATATTGGTTCCAAACAGGACTTTGTGGCCTGGAGATTCATGGCTTTCCAAGAACTAAGAGCAAAGGGCAGCCCTCCCCTCCCCGGGGTTGAGGAGACAAGCGGGTAAACCCAGAATGTTGGGAGTGAGAGATGCAGCCAGGGCGGGGCTCACCACGTCACCTGGCCGTTTCCACGCTCCACATTGCTTGGGGGAAGGCAGGGCTTTAGTGACCAACTCTAGGTCTCCTCCTGGCTCCATCACTTTTCAGATGGTTGGCAAGTGACTCCATGTCTCTGTATACTGTCTTGCGCATAAACTGGGGACAGGATGTAGGTGGCTGGGTGCAAGGATTCTGTGAGCATATGCGGTCTAGGTTGAAGAGGTTTGTATACTACAAACCAGCACGTGATGCCCAGCATGAGGTGAGGGCTCAATGATCCCACAATTACGTAGCAGCAATGGTAAGATGCCCATATGTTCCCACAGTCTTGGTGCAAATGTTAACTGGCAGTGTTTCTTGCTAGTATGGAAAAATGTTTTGCCTCCTAGACTGGAGGGAGGACTGTTCTTTTCCTAATATTGCGTTCCTGGTCACGAAGCTACTTTGTCCCCTTCTGGGAAGTCACAAGGGTGGCCATGTGCCCCGTCTGTCTGTGCTGAAGATGGAGGACCAGGGAGACCTAAGTGACCTGAGGTGGCCTCCCTGCCCTCCCCACCCCCAGCACTACCACCTGGGCACCCATCTCTTCCTCTCTGGTTTCTCCACTCCGTGTCCTTCCTCCTAGGCTGCCACTCACCTGCCCCACTCAGAACACAGTTCCTCCAGCCATCAAGCCTTCTCATCCGTGGGCACCTCTGCCCGAAGGTCCATCTCCCCCTCATCTGCCTAGAAGCTCTGACTGTTTCAGGATGGGGCTCTGCCATCTCTTCCTCCAAGCCGTCCCTGCCTCTCTCAGTGATGTCATTTTTTAAATTGAAATGGTCAACTTGTTTTTCTGCCCACCATCAGAGCTTCGGGTCCAAGGTCTCAGAGGCTGGCACTGCATGTGACAGACTTTCTGTCTCCCCAGCCCCTCCCGTGCGTGGGCCCTGGGCAGGGTGCTGTGGGAAAACCGCCACACACAAGGGCACAATGACTTGGCGTTTCAAAGGAATCATTCTGGCTGCCATGGCGAGCACAGACTCCAGGAGATAAGAGCAGAGACTCCAATGAGGAGGCTGCTGTGAGAACTCAGGTAGGACATGACCGTGGGTGAGGCAAAGAGGTGGGAGGAGGTGGTCAGGGAGGCGGTAGGAGGTGGTAGAGGGGGTCAGGGGAGAGGGTGGGAGCTGGCTGGAGGAGGTGGATGATGGTCAGGGGAGGTGATGGAAGGTAGATGGAGGAGGTAGGAAGTGGCCAGACAATCAGGTTCTAATAGTGGTTGAGGGTGTGACTGGTTAGATTTCCTGGTCATGTATTTCCTGTGAACAAAAAACAACATCTAGGGGCTGAGAATGTGGCTTAGCAGTAGAGTGCTCGCCTAGCATGCATGAAGTCCTGGGTTCGATTCCTCAGCACCGCATTAACTGAAAAAGCCAGAAGTAGCGCTGTGGCTCAAGAGGCAGAGTGCTAACCTTGAGCAAAAAGAAGCCAGGGACAGTGCTCAGGCCCTGAGTCCCAAGCCCCCAAGACTGGCCAAAACAACAACAACAACATCTAGGACAAATCAAAGAGTCATCCTTGAGTGTGGGCATGAAATTGCCACTAACCAAACGAGGAAGGCTGGGGAGGAGAAGGGAGTGTGGGAGGGAGCTGAGAGTCATATTTGGGTGTCATAGTGAATGGACATTCTGAAGCTTGTACTGGACACCCAAGGAGAAGGTTTGAATGAGCAACTGCATCTAGGAATCGTGAGACCCGGACATGAGTTATGAATGTGGGGTCATCAGCACACACATAAGTTAGACACTAGCGGGGGGAGGTGAGGTAGAAAGAGACACCAGGGCCAGAACCCAAGTATTTTGACCAGTCAATGTGGGAATGGAGGAGAGCAGCAAAGGATGCTGGGATGAGGTGACTGATAGGGTCAAAGGAAAACTTCCTGGTTGTAACTTCAAGTAAAAATAACAATTGTAATTAAATCGCCCTCATACATACTCTGTTAGGTACCTCTGTTAGTTTTTTTTCCCCTGAGGTTTAGGAATTCTTGTTCCCCTTGTACAGATAAGAAGACTGAGGCTCTGAAAGGTGAGGCTGTAGACCCAGGTCTCATGGCAAGTGAGTCGTGGCACAGTGGCAATGAGCTCAAGTGTCAAATCCACCTGGGCCACTTTGGGAAGCCACTTTGTGAGACGCTAAGAGCACCTGGTTCTCCAGAGAGGGTCAACCCTTGAAAGACATTGATTTCATGCACTCAGCAGCTGAAGAAATGCCGTTTCACAGATGAGGACACTGAGGCTTAGAATCTCATCAAGTGGCCTCTCAAAGTTGCCCAGACAGGGATCTGAGTTCCTGTCTCCTGCCTTCTTCTAGCCACTTGGGATCCTCCCAGGTAGGGGCTAGGGGAAGGTCAAGGAGTTGAGACTCACCGGAGCTTCTCCACTTGAAATGCCGGGTCTCTTCCAGATGCCACATGTCAGGCTGGGATCACACAGCCCCCCCCCCCTCGCTCTTCGGCTGGGAACATGGAAGGAGAGGATCCCCGTACCAAAGCCAGGCTGGGCACTCCCAGGGAGCCCCTTTCCTCCTGCCTGCCCAGCATCTGCCCCGTGCCAGCTCCTGCCTGCCTGCCAGATGTGCCAGCTGCGGCTCCTCTCCACAGAGAGCTTCATTTATTAATTAACGTGGACGCCGAGGGGGCAACTCCTCAGACCCAGCCTCAGAGCAGATCTTGGCACATTTTTCAGACTTTGTTTAATAATTTATCATCTTTTAATCATAAAAATAATTAGCACAAGAGCGATAATCTGTGCTCTGCCGAGAGTACACCAGTGGAGGAGTTTTCAGACAGTGCCAGAGCCCAGAGAGTTGCGTGTTGGCAGAGAGGAGAGAGAAGGCTGGCTCGGAGCCAGGTGTCCTCTCCCGGGCTGGCTCAGTGAGTCAAGAGTGAGAAGCATGCTGCCTGGCCCTGGAAGGGACTCTGAGGGGAACCCCAGGACGCACCACTTCCTTCAGAGTTGGAGGCTCCTACTCTTGCCTGGCCTAACTCGCTGGCTATCCTTTGGGATGCTTCCTCCCTCTGTGGGTCCCTTACTTTTCCCATCTGTCCAATGGGAGTTATAATGATCAGAGAATGCCCAAGGACACTTGTGATCAAGATGCCATGACCCAACAAGGTGGCAAACAGAGAAGCAGTGGCTGGTAGCATCCCGAGAGGATGAGCAGGACCATCCCCAAGATCTCAGAAACCTTCCATGCTCCCTCCAACACCTCTCCTACCACAGCCCACAAGGGCATGTACTGCCTCCCGAGGATTCCCATATGCTCCTACAGGCCCCTAGGACAAGACAGTGTACTCCAAGCTGTATGGCTTAAAGCAAGTCTCTCTCCTTTCTCTGACCCTCAGTTTACCTATCGAGAGAGAGACAGAGAGACAGAGAGACAGAGAGAGAGATCATTGAAAACCCACAGGTCTCCAGAGATGTTTCAAGGGATAGGATGACAAGTTCAACCCTAGGAGACATTGATCCTACTCTGTCCCGGATGTAACAGTTACTTCCTGTTCACACCGCAGGTTCCAGGGCAGGGACCACCTCATGCTCCATCCTTACACAATGAAAGAAAGCCTAAATGTCACATAGTTCTGGGTTTCAGTTTTGAGGATGTCTAACCTATACAGGCACGTCAAGGGCTCTGGGTAAGACCACGGCAGCTAAGGAGACAATTCTGACCCTTCTTGAGGGCCCCGAGGAAGCTCCTCCAGCTGCCTCAGTCTCTTCATGTGAATTTGAGGATAGCTGTCTGAGCTTGGAGATGCCCAGAAGCAGAGCCTGAGACAAGCATTTGAGAATTAAAGAGTTGTGACAGACACCATATGGTCATCAAAGCCAAAAATATTTACTATCTGGCTCTTTGCAGGAGAATGTTGGCCGGCCCCTGGTCTAGGATGTATGGTAATACTCGCTCACAGTGGTCCCTTAGAAGAACAGGTTGCTAGGCTCTATCTGCAGCTCCAATCTACCATTGGCTGCTCCCAGCTATGCAACAATTAACACACACACACATACACACACACACACACACACACACAGCACACCAGGTTGGCATACCCCAGTGGCCGGAGGGCTCTCTGATACAGCCTGACATATCTGTGCAGAGCAATGAGTGCCAATAAGAACTCAGAAACCAGGACATTTAAGGCCTTTTCTCTGAGTAGCTCTGAGGACTAGATATACACTGGTACCAGGACTTGAACTCAGAGCCACATGCTCTTACTCTGATTTTTTTTTCTCTCGCTCATGACTGGCATTCTACCACTAGAGCCACATCACCAGCCCAGCATTTTGCGAGGTGATTGGAAATAGAGTCTCTTAGACTTTTCTACCTAGGCTGACTTTTGAACCATGATCCTCCAGGTCTCAGCCTTTGGAGTGGCTAAGATTGTAAACTTGAGCCTCCAGCACTCAGAATATGGAGTGTCTGCCAGTAGTCAGCAACGTTAATAGTCTCTGAGAGCCTCTCACCCAAGTTAATTTGGACTCGTTCTACAATGAGCTGCCCTCACCTGCTTGATCTCAGTCCACCTGTCTTTCTTGGAGCCCCCCAGCGGTCTGTCCTGGGAAGAGGATTTCTTTCCCAGTCCAGTTAAATCTGTGTCTGGTCAAAATTGAGATAGCATCAACTCTCCCTGGCTGCTTTTCCTGCAAGTGTTTTCTTCCTGGACTCCCTCCTGGGCTCTGTCCTCAGGGCTGCGTTGGGCAGGTGCCATAGGGGTGGGGGGGTGCCCCCAGGCTACCCCGAGGCAGGCAGATCTTCTCTACACTCACTGCTTCTGCCATCTTTGACCCTGTGACTCCTGTTTATCGTCACCTTGCTCTTCCGTACCATCCACAGGCTGTCCACACGTCTGGCCCCTCAACATCACTTTTCACCCACTGGGGGACTATTCTAGAAGTTGGTTCCAGGCTCTTTTTAGAGAGACATTCTATGAGCACATTTGAGTAGAAAGTACATTGGCATGATCAGAGCTTGGATTAGAGTCAGGTCAGTCTAAGGCCAGAGTCAGGAGTCCAGTCTGGGTTCCAGCCAGCTCAGGAGTCAGGATCAAGACAAAGCCTGAGGTCAAGGTCAGGGTTGTACTAGCCCAAGGTCAACAAAGAGTCAGTTCAACCCCAGGAACCCAACACAACCAATAGCTTGTCTAACAACTCCATCCAGGTCATGGTGCCTATGTCCTGGACCAGCCTGGGATCCTGGCACCCCTGAGCACTTCTAGCCGGTCCTTCCCTGTGGGGGCACCTGCATTTTCATTCACGTATACCGCACCCTCCTGGCCAGGCGGCTAGCATTCCCAGGTCCATCTGTCTGCTGAGCTGTCGTGGGAACCAAGCTCAGAGAATGGGCCCAAGCCGTCTCCCTCCGGAGCCTGTCTCCAGACTGTTGGCGTTCACGGCTCTGCCTCGCAGCCTCCGAGCTGGGCTCGAGCTGCGGAGCCCAAACACCGTCCACTGCTCAGTTCCAGCCAGCACCAAGCACTCCCCAGATGGGCAGGGATCGCGCCGAGCCTGCCTGCCTCCTGCCTCAGGCATTGCTCGCTCCCTGCCAGCAGCCCAGGGAGATGCCCAGTCCCCAGGCTCCAGGAGAAGGCAGAGAACTCACCACCAGCAGCTCCAGGGGCAAAAGCATCCTCTAACCAGCAAATCCCAACAGCCCCAGACCTGGCCGGAGGGAAATCCAGCCTCTCTCCCTCTCTCCCTCTAGCCACTGCCCTCTGGCCAGCCACAGAACTATCCAGGACAATTGGGGAGCCAGGAAGCTCCTTGTCCATCTGATTCCCCTGGGGCAACTGGCTGGAAAGCTCTGGGGCCCCATGGAGTTCCAGGTTACACAGCCCTGATCCAAATCCCAACCATACCATGTCAAGTCATATGGTCTGCAGTCAGTGACTCTTGCCTCTGTTTCCTCATTTGTAAATGGGTCTAGTAATCTCTAGCTTCTGTTGGAGTATCTGCACAGAATGCCACTCCCCCCGCTTTTTTTTCCTGGACATGGTACCCCTTTCCTATGCTCTGCTGTCTTTTCTCCACAGCACAGCAGTCGATCCTGGGATTTTGGTCTCTGTGACTGTGGAGTGGGCACAAACTGACTCACAGACAGGAGTTTCAGAATGGATCGAGGCAGGGAGAAAGCGTACATGGCAAGTCTGGGAGGGAGGCATGACTGAGAATCACTGGGATGAGGCACCACTTGGAACTTTCTAGACACTGAGCCAACAGCTCCCTTTGAGCTGAAGCTACGTGGAATGGGCCTCTGTTTTGACCAGCATCAGAAATAGAGGACAGCACATGCCATGGTCAAGAGCCTGTCCCTGAGGCTGGACAATGGGGTCACAGTCCAGCTCGGCCACCTATTGAGCAGTGTCACCAGCAACTCACTACTCCCATCTAGAAGACAGAATCGATTATTTTATAAGTATTTATGGGGTCACCGACAGGGAAAAGCTGGTGAATAGGCCAAGGTGGTCCTGCCACTTAGGGCCTCACTTCTAGTTAGGGGGTGGGGGGTGGGCCAGAGCCTGCTGCTCCAGGACTAAGGCAGAGCCGCGGCATGGCCTGCTGGCCCGGGCACTACTCAGTGCCCACCGCAGGGTGAGCCACACCCAGAACCCTTGAGGTCAGTGGGGTGTGAGGCGGGGATCCAACAGCACATGGAAACCTCTGTCTGATGCTGCAGACCTCCCCTCCCCTCTCCCTTGATGTCCCAGAAGTCTGGGAGCATGAGAGAGCCATTCATGCTCCCCCACACGCCCTCCCCACCCCCCACCCCCGTGCTCACTCAGGCTCCTGAGGGTGCTCGTGAACCCCAAAAGAAGGCACTGCAGAGCTCTGGGGAAGTACAGGTTTGAAGGTAGTCCCTAGAGTCTTGCAAAGACACCAAAAGACCTTATCGTCAAGACAAGGAGGGAAAAAAAGAAAGAAACCAAGTAAGATTCTGTTTTATGGCATTAGGGTTTGAACTCGAGACCTTGAACATGCTAGCCAGGCCCTCCCCCAGACCATCTTAGTTATTTTTCAGATAGAGCCTCACATTTTTGGAGGGTCCCCCTCTGGAGCCAGCCTCAATTCACAAGCCTTCTATATGCAGCCTCCCGCGTAGCTGGGATCACAGACCCACACTATCGCATCTCGATGGTTCACTGAGGTGTGGTCTCACTCATTTTTGGTCAAAGTTGGCCTCAAATCATAGCCTTCCTGATTTCTGTCTCCTGGAATTTTTTTTTTTTAAATAGTGTGAGCTACAGTACAAGAACTCCCACGCTGGCAACATCAAAGGGGAATGTTGTGCTCCGGTAGAGACAGGCAACAGGAGCAGAAGACATGGGTCTGACAGCCAGTGGCTTCCTGGGGAGTCAGACATCCCAGCCTAAGCCATCAGGAGGCAAAAGGAGCCAAGCCAGTGAACAGCAGAAGCAGGCTGCGCAAGTGTCAAGGTTCTTCTGCCACTGACAACTGACAACTGTGGCACCAGGCCCAACCTTAGGGTTAGCCAAACTTGGCAACATAACTTTTGCAAAATTACATGATGATTTTATGAGAACTGTTACTTATAGCTTGTGTGTGTGTGTGTGTGTGTAGGCACACACCCATGCATGTGCACAAGCACACGGTGCCCACTAGTTCCAGGGCTTGAGCTCAAGACCTTGCATTCTCACTTGGCTTTCTTGCTCACAGCTGATGTTCCACCACTTGAGCCATGCCCCCAGTATGGCATTTTGCTGGAGATGGAGTCTCACAGACTTTTCTGCCTGAGCTGGCTTCGAACCACAATCTCCCAGGTGTCAGCGTCCAGAGTAAGTAGGATTCCAGGGTAAGCCATAGGCGTTCTTGTTTACATGTTACATAGTTCATACTTCAAGTGTAGAGAGGATGCACAGTAGAGATGGTCAAGGCAGAAGGAGCTGGGTTCAGACTGCCTGTGTTCAACCTTACCTTGAACGAAGTACTTTGCCTCCCTGCACGTTTCCTCATCTGTAACTGAAATAATGGAACCCAGCTCACACAATGCACAGAGATGTTAAGAGGGACGTTTAGAAGAGGGCTTGGCACACAGGAAGTTCTCAGCCAATAGGTGACATGCTGTTGAGCCTTGCTATGTATCAGGCACTGTGTGAGGCACTTTAGACACCACGCCACAAGCCTCACAACACTCTACCATGCACATTATTTGCCTCGCCCTCGTTTTCTTTTTTCTTTTGGTTTTTTTTTTTTTTTGGCCAGTCCTGGGCCTTGGACTCAGGGCCTGAGCACTGTCCCTGGCTTCCTTTTGCTCAAGGCTAGCACTCTGCCACTTGAGCCACAGCGCCACTTCTGGCCATTTTCTGTATATGTGGTGCTGGGGAATCGAACCCAGGGCCTCATGTATACAAGGCAAGCTCTCTTGCCACTAAGCCATATCCCCAGCCACTTTTCTTTTGTTTTGATTTTTGAAGTAGAGTCTCACTGTGTAACCCGGGCTTGTGATCCTCCTGAATCCCAGTGCTGAGATTACAGGCGTGTACCACAACACCTGGTTTATAACTGATGAGAAAACCATGTCCCAGAGGAGATGATTTGTCTGAATCATACAGCTTTTAAATGGTTGAGCTGAAGTTCCCGTTCGAGACTGTCCCCAGAGTTTAAACCCTTAATCAGGGTCAAACCCACAAATGAGACCCTCGGAGGACAAAGCACAGGGGAGATGTACACAGGGAGAGCGAGCCCCTTCCTGTTTGGCCACACTCAACACTGGCATGTTCCTATTGCACACACTCTTCCTGCTTCTTCTTGGAGGAATCCTTCCTCACCCCTCGGAAGGACATGGGTTTGGGTGACATTGCGGTTGACTCGTTGCTCTCCATGAGCCAATGTCACTGTGCTGGGCTAACACAAGACACCAAATCTCCGTGCTAAATGCCTGGTCCCCAGGGAGCACTATTGGGAGACAACAGGGCCTAGTAGAACCCTTAGATCATTGCAGTTGTGTCCTGAAGGGGGATTGTGGGATGGGGTGTGAGTGCTATCTCTTCACTTTTATGCTCAAGGCCGGCACTCTACCATTTGAGCCATAGCTCCACTTCTGGCTTTTTGCTGGGTACTTGGAAAGAAGAGTCTCACAGACTTTCCTGCCCCAGATATCTTGGTACTGTGATCCTCAGATCTTGGCTTCCTGAGTAGCTAGGATCGCAGGCGTGAGCTGCCCCCATCCCACTGTCCTCTTTCTCATTTGCTTCCCAGCCATGAGGTAAGCAGTTTTCTCTGCCACACCCTCTGGACCATTACCATCTGACATGCCCGCCAGAAACCCAAAGCTATTGATCTACCCAACTCTGGACGGGAACCTCCAAACCGCAAACCACAGTGATCTCTTCTTCTTCTTCTTCTTCTTCTTCTTCTTCTTCTTCTTCTTCTTCTTCTTCTTCTTCTTCTTCTTCTTCTTCTTCTTCTTCTTCTTCTTCTTCTCCTTCTTTCCTTCCTTCCTTCCTTCCTTCCTCCTCTTCCTCCTTATTCTTTCCTTCCTTCCTTCCTTCCCTCCTCCTCCTTCTTCTTCTTTTCTTCCTTCCTTCCTTTCTTTCTTCCTTCCCTCCTCCTCCTTCTCCTCCTCCTCCTCCTTCTTCCTCTTCTTCTTCTATTCTTCTTCTTCTTCTTCTTCTTCTTCTTCTTCTTCTTCTTCTTCTTCTTCTTCTTCTTCTTCTCCTCCTTCTCCTCCTCCTCCTCCTCTTTCTCCTCCTCCTCCTCTTCCTCCTTCTCCTCCTCCTCCTCCTCTCCTCCTCCTCCTCCTCCTCCTCCTCCTCCTCCTCCTCCTCCTCCTCCTCCTCCTCCTCCTCCTCCTCCTCCTCCTCCTCCTCCTCCTTCTCAAGGATTTTGTAATAGTGATGGAAACCTGGCCAATACACTCTCCAGTTATCTCTACCTGGTGCTCTCCTCAACCTCTTAGATTTCCCAACTGCCCTTGAAATTTACCACCACCAAATGAACACATGATCTTCCTTCCATCCCCACGTCCCTTCCGAACAAAACTGGTACTTTCTCAGATGTGACTATCAGATGTCCATTCTTCTTCCCTCCCAATTTTTCATCCCCTTCAATTATTCTACAAGTGTGTCTTTCCTTCTGAACAGCCCTGGCCACCTCTACAGCCTCCATTCTAATCCAAGATGCTCTCCTCCCTTCCTCCTGCCTTTCCATGCTGGTCCCTCTTCGGATTCCATCTTTTACTACACACCAAACTAATTTTTTTCAAAAAGCAAGTCTAGTCTTGGCATCCAGGTGGGTGGTAGCAATCTGGCTGCCACAACCAGCTCCTAGTCTCACTTCCTGTGCACTCATGCCCAAGTGTCCCTTGGCAACTTCTCAGTGAAGTTCTATAACATGCCAGTAGCTCTGACCATACCAAATGCCTTCCCTCACACCAACCATATGGCCAAGGGGTGCATGAACATGAATGGCTTAGCCTGGCTTGTAGGCTCACTGGTGGAGTTGAGGAAGAGTCTTGAGTCAGCCTGATTTCCATGATTATGACAAAATACCTGATGGGTAATTTGTGTGAAGAGAAGAGGTTGATTTAGCTCATATTTTAGAGGTCAGCTCTTCCAGCCACATCCCAACACCACTAGTAGCATCATGGCAGTAGTAGGTGGGACAGGAAAAGGACAATCATGGAGCAATGGAAGCAAGAAGACTTTTTATAACAACCCCTCTCACAAGAGCTAAGTAGAGTCTCGCCAGCACTTCATTATTCCCTCCTGATAGTGCTATTCTCAAGGATC
The DNA here is from genome assembly GCF_023159225.1 of Perognathus longimembris pacificus. Lineage (NCBI taxonomy): Eukaryota > Metazoa > Chordata > Mammalia > Rodentia > Heteromyidae > Perognathus > Perognathus longimembris. Next base: position 24,518,493 of record NC_063167.1, on the reverse strand, counting down.
TAATCATGACCACTGGAATCTCAACGTTGCCAACTAGATACCTGAACCTTGGGAAATCTTCAAACCATATCTAGACTACAACAACTCCCAGCTAAAACACAAGTAATGAAAAAATCAGGAACCTGTGAGCCTCTGAATGCATTTCCTACAAAAAGAAAAAAGCTACTTGAACCACCAAAACACAGATGGCATGCACTGTGGCCTCTGGGAGGGGCTTCCATTGTAAATCAGTGTTTTCCTGTGTGCATGTTCACCTGAATATCAAGCATGCAGAATCCTCTGGGATGGGGATAGAAAAGAAAAGGAAAACATTCATCATTAAGTAAGTTTGGGGAAAATTAAATTTTATTTCCTTGTCCTTTGAGAGTCACAGTCTTATTCGCATATTGGGCCACTGAAATCTGCAGCCAAGAACCTTGTGTGGCTGGCTGTCTTTAACCCAGTCGTTCTTAAATCTATTTGACTGCATGCTCCTTTCCTCATATTCCCTTGAACAGCCCCATGATGCAAGTTCATTCTGTCTTCCCTCCCTGTGATTCCTGATGCTCCCCTCTTGTGACAACTAAAAGCCGCTTTCCACCTCTTGTTTTTTTCCTCCTCCTACTTTTTGGGGCTGGGTCTCACTATGTAATCCCAGGCTGGTCTTGAACCCATCTTCCTCCTGCCTCCGCCTTCTAAGTGCTGGGTTTGCTGGCATGTACCACCATAGCTGGGTTCTTTTTTCCTCCTTTAAATCCTCCGTAAGCTAGAAAGACAACTCTGGGGACTGCCAAAGCTGTTTGTAAAGTGTGAGAAGGGGGTCTGAGTGAGATCCCTATGTGTCCTACTGGGGCTAAAGTGTGCAGATCCTGACATCTGTAGGTGCTGACATCTCGGTGGTGCTGATCACCTTGGTCTGGATCCGTGACTGGAGAGGTGGAGGCTGTTGGAGAGCTAAGTCCTAAATATATGATATGCCATTCTACACCGACCCCGCTGTATAACACAGTTCGCAGTTGTGGAGAGCAGGAGGATGGCAGAGCAGGATGATGGCAGGGACAGGACAGGGGATGGCAGGGCTTGCCTGTCGACCTCCAGGTGGTCCCTGCCACAGAACACCAGTGGCACCAGAAGGGTCCCAGCAGAGTCTGACAGGCTGACAGGCTGAGTGTGAAGCAGTGCAACTGCATTTCAACATGAGAATCTCAGTCACTGCAGGACAAGTTTCATTGGAAGGGAACAGAGCTACCAAACCTAAGAACAATTGCAAGGCAGAGTCTAGGAGAGCGTTCTAGAAGTGTGTGTGTGTGTGTGTGTCTGTCTGTCTGTCTGTCTGTCTATCTGTATACATGCATGAGCCTACAACACACATACATGAGTGCACAGAGCTGAACAAGTGTCGTGGGGGGAGGGGCATAGGGACATTGAGCCAGCGGAGGCTGTTTGTGTAAGAAAAAGGAAAAGAGACTGCGATCTGAGTGAAGACAGGTGCTCAGGTAAGCTGAAGGCATAGGCCTGTGGTGAAGGCTAAATGAAGAGCTGTGGACATCGCTGTGGTCTGTTATGTGGGCTGTTTCCTCGTGCAGGACCTGATGCATCATCTCGCTCATGGACAAGCCTGTGGTCTGCCTTGTGGTTTGCCCGCATGGTTTGTCACAGCTCCATGAGAGGATGGGCTGTCCGAAACCAGGCCAGGCACAGGCCAGGCAGGTTGCCTACGTGGGGATGCAGAGCCCTTCTTCAGCCCTTTGGGGGTGGCAGGGTGGAGGGAGGAGGCGTTGGCAGTCCCAGTGAGTTATGACTTTTATTATGCAGAAAACAGGCACATTAACTTCAGGTCCTTTGAAAAATGTGGTCCTGTAATCAGAGTCTGTGTCTGTCCTGATGCGTGGTGGCACCAGGCCAGGGAAATGCAGGGATGAAATAAACATTTAGAAAGACAACTACATTTGCAGATCTAAGAATTGAGTTATATTCATTTCTGACAGCTTCCTGAATCACAGCCCACGTCTCCACCCGGGCAAAACTGGGACCTGGCCCTTTAACTAGACTCCATTTCACATAATTAAAGACTCACAAAATTAAATGGCCTGCATGGAAAGTGGCTTTCAGTGGACTAAACGCCGGGAGCAATCTCCTCGCTAGAGTGGAGAAGTGACACTAGCTTGCAGATCAATATCATCTCTGTTATTAATATCAAAAGCACATTACTTTGTTTTTGCCTGGCTCCCCTCCAAGCCTCCGGCCCTGCCGTGGAGCAGCCATTTGCTGGGGCCATAATTTACTTTGGTGAGTTTTTAAGGTATTGTTTTGTCAGGACCAATCACCGTGACGTTATAAATGACTGGGGAGGACTTGCACTCTCCCTCAGTGGCATATGCAGCGAAATTAATTTTTAAAAGTTTCACGTCAATTACTCCTGTCCTTGAGTTATGCAAAGGGACAAAGGAGCGGAGACGTAGGACGTGAGTGATCTCAAACAGATGAGGTAACGACACCCAGAAACGGGAGCTGCAACCAGAGCAGACATTACACTATCTTTAATTGATGCATTGAATTAAACAAGGCTAAAGCCAAATAAATATTGACCACTTACCAAAAGGACCATTGATTTTTATGATAGACAACAATGCCATCCTCCACCTGGCCGGTGAGGGGCGAAGAAGGTTCTAAGCTGGAGTCCGGTTAGTTCTAGAATAGACATAGCACCTTGGTGAGACTTTGAAAAGTAGTAGTAAATGTAGCCAGGCACTGGCAGCTCACACCTGTAATCCTGGCTACTTAGGAGGTGAGATCTATGAATCATGATTCCAAACCAGCTTGAGAAAAAAAATCCATGAGACTCTTCTCCAATGAACCAGCCCAAAGTGGAGGTGTGACTCAAGTGGTAGAACACTAGCCTTGAGTAAAAAAAGAGAGAAAAAGGACAGCATCTAGGCCTTGAGTTTAAGCACCAGTACTGGTGAAAGAAAAGAAAGAAGGAAGGGGAGGGGAGGAAAAGGAAGAGTAGGGGAAAGGAGGGAGGGAGAGAGGGAGGAGGGAGGGAGGGGGGAGGGAGGGAGGGAAAGAGGGAGGGAGGGGGTAAAGAGGGAGGGAGGGAGGGAGGGAAGTCGTAACTGTTCTGTTTCTCACTCTGTTTGGCCTCACTCAATTTAAGCCCGCCTCAAGCTGGGCACTGCCTTCCTATGCTTCAGTACTGACTGTAAGGATGGAAGCCCTGAACATCCTCTCTTGGCGCTCTCCATCTCTTTTGTCTTCCTCCTACCCTAACCTCCCTCAGCAGCCCCTCCCCAAACCCGAAGAAGTAGCTGACCTCATCCCTGAGAACAGAAAGTGAGCGCTCACTTTCTGTTCTTATCTGAAACTCATGACAGAGAGGAAGACACAGAAAGAGGAACATAAAAAGATCTCTATGTCTAGAGAGATAACGGAACATCCCCAACTTCTGAGCACCTACATTGTGCCCAGCAATATCAAATTGGAGGCAAACATTATCTCCACCCATTCTTTTAGAAACTCCAAAGGCACACCTGGCAGAGACAGGCTTCTCACTGGACATGAACTTCTAAGAGACAGCATCTAGAGATTGCAGACCTCAGAATGGAAGTTTCCAGGCCTTTTAGCCCTAATCTTTGCCATGCCCACTGGCATGGCTGGTATGAGACCAGATCACAGCACCATGCTCAAGCTTGGTTGTCATGAGCTAGTCACCACCTCCAGAGCAAGCAGACCAGGTCCTTTCATGGTGGGAACAGAAGGAGTTCTGGCCTATGCATGCAAAAGATTCAGCATTCCTCCATCAGCAAACCTTTGCTGGCGCCTGTTCTGCTGCAGGCAGAGCTTCTGCAAGGAACACCTCCGCAAATGAGGCTCCCAAGCTGAGAGCAGACCCAGAGGAAGGTGCGGTATCTAGAGCCATACCACCCTGAACATGTGAATGAGACACCACATTGCTTCAAAATTCCTTCATTTCCATTTACCCAGATCTCAAGTAAAGGAAACAGTCTTTAAATACATTCCTAGCTTAACAATCATTTTTTTTTTAAAAGGAAAGGAAAAGATGCACAGTTCTTCTACATCAATAGATTAATTGGAGGGAAAAAAATCAGGCAGCATCCCGTGACACGCATACACACACGGGTTTACAGTTGTAAGCAAACAAACATGAGTATTTACAGGAATCCAAGAAGTATTCTAACAAATGTATTCTTTTTCAACACTCACAGTCTCAAGGTAACACGGGAACAGCCGTTGAGAGACAACTATTCAAATTTTGACTCTCTCAGGCGATTGCTTTCAGCAAGCACTGAGAAGCTCAACCTCCAGATGTCGAGGGTCCTCGTAAGGATGCGTTGAACACGGCTGTTCTGGCGAGTAACACATTCCCAGGCTTCCGATCTTGTTGTTTGCTTACACCGAGAATGGCGCCTCTATCAATGACTGAATTCTAGCAAAGCATTCGTGCCAACCCTGGAAGCATTTGTCAGGCAGCCTCCCAGCTGGGCAGGGGAAGGCCTGGGCTCCCTGGGCCTTTGCACTTCTTGATCATTGCACATGGGCTATAGCCCTTCTTTCTCCTTCAGTTGCCCCTTCTCATTTAAATCTCAGTGTGAGTGGCCCCTCTCTGGGGTGGTTTTCCAGAGCAGCAGCTCTCTCAGTGCCAGTCACTCCCCATCACGCTAACTCACCTGACTGACATGGAGTTACACATCACTCCTCAACATTATCTTGTGTATTCATTTGGTCACAGTGACCTTCGTAAGGGTACCAGCCTGCTCGGCTGTGGCCACGGCTGTGCTCTCGGCCCGGAGAACAGTGTCCTGAACATATCAGATACTCAGAAAATACGTATTCAATGAATAAATGAATGAGTGAAGAGCCTAGAGAAGTTTGGAGCTTCTGCTGAGCTTTGGGAAAGGAGAAAGCCCTAACGTACAGATACGGGGACAGATCGTGGTTGGAGAACACTGGATTAAGTCCATCCAGGCTAATTCATTCATCCCCCAGCCTGTAAAGAGCAGGCTGCTCTTTATTGCCTGACACTCCCAGCAGGCTCCTGGAGCTGACACTGAGGTAAAGAGGAGGGAGAGTGGGCACAGCTAACAGAGACCTTGAGGAGCAACCAGACTCATGACCTATAAGGCCATCCCACCTCGAGCATCTTCTGTACCTCAGAGGGTGGAGGTCAAGACCAAGCCAGAAGAAATTTAGGGCCACATCTGGCCAGGCTAAAGTGTTCGTATTTTCCTAGAAGCCTGGCTCTTGCTTACCCCCAAATAAAATGCAACTCAGTCAATTGCTCTGCCATCTCTTTGAGCCTCAATTTCCACATCTGTGAAATGGGAGGAGTAACTCACACCTTGCAAGTAGGTGGTGAAAACTGAATGTCTCTCTTTTTCTCTCTAGCTGGGGAATCACAGGTGATAAATAAATATTAGAGGTCATAATGATAAACAAGAAAATTTCTGCTCAACAAGTGGTCAGATGGGCTCTGGTAAGGAACAAAATAAAAACAAAACCAGGAATGGGAATGTACACTCCTGGCTTTCCCATTGGCCTTCAGCTTCTCATTTCTCCCCTACAAGGAGGACTTTCTAAAGCCAGCCTCAGAGATGTTGGGAGGATTATAGTCCTTCAATCATCTTTCAAATACATAAGAAAAGTGATGACATGTCCAGCACTAGGCTAGCCACTGGGTCAGACTTAGGATGATCAGGGTCACACCCTTGTTCCAGGGAGTGGTAAGGCCATGGAGCAAGCAGTCACAACAGCAGAACTCCTAGTGGCAGACACATTCGTATTAAGCCACACCTACCCAGTGCCCCCTGTGTGCCAGGCTGGGAAAGAACCAGGTAAGACTCCTGCCCGAATCATCTCCCTAAGAGTAGCTAATGTTCATGGACCATGGACATTATAAACTTAGGTTTTGATTCTTTAAACTGCCCCCCCCCCCCCCGCACGAATACTGGGAACGGCCACCTCCCAGGGTGGCAGCCAAGATTCTATGAATTAATGCATGTGAAGCGTGGACCAGAGGTTCTGGCACCTCCTTAAGTGCTCAATAAATGAAAGCGCTGATTCTATTTATTAGCTCGCTAGGTAGCAGTCGTGTTTAGAGCTTTACGTGTTTTATCTCGTTTAATCATGTAATCCAGGGTGACAAGTACTAAGATACTACACGTGAAATCACCTATAAACTTAAAAGCTCTGCACATGTGAGGGCGGGCAAAGAACCCAAGATGATGTGGAGTAGCCAGGATGGGACAAGATGGGCCAGAAAAGCGTTGAGAAGTTGAGCCGGAGGTGGGGCAGGGAGTGATGTGAGCAAGAGCAGCCCTTCTGCGAAAGCAGCGCTGTTTCTGCTACTGCAGAAGGGCAGATTCAAACAGGGCAATTTAAAAACATGTAAAAGGCATAAAGCGAGAGCAGCTGCACACAGCTGCCGCCAGCCGCTCCATCGCAGGCTCGCTGCGGACTCTAAATGACAATAAACCTTCCACCCCTTATAAATTAAGCAGACTTTCAAAAAAAAAAAAAAAACCATATCTCCTCCTGCAACTTTTTATGGCTGTTTGGCAACTTTAATCATTTTGCAAAATGCAATTCCTGGCCATAAATTCTCTCCCAAGTACAGATTTAGGGAGATCTAGAGGACTGCGGCGGGTTGATAGGTAAGTTTTAATCTGACAAGGCCAAAAAGTCTATTAGATTTATAGGGAGGCAGCAGATACCCTGTAATTACACCAGGCCCGACCTCCCGGGGAATCTCGCATATAGGGGAGTGGGGAGGGGAGAGATGGGGAAGGAAGCAGCCGGGGGTAGCGGCAAGGGCAGGCCAGCCCCCTCCACAGGCCTATCTGTCAACCCCCAACCTGGCCTTCTGGTCACAGGCCACGGTGACTTCCTGCACAGGCTCACACCTTGGGTTCCAGGTCACTGAAGCCTGTGATTGATGCAGGCACCCCACCTGTGGCTGGCGCCTGTCAGGAGAAGCTGAGCTCTCTCAGAAGGAGGTCACATTTCCCTGAGCAGGGCAGAAAGAAGGCATGGGATCTCATTCAATTACACAGTCAACAAACACCTCATCCACCATTGTGCTTTCTACCGCACCAGAACAGAACCACGGACATTTTCAGGGTCGTTTCCTGCTCAGAGTGTCTGGCTAAGGGGCAGTGGACATATGTATGTATGTCACAGCCCCAGCTGCTTTGGCCCACACGAGGAAGACCTAGACCTATTCCTTCCCCGGGTGCCTGTCAGCTTGCCACTGACTGCCCAGGGTTAAGGTGCCCATCTCTCTGAAGCCCCAGCTTTGAGTCACAGGGAAACCCAGGAGCAAACTGGCAATCCACAGGCTAGCACTGAGTCTTAAACATTAATCCTTTCCTTTCCAAGTGCTACTACTCCAATTAATGTACCTTCACGCCTAGAAGAAGGGCTAAGGGGAGTGATGGGTGAGATAAGTACCTCAGGACATAAGATGCTGCTAGGCAGAGCATCCAGCCCAGACACCCAGCAGAAGTGTGGTAGGTGAAAAAAACTCTAAGATGTGCTGATATTGGGGCTTGAACTCAGAGCCTAGGTACTAGGGACCTTAACTTTTTTACTCAAGGCAGATCCTTTCCCACTTGAGTCCTACCTCCATGTCCGGCTTTTTGCTGGTTGCATTGAAGAGTCTCATGGACTTGCCTGCTGGAGTTGGCTTTGAACCTTCATCCTCAGATCTCAGCCTCCTGAGTGGCTAGCATTACAGACATGAGCCACTGACATGGGCTTGGCTTCAGATTACTAAGTAGCTGACTCTAAAGCAGGGAGATTATCCTGGATTTTCTGGGCAGGCCCAATATTATCCCAAGGACTCTTAAAGTGGATTTAGAAGGCAGAAAAGTCAGGATCTGAGTAATGCCTTGTGAAAGGGGCTGGACCAGCCATGGTGGACATCAGAGATGGTGGGAGGGGTCCGAAGCTAAGGAATATGGCAGCCCCTAGAATGCAAACTAAATGGATGCTTCCCTTTGACCCTCTAGAAGGAAATACAGCCCTAAATATGCCTTAATTTTAGCCCAGAGACACTCACCTCTGACTTTTGACCTGCAGGACTACAAGATAATGAATTTCTGCTGCTTAAAGCCATGAAGTGCAGTGACGTGATACAGCAGCAATAGGCGGCAAAGGACATTTGAGCAGAGTCTAGAGGGATCAGTAGATTGGGAGCAGAAGTGTTCTGGGTGAGAAGTGCAGAGCCTGTGCTGCCATTTCTTCACAGCCCTCGTTCTGCCCTTCAGAGCGCTAGGGCTTGGGTTTGGTTATCCTGCCCCTGTCAGTGTCACCTGCCCCTCCGTACAGACAGAGGCCGCCACAGGAAATCAAGTCCTTTGCTTCACAGGCTGATGTCTATTAGGTCTGTGCCAAGGCCTGTCCTCAACAAGGGTGAAGCCTTAGTTCCTATGGCACCAAGGAGCTGAAGTCTGCTAACTAAGTCTGAGTGGTCACTTCTTCAGTCAGTCCTCCAGATGGGGTGTTATATAATGCATATCAGTCTGTTCTTCCCGCCCATTAGTAAGAATTTGAACAAAATCGACAATGAATACATCATTTAAGTACTATGATTTCTACTCCCTTTTTACAGCTTCTTTTTGTTTTTGTTTTTGTTTTTTGCCAGTCCTGGGGCTTGAACTTAGGGCCTGAGCACTGTCCCTGACTTCTTTTTGCTCAAGGCTAGCACTCTGCCACTTGAGCCACAGTGCCACTTCTGGCTTCTTCTATATATGTAGTGCTGAGGAATCAAACCCAGGGATTCATGCATACGAGGCGAGCACTTTACCACTAGGCCATATTCCCAGCCCCTCTTTCTCCGTTTTTATTTGTTGTTGTTGTTATTGTTGGTTGTGGGGTTTGGACTCAGGTTCAAACTTGAGCTCTTTTGCTCAAGGCTAGCACCCTACCAGGTTGAGTCACAGCACCACTTCCATTTTTCTGGTGGTTAATGGGAGATAAGAGTCTCATGAACTTTCTTGCCAGGGCTTGTTTTGAACCACAAACCTCAGACCTCAGCCTCCTAAGTAGCTAGGATTGCAGGCATGAGCCACCCATGTCCAGCTCTTTCTCCTAGTTTGCAAATAGAAAACTGAGGGTTGGAAAAGGTAGATTCCCTACCCCAGGTCACATAGCCCATTAGAGGCACAGTCAGAACCTGAGCCCAGAGCTGTCTGATTCCAGAACCTTCCCTCTTAACACAAAGCTACCTCTCTCCCACCTCAGGCTAGCCAGAGCTCTCCATCCTCCTCCAACTGCTCATTCTTCTCCCTCAGCAGCTTCCTTCCTTCCCTGCCCCCATGCCCTTCCTCCTCCTTTTTCTTTCCTCCTTTCCCACCACTGGGCAGCTTTTTCACAATAACAGTCTCTGCTTGGCCAAACCTCTCCTATGAAAGCACTAAGGACCCTCTCTAGGTTCCTGCCTGACAGAAACAGGTAAGAGACCCATACAGCTTTGGCCTCCCTGGCCGAGACCTTGATGCCCACATCACTGCCTTGTGACCCTAGCAGAAAGCTTGAGCAGTTCTCCACTGACCCACTGCCAGCTTTCCTATGACAGGGCTGTGAGACTCAGGGCCAGTCCATCACACATCCCTGGAGCTGTGCCCTGTTGAGACAGCAGAACAGGTAAGAGGCTCTAACCCTAGCTACTCCAGCCCATCTTACAGGCTCCTGGCCCCACCTTCCTTCCCATAAAAGAAAAGGGAGCTTCTTTAAAGATGGAACCAAATAAAATATAGATAAGCATTAGTCCAATGAAATTAATGCCTCCAATATTGTTTTAGGCTCGCCCGGATGCATCAAGCGTCTATGAAGTTGCCGTTTATCACGTGGGGATATTGCACTTATATATTAGCTGACTGTCTGGTGGCCACTCCAACGGCTCTCCCTGGACCTCAAGTCACCCTTCACAGACAAAGTCAGCCTGGCAGACATCCATCTCTTTCTTCTGCCAACGTGTCCCCAGATGCTAATAAAAGGCCTTGCCCCCAACAACATATGAATATTTAAATGACAGTTAATTATTCAGCATATAATGATATTATTAGCATCCACTTTATTGCTGGCTGTGGGCCCAGCCAAGTCTTGCCCCACACCGAAGGGTGCTGAGGAAATGCCAAAAAACCAGGCAAGCCTGGCACTCCTTGTGTCTACAGGGACATGTCTTTATTTGGGGAAGGGTCATCTCCTTGCCTGTCCAGTGTCATGCCGCGTGTAGGGCTGGGGGACAGATTTGGCCAGTTTAGCCCCTGCTAAGAGGCTCCCAGAGGGCTCATAGTCGTGAGAGCTCCTGAGCATCATTGAACTCTCCAAACAACCTCATAAAGTCAGGTCAGTTATTATCCCCTTTTCTCAAATGTGAGGAAAATGAAGCCTCACGGAGACATGATATGTTCAAGGCCATACAATATGTGGCATTGGAATTCGAACCCAGGCAACCTGACGCCAGAGCTCTTACTCCACCAAGGGCAACACATGTGTTCCAGACAGCAGAAAGCAACTCTGTGACAGAGATGCCAGCCAAGGCTATGTGACCTGGCAGGCAGCCAAGGGTTCAAATGGAGATGGAAAGGGAATTGCTTCTACCAAGTAGCACTGGATCTGGACCCTGGAATGCAGAAGCAGAGGACACCCGGACAAAGGGAACAGCACGTACAAAGGCTTGGGAGAAGAAAGGGGCCTTGAAAAGAGTGAGATCACATAATAATCGCAGCACAGTGCTGTATGGGGTACATAATGGGAAGGTGGTCTGAGGACAGAAGAGTGGGAGAAGCTAGAGTTTGAATCTTACCCTGAGGGTCCTGGGAAATTGTGATAGACTGCAAATCAAAGAGAAATCTCTTCGCTCCCCATTCTCTCACACAACATCTAGGTTTGGTCACACGATTATTTGGAAAGTGTTTATGTATGGGCCTTGGGTTCTTGCTCTTTTCAGAGCCCAGAGACCACCGTGGAGGCCACGAGAAGATAACATTATCCCAACTGAGCTCAGCCCAAATTATTGACAACCTGTCAAGGTTTATAAAGCCATCCTGCATCATCCAGCCGCCGGCTGACCTGCCAGCAGACCTGTGTAAGGGCCCAGCAGAGATTGGCAGAGGGAGGCAAGCTGGCCAATAGAATCTAAGGTAAAAAAAAAAATCACGGTTATTTTGAACTACTCCCTTGTTGAGTGGTTTGTTACACACCTGCCACTAACAGTTATACAGGCGTAAAGAGTGATGGCTGGCCAAGGTGTTTGAGAAAGACGACACTGGGCACAAGAACAAGATAGGTTAGAAGTTGGTGAGATGGACAGCTGAAGAGCCAGGGAGAGGTAGAGTCCCAGGTGAGGCGATGAAGATCTAATCAAACCAGCAAGGGTGGATGGAATTAGAGTTCTCCTGAGCTTCCCTTGGAAGTCCTGTGACATTGGGGCTAAATCTATAGATACACATACTTTGCACTCCACATCTTGGCTACCCTGGGACACCATCCTGAGAGTCAGCATCTTTATGCATCTTCCCATATGCTCCTGCCTCAACCCACTTGCCTGACCCCTCTTGTCCTGTCCCAGCCCCTTCTCCAACTCTGAGAATTGCACACTAATAGAGCCTCAAAAAAGTAGAAGCTAGGAAGAGGACATAGAGTCCAGATTCTCACCCTCATTCTACCTCCCAGCAAGTGACCGTGTGACTGGGAGAAAGCCTCTGCCCTTCTTCTGGCTTCAGTTTGCCATTTGTCCAGTCTGGCTTCAGTTTGTCTTTTGCTTCACACTAGGTTTAGGTTGTGATCCTCTGGGTTCGCAGCATTGGGAGGCTCTGCAGGCTCGCTGCTGCACCTGTCGCACTTGTCTTGAATGCCATGAGAGGCAGAAGACACATCCACTCATCACCCCCACCACCCCAACCTCCCTACTTGGCCCTAATAAATGTCATGGAGAGACTGAGAGAAATGGCCATTGACTGAAACTATCTGCCCCAAAGACCCATCAAGCCCCTCAGAGCCTCCATTCTAGACCTGAGTGCATGGGGCCTGCCCAATGTGGTAGACTGACTCCCGGCCTTTGACTCCGTGATGAGTGCAATCCTAGAGACACAAGATACTGGGAGGGTGGGGGACAGTGAACTCAGGACTACGAGTGGGCAGGGTGGAATGTGGAGCTGACTCTGTCTCTCAACAGACTTGGGGGCCTCAGGCCATTCATCTTGCTGGAATGCCCACCCCCCTCAGTGAGAGGTAGGCATCACCCAGGTACGTCCAAAATGTTCACTTCTCTCACCACCCCCAGCACCTCTGAGCCTTGGCTCTTCATCTGTGCGACAGGCATGTCAGGATTCTCCCCTCAATAGGTTTTATGAATCCAGATAAAGAGATCTATAAAGCCAAGAACCAGCGGCTCGTGCCTGTCATCCTAGCTACTCAGGACGCTGAGATGTCAGGATCCCAGTTCAAAGCCAGCCCGGAGAGAAAGTCCGTGAGACTCTTATCCCCAATCAACCACAAAAGTGCCAGAAGTGGAGCTGTGGCTCTAGTAGTAGAGCACTAGATGTGAGCAAAAAAGCTAAGAGACAGTGCCCAGGCCCTGAGTTACAGCCCCCTACCCCCCACAATGTGTGTGTGTGTGTGTGTGTGTGTGTGTGTGTGTGTGTATACATACATACTAGGACAACTAAAAAATATGGTATGAGCTGATAATTAACTGATGTTACAGAATCTCTGTTACTTTTCTTACCGGCAATGATGGCATTCTGAATAGGAAAACTATAACTGTTCTTAAGAGAAGCACTTGTAGAATTTCCATATGAGAACTAGGAACTAAAGTTCATCTTCAAACACTATCCCAGAAAGATAAACTGCAAATGTAGGAAAACATTTTAAAATGTAGAAACCAGATGCAGGCTTTATGGATAATAACTGGACAATTCTTGCAAGTTGTCTGTAAATTTGAAAACCTCCAAAGTTTTGAGGATTGGAGTGGGGGAACAAAAAAAACCAGGATCCCCCATAGTGGGAGCAAACTCAGCCAGCTGCAGAGGCCCTAGCCGGCCAGCCCAGCTGGGCTGTCCAAGAACAAGTACTGAGTCACCATTGGAAGTGGTCCTTCCGGACTTGGCTCCAAGCTGGGGAGGGCAGGGGGTCGGGGGCCCAGCTGCAGCCCCACCTCCTTTCCAATCCCCTCTCGGAAAGGTCAGTTCCCTGGACATCAAGGCAAGCCCTGTCCCTGGGGGAGGCTGAGCAAGAAAAGGGTCTAGGAAGATCCCTGCTCCTTGGCCAGGAGATGACCATGTGGGCATTGGTCCTTAGGACAAAAACACTTTTGTTTTTGCTTTGGGTCCCTGATGCCAGAACTCTCGCTATTTGGTTCCATTTCCAAAGGCTCCCCACAACCTCTTCTGGATGCTTGGACATGGATGCCTTGGTTGTTTGGAGCTCAGACCACAAAGACTTTCAGGCTACGTGGGCCAGGCCAAGTAGAGCTAACAATCTGGGGGACTCAGCAGGGAAACGATCCCCAGAAAACAGAGGGGCTCAGCTCTGAATAATCTTTATAGGAGCAAAGATTGTCCTAGATTTTATCCCTGTCAAGAGGCTCTGGAGGAGGGCTCTTTCCCACAGCTTAGATCCCCAAGGCATCAGCCAGATCTCAGAATGCTTGGAAGAGGACTGCGAAGTCCACAGAGGCTGGGGGTGGTAGGTCTTTGTTACCCTATTGCACTTGAGCAATGACACATAGAGACTTGACAGGGAGAACCATGACAGCCAGCACTTGTTGAACATTTCTGGTGCTATCTGATAGTGTGGTCTAACATACCGCCATTCAGTCATACTAGATGTTCTGGCCATTTTGTCCTGGCCTTCTTTCTCCTTCTCCTTTGTCTTCTCCTTGTTCCTCATTTCCTCCTCTTCTTTCTTCTTTGCAGTGCTAGGATTATATCCAGGACTACCAGGACCTTACACATGCTAGGCAAGTGCTCAATCACTTGAGCCATGCCTCCAGCCCTTTTGTTTATATTTTATTTTTTGAGATAGGGTCTAATCACCAGCTTTTCCTACATGGACCTTGAACCCACAATCCTCCTGCCCCCACCTCTCTAATAGCTGAGACTATGGATATGTGACACTATACCCAACTGGGGATGTTCCTGAACTCTACCAGAGGGTACAGATGCAGCATTCTCCTGTGACTAGGTATAGACAAAAAAAAACATTAGGGAGATAAGAAAAGGTATTCAGGGCTGGGAATATGGCCTAGTGGCAAGAGTGCTTGCCTCGTATACATGAAGCCCTGGGTTCAATTCCCCAGCACCATATATATAGAAAACAGCCAGAAGTGGCACTGTGGCTCAAGTGGCAGAGTGCTAGCCTTGAGCAAAAAGAAGCCAGGGACAGTGCTCAGGCCCTGAGTCCAAGGCCCAGGACTGGCAAAAAAAAAAAAAGAAAGAAAGAAAGAAAAGGTATTCACCCAAGTGGATGATCTCCCCTGTCCATGCAGAGGACATTTTTTTTCCTCTAAAAATAACTCTAGTCCCAGTCCAGCACATGGTCAGTGAGCCTTTAAAATCCCAAGTGTAGGGCATGAAGAAAAAATATCAGAGTGAGTCTTGCTGGATGTGTTTCCTATGAGATATTCCATGAAAAGGGGATTCTAGCATTGCATTATCTGGGAACTAGCTAGGAACACAAAGGCAGGCTATTAGCTACTGGAAGCCTCTGAACATTCTGGAGTCCAGAAGATCTTCAGTGCTGCGTCACCCCTTTCTTCTCAAGATGACCTGCCCCAGGTCCCTCTTTCTTCCACAGTGCTCCCTAGCCCCGGCCACTGTGAGAGGGGTCTGCTACAGAGCTGTCCTTTACCTTAGGGAACAAAGCTAGCTTTTATAAGATTTTGTTCACCTAAAATTTTTTCCACATGATTCAAACTAAAATTCAATTCAGTATCAATATAAAAGGACCCCAGATTCCCAGCAGACTTAGCAAGGAAAAAGGCCTGTGACTGGCTCCTGAGATGAGCTAAGGAGGAGCTAAAGGGGGAGACCTGGGATGACTGGTTATCAGTTCAGCAAGATGAGTCCATCACACCAGTTGTTCTAGGGGCAGAACTCAACAGATTGCCTCCTCCCTATTATAAGTGAACTCCAACTTCCCCGGAACAACAGAGACTCTTGTGTAAGTCAGAGTCTAACCCAAGGGGGGAAAGGAAACCACATTGTGAATTTATAACAGAAATTATTTAATGCAGAAATGGGCTCCAGAGCTGGTAACAAGTATGAACTCCAAGCATGTGACAGTAAGGACCAGGAGGGAGAAGGAAGACATTGTCACTGTAGATTGGAGAGAAAAAGGCAGAATGTCACTAGAGCCCATGGGCTGGGGACCTGTAATAGAAGGAACTACAGAATGTGAGGGTGTTGGGGGCACTGAGGGAATGCAGTCTCTGCAGGAGAAGCCATCAGTCAGAAAGAGAGGACAAGTATCCTGGGTCCTCCCTCTTCCTCCATCATCCAGGATAGCACCAATGTCTCTTCTTTGGATAAGCCAGCCAGCCAAGCACCTGGAAACACAGTCCGAGTGGTCAGCTCCCCACGCAGAGCAGGCGCAGATGGCCAAAAGGATCTGCAGGCAGTCTCAGTGTGGGCACAGTTTTCATCACCATTATTTCCCACGAACTCTTGGGCCTTTCTCCTGGAGACCGAAGGAGAAGGGAAAGGGAAGAAAGGCTTGCTCCAGGCTCACTATCCCAGACAGAGGCAGGTCACTCCAAAGATGCAGAAGACAGACTCGTGTAGACATATACATACTTCTCAGCCAGTCTCACCAAGCCCACCTGCTGTCCAGAGCTTTGAGTTCAGTGGAGGTCTATAGTTGGCGTTAAAATCCAACAGTGTCCAAGCATTGGTGGGGAGGGGGAAAGACACCTGAAATTTTACACATCTGAATTGTGATTACACAGCATTAGTCAAGGTATGACAAACTATTATTACAAAACACATATTCTCACATGTCCCCCACAACAATCCAAGCAAGGCAATGCTGGATGGGGCTGGGGCACTGACGCAACACAGATTCCACAGGAAACCCCCTGAGATTTTACAAGAGGCTGGACATCTGGCATTGGAATTGTGAGACTGTCTCCACCAGTCCCCTTGGCTGGTCCCTTGGGAAGCTCTGGGGCTTGGATGGGACTTTGGGGAAGGCTTGAATTGAGGACAAGGATCAGGTGAGTGTCATTAACCAAGAGCGGATCCCTGGTAGCACACACCTGTAAGCCTAGCTACTCAGGAAGCTGAGATCTGAGGATCACGGTTCAAAGCCAACCCATGCAGGAAAGGCCAGGGGACTCCTATCTCCAATTAACCACCAGAAAGCCAGAAGTGGTGCTGTGGCTCAAAGGGGTAAAACACTCACCTTGAGCAAAAAAAGGGCTCAGAGACAGTGTCCAGGCCCCGAGTTCAAGCCCCACAACCAACAACAAAACATAAACAAAAACAGAGCAGGTCTCAGAGGAGGATCAGTCCTGCAGAAGATGAGGAAATGAGTATCTGCACCCTGTAGAAGGCTCGGAGTATCGCACCACAGCATTCACAACAGTTGTTCAGAATCCAGAATTTTTCAGGGGAAAGGGACCTGGAAATGAGAGCGACATTTAGGAAGCTAATTTTGTCTTTAGTTCTTATTGTTTTATTTAGACAAATCATGTAAGTCAGAAGGAAAGAGTGGGGGATACTATGTAATGACTGGCAGTGAGATTGCAGTCCAGCATCTGAGCCAAGATTTTCCCACCTACCCATTGGTGAGACCTGGAAGTTCATCTCGTTATATAAAGAAATGAGGGGGCTGGGGATATAGCCTAGTGGCAAGAGTGCCTGCCTCGGATACACGAGGCCCTAGGTTCGATTCCCCAGCACCACATATACAGAAAACGGCCAGAAGCGGCGCTGTGGCTCAAGTGGCAGAGTGCTAGCCTTGAGCAGGAACAAGCCAGGGACAGTGCTCAGGCCCGGAGTCCAAGGCCCAGGACTGGCCAAAAAAAAAGAAATGAGGTCCCCTGATAAATATACAAATTTTAAAAGAAGGAAGGAGGAAGGGAGGGAGGGAGGGAGGGAGGGAGGGAGGGAGGGAGGGAGGGAGGGAGGGAGGGAGGGAGGGAGGGAGGGAGGGAGGGGAACATTGCTGACTTTGAGATCGTACAACAGACCTGACCCAGCCTGAGGAATCAGGGACCAGGACAGTCATGGTTGGATTAACTCCAAGAACAAGACCTGGAGTTTAACACCAGGTCCAATTGTGCAGCCTTCGTATATGTTTATACATTTGCGTGCAACCAAACGTTCTGTTCACATGTATACCCAGGTGTTTGAGTGGATAGATGCATAACTGTGAATGGGTAGATGTATAACTATGCACATATGTAGCTGTGTTCTGCATGGGTGCTTGAGTTGCATAGGAGACTATGTCATCCCTACTCCAGAGCAACTGTGCTGGTTTCCTGTGTGGTCCTTGTACATAGAAGATTCTTCCTTCCACATACTGTTTATTGTCCCTGGTATCAAGAGTAGGCAGAGCAAGTAAAAGCCCTGATCAGGGAGAGAACCTGAGCCAGGGAGCCTCTTGTCCCAACGTGCCCTTCCTTACACCTGTTGAGGAATGCGAATGAGTTTGGACAGAGGCATGCCTACAGGCCTGTAAGAGACGCGGAAGACAGACTGCGAGTATCTGTGTGCATATATGCCAGCATGCCAAGCCCTGGCACATAGGTGCAAGTATGGATGTTCCTTGTTCTGCAAGGAGGGGGTGGAGGGGAGCCCCTCATTTCCCTGGGTTGGCAGTTTCGTGGCTCGATGCCTCTGGGAGTCAGGCTCTCGCTGCACGTCCTGGTGTTCCTTACAGCCGTTTTGCCTGCAGCAGTCACACAGTTGAAAAATCTGGGTCCTGTGACTGCTCTGAGACTCTGCGAAGGCAAACAAGTAGGACTCGTGGCCATTTTGCAATTCCTGCTCATTAGACATGTCTGGGGCCTTGCGAGTGAGCTCTGAGGATAAATAAGTATAAATATTATATTTGCCTCCAGGTTATCTTTAAAAATGTATTTCCCTCTCCCTCTACCTGCCCTCCCCCACCCCCACCAGCAGCTGTCACAGCTTCCTGAAAGCTCCTGGGTATAAGAAGCACCATCCAGAGAGTCCAGGGCCTTTAGCAAGTGGTCTCCTTCCCCTGGGCTGGCCACATAGCCAAGTCCATGAGTGGCCAGGAGCAGCAGTGCCCCCTGGGAGGTAGAGAGAAGAGACACAAATGCCCCCTGGTGCTGAGAGGCTAAGCCGCCAAGCACAGGAGACAAAGGGCTTTGTCTTGTCCAGTTGGGCCAGAGTAGCTTTCAGAGCCAAGGCCTAAGTGCACTCTCAGCTGGCTTGCTGCCACCATGTAAAAGGAACTGAGGCCTGCACAATGGAGCAGAAGAGGTCCAGACCATCTATGAGTTTTGAGCCATTTTCTGTCTAAGAAAGTAAAATGGAGTTCAAACTGAGTAGGCCCTTAGGAGGTAGGCCTGGTTGGTGGAAGTAGGCCCCTGGGCATACCTCAGTAGGGTCTATCTCCATCTTGCCCCTCCTGTCTCTGTCTCTCTGCTTCCTGGCTGTCATAAGGTGAGCAGCTTTGCTCTGCTATGCCCTTCCACCATGATCTTCCTGCCCCATCACAAGCCCAGAAATAATGGAACCCGCCAGCCAGCCATGGACTGCAACCTCTGCAACCACAAGCCAGAATAAATCCTTTTCTTTTTTCATCCTTAAGTTCTCTCCAGTATCTGCTCACCCATTGTCTCCAATGAGAAGTGACCCGAAACGCTATCAGGGCAGACTGTTCACTACTAACAGCAGACCTCGTGACTGCTTCTTCAAGACCACCATTCCTAACTGCATTTTACAAGTGGGGACAATGAGGCTCTGGTGTATAAATGACTGGCCCAAATCTGGCTGTGCTTTGCCTGAATACTATCCCCAAAGACACTCATGTTCTAGTCTCTGTGTCCCCCCAAAAAAGTATGTACTGGAAACTCACCCCTCAATGCCACCGTGCTGGAAGACAGGGCCTGATAGCAGGTGATCAGGCTGTGTGGATACTGTACTCATGGACAACTAATGCCATTCTTGAGAGACAGGGTGTGTTAGGAAAGGGCCAGTTCAGTCCCCTTTTCTCTTGCTCTCTCTGGCCCTCTCTGCCCTTCTGCCACCGACTGATATAACAAGAGAGTCCTTGAAGGCCGCTGCCCCTTCCATCCTGGACTTCTCAGTTTCCAAAACCATGAACCTAGCCGAGAACTGGTGACCTAGCTGCTCAAAAAGCTGAGATCTGAGGACTACGGTTCAAAGCCAGCCCAGGTAGGAAAGTCCGTGAGACTCTTTATCTCCAATTAATCACCAGAACACTGGAAGTGGTGCCATGGCTCAAAGTGGTAGAGCACTCACCTTGAGGGGGAAAAAAAAAAAAAAAAACCTCAGGGACCGCACCCAGGCCCCAAATTCATGCTTCATGACCAACCAAAAACAAAAACACAAAACTGCTGAATAAAAGGACAAAGCGCTCCCTGAGTTCCAGTCATAGTACCTGCACAAGAAAAGTTAAAACAACAGAAACATGGACTGGTGAATTTCTGTTTATTATGGGAGAAGAAAAAAGAAAGCAAAATCTACCAAGAAAAAGAAAAAGAAATATGTGGTACATATATATTCTCCCCCAACCAACTTGGCAGTGCTTTCTTGGGAGGGATTGGGGAACTGGTCTCTGTAGACAGCTGCACAAGCCCTCTGGTGATGAGCCAGAGCTGAGATTGACCTCTGCTGAGAAAAGTGGGTCATAAGGCTTTGGGTCCCAGCTCTTCATTGCTCTTCCATGCCTCTGCCAGGGCCCCCACAAAGCAGCCTTCTGTGATCCAGGGGAGAACATGGTTTCCTGCACCATCTTCTCCAGATTGGACTGCCTCAGCCCTGCCCCATAGGGTGAGGTTTCCAGTCCCCTCCCTAGACCCAGATCCCAGCACTGCCCTCCAAATGAACCCCGTCTGCCACTGTCATTTAAATTATGACACACAGTAGAATTGACTGTGTCCAGCCAAAATAGCAGGTCACAGGCCGCCCCCATCATCATAAGAGACAGTGTCTTCCCTCCCTCTTGCCTATGCTGGACTCCGGCCAAGAGACCCTCTGAGAATCTCTATAGAAGAGAAGAGATTCCACAGCAACAAGAATAATGTCCCTCCCCAAACTCCATAACAATAACAGCTACCATTGTTAAGTAGTTCTTGTGTATTAAGTACCCGGATGATTGCTGTCCACACATAATACTGAGGATAGAAGCATTCCCACCTTACAGATGAGGAAGTTGAGGTACAGTGTGGTTAATAACCTTCCTAAGGTCTGAAGCAGCTGCAGGCCTTTATGCCTTAACACATCTTCAATTATAATTATAATTAATAGTAATGAGATCTCTAAAAACCCATGGCATCCAACCAGGTTCCGCTTGAGATGAGGTGGGTACAGGTCGCTGTCTTCCCAAGCCCTCCCTTACCCTAGCTATTTCCCTTTCCCTCGATGTCCTATTCTATTCATATTTCTATCCAGAACCAGCCTCCAGGAGGCCAATGGGAATGCTTGCCTCCCTAGGACCGACAATTACAGTTGTGTGACATGATTAGCCATCTTCAGCCCAAGTATCGTTGATTTTTATTTGTTTGTTTGTTTCCAGCAGGAAGCAGTCACTTTGGAAGGGGTGAGGAGAAATGAGCTTCAAAACCCCAAATTCCATCTCTGCCTCACAATCATTCATCAGGGGCTGACATGGCTGGCCCAAGGCCAGGGGAGTGAGTGGCTTATTTCTGTTGCATTATAGCTTACGTCCATATGCAAACCAGAGCACTGTGTCTATAAATAAGATATTATAGTTAAATCAATATTGATTATTAGGAGTTACTGTTCTATTTAAAGCCATAAAAAGTGGGTAAATATTATGGTGAAAGTGTCCTAAATCTCTGGGGCACAATCACTGTTGCAAGACAAAGACACAGGCCCTAGATTGATGGAGTTGGGACTGGATGCCCCACCCAATAAGAGGACCTGTCAGGCAGATGGCTGTCCCTGGTAGGAACAAGGAGAGGGAATGATAACTTGAGGACAACATAGATATCTATCAACCCATTTCTCAGCCACATTCTTGGTTTTGTTCAGGCTTACTGTTACTCATAGCTCAGACAGGCTTTTCTGAGTAGTCATGATTTTTTATCTAGTTTATTCAGATGGTAATGACAAGAGTACTCGCCAAATTCATTTTTCTGATAGTACTTTGCTTCAGAAAGAAAGTAACTGTTTACATTGGTAGAAACTATCAAAAGGTAAGAGAAGAAAGTTAAACTCAGAATCCTACCATATACAGATAATCATGGCCTCTTGTTGATTACTGTATCCCTCAGGGCTGAAGGGAGGCTAAGAAGTCTACCATCTTCCATCTGCAAGTTGAAGACCCAGAAAAACCGGTGGTAAAAATTCCAGTCTGAGTTCTAAGACCTGAGAACCAGGTGCTCAGATACAAGAACCAGGCCAAGCACAGGAGAAGACAGAGCAGCCTTACAGAGAGCCAGTTCCCCTTTCCTGGGCCACAGATTCTCTGAGGCCACACCTACATTGGGGAGGGCCATCTGCCACCAATAGAAAGGCTAATCTCCTCCAGAAACTCTCTTACTGATATTCCCAACACAACGTTCAACCAGAAATCTGGGTAGCCTGCGGCCAAATGGGCCACTTCACAAATATTATGCTATTGGTTCACTGCTTGTAGATAAGAGTCCTATAATTGACGTGTACTCCCTCCCCTCTCCACTCATGCAACGTTCAAGGCTCAGGTGAAATAATCACCTCTTCTCTGAAGCCTTCTGCAGATCCTCAGAGATAATCAACATCATTTTCCATCTCCCTTTCACACCCTTTGTTTATTCACTCTTACAGCACTTATTTTATCCCCTCTGGTTTGGCAAGTATTATTTAACATAGCAACACAAAGTCAAGATTGTGCTTTACCCTGTAATCATAAGAGTTCGTTGGGTGAGTGGATAAATGGACATCCATACACATGACAATAGGTATAACATAGTTTTTGTTCAACCCTCATTTGATTAACCAATGTTAACAGGGGCATGGGATCTTGTTCAGTGTCTAGAGTAGAGATGAAAAAGAGTCACACATGTGTGCATCTTCTCCAGATGTGAGTAAATTCTGGGTCAGGGCAGGTAAGCATTAACTAGACGCTACTTGGTGCTTTCTACTGGCATTCCACCTTGGTGGGTGCACCTGGCTATTGTTAGACCTGAACTATTTCTGGGTCCCTCTGTGGTTCTATATCAGGCACCACACACTGGCCACCCGCAGGCCAAATGCATCCTGCAGCTTTGTTTAGCCTACACTGGTATTTTTGTTTTAATTGACTTTAGTTGCCAACATGCAAAATTCAAGAGATATCACACAAAATTCCACATTTTAGGCTTCTCTTGAGAACTCAGAAGATCTGGCAACACCGTGCTTAACTTCTTACAGGTTAACCACCGTTGGAGCTGAATAGTGGCTTCACACACACACACACACACACACACACACACACTCCCTTCATTTGGAGCGTGGGCATGGGACCCTTGAGGCTCATTACCTGGTCCCTGAGAACATCGCTCCCTCTGGTCTGCTCACTAAGGTTGATCATTAGGGTGCAAGGGTGGCTGCAGGGGGCACAGGAGATAATGGATTCCTGTCAGGCCGTAGGTTTCCAGAATATCCTAGTCAGGAAAAGGCACATTTGAATGACAGCCAGCCACCCTTCACACTCCACTCCCACCTCCCAATGGAGACTCGCCTGTTTCTGCAATGTTGAAACCAAGCTCTTTTCCTTCCCTTTGACCTCCAAAAGCGTACGTCCATCCTTCCTAACAGACTGGAGAAGGCAATTCTGACACCAAACTTGGAGCCAGGAATCAAGGCCAGAGCTTTCCACCCTGCCCCATTGCGAGGTAACACAGAGCCCTGCAGGATGAAAATAGTTTGCCTCTGTTTACAACGCAGAAGTGAAGCCCCCAAAGGGTGAGTTATCCAGGGTCACACAGCTTAACGTAGCCCACATGGGAGTAATGCCCAGAGGATCTGCATCCAAGCCCATTGCTCAGGCCTCAACAGAGACACCTGTGGCTCAGCCATGCAGGGGGAAGGTCCAGCCTAGAGAGTAACTGTGACATCTTAGCTTACAGGCTACCTGTCTAAGAAGGGTCAACAGAGATGAGATGAGGGCTTTGGGTCTGAGGACAGAGAAGTTGAACGTAGGAAGATGACCCAACCCCTCTAATTCACATGGGGCCACCTAAAGGCTCATTCCAGGCTAGGCTGCCTCTTAGCCAAAGAGCTTATTTAGCCCCTTGCCCCGCTCTCTGTGTCAGGCTGTCAGAGAGGGTGGGAGGGAGATGGGGTTCTTCCATCTGGGAAGACATCCAGAGAAAGGAGGAAGAACATTTTAAGAGATCTCCTTGCTCTCTCTTTCCCTCGTCCCCACCCAGCTCACGTCCTGCCTCACCACACCCCTTCCTGATGGCTTCCACTGCCTTTGTTCAAGCCACACTGTGACTGGTCACTACATCCCCCTGCCTCTGCATGTCATCGCTTGCCTCTCAATCTCAACTCGGTGGCCACAGCACCTTGAACTCTCCCAAAGGGCCTCTTGTCACACTTAGAATAAAATCTGAATGTTCTCCCGTGGCCTGGAAGATTTAGCATACTGAGGCCGTCACTAACCTCTTGAAATGTATTGCTTACCTCTCTCCTCCACACCCACCTATGTAACCTGTGGGCCTGAGACCAAGCTTGTTCACACATACCCCACTGAGTCCCCTACTGAGGGAGAACTCCTCTTTAGTCGATCCCTCTGCCTGGAACATCAAGCAGCTGAGAATAGACTGCTTGTATGACTGCTCTTATCATCCTGGTCCCAGCTCCAATGTCCCCTTCTCAGAGTCCTTCCTGAGTTCTTCCAGAGTCCTTTAGGAGTTCACCTCTGTTCTGTTTCATTCACATCAGCTGATTCTATTTTCTTCATAGAATTAAAATGATCTGAAGTTACCATCAGTCTTCGCTTTCTTACCTGCAAGGGGATCTCTCCTAACCAAAAAACCTGAGCATATGAAGGCTGGGAGTCTTGTCTTGTTCAACATTGTTTTCCCCAGTGAGTAGTTCATCGTAATAGGCAATAAATAGCTGTTAAATTAATTAACTGATTAACTACCCAAGTGAGAGATAACAGGAATATATACTAAGGCATTTGCCTCAACAGTGAAATAGAAAGGGTAAATGTGAGAGGGATTTAAGAACTAGAATCAGCAGGTCAACTATAAAGAGAAGAGAAGAGGAAGTGTGGGGTTTGAACAGCATGGTGGTGGTGAAATTATCCATCCATATGGATGGGAAGGGCATACTAATGAGGATGATATTGCCATGCTGACTGAATTACCAGAAAGACTTTCAGGTGACATCCCGTTGGAGATCAGGAGGGAGATTTAATCTACTGCTTGAGACTTGGGGAATTGATGGGGGGGGACAAAAACAAGGGTCTTTGAAGATGTAGCCCTCCACTGAGTGTTATAAAAGGAGGGCCTAGGATGTCACCCAAGGCATCCCCAAATTTAACTGGATAGACAGGGCTGAAACAGAAAAGTATCCCGAAGAGACATGTCTGAAGAGAGGAGAGATGGTTAGGTCCAGGGTTAGTGGGGAGAAGCATTTCAAGGAGAAGGCAGTGGCAGATAGTTTCAAAGGCAGGTGAGATCGGGAAATAAGGACTGGAAGGTACTACCCTTGCAAGGTGGGGGTCACCAGAGGTCTCCTAAGAGCAATCTTGCAGTGGGCTCTGGATGGAGACCGGATTAGAGTGTGTTGACAAGTGAAGGAGAGGAGGAAACATGGGGCCAGCAATGGAGAAATGCATTCAGTCAACCTGGCTGTGATGGAAAGTAGACAATACAGTTAATACCCGGAAAGATAAAAGACAAAGGAATCAAAGAATGATCTTTTTTTTTTTTCTTTTAACTTGGCAAAGACAGGCATTCTGTAAGCCAGTCTAGAACATGGTTGTTAGGTTCTTTCCCAAGGGAAAGAATGCTAATAACCATGCAAATTGCCAAAGGCAATGTATTCTAGGTACTGGGCCACATTCACAACATGAATGACTGTAGAAATGACCCAAGAAAGAAGCCCTTGAGCCAGGCACTGGTGGGGGAGAGTGTGAGAGGAGGTGAGGAGCGGCCCAGAGGGGGGCAGAACCCTCAAATTCTTGTCAGAATGAGGAAACAGTGATACAGGACTCTAATAGTCCCTCAATCCCTCTGCCTGGCTCTAATAAACAAATTAGTAGACCCATGTAATAAAAGACACCGCTGGAACTGGTATCTAAACTCTACTTCCAGCTTTACCACCAACTCTGTCATGGCTATTTCCCCATAGACCTTCCCTGAGAACCCACCACCTCCAACAATATCCAAAGCTATCGTCCTGAATTTCGACCCTATCTCTGCTCACTCCTCTTCCTCCTTCTCCTCCTCCTCCTTCCCTCTCCTCTTCCTTCTTCTCTTCTTCGTTCTCTTCCTCCTTCTTCTTTTTCTTCTTTCTTCATGGAAGTACTAAGGTTTCAAACTCAGGGCTGCACATCTGATAAATAGGTGCTCTAATACTTGAGATGCATCCCCAGTCTTTTTTGCTTTAGTTATTTTTCAGATTGGGTTTCATTCATACTTTTGCCTAGGTTTAACTTGGACCACAACCTACTACCTCTACCTTCTTTATAATTGTATGCTAACAGCTTGTCTTTTGAGATAGTCTCACTGACTTCTTTTGCCCATGTTGACCTTGAATTGTGGTCCCCTTATCTCTACCTCTCAAATAACTGACATTGCAAGTATGAACCACTGTGCCTGGCCCAGCTCTGCTTTTTTTCTACCTGCATGACCTTGGGTGAGTTACTTAACTTTTCTGTAACTCAATTTCCTTTTTTGTGCCAATCCTGGGGCTTGGCTCTAAGGGCCTTAGCACTGTCTCTGAGCTTTCTTTTGCTCATGGCTAGTGAGTGCTCTGTCACTTGAGCACAGCTCCACTTCTGGCTTTTTCTAGTCATTAATTGGAGATAAGAGTCTCATGGAGTTATCTTCTCAGTCTGGTTTCAAACTGCAGTCCTCAGAACTCAGCCTCCTGAGTAGCTAGAATTCCAGACATGAGCCACCAGCACCCAGCTAGTTTCCTTATTTTTTTTAATTATTATTATTATTTTTTTTTTTTGGCCAGTCCTGGGCCTTGGACTCAGGGCCTGAGCACTGTCCCTGGCTTCCTTTTGCTCAAGGCTAGCACTCTGCCACTTGAGCCACAGCGCCACTTCTGGCCGTTTTCTGTATATGTGGTGCTGGGGAATCGAACCCAGGGCCTCATGTATACGAGGCAAGCTCTCTTGCCACTAGGCCATATCCCCAGCCCCTGCCTTATTTTTTAAATAGTACTAATCATCACCCTACTTCAGACTTGTTATAAACATGAAATAATGAAAACATATGTAAATTTATACCTATATGCATATGTATACATACATATATGGCATCTCTCAAATTGTGTCAGGACCTAGAAGAACTATCTAGAGATAACTTGTATGATTCTTATGGTGGCCACTTGGTCCAGGAAGAGCCCCAAGTGACTGGGTTATGCATACTGGCTTCATTCAGAAGGGCAAGACTAAGGAAACTCTAAAACAGTTTTTTCTATAAAGGACCAGATAGGGGCTGGGAATATGGCCTAGTGGCAAGAGTTCTTGCATCATATACAAGTTCAATTCCCCAGCACCACATATATAGAAAATGGCCAGAAGTGGCGCTGTGGCTCAAGTGGCAGAGTGCTAGCCTTGAGCAAAAAGAAGCCAGAGACAGTGCTCAGGCCCAAGACTGGCAAAAAAAAAAAAAAAAAAAAAAAGGACCAGGTAGCAGAGAGTTTGTACTTTGTGGGCAGTATGATTTCTGTTTCAGTTACTCACCCTTGCCAATGTAGTAGAAAGTAGTCACAGACATGTAAACAAATGAATGTGGCTGTGTTTCAATATAACTTTATTTACAAAAACAGGCAGTGGGCTGGAGTTGGCAAAGATCTCTGGGAAAAGAGATGACAAGCGCTACTCTTGACAGGTAGAAGGGAGAGATCTGGGCTTCCAGATCCAGACTAGAGGCCTGACCACTAGGGCTGCAAATTCACTAAAAAAGGAAAGCTTCCAACTCACAGAACAAGCAAATAATAAACGAGTTTTAAAAAATAATTAAAATTGAAAATTGATTGTCTGGGCCAGAGCAGATTTATGCAAAGGGCTCCTGCTCCACCGGGAGTAGAAGGAGGGTTTCTAAGCTCTATGTTGAACAAGCTAAGCATTTTTTCAGATTATTCCCAGTATAATATGCCAAAGGGAATAGGCTCCATTTATTATTTCCTTAAAAAAATCAATGGGCTGAAACATTCCCTCTAGACCTATAATATTTATTTCAATGTTCTGTCAATAAATATAACAAGGTTAGCTTTCTATCAGTTTAGTTGGAAGAATCATTTGAGGGAAGTTCTATTTGTTAAGCTCGATTACAGAAAGCAATCAATAAGGGAAAATTCCCCGGTCACTATAGGAAAGAAATATAGAGCTCAGAGGAGCCATCCAGGAAGAAACTTGATATTCCTGTCCCCTTATCTTCCCCACCTTCCCCCCAAAGATAGGTGACGTGGGTGCAATCTTGAGTCATGAGGGGTCAGGCCAGAGTAATCCCCGTTTAGTGTGACAAGGGAACAAAGAATGAAAGAGGAGAGAGCAATTGAAAGAGAGAAAGAGAAAGGGAGAGGAAGAGAGACACACAGAGAGAGAGAGAGAATGAATCAGAACTAAAATCTGAAATCAAAACTATTCTGTATCCAATGCCTAACGTGTGAAACTGTAACCTCTCTGTATATCAGTTTTATAATAAAAACTTTAAAAAAAAAAAACTATTCTGGTCTCAGATTTTTGTCCAGATCTTGATCAAGTCTGTTGGCTCAGATTGGAAAGCAGAATTCAGGGACTCAGAGCAAAAGGAATGTTTGTTTGTTTGACTCTCAGTTAAGTTCAACTTTTCAAAAGATGGATTTAGGAAGGCTGGCCTCAAAGTGGCATTGACATGACATGGGAAAATATGTCCTCGATGAACTTGAGGTTCCTGAGTCCTTGCAGATTTAAGAAAGATAGTTCACAATTTTCCCCTTACCCTCCAACCCACGCATACACACAGAGCCCATGGCTGAGGTGGCAGAAATGCCCTCTTTCCTAGAACTCGAGCCTCACTTTTGGCATCACTCCTAACCTGGACTAGATGAACTCATTCAACTACCCCTAAGCCTTCCATGAGATGAGTCACAGGAAATACAAGATCTGGGGTGAGAAGACTGGACCAGGTGACTCAGCTCTACCATAAGCTTAGCTGGATAAAGTAATTCTCACCTCTTAAGCTTCCTTTCCCCCATCTATAAAATGAGAAGAAGAAGAAGAATGTCACCTTATTCACAGGCAAAGGAATATGAGGAATGTGTGGCATTATTTGGGAAGATTAAAAATAATTGTTAGTCTTATTGATTGAATTACCATGACTAATGACATTTATTGAATAGTTTCCATATTGTCAAACACTAAAGTAAGCATGTTTCATGCTTTGTCATACTTAATTCTCACAACAACACATAGAACTAGATGATAGAAATATCCCCATCTTTCAAATATTAAAAATAAAGTTTAGAAACCCCAAGTCACAACACTAGAAATGGTGAAGATTTGAATTCAAGTTATCAAACTCCAAAACCTGTCCTGACGATCCATAGTCAGAAAAATCCAATAATATCCTGATCTGAAGTTGGCCAGGGGTGGGGGGAGAGAGCAGAGGCATGGAGGGACTGTCTCCCCCATCACAATCAACCAGTCACCACCTCACTCAGAAAAGCAGGGTCTCAGGATGTCTGTGAGACCTCCCCTCTCACCACTGAGTCCTGATGGTCTTGAATCCAAAACAGGCTTCAATGAGTCAAGTGCTTTTTGGATACTTTCCAAAGACATGCTTCATCAGTAAGAGGGCTTAAGCTTTAGCTAACTTAATCCCTCACCTAGAGACTAAATTATCCTAAATAGAATACAGCAATAACTCCCCCAAGTTGTCACTGAGGTTGGGTATGGCTGGAAGAATTTGGAGAAGGAGTTTCACTAATATAGTTGAACAATTATTTATTGAGTTCCTACCATGATGGGGATTATTTAGACGCTATAAATATATGTAACAACCTTCTGCTCACTACTCCCTCAATGTCCCCAAGAATATCTAATACAAAAGCAACACCCAGTCATCCACTCACACAGACCAGAGTCCTAGGAATCAGTAGGCTCTGCCCCACCTCTCACATTGTCCAGAACCCATATACAAGTCCCTACTAAGGCCCAAGTTATATCACTAGTCCCAGGTTATTCTGAAACACCACTGTTGCCACCTCTAGACATTATCACACCTTGTAGGGCCATAGAAAATGCAAACTATAGGGAAGATGCCTAGGCAGCCAAAAACAAGATCATAATTCAAACATATTGGGCTTGATCATTCCCTAAGTACAAATAGTCACATTACTTTAATAACTTGGCACCTCAGTAGACAAGAGAAAATCCAATCTTCATTTATTTCATTTTTTGGAGGGCAGTGTTTGAGATCAAAGCTAGGGCCCTCATGCCATGCTAGGCAAGCACTCAACCACAAGCCACATCTATAGTTACAAAAGCCCAGTCTTGAAAAGTTATCTCCCACTCTACTTCCTTTACCTCACTGCCATGAAGTAAGGGGACCATCATGTTTCCACAGAAACAGCCCAGAACTCTGCTCATTACAGTGACATCAGCCACAGTGTCAGGACCTATAAATTTTGAAGAGGTGTGTTTTGAGTGTTTCAAACAGAACTTGAGCTGAGTGTCTTTGCTCTACCGAAGAAAACAGTCTGTCTCTATTAAGACAGGCTAGAGACATCCTACCACAGGGGTCTTAATCATTAGCTTGCTTCAATATTCAGTGATACTCAAAGCTCTTTAATTCACACATATAGAAGACAGTTGCCAGCCAGAGATCTAAACAGTGCTTGTCCTGGAGCCACTGGCCAGCCTTAGAGAGGACAATGAGTGCATACATGTGTCTAGGCACCAGGGCAATTTCTAGACAAGTAGAGCTGGAGTAGATAAAGGGAACTCTTGTCTTACTGAGTCTGTTCCCTAAATATCTCCAGTCCATCTGCTTCTCTGTCTCTAATGCCACCACTCACATCACCACCACCTCTTGTCTGAACTAATAACTGCCTCCTGACTCCCCAAATCTGTTCTGGCCCCCTCCAATGTCTTCCCACCAACACCAGAGTCAGTTATTTAAAATGCAGACCTGGACATGTCATCCCCTAGCTTAAAAACCCTTCAATGGATCCACTGCACTTAGGACAGAATTCAAAATCCCACTCCCTCATTGAATTCTCTTAAAAGCAAATCCAGAGCCAAGTATGGCAAAATACAACTGGAATCCCAATGGCTGGGAGGCTGAGGCAGGAGAATCATGAATTCAAGTCTAGCCTGGGCTGCCTAAAGAGACTGTCTACAAAAAATGTAAATAAATATAAACAAAGCAAACCCTGGGCCATGGAATTGGACACAAAAAAGAGAGCGTCTCAACAAACACATGGAAAGTAGGGAGTACAAGCAAGTCACAGGGAAGGTAAAAAAAAAAAAATTCTTGGACTTGTTCCTCATTGCCACATTGGATAGAGGCATGCTCTTCTCTTCTCTGGATATGCTGGTCCACCAACACAAGAAATCCAACACAAGTGAGTGGAAATCTTGGAGGTTCCATAGAATCCTTGGGATTTCCTGGGGTGGTTGCTCCCTGTGGGGCTCTCATCCCACAGAGCCTTGCCATCCTGAACTGGAAGCATAATTTCCCCCAAGTTGGCCCCCGGAAGTGGTGTCAAAAAAGCTGATCCCACCTTTATCCTTGGTCCTCACATACATGTATTCTCACTGTTGTGACACAACATCACTTAATGGCCATTAGTGTAATGTATGTACTACATCTTGGAGCAGAGAATGCCAGCTCTTGCCAGGTACCATTCTTCAAGCTACCACTTTAATCAGATAAAGGATCTTAACTCAGTTAAGGGACCATTACAGCATTCTATCCAGGCAGCAACTTCCAGATAAAATGGCACATAATAGGACCAGTGAATCCCACTCAGGTGTCCATTCTTGAGACTGTATATATTCTATAAACCCTTGGACAGTGGTCCTAACATAGGCACTATGGGCAGGAAAGACAAATTTATCCAATAATTTGTCAATCTCAGTGAGAATAAATTGCTGCCCCTTGGTGCAGTTGCCACCAAATGGCTGGTCATCTTCTACAAGCATTGATATCATACTAATGGGTTCAGTGCTGGTCACTGCTGCTGACAGATCATACATTTAACGTCTATACTAGCTACATGTCCTTGGTGAAAGGGAATGCAGGTTGCTGGGCCTATACACGACTTCTGGCTCTACCACTTTATGCATTCCTTACACAAGCCATTGTGCGTACTTAGGATGATGAAAGACAGAGGCTCAAGGACACACACTGTCCATTTCTGAGCCCTAGTTGCTTACAGCCTTTTCTATACTGGATGCTCACTGGTGAACATTAAGGTAACCGAAAAAAAATGTGTAAACTGTGATCATTTCCATTCTTCCTATCTCTAATCATTCAATATTGCTCTTTCCAGACTCTTGACCAATTACCAAAGCAATTTATCATTGCTTCATCCTAAAAGGTTGGCCACACAACTGTGCAACTTGACGCTCTACCTAGTCAAAGACTTCCTTTTCAGTATTTGTTCCTTACAGTCACCAATATATTGAACTGACCCATCTATGAACCAATCATTATCTGGCCATGAGAATCTCCTAGACAAGGAAACTGAACTGTGGCATCCTCCTTGTTGATTAGTAGTGGTGTGGTCAGCTAACCAAGAAAATGATAGGAACTGAGAGAAAGGTGTTGGCTTAACCCAAGAGATGACATGCGCAGCTATTCTGCCTGTGCATGTATTCTCTTGAGTCTCTGACTCCAGTGTGCCGTTCCCACCACACAGTGGATTGATGATGCACCCACCCAACCTTATGATGTAGATATGATGATACTTAGCTCACCATCATTTGGTAGTCCATGAGCTAGTGCTCAGCATCTGTGAGGACTCTAAGAACTAGTTTTTAGCACTAAGCAGTTCTCTACTACCTGACACCTACCTTCTAGGTATTTTCCCTACATTTCCCTGTGATTGTCCTAATGGAGCTTAATAGATTCTGCCATTGATACCTCCAACACTACTGTATTTACTGGGTCACATGGCCCTGTGATCCATTAAGTCAGGCAACTCAGACTTACAGCTGTATCCTCTTCTAACCTATAACCCACTCAAAGCTGACAACTCCCTGGGCTTTCAATGCATGAGGTAAACAGTGTGTCCAATGGGAGTGTCCATTGCCTCAAAACTCTGGTCATTATTTGTCTTCTTCAATGGATGGAGATTCAAGAGAAGAACTTCTAAAAGCTTCCTCCAATGTGTTGAACACGCCTCATCTTTGCAGGCTTTATTTCCTACCTTTTGACTTACCTATAGCATACTAGGGCATCCAAGTATTTGCCACTTCCTGTTCCTTAGGTTTAAGGAGAATGATGTCATCAATATAGGAGACCAATCTAATATTTTGGAATGTCAAGGCAATCAAAGACCCCTTAGACTGTTTTGACAGAGAGGGGAAAAAAAATCAACATAGCCTGAAGGCAAGACAGTGAATATATATTGCTGTCTTTCCCATGTGAATACAAACTGCTTCTAATCCTTTTTCTTGATGTGAATTGAAAAGATCAAATGCTTCTATTGAGTGCTAGAGGCTATGTTGATTCACTCTAGTTAAGACACCAGAGCCAGTGAAGCACAGTAGCTGCGAACAAGCTTACCATTTGGTTTGGATAGTTTACTCTCATTATCTAGAAATAATTTGATTTTTTAGGAGCCCAACCAATGATTTGTGTAGAAGTGTGACTGGGAAAATAACTCCACAACCTTTGTCTTTGCATGGTGTCACTAATTTCTACAATGCCATCT
Organism: Perognathus longimembris pacificus; assembly: GCF_023159225.1. Taxonomy (NCBI): domain Eukaryota; kingdom Metazoa; phylum Chordata; class Mammalia; order Rodentia; family Heteromyidae; genus Perognathus; species Perognathus longimembris. Next base: position 24,485,233 of record NC_063167.1, on the reverse strand, counting down.
AAGATATGGAATTGGATTTCATATTTTGACCAAGCAGATAAAACTAAAGGCCTCCACTTGGGCTTGAGGAATTCATGTGAACGTTTTGATACCTACTAAGCATTTTCATTTTGATTATACACTCAGAAACCAGGGAAAAAATCACAAGTCAGTGGGTAGATCCATTGGATGGAAAGAAGCTACTAAGGCTGTCGTTGCACCTAGTTTTAATAGGCCCTGTTTCTAATATGGGAATTATTATGGCATTTGAGTTCCCAGCTCAGCCTATATCAAGCAGCTCTCAAAGCCTTTATACTTCTCTTTCCTTCATGTACTGTTACTCTGATAAATAGTGATAGGTCCTTTGGGAGAAGGACTGGAGAAATAAGTATTGTTATCTACTCAAATGGCATTGCCACATCCATCCTCAAGAGGGCTTGGACCCCTCAGGCCATGAATGGACTCAATCTGGAAAGTGGACACAGGTCTGTCATGTCCCATTGCACAGGCTGCCATAAGCCTCCATCTTTCGGTCACCGGCTGTTGATCTTCTTGGCTATAGAAGTTAAGCAGCATTCTTGTTGGTTGTCCCATGTGTCTATCAGTGCAGGACCCTTTGAATGAAGCTCCCTAGCTGCCACTTGGCCTTACTGATTGATGTGGTTTGAACAAAACAAAAAAAGAAATCCATCTTTCCTCTGCCAGTCGCTTGCTGGCACCCAGCCTCCACTCCCCCAAACTCTCATCATTGCATCACTGCCATTGTTATCAGGGAGCCCAGTTCCACAATGGCCTCTTCTTAATCAGCTCTTGCTTATAGACAACAACCACTCTTGAGTTCACTCGTACTGAATGCCCCTGACTGGCATATTCCTTCATCCTTAGTTATGAGAATGTCCTCTGGAGCCCTCTAGGAAACATAAAGAGCTGGTGTCATGGGCTAATGCCACAGCCCTAAGTCCTCTGATCCCTTCCTCAATACTCTTGTGAGACAGTTCTAGCCTGGTCCTCTAGCTTACTGCAGGCCAAAGCTCCCTAGAGACACCCCAACGGCATATCAGCATGGGCTCCAAGGGTCTTTGCCAGACTTTAAATTTGGATTCCTAGGAAAGTATTCTTATATCAGTCTAGACTTGTGTTCCCACTATCACCCCCAAGTCTAAAACCTTCAGGATTGACTCGGTTCTAACTGCCACATACTGGAACAACATGAAGCTCTTGTGAACAAGGTATTTCTTCCTGCCATAGGAACTGGGCTGTCCTGCTCACACCAGCTACTCTGCAAACTCTTCCCACAAACTATCCACACCAGAGACCTCAAGGGACCTCTGATTTGACACTTGACTCAAGCTGGTTTCTCTATTTCTATGACCTAAAAAAAAAATCACATGTTAGCTGGATGTGGTGGTATACCCTGTAATTCCAGCACTTTGAAGTCTGAGGCAAAAGAATCTTGACTTTAAAGCTAGCCTGTGACAAAAGGGGTCACACATTAATGACAGAGGCACCATGAAATAGCTCAGGTCCCCAATTAGAAGAAAGCCATCACTTATTAAGATATTTATTTTAGAAGAAATAAACTTTTGTTCTCTTCGAGTCTTGGCATCCAGAACAAATAGATCTAAGGCTAAATTCTACATTACACTTCTTTATTTTCAGCTCCAGGATAAAGCTCCTCCTAGGATGATGGAAAGCGGGAAATCTAATCATGTCTTTGAAAAGTCTTATCCCTAACCGCAGAGGAGTGATCAGACTCTAAAGCTCCAGCAAGACACACAATCACATGATCCCAATACATGCCCTACAATCTGATTCCTTCACCCACTCTACAAATTGAGCTAAGCTAGATTCAGACTCGTTTCTTTGCATTCTCTCATCAAGATTTCAAAACGTTTCACACACACCCCTCCCCTAGTAAAATGTGGTGATATACAGATATATATATAGATATAGATATATATAATCTAGAAGAAAGGTAAGGAAAAGAAAGCTAAACGTGAAGAATAAGGAGAGGTGAGGGGCTGTCTGTGGCAGATGGCACTGTCCACCTCCCCAGAAATGATCCACCCTGAAGACCTCAGGGGGGCATCTTATTTGTTGGGGGGGGGGGCCAAGCAGGAAGTGGTATGATGTCCAAGAAAGAACTCCGCACCTAGAACCCAGCAAACAGGCCCTAGGCTGGACTCAGCCACTCACTGGCCCTGAGTCTTGTCCATTCCATGGGTCTTGGTTTAAACTTGGAGGTAGCTCCCAATCCCAGTCTCCAGGTAAGAATGAGAATAAACAACAGCTCTGAAGAGACAGAAGTGGATTTGCCATGGCTGATCTCAGTACTGCACCACTCCCACTGCCACCGCCACCACAGAGTCACTGTGGGTTCCATCCCGCCATTCCTGCAGCATGTATGTATTGTGTATGCTGAGAAAATGAGAATCACAAGGAAGTCACAGCCCCTGCTCCCCTAGGGCTTACAATCTAATGGGGGGGGGGGCAGGTTGTGGGAGGTGGCGAGTGTTCATCAGATAATTGAATGAATTCGTGTATAATTATAAACTGGCATCAATATTCCAAAGGAAAGCAACACATTCTCTAAGAGCAAATAAAGACTAAGCTGGCTTCCATGCTTCTCTGAAGATGTAACACTGGAACTGACATCTGAAGCATGGGTAGCATTTAGCCAGGCAAAAAGGGGAGCGTGGGGAAGGGCTCTTGCTCCCAGCAGATGGTCTAACAGGTGCCCGGGCTGGTGATGAGAGAGAGGGCATGAACAAAGTGGTGAGGGAAATGAAAGGTCTACATGGTCCCTGCACAGACCACAGGGGCCCAGGGGATTCCACAGGGACCTGAGGCTGACAGGCAGGCCAAGCCCAGGCCCCGGGTTCTTTTTGGGGCTTGGTTTTGTTTTGTTTTGTTTTGGTCTGAGACTAGGATTCAAACTCTGACACCTTCACTCATCAGCTAGCAGTCTACCAACTAAAGTAAGCCATGCTTCCCACACCCTTCCCTCTCCCAGGCCTGTGTTCTTAAAGACACATTCAAAATACTCATTCTCGGGCTGGGGATATAGCCTAGTGGCAAGAGTGCCTGCCTCGGATACACGAGGCCCTAGGTTCGATTCCCCAGCACCACATATACAGAAAAACGGCCAGAAGCGGCGCTGTGGCTCAAGTGGCAGAGTGCTAGCCTTGAGCAAAAAGAAGCCAGGGACAGTGCTCAGGCCCTGAGTCCAAGGCCCAGGACTGGCCAAAAAAAAAAAAAAAATACTCATTCTCCCTCAGCGAGCCAGTGAAGAGATTTACACAGGGAAAGCAAGGGGACCAGATTAGTGTGTCCGGAGCCACTCACTTTGGCTGTGTTGTGGACAGTGAATTGGAAAGGGTAACAATAGAGGCAAATAAGCTAGGCATAAGTGGTTAACACTTGGAATCCTGACTACTCATGTGCCTGAGATCTGAGGACTGCAGTTCAAAGCCAGCCTGGGAAGGAAAGTCCAAGAGATGCTTATGTCCAGTTAACCACCAAAAAGTCAGAAGTGGAGCTGTGGCTCAATGGTAGAACATCAGCCTTGATCAAATATGCTAAAAGACAGTACCTAGACCCTAAGTTCAAGCCCCAGCACAGAAAAGAAAGAGAAGAAAGAAAGGAAGAAAGAAAGAGAGAGAGAGAAGAAAAGAAAAGAAAAAAAGAAGAAAACAGAGGTAAGTTGATACCTTCGGAGCCCTTCACAAGAATCCTTGGAGAAGATGATAGAGGCTTAGATGTTGGATGTAAAATCAACAGGACTCGGGTGACGGTTAGATAATGGGCTAAGAGCAGCTGTTGCTGACATTTTATGCTCTCTGAATCTCATAAAAAAATTGCAAGGTTCTTTTAGTTTTGAACAATGGAATCTCATCTTATGCAGGGGTTAGATTTGGAAGTCTGTGCATAAGACAAGAATTGCACATAGTCAAAAGGACCCTTGAAAAACTCTTTAAACCACTCTTCAAGTACAGTATGCATGGGTTTGTTTATACAGCCATCAACAGAAATTTTTAGGCACACTAAAGTTAGAGAGCCACTGAACTAGAATAAAGACAGCAACAGAAGGAAAGCCCATATGCAAATGTCTGGGCGTTTAAATCATACGCCTTTAAGACAAGGACTCGGATTCCTAAGAGTGAATGAGGGGATTTTCAGGAAGAGACAATGTACACAGGGGGAGGAAGGGGGTGAGAATTTTCCTAATGTTCCCATTTTCTGGGATATTTATTCCTTTCAGCTTTTATAACAAGCTTTTATAACTCTAATACCCATTGGTACTCTAATTGGTTATATTATATGGCCTATGGGTAGGACTCCCACCTTGGCCTCTACTCCATCCAGCCTCTAGTCCTCCTCCAAAACCCCACGTCCATCTTAGTCCAGATCTAGCTGAATACTAAAATGAACTCAGCATAGGTCAAGCCAGGATCGTTGTATCAGACAGGAAAGGCAAGGTCATGCTATAGTAACAAGTTGCCCCTTAATCTATCTCAGTGGCTTAAAATAACAAAGAGCATCTCCTATCCATGTCATGAGCATCATGGGTTGGATAGAAAGCTATTCCTTCCATCCTGAATGAATTGACAGAGCAGACACCATCTCAAACACCCACAGCACCAAAGCAAAGCAGAAGAGAGCTCCAGGAGGCTTCACAACATGATTAAATGCCCCTGCATGGCACAAGCCGTCACTTCCATTCACAACTCATTGGCCAGAATTCATCACAAGGCTTCACCCAACCACAAGAGGGCCAGGAAGTGCAATCCTTCCATGTGTTCAGCAGGTGCACAGCCAGAAATATTTGACAAACAACACTAATGACTTCCACATGCTCTAAATGTACAATGACAAGAGAGAGAAGAGACGAGCCTTAATTATTAAGTCTGTGTTTGATCCAGGGCCCTGGGTAACCATGTGGCTGAATAAAATGTGCCCATTCATGCCCCAGGGGGCATAGCCTGTGCCCAGAAAAAAAAAAAAAAGAAAAAGAAAACTCCCAGACAGACAACATTTGGATGTACTATCTGGGAATGAGAGAGAGATCCCAACAGAGGCAGATGACAGCCTGGCTCCACTCACAACCCTCTACCCTCTCCCAGCCCAATATTCCAGTCTGAGGAATAGTGCAACGTACTCTGTCACCAGAAATCTCTGACTGCTCCTGGGTGTGCCTTGCTGAGGGACAAGGACTAGACAGTTGAAACTTTGCCCTCCACAAGCTCCCAGCATAACAGCCACCCAATGCCATGCGAGAGCAGCCGCAGAGGTCACCAGCCTCTCCCTCTCGCCCTGACACAAGGATGCTCTGCTCATCAGCAGGTGGGGTCCAGTCCCCTCTTCTTGGATCAGCCTGTGATTTGCTTCGGCCAAAAGTGCAAGCCTTCAGAAAGATGTCCACATCCAATTCCTCCAGCTTGAAGGCTTGCTGCTCTAGTCCATGAGGAAGCCAAAGCTACACTCCTAAGTGATTCTGAGCCACAGGAATAGAAGCGCTGGAGGGTGCATGACCAGCTCAGGCATCCTGGCTGCAGTGGGGCTCCCAAGGGAGTATAGCCACAGTGGTCACCTAAACTCCACCAGATGGTACAGAACTGTCCAGCAGAGGCCCATCAACCTGTAAAAGACAGAGGGGATGGGGGAAAAACAATTGTTATTGTAAGTCACTATGATCAGGGACTGTTCATTACACACCAACAGATAACTGACAGTACATTCGTGGTTCTGAGAAAGCCCAAGGAGAGAAGATCTAGGGGCCCCTTCAAAGATATTTTGGGATGGACTTTGAAACAAAGTTGCATGAAGTTTGAGAACAGAAGAGGTGCTTTAGAGAAACACAATTATAAAGAAGTGCTAGATGCTGGTGGCTCACATCTATAATCCTAGCAACCCAGGAGCCTAAGATCTGGAGGATCACAGTTCAACATCAGCCTAGGCAAAAAGTGTCCTAGAGATTCCATCCCTAAAATAACTAGCAAAAAGCAAGGCTGGAAGCCTAGCTCAAATGTTAGAGCACCTATTGAGCAAGCAAACCGAGCAAATACAAGGCTCTGAATTCAAACCCTAGCACCAGAAACAAGAAGGAGGAGGAGGGGAAGGTGGTGGAGGTAGAGCAAGAGAAAAAGGAGGAAGAGGAGGGGGGAGAGGGGGCGGAGGAGGAGGAGGAGGAGGAGGAGGAGGAGGAGGAGGAGGAGGAGGAAGGAGGAGGAGGAGGAGGAGAAATGAGGAGCCAAAAGCAAAGATGATCTGGATGTAGAGCAGTGATTATGGAAGGATGAAGAAGGCAGGGAGGAGAGAAAGGAGAGAAGGAAGATGGATGAAACACAGCTAAATAGAAAGGATATGTTCTATAGTTCTATATTGCACGGTGAAAAAGATTTTGTGAAGAAATTCTAGGATGGAGTTTAAAACCTACTAACATAATGAAAGGACAGGGACATACTAATTATCTTAATTTGATCAGTACACATTATGTACATGTGTCAAAATGTCATACAGAACCCCAAAATATATACAACTATTAACTTAATAAAAAAAAATTTAAAATAGCCAGGCACTGGGGTCTTATGCCTATTATGCTAGCTACTCAGAAGGCTGAGGTCTGAGGATTGTGGTTCAAAGCCAGCCCAAGCAGGAAAGCCCATAAGATACCAATAAACTATCTAAAAAAGCCAGAAAGGGAACTGTGGGTCAAGTGAGCCTTGACAGAAAACAAAAAAAAAAAAACAGCTTAGAGATAATATCTAGGTCCTGAGTTCAAGCCCTAGGATCAGCACAAAAATAAATAATTTAAAAAAATAAAAGAACTGAGAAAGTTCAAATTGGCCAGCAATGTAGCTACAGCTAGGGCCTAAAGATAGTCCTTTGAGAAGCTGTCCACCTGGGAAGAAAATCCAATGTTGTCCCAAACTGAGCCAAAAGGGTCCCTGAATCCTGCCCTTAGCCAGTATTAGGTGTGGGCCATCCCAGACAGGACATAACTGTAGGGAAGGCAGCTCCTTGTGGCTGCAGACAATTCCCGTGGAGGGATGCGACTGGGTCCAGGGCAAAGGTGCTGGCCCTGAAGAGAACAGGCAGGAGAACACAATGCCAGCACCTTGTGATCCCATGTCAGAGGTGGGTCCCCAGCACTTGAACCAGGACAGAGAAGTTTCTGGCAACGTGAAGGGGAGAAGAGAGCCTCCAGACCAGGAAGGACAACAGCAAAAACAAAGGCACCAAGTTGAGAACAAGCCCAGCAAGTAGCAGAAAGAACACACAGTGGTGAAGCAACACTTGTCAAAGAAATGTGGTTTTCTCTGAAACAACAGGAGCTACAAGAGAGCTCTAAGCAGGGCAGCAACTGGTGCAATACCCACTTTAAAAAGATTCCTCTGACAGAAACAAGGAAGGTGGGCCAGCAAGATAAGACTAGAGGCAGAGCCTGCCAATGATGCAAGAGAGAACGTAACTCCCAGCTCCTCATGGTGCATGGCTCAGCCCCATGGCAACATCTTCCCTGGGCAGCAGGTTATGTTGCAACGGAGCCCAAGCCCCATCGGCCTGGTGGCTAGAGAAGAAAGCGGGTGTGTCATAGGAGGGTGCATGATGCCTGGTGTCTCACAAAGTAGACAACCCTGTGTCAGCTTCCAGCATGAGGAAGGCAGACGACACGCTGCTGCCTCGGAGGTCGTGGGGATGTAGGATTGATTGCAAGATATTCAAGGGGTTCCCTCTAGAGGCCTGCATCCATGTGTCAAGGCACCAACCAAGCTCTGACCAGTTGAAGCCTAGAACTGACTTGCTGTGTTGAGAATTCAACTCTCTTTGGAAATCAGCTAGCCTTTTCATTCCTTCCTGGGCTAAATCTCAGGGTTGTTTTTTGTTTTGTTTTGTTTTTTCCTGCTCTCCAGCTGCAGACGAAGGTCTTTATTCCGTGGCAAGGAGGCCATCCAGCATTCATACTTCACTCTCAATTGGTGAGCAGTTGCCCTCAGTCTTTTATAGTCCTTTTCCAATGCATTAATTGCACTTGGCAACAATCAAATAATCCCGGCGTGTTTATAATTACAATTTCCTCTGAGCCCCTCAATAATCTGGGAGACTGCATCCACTGATATGCTTCCTTCCACCAGCACCCCACTTCACTTCACCACTATGAAAGGTTGGAACGATGTCAGTGCTAGAGCGAGTCCATAGCCATTCGTACCTCTGCCCAGTACCAATGACAGGCTCTCATTACCAACAGGCCGGTGGGTAGTCCAGCCCCACAGTCCTATTTTAGAGTCTGTTTCCAAGGAACCACTCCCAGCACCAACTGCAGTGGTATAGGAGGTCAGTAGATCAAAGATAAGAGATTTACATGCAGACAACTTATTGGAGAATAAGCTTGGGAACATTCATGAAAGAGAAAGGAAGCAGGACTGGACAGAGGAGCAGCTGACCCCTGGTGCCTTTGTAACGGATGCCTCAATCCCATGGAAAGCCCTAGAGCACATAGGGTCCTTTAGAGATGTCTCAAAATAAGGCAAGAATGATCACTCAGTCATTGAGTTAGAACTGCCACCAAGGAGGGGGTGTAAAACCTAGGAGAGGCCTGCGGCAATTTTTAGGACTGCCTTTAGCATCTCTTGGGGAGAGATGCTGCAGAACGTTGAGAGTCATGATCTCATTGAGAATCTCTGGGAGAATTAAGTGCTTCAATGAGTCCCTTTGCAGGGAATCTGGAGCCCCAGCAATAGCACCCATGATCTCCAATATTAGGGCATTCAGGATGGAGAATGGTGGTCATTACCATTGGATTTGACCACAAGGGAGACACTAGAGGTTGGAAGGTAAGTTCATTCCAGGAGAGCAATGAGGGAGAAGCTCATTCAGGCAGCAAAGAAGAAGCAGAAGGAGGAAAGGAAGATGACCCTCTTGACCTCTCTAGGCCCTACTCATAGATCACTTCCTAGGTAGACACACTGCCCAAGGCAAACTGTCCCATAGGAATATACAGCATTCGGTATAGCTTGCATTTTCTCAATGCAACCGTGTATACAGACTTGTGCACACATGTTAAGCTGCCCCAAAGCAAGAAGTGCAGCTGTGGGCTGCTGTTCATTAGCTAACAATTGACCCCCTACATAGTATCCTGCAAGCAATCCAAAACAAGGAGGGCCCAAGACAGTAATGATACCACCACACATCTAGTCTTCACTGAGTCCCAGCTCTGTTCCAGCCACCTACTATGTGCTTTGCGGAGTGTTGACTTATTTCACCCTCCCCAAGCCCTGTGAGATGGCTATCTCTTTTACCCCTTTTGTAGACGGAGCAGCAGAGGTCCCAACTTGCCCCAGGTTGTACAACTGGTTGGTGGCAGAACTTGGCCTAAGACTCCATTAAGGTTGATGACAAAGACAAGCAAGACATTGAGAAATGAACCGGCTTACTCATTCATCCAGCCAGCATTTAGGAACCATTTACTGTTCCTGGCACTGGGGGAAGCTCAGGGAGTGGTATCCACAAAGGCATCTTCCTTCATGGCCCTCCATGTCCAGCAGGGAGGTAAATAACAAGCTATAGATAGAACATACGGACCTTACTCATTTTTGTATGTTTAAGGCCAGAGTAGCATTGTGGTATGCCACCCAGTTCCTCACTCCTGGGTGGCATGGACTCCCTTCCCACTGAGAATACTGATGGTCAGGTCTTACAGCTGAGTCCCTCTGCAGCTCTGCACTTGGAGCAGACAGTTGCCTCGGCTAAGGTCATCCCCCTCCCCCAGGAGCAGCCCACAGCCAAAGTCTGGTCATAAAGGCCTCAGCCTCCTTGCCTTAATGCAGAAAAGCTCTGAAAGTCTTCCCAGCTCACACTGTTCCCAGCTCCCTATAGAGTATGCTGATCCATACTTCAATTCACAACTTTTTTTTTTGACAGTTTAGGGGTTTGAACTCATGGCCTGGGTGCTGTCCCTGAGCCTATTTTTGCTCAAGTCTAGCACTCTACCACTTGAGCTACAGAGCCTCTTCCAGCTTTTGAGTCATTAACTGGAAATAAGAGTCTCACAGGGACTTTACCCCAGGCTGGCTTTGAGCTGTGATCCTCAGATATCAGCCTCCTGAGTAGTTAGGATTACAGGCATGAGCCACCAGTGCCCAGCTCACAACAGCTTTTGTGATGACTGAACCATTCTTCAATCCTTCCATCTGCTCCATTCTGCTTCCTCCACTTCCCCCCTCCCCAGGACTTGACCTGAAAGCCTTCCAGATTAAAAAAAAACAATAGAATGAGAGCTTGACTGGGTAGGGCCTGAAGAGGCTTCTAAGAGGTTGTGGAATCAAATAGATTATTTACACTGATCTAATGAAGAAGTGAAAATCAGGAGCTGGGGATATGCCCTAGTGGCAAGAATGCCTGCCTTATATACATGAGGCCCTGGGTTCGATTCCCCAGCACCACATATACAGAAAACGGCCAGAAGTGGCGCTGTGGCTCAAGTGGCAGAGTGCTAGCCTTGAGCAAAAAGAAGCCAGGGACAGTGCTCAGGCCCTGAGTCCAAGCCCCAGGACTGGCCAAAAAAAGTGAAAATCAGGCAAAGAGTTGAAGGAAAAGGTAAGGGAGTTATCCAAGTACAATCTGGTAGAAAGGCATCCTCAGCAGGGGGAAGAACATGGAAGCCAGTGTAGCTAAAATGGGTGTGGGGGGGGGGGAGTTAACAATAGGATGGGGTAAAAGGATATGAATCTTGTGTAAGAACTTGCAGGAGAGCTGGGGACCAGTGGCTCACACCTGTAATCCTAGCTGCTTGGGAGGCTGAGATCTGACGATCACAGTTCAAAACTAGCCTGGAGAAAAGTCCTTGTGAGACTCTTATCTCCAATTAACCACTCAAAACCAGGAAGTGCAGCTGTGGCTCAAAGTAGTAGAGTGCTAGTCTTGAACACAAGAGTTCAGGGACAGTGCTCAGGCCCTGAGTTCAGCCCCATACCTGATACAAAAAAAAAAAAAGAAGGAAGAAAGGAAGGGAGGGAGGGAGGGAGGGAGGGAGGGAGGGAGGGAGGGAAGGAGGGAGGGAGGGAGGAAGGAAGGAAGGAAGGAAGGAAGGAAGGAAGGAAGGAAGGAAGGAAGGAAGGAAGGAAGGAAGGAAAGGAAGGAAGGAAGGACCTTGCAGGCCACTATGGGATTCCCAACTTTCTCTGAAAGGGGCAAGGGACATGATCTGACGTGAAAACTCTTCTTGGTGCTATGCTGAGGGGAAAAACAGATCAAGGGTATCTATTTGGAGGTCAGTACAGTAAGCCAGGTAGAGGTAGTTAGTGAGGTTAACCATGACGGTGGCCATTGGTTGGTAAGAGGTGATCAGATGAGTGGCATACAGCATGATTGGCTGATGGACTGGACAAAAGAGAACAAAGTCAAAAGCCAGTGCATCACGCCTGTAATCCTAGCTATCCTGGAGACTGAGATTTGAGGACATAAGTTCAAAGCCAGCCTAAGAAGGAAAATCTGTGAGACTCATATCTCTAATTAACCAGCAAAAAATCCAGAGTGGAGCTGTGGCTCAAGTAGGTTGGAGTGCCAGCCTTGAGTGAAATAAAGCTAAGGGACAGCACCTAGGTCCTGAGTTCAAGCTACAGTACTGGCAGTGGCATACAGAAAAAAAAAAGAAAGAAAAGAGAAGGGAGAAAGAGAGACAGACAGACAGACAGACAGACAGAGACAGACAGAGACAGAGAGGGGGAGAACCAGGAAAGGTCTCAAGGTCTTTTGTCCTGAGGACTCAAAGACTTGAGGCAGGAGAGGCTGTAGGAGAATCAGGTTCAGGAGAGACCTGCTTTGGACATGTGCTTGAGACTATGAATGACTAACATTCACAGGACTGAATAATCTGCCCGGTTTTGTGCCAAGGTGTGCCCCATGCAGGCAACTGCTGGTTGGGAGATATCCAGAGGGGGTTGTGGGTGGGTGGGTGTGTCCACAAGGTGAGCAAAGGAAACAATGCCAGCCCAGGGTCTGACACACAGTAGCCTCCCACAGTAGTAGAGCGTGGATAAAATAAATAAATGTGAGTGTTTGAAGCTGAGCCCCTGGGTCACCTACAGGGTAGAGATAGATGCCCTCTTCATCACCCAGAGTCCCCTCAACACTCAGCACAAACAAACCCAGGACATGAAGGTCCCTGCAGCTTCCCCAAGCCATGCCCTCCTGCCCCTCCTGGGCTGCTTTCTGGCCACACTGGGAAATCTGCCGACACAGCTCCAGAGGGAAGAGGAGGGAAAGGAGAGTTAACTCTCCCTTTGCCATTAAACATAATCAGGGAGGGAGAAGTCTGTGTGGAGCGTACTGCTCTGACCGATAAGTGATTCCCTAGAACAACAGATAAAAGCCCAGCACTAAAGTGCAGCCAGAAACGATGTGTAATTGGGATGAAAGAATCCTTAAGTCTGCACGCTGCTTTTAACTTGGGAGGCTTAAATTACAATTAATAGTTCTCTTGAAGAAAGCAAGGGGAATAGAGGAATTCCAAGGCCTTGAGCTCAGAGCCCTGGGCTCCATCTCAGCTCATCAGTATTGTGGGGTGGGCGGGCTAAGGAGCACATAAGAAGGAGAAAGATGGGGGGGGAGGGGAGAGAGCTGGGGGTCGCAGGCACCGGATGGGATGCATCCATAATAAGCTCCAACCCCACCAGTTTATAAATATGCCCATGGGCACTCCTGGACTTTTTGCTGTGGCATCTTTTGGCATGTCTCCAACAGTCAGAAACCCTCATTCCCATTCTATAGAGGGGGGAAACCAAGGCACACCTGCCTAGACCCTGACATGGCTGTAACCAGCCAGCCCATCTGCAGTACCAAATCTAGAAGAGGCCTGAATGCTGGTCCCTCCTGGTGATTCACTGGGGTTCAGAGGTCAGTGGGGTGTCTGCCCTACTTTATACAAAGCCAACAGTGTAGACTCACAGGAGAGTCCAGGCCTCCTGCTGCCCTTCTCTTTGAAGGCCTGGCCAATCAGCAGATTTCCCTAGTGTGAGTCATGAGGCCCCTTCCCTTCCTCTCCACCCCACTCACAGAGGCCTGACTGCATCTCCCCCCTCCCCCGCCCCAATCTTAGGAGAAGTTTCTCAGTCCTGCCTGGGTCTGCCCCCTCCATCTTTGTTTAGCTCAGCTGGGTACCCTTTCTTGGCTCACATAGACTTGCCAGCTCTCTCTCCCCTGACCCCACCTCACCACATAGGTCACAGTGTCCAGACTACCTGCCCTAAGGACAAAGCTATTGGTCCCAGAATCGTGCAGCTGGCTGGTGCCTGGCTATCCTCCAGCGACTAGGCATCTGCCTCTCAGATGACACCAACGGAGAGGCATCCCCAGTACTGGCAGAGGGGCTGCCCCATCCAGAGCTCAGACTCCTATGTTGGCGGGAATCCTGAAGCTCCCCAAATATGAGCTCATGGGTGGCTGGGAACCCAGCCCTGCACCTCATGGCTTTGGAATGTGTTCTCTGGGCTGGCTGGCTTCACTCCCCCCATCTGGCCACAGCAAGTGCTGCTGTCTGTCCTCGGCCTTTCAAAGCCCGGCAAATTCCAGAAAGAGCTTTTTCCCAACACTGCCAAACTGTGTGTGTGTCTGTGTGTCTGTGGGTCTGTGTGTGCAAGCACTGTGTATATAAGCACGCTGTGTGCATGGGTGAGCCTGCGTGCACCTGTCTCTAGGCATGCGTGGGCATATGTGTGCATATTTGTGCGTATTTGTATATGTTGTGCGTGTGGATTCTGTGCGTGAGTAGTTTTAAAAGAACACAGTAGGATCCGCTCGGGGCCCTGTGTAGCTGAACCTTATTTATAGCTCTCCTCTGTCTGGTTCGTTTCCTCTAACTTCCCTGCAGAATGATATGAATGAAAATGACACTATTGACTATCTTGGTAACCATAAAAGACCTTATAGAAATAAGATTTTTATAGTTTGTGGACTGGGAGAATCAAAAGACTAAGAGTTATGGACTCAGAAGATAGGAGAGAATCAAGCCGAGGCAGTTGGAGAGGTCCCTGGGTGGATCGTCTGTGGGTTCTTTTTTAAAACAAACTCATATAAATAAAGTGATTGTCTTGAAAGAGTTATGAGAGGCCTGAAGCTGGTGGGCAATATCTCCGTGGCCTCTGCAAAGGCGGAGGGCGGGCGTGCTCTCCGCCTGAGAGAGGAAGCCTTGGCTTTGTCTGAGCCACTGCTCCTAGCCTCCCAAGAGAGGCTGAGGATGTAGCAGCAGGACAGACCCTGCCCTTTTGTCTCCTGGAGGTCTACAACACTTGGTACCTTGGGAACAGACACCCCCACACACACACACACCCCACATCCCTACCCTCGACTGCCTGCCTGTCAACTTGTGTGTAGTGTAGATCTATTCACCATGCCCTGGAAGTCAGACCTGAAGTGGAGCCTGCAGATTCCCATCCTGCTCCATAAAGCCTGACACAGGGATCCTTGCTAAGAAGCTACAAGAATGCCATGCAGAAGCCATGCAGACAGGGCCCCGTGGCTCCTAGACTGAGCATGCTCTGTCCTCCACGGCAAAACCCAAACCCATTTCCACTGATCTTCAGCAGCACCCAATTTGCATTTGTACTTCCAAACAGGAAGCAGAGTCTGGCCTGCCCTCCAGGAGCTCCCTGTCTGGTGAGTCGGGAGGAGAAGGGAAACGTGGGCAGGGAGACACACCTGCCGTTGACTGGCACATGAAAAGCAGGATATATGTTCCCACTCAGGGAAGCAGTTACAGACAGAAAGTGGTAGTGAAACTTGAAGTCTGTTCAAACCAAGCAAGGTGCTGGGCCCTGAATGCATACCATAGAATCTGATTACCTGATTCAGCTCAGTCTTAGCCCTAGAGATAAAACACTGCCCAGAGAGGAGAAGACCACTGGCATAGACCTGCACAAAACAAGATCTTACGGATTGGACAGTACGATGGTCCAGAGAGCACAGAAAAGCTCCTTGGGAGAGGAGACCTATTTGCTGGGCCTTGAAGTAGAGGTTTGAGTTCACTAGAAAGAGGTGGAGGAAGGAGGGAATGGCAAACCCAGATGCAGGGGAAAAGACATACCGTGCACTTGGGAAACTGCTTAGGTTCCCAGTGGCTTGCTGGCTGGAAGAAGATATATTTTGAAAGGAATACTGAGTCAGGCTGACCTTGAATTAGAGAAGAGGAATGGTCTGACCCAAGAGTCCCAGCAGCCGCAGTGATGTTGGAGAAAGACACATGAGAGGCAAGAAATCAAGGGAAAATGAGATAAGATTTCTTCTTAACTTTACCTCTAATAAAGACAGTTCTAGCCTTGCTGATGGATTTCCAGACAAAGAGCTGGATGGTGCCATGAATGGCAGAGCAGCCCGAAGCCCGCTGTCCCGGTGCTTCTTCCTCACTCTCTCCTCTCCTTCTGGTCTCACCCCCACCCCCGTCCATTTTCCCCAACCTGAATCTGCCCTCTTCCACTTTGATAGAGACAGTTCTGAAAACCAGAGAGAAGTCATCCATCTGGTTGGGCTGCCCAGTAGAAATAACCAATTGCCTTGAAAGGCCATGCTGACTTATGTCTCCTCTCCCCGGAGACCTGGGGACATGCAGTTGAGGGCCAAGTGGTGCCCGTGGCACGTGTCAATGCCCTGTCTCCTTGTCTCTGTAAGCATCGATTTCTCTCCTTGCTGACCTTTTCGAAGAGGCATCCTGAATTCCATCCCAGGTCATTATGGAGCCAGTGGTGGAGACACCAGGAGGCGCAGCCCCCACCCCCTACTCTGGCCCCTTCCCATGCATTCATGATCACAGTCCATGCGCTTGCTGTCAGCCGGCCAGCCAGCGCAGAGCGTGTCTGAATGCAGGCTGGCTGAGTAGGGCTCAGTTCACACCGACTCTGCAGCAAGGAGAGTTTATGGTTCTTGATTACACCCAGCAGGGAGGCCTTCTTAGTGATGAGAGAGAAAATATTCAACAACCTGTCTTTGCAATGTGCTGATCTCTTGGGGGGGGAGGGGTCTGAGGGAGTGATTTATGATTTATGAGTGAAGAAAAGGAGACTTTTCTTTCCAAGGCTCCCCCAAAGTGTCTCAATGTGTCCTCTTTCTCATTTATTTTTGCTTTCTTTAGTTGAAGTTTGAGGCAAAATGCTCCCAAGCCTGTGACCTCTACAAGTGATAGAAGGTTTTGTAAGGGGACAGAGACTTGGAAGGGAACGGTTCTTCTAGCCATCACTCAACACTGGCTCAGTTTTAGGATAGGATCTGGGCAGTGCAGCCTCCAGAGGGCCACCCCACACACACACACACACATCCTCTTTGGAGACTGCCTTATACAGTCTTTTCACACTCAGCTTGATATTCAAACTGAATCTGCTCACACTGAATGCCAAGCACGGTGCTTGGCCCACAGTGCTAATAAGTAAACCAATAGGTGGATGTGACGGTACCTTTTCCCCATCCCTAGGAGGGACCTCTCTGTGCCTCCCACAGCCCAGTCACTTGTACAAGGTTGGCACCCAGGGATCTTTTTGGCCAAATGAGTGAGATTTGCTCACATTGCAACACCCCGCCAATTTGTCTCTGAAGGTCATTCTAGTTTGAAAGGAGACATTGTATGCTCACCAGAAATTGGATGCTGGAGAAAAGAAGGGTGTCTTTGAAGGTGACAGTTTTAGCTGCTTCTTAAAATCCAAGAAAATTTTAAGTCACTAGATCTGAAAGCATCCAAGTGAATGATCATTGTGTACGGGGAGGAAGCTGAGAAAGAAGGGTCCCAAGTTTCTCCAAGAACCCTGAGAATTCTGCAAGAATCCTTCCTAAGGCATCAGGAATACAGTCAGGGGAACCAGGAGCCTATGGCTCTCACCTGTAATCCTACCACTCAGGAAAACACTGAGGCACAATGCCCAGGCCGTGAGTTCAAGCCCCAGCACAGGTGTGTGTGTGTGTGTGTGTGTGTGTGTGTGTGTGTGTGTGTGTGTGTGTGTGTAGAATGGGGGCTGACATTTTCCTCTCCCTTGCCTCCTCTCTCTCCTCAAATCCCCCAGGGCTCCTCTCCTATAACCAAAACAAGCCCCCCCCCTTCTCTTTCTGCCTCAGTCTCCCCTCTTAGGGATGCAGAGAGCCTTCAAGAAGAAAGCAGTCTTGTTTTTATATAACCAGCAGGATACCAACCTCCAGGATCCTGTATCCAGGGCTCTGTCCCTAAGGGCCAGAGCCTCTCTCCCGCCCCCCAGACCCCCAGGAATGGCTACAAGATCTTCAAAGCCAGCAAGCTCAAGACATGGTCCCAGAGAACAGCACAGCCGTAGGCAGGCTAAGTCAGCAAGCTGGGTATCTCGCCAAGCTGCCTGGGACCAGGGGGGAACCAAGGGGGAAGCCCTGCCTGCCTGCCCTGTACCCCTGAACCCCACCCTACCCACAGCATGGGAAAAGCCCTACCAGCCATCTCTACTTGCCTCTGGGTCTGTTCTGCCTGGTACCCACCAAAAGAATAAAATAAAATAAAGAGGGAGCCAGGGCCACAGGGACAATGCCCAGCTCTGAAACTTTACACTGAAAAGTTAATCCGCCGAAGCATAAGCCCAAAAATAAGCGCACCGCCTAATGTGCCGGGAACTGGCGGTCGCAAGGCCAGACTGCGAGCGGATGTCTGCGCATCCCCGCGCGCCCGCCCGCCCTCCCGGAGCCTGCATTTAGCGCCAGCGAGGGAGTCTGGGCTGGAGCGCTGCTTTCACACCGACTCGAGCCGCGAGTTTATGGATCTTGATTGCACCCAGCAGGGAATCCTTTTTAGTGATGAGAGAAAAAATATTCAACAACCTGTCTTTGCATTGGGTGTGTTGGACACACTTCCCTGCTTCGGAATCAGACATATGTGAGTTGTGGGAGTAGAGCTGCTGTCAGCAGGCCAGAACGCGCCTCTCCTCTCCTCTCCTCTCCTCCCCTCTCCTCCCGCGTCCCCGTCCCCGTGCAGGGGGCGGGGAGCCAGGCCCCCCCCCCGCCCTCAGGGAGGGGACAGCCCGCCGTCCCCACCCCCACCCCCATTGGGCCAGGGTCCCACCCTGTCCTCCGCCTCTGCTGCCCCGACCCAGGCCTCTGCCTCTCTGCCTCCCTGCTCGGCCTGCGGTGAGCACGGCTGGGCGGTCCTCGGGGAGCCGGCGCCCGCGTGGGGCCCGCTGACAGTGCGCCCAGTAGAATATTGTATTAGTTGGTTGTGAGCTGTGTTCTCGTCAGGGTATCTGAGTTTCACAGAACAGACGGGGTGAGAGTTTTTGTGCTATATCCAGATTGGCTTAAAATAATGTCGGTTTTGTAGCTTATTAAACCACAGAAACTACACCAAAGTCATCTAGGCTGCTGCCAGCAAACTCTCTTGAGTTGGGGCTTGGGGTAAGATAGAGCTCAGCCCAAGGGTCAAGCCCTTTCCACCTGAGAGTCAGAGCGAGAGTCACACACACACACACACACACACACACGTCTCAGCCACAACATTGGGCCCCACTCTGGCCCCAGAACAATCTTGGAAATGGTGGAGCTGGAGGAGTCTGCCCTGGATTGAGATGGGGCAGTTTGGAGCTGAGGCCTATCCTGCAGCCAGAAGCAGAGATGGGCATGGCCTGTGGGAGGAGAAGCGGGATGAGAAATGGCAAGTCCAGAAGCCCATTAGGAGAGGCCTCAGTCTAGGCAAGGAGGGTGAGGTCTCAGATTCAAGGAATAGCTGTGTCCCTAGCTGCAGAGAAGGGGAAACATGCCCATCAAGGGGGACAAGGAGACATGTCAGGAAAGCCCCTTTCTCTCTGCCATCCTGCACAGATTTGAACATTATCGCCAGAGCTGCCCCATAGAGGCTGATCTATTTACACAGCACAAGCTTTGGAAGTATGTGTTACAGTGATCCCTCGCTGTCAGATGGGAAAACTAAGGCTCAAAGTAGCAGTGTGCTTTGCCTGAGAGTGCACAGCCAGAGTGGCTGTGTAGGAATTTGAACCTCAGCTAGAGCTAGCTGCTGTGCCCCAGGGCCTCTCTGGGCACAACAGAATGAAGAAGGAGCCATAGGTCTATGGCTCAGTCTCTTGCAAACCTGAGTCTTTGAGAAATGAGGAAGCCTAAACAAGGAACACTAAAGGGAAATCTGTTTCACCCTGTGCACTGGCTGGACCAGTGCTGTGCCTCCGGCCTCCTTCCTCCCCAGCTCAGTGTCCCTTGGGAAAGAGTTTCTTCAGAACCACTCATAGTCTATTCAGGGCCAGGCAGTGCCCTGACCTACCAGAAAATGACCTAGTCACTTCTGGGCCCTCCTGAAAAGCCAGGAGGGCTAGAGGTTTCCCTGACCTCTGAAGGACACACGGGTGTGGCAGAAGCTGCCTCCATTACTCCCATCTACCAAGGTACCCCCAAAACCTAGGAGTCATCCCCAATGGCTCCTTCCAACAGCCCAGCAGGTCCATTCTGTCACTGAATACTGAAGCTTTTGCTGCTCAAACTACATCCTCCTCTCAACCCCCAGCTGCCCAGCCCAGCTGTGTCAGCTTTTGGGTCTCTCTGCTCACTGGTCTTCCCACCTCCAGCCTTCTGTCCTCCAATCCATGGGCAGCCAGTGACCTTCTGGTGGGACCATACCATTCTCCTGAGGAAGACCCTTCTCCAGGGCTCTGCACCCGTGCTGCAGGACATGAGCATCATGACTTAGCCTGGCCTGCAAAGTTCCTTCCCATACTACCCCCGCACATCCCTCTGCCCTCACCCCTATGGACCCCACACACAAACCACCAGTAAAAATAAGTCCCCTCCAACCCCAAGTTTTTTTAGATACCTCTCGGCTTTGACTCAAGTCAGACTACCTGTCTGACATGTAGGTCTTGGGGGAACCACGTCCTATCCCACCCAAATAAACAGTACAAAGAGCAGAAGATAGGTAGCAGTCATCAAAGTTGGGGGTCCCAAAGTTCCAGCCTGAGTCAGAGACCAGGGCAACACCACTCTAGGTCCAAGAGACAATACTTATCAGTGGATAAGATTTGGACCTTGGCCCAGATCCTAACCCCAGTGTTTGGACTTGTTCTTGTGCCTCTCTGGGCCTCAATCTCCTCATCTGCAAAATAGGGTCACAGTAGAGCCTGGCTGCTACATTGGCTACAAGAAGTAAGGTTTTGGAACAGGCTTAGCATAGAGGGCTATATAAATGTTAGCTGCTTTTGTTATCATTATCATAACCAATTTGTATAACCCATCAAAGCCCCACCTCCATTGCCTTTGATCCCTGATAACCCTAACAGTCCTTCCCCCTCTTTCACACACACATACACACACACACACACACACGTAAACTCATCCATTCAGATGCACACACATTCACACGTTCCCACACCTTCCCTCCACCCTCAGGACTTTCCTGGTATTCTGGTCCTTGCACTGCAGCTTTTAGCCCTACTCTCTAACCCTTTGTCAGATCAAAAATCAAAGGCAGGAGCTCCCCAAGAGCCCCTCCCAGTCCCTCGCACATGGTCAGCCAGTCTCTAGCCTGGCCCTGGTACACCGCTTACTCAGGCAGGTGGAAACTGATTCCTGGTGAAGAGACTGAGACTGGGGCAGCGGCACCTACAGGCACGTGGGCAAACAGAGGTGGTCCTTGGGAGAGAAAGATCCTTCCAGAATGACCCCAGTCCCACATGACGCCCTCTCTTCAGACCCTCCCTCCACTGCAGGCCCAAGTCCAAGGCAGGTGGTCCCACCAGAATTCAATATGTTTGTCTCCTGGGGAAGTTGGCTACAGTCTGCTGGACAAAGTATAGAGGGCATTCATTCAGGAGAAACACACAGACTTCTTCACAGTCTCACAGAAGCTTCCAGACAGGGTCCCGTCATCGCAGGAATCTTTAACACATAGCTCAAGACAGCATTTTTATCATCCAAGACTTTCTTTCAGGAGGAAAGGGTCAAGAATTGGAAATGAGGGTGAATGAAATTGAAATCCGTCACCTCTCCACTGTGTGATTCCAAGGGTATCAGTCGGCCTCTCTGAGCTTGTTTCTTCCTGGAAACAAAACCCACATTCAGGGGTGTGGTGGGAATGGCCAGGAAAGCAAATGAGAATGTCTAGAGAAATGTGGGAGAATAAGACAGAGCTATCACCTTGAGCCATCCAGGACACTCTGCACTTGTTCTATCCCCAGACTCATTCGCTGCCCCGCCCTGAGCTGCCTGGGAGCCTCTACCTTTAGAAAGTGTGTCACCCATGCCACGCTGCCCACCATCTTCTAGCCCAGGCCTCCATGAGCAATACCAGCCAGAGATGGAGAGCAGGAAAAGAGAGAGGCTGGGGACGCAGACTCCACTGCCTCTGATTTGTAGCATCTAACACTGGCCATGCAGCTTCTTGGCTACAACTCTGTCCAATAGCTCCTCCTCTGTCCTTCCTTCCTTTGACCTTTCAGACCCCAGCACAGCCTGTGTGCTACCTTCAAATGCCATCCTTCCTTGTTTCTCTGGACCCTTCATCATCCTGCTCATAGTCTTCATTTGAACCTTCCCAATGTACCAACTTCCCTGAGCTCATGCCAGTGTAGACTCTAACCAGACCCCAACATCCCCCCTCCATATTTCCCTAGCTAGCCCATTTCTTAAGGATGCCCTCGGCTCTCCTCTCTGCCCCCTCTGCTTGCTGCAGCCGAGTGGATTTGGATAGCCAGCAGGGTGGCATGGAAAAGATGGGCATGATTCTAGGATGGCTGCCTACCCAAGGGGCTCCCATCCCAGGCCCTCCTGCTGCCAAGGTTCCTGCAGGCAGAATAGCAGCCTGTCCAGCAGAAACTGGAGGGCAGCCCCTAGAAGGCTCAGACCAGAAACGGCCTTTGCTCCCCACACCTGGAGCTCAGAGACTGCCTTGCCCGCGAGGGGGAAGCTCTGGTTTAATTAAGGATCTTAGGAGAGAATTCTCTCTTGTTATTTTCTGAATAAATTAAGGAAGTAACTTTGATGCAATATCATTTTCATCTAATCAGGAACATTCTGAAATTACCATATTGTTTTCCATTAGAAACCCCATCAGCCCCCAAATCAGATAACCAGGGGCTGGAGGCTGCCAAGGAGGCCCCTCTATCCTGGGGCCAGTGCGTGCTGTGGGGGACATAAAGGGACCCGCTGCTCCTGCCACAACGCCTTGATGAGTTCGTAAGATTGTTTGTGGCTGTGAGCAGGCCCTCTGCCTTATCCAGGATGGGGTGAGGTCCCCCAGGCAAAGGGGAAAGGAGGGGCCCAAGTAGGCCGATGGAGAAGGTTGGCTTGGATCAGAACCTGAGGCATTTTCACTGGTCAGGAAGGAGAAGGGTCCTCCCCTTGAGGCCCCAATTGCGTCCACCTCCACCCAGGCAGCCTACAAAGACAAAATGAAAGGGGATCATTATTAGGTCCCTAGCTAGCATGGGGGGAGGCAGGAGGGGCAGGACAAAAGGGAGCCCAGCGAACTAGCATTTGAGAAAAGCCTGAAGGCCGCCCACACACGGTAGGGCCAGAAACTGCCAGAAATAAAGCTGGCTTGCCATTCCTTACAAAGTACCCTGGAGGCTTGAGTGGAGAGGTTGTCAAGCCTAAAGCAAGTCCCATGCCTAGGGAGGGGGAGATGGGAGAATCCCAAAGCTAGAATGCCTCTCAAAGGAGTATCACTACCACTGCCCAAGGTCACCTTGAGGGCCACTCCAGCCCTTCACAGCAGGAGTGAGACGCTGAGGCCAGCTCAAGAGTCCAGGGCACATCCTGGACCCTTGTGAGACCCATTCCATTCTAAGGCTGGTGACACATGTGTTGTTCAGTGCACTAAGATAGATCTACAAGATGTTTAAGAAAAGACATGTTTCAGAAGTGCCTAGTGATG
The DNA here is from genome assembly GCF_023159225.1 of Perognathus longimembris pacificus. Lineage (NCBI taxonomy): Eukaryota > Metazoa > Chordata > Mammalia > Rodentia > Heteromyidae > Perognathus > Perognathus longimembris. The sequence continues at coordinate 24,462,390 of NC_063167.1, read as the reverse complement.
GATTTGGCATCCCTACAGTAGTGTCCCCTTATCCACAGGGACATGTTCTAAGACCCCCCCCCAGAGGATACGTGAAATCAGAGTGCCCTCCCCTCAAATGCTAAGTGACAATGGGAGGGTAGCTTATACATTCTGTATACTCTGAACAAAGGGGTAATTGACCATCCAGGAGAGATGGAGATTTCATCTCCCTACTCGGAATGGCACATAATTTAGAACTTATGAGTTGTTTATCTGAGGAGCTTTCCATTTAATGTTTTGAAACCATGTTTTACCATGGGTACATGAAACAGAAGAGAGTGAAATGGAGCATAAGGGGGAATCTACTGTCCTTTAACTCATTTTTAGCCTCCAGTCCTTCCTTTCTTCTTCCACCTGTCCCTCCCTCCTCCCCCTCTTTCTTTCTCTCTCTCCATTTCCCATCATGCCTTGGTACATCAAGAAGCCAGACCCTTACCCAGAACCCAGTGGGTACTACCTGCATCCACCCACACAGGCTCCACCTGGCTATGCTTCTCCCTGTGCCAATGTAGGAAACAGAGTGTGAACTGCAGGGGAGGGCTTGGAGATTCTCACCATGCTCCTGACACTGCTTCAGCACAAGAGGACGTGACCAGGAGCTGGCATCCACCCAAAGCCAATGTGGAGGAAAAAAATGTGCAGGGGAGGGGGGTGGGGAGTAGAAGAAAATGACAAGGAGACAGAGAGACATGTCATATGACAAAGAAGAGTATGTGGAATATGTGTGAGGAGCATGCAGGTAAGAACAAGTGGGAAAGGGCCTCAAGACCCTGTGGCAGCCTGGAGTCTAAGCCTGAGTCCCTGGTGCTCCATCAAAGTATGAGTCTTCCTTGTTCTGAGCCCAAGTTCAGCAGAAAGCCAGGCACACGGGGAGCTCAAAGACATTCACTGAACTAAGTGACTCAGGGAGCAATACAGAGATAAGAGCCAGGGCCCCATGAGCAGCCACCAGGAGCTTGGGCTTGTGGCCTTTGACCCTAGGGGCAAATACTATCTAGCCCTACTCCCTGCTTGGGTTTGGGGCTCCTCTCACTGATGAGCAGGGCCAGAAAAGACCACCGGCTCATAAGTGCACCACTCATTCATTATGCAAAGATATCTTCAGCCCTTTGGTGCAAAGCTCCTGAGCAAGGTCTCCAGGGCCCACTGTTTGGGAATGTGCATGGAATGGTGGGATAGAGACATAGTAGGGGACAGGTGGACACACTTGTGGGACAAGTGGGATGGGTGCAGGTGGGAGTGTGTGAGAAGGACCTGAGTGTGTTTGCAGAAGGTAAATGGGAACCGCAGTGGGACAGAGCAGGGACAGCAGCAACGCCTGACCAGGAAGCTGGAGACCAGTTCCATGAGCTACCACCATGGAAATCTCTGGATCAATCAGAAAACTTCTAAGAGGTTTCCAAGAGGTGTTACGCCAGGCATGATAAATACTTCTCACAGTCTCTTCTGGCTTTTCTGGCTGTGATGTCCAACTTGGCGCTTGCTAGCATGCTTCCAGGAGCCCAAAAGGACTTCTTCTGACCAGTGCATCTAGGCCTACTTGGCATTTTTACCCTCATCCCAAGCTAAGACCAGCCTCCAAGTCCCCTTGGTGGTTTGAAAGAATACCAACTTCCTTTCTTTCCAAACCATTAGAATATCAGTCCTAAGTTGTCCTTCCTGACCTCAGCACTACCTCCTTGTTGGCCCCCAAATCTCCCAGCACCCAGATACCCAGGGAGGTGTTTGGATCCCCCACAGAAACTCCAGGTTTTGCTAGAAGTATCCAGTCCCTCTCCTGGGCCTTGCTGGGACCCAGCCAGCGCGTTGGGACGCCCCTGCCATGGCTGTCTGAAGCTTGTTGTCTAACCCGGCCTGGGGGTGCCTGGGAGCAGGCAGGGAGGGTGGCCTGGCAGGGCTCAGAGAGCAGGCACACCCTGGGTGAGGTCATGCCTGCCTCACACCTCTGGTATTCCGGCTGATCACTATCTGCTCCTCAGCCCTCAGGTTCGGCAGGCGGAGATGTAGGCAAAGGAGGTGCTGATACTGCAGTCTGGCCTCAGGCAGTACGGGGGCTGCGGCTGGGATGTGGCTGAGCCCTGGCCTGCCTGTCTGCTGCTCCCATCACCCCCTGCCTCTCCACTAGATGGACAGACAGACAGGGCTGGCTATCCTATGGGAGAGATGCCTGCGCTCGATGCCCCCCATCCTCAGCAGGCTGTTTCACAGCTGAGTGTCCTGAGAAATCAGGTTGGGAAGGGGGGGAGGTGAAGGACAGGGTCCCAGTGGACTTGCCGGGAGGAACGGAGTTCATCACCGCACCCACCCTGCTGGCCTCCTCCCCTCCACTTCAACAGAACTTTAACCATGCTGGCAACCATACATGGGAAAGCATGGGATTGCCTGCAAGGTCTGGAGAAGGAAAAGAGAACCATCATCAACTGGATGCGGGGAGGGAAACTGACCTATGACTGTCTGGATGATGGAGAACATGAGCTCTGTGGAGCTCTCTGCTGAGCCTGCTTCCTTCGTGTGGGCTTCCCGAGAACCATAAAAAAGCTTTCTTAAGAGAATAAAAAATTGTGGATCAGAGAGTGGCACAAGCGCCAGACTGGTCTACATTTCCTTTTATTCTTAGCCCCATTCTTGGCCTTGACCTTGAGACAAGGAAATAAGAGACCCTAAGATAATGACAGGTGAGGCTTTGGGGGGAAAAGAACATCCCATCTGTATACCTTCACACTCCCAACACACACATTCCTTCACTCCCTTCTCCACAGGCTCCAGCTATGCCAGGGGTTCTCCTGGTGTGTTCCACCAGGAAACTCACTGGCTAGACTAGCAAGGTTTTATGTGCCTTCCCAGACCTCCTGGATCAGAGGCTGCAGAGGCACACTCTGTGCCAGTGCTGGTGTATGCACTGAGGAGCCCAGCTCCACTTGTCTCAAACCAAAATGGGTTCACCAGCCACCTTCAATCTTAGTCAAATACAAACTAAGGGGTGCAAAGGCAGAGTGATTTTGAGATGAGGAAGTCCAACCTCCAGGCTGACGGTCTGTATTTCTTAGCTAGTCCTGCCAAGTCCTCAGATCTCACTTGGGATAGCAAGGTTCAGTATACCATGCTTCTCTACCCTGGCCGCCCTGTAGAATCACCCAGGGAGCCTTTAAAAACAACAACAACGCTAGTGCCTGAGCTCTGACTCCAGAGATCCAGATTCATTGATCAGAGGTGAACTGGTGCATGGCTTGGTTTTACGATCTCCCCAGGCAAGTCTCAAATGCACCAGTGTTCTCAGTCAAGGGTGAAGTGGGGACATGCTTGGTACACACACCCACGTACCCACTCACCCTCTGGCATCCTCCTTCTCTCCTCAGTCCTCCATCTATGTCTGCTTGCCCTCAGTCATGAGCACAAGGTCATGGACAGATAATCTGGAGACAGACAGATATAGACGCACCAAGCTGCAGGCAAGCATGAGTGTGCTCATAAGCAAACCCCCAAGTGGACAGACCCAACTGCAGACATGTTGTGAATGCTGCCAGCTACAGGGAGATAGGGGAGCACACACGAGCCAAAACAGAGAATATGCAGAGCACATGTCTGCCACAGAGGTGCCAGAGCTCCCTTCCATGTGTCCCCAGTGCTGTGTCCCTGTCTCATCACACCAGACCATGAAGCCTGAAGTCCTACAGTTCTGTCTGTGCATGACATCAGCCTCCCAGCCAGGACAGGCCTACCAGTCCTCAGCCATCAGAAAGGCTGAAGATAGGTCTCTTCTGTCTTTCAGAATCACCAAGGTCCCCTAGGCTTGGTATTGACCTTCCCAAGGGGGACATGATCTCAGGGATGGGGTGGGGCTGGGCACTGGTAGCTCAGGCCTGTAATCCTAGCTACTCAGGAGGCTGAGATCTGAGGATCATGGTTTGAAGCCAGCCTGGGCAGGAAAGTCTGAGACGCTTATCTCCAATTAACCACCAGAAAACTGGAAGTGGAGCTGTAGCTCAAAGTGGTAGACTTGAGTGAAAGAGCTCAGGGACAGCAGCCAGGCCCTAAGTTCACACCCCACAAGTGACAAAAAGAAAACTGGAGACCTCTGGATCTCTGGGGGACCTCAGGATCCACGCCTTCCCCCTTATATCCAGGTGGGCCATGGAGGGAACACTGCCCTTAGGAGGGCTTCTGGTCCCTCAGTCAACACAGTCCTGCTGCATTGGGGCTTGCTTTGAGTTTAAATTCCTGAGCCCCTCACCCCGAGAGCTGGGACCCTCTGCAGACAAGCCTGATTGATGACTCGGGGGGCCTGTGGCTGCCACAGGCCTATTTTATGATGTCATTAGACAGCTCCGGCAGCAGGAAGGAATCCCTCCTGACATCATAAAGGACTTGATATTTCGCTAATGTTATCTTGGCGGCGTGTTGCCCTGACATTTTCTCTCCGCTGTATTCCCCCCCAGGACCAGGAGTTGTCTAACTACAGCCTGGAAAAAATGCAAAACAGACAAATGCACCCTCGGGGGACAGCGGGAAAAAGCTAATAGACCAGTCCCCATGTCCCCACCCACTGAGGTGGTTTAGGTGGGAAGCATGATATGTTTGTCAAAGGGGACCCAAGGCTGCCTTCTCTTCTTCTTTCCTTCCCAAAGAAAGGAAGCTTGTTCTAGAAGCCAGACAAAAACTGTGTCTGGCCATGATTGGTTCTGGTTTAGGGGTGTCACCCTAGACCAGAGAAGCCATCTAGCTCCTTGAAGGCTCCTTGACTTTAAAGATAGAAGTGGCAGGGCTAGGAATAGCGGTAGAGTGCTCGCCTCGCATGCATGAAGCCCTGGGTTCGATTCCTCAGCACCACATACACAGAAAAAAAAAAAAAAAAAAGGCCAGAAGTGGAGCCCATGGCTCAAATGGTAAAGTGCTAGCCTTGAGCAAAAAGGAAGCCAGGGACAGTGCTCAGGCGCTGAGTCCAAGCCCCAGGACTGGCAAAAAATATATATATATATAGAAGTGGCAGCCAGATGCCAGTGGCTCTTGCCTGTAGTCCCAGCTATTCAGGAGGCTGAGATCTGAGGATCGCAGTTCGAAGCCAGCCTGGGCAGGAAAGTCCATGAGACTCTTTATCTCCAATAAACCACTCAAAAAAGCCAGAAGTGGCACTGTGGCTCTGGTGGCGGAGCACTGGCCTTAAGCACGAGAAGCTCAGGGATGGCACCCAGGCCCAGAGTTCAAGCCCTGAGACTGGGGGGACGAAGGGGGGACATGTAAAAAAAGAAGTGGCATTGATGCTGGTCATTTTGGAAGAGTCTTGTAGGCTTTTCCTGTCCAGGCTGGCTTCGAACTACAATCCTCTGGATCTCAGTGTCTTGGGTGGCTAGCATTCCAGGTGCAAGCCACCAGCCCCCAGCTCCCTAAGCCTGTTTCAGAGGTGGGTTTAGGAGACACCCAGGGCTACAAGGGTCTTTCTCCTACAGCCAGCCTTGAGTCACCCAAGCCATCTGGGGCATGAGGAAATGACCACTCTCTGCTGGCCTCTGCTTGCTGGGTCTGTACAAAGAATACGCACCAATGCTCCCCACCCCCACCCCCCAGCTTCTCCAACACGTGCTCTGAGGCCCAACCTGAGCCACCATGTTTCTCCTTTGCCCTCAGGTGAGTAGATTCCCCTCCTTTGATTCCAGGTGTTGATGGACCTACTGAGAACCAGGCACTGTATGAAGCTCTAGCAGGGCAGGAAAAGGTTGACCAGCCCAACCCTAGCTTGACAGAGAAGTTCTCACAGCTAGAATAGACGTGTGGCAGCCGGGCTACACCCTTCGGCCCGCCCTTTCCCCACACCTGATTTCTGGGCCTGCAATCCTCTTCCCTTGCTTTTGGAGAAGATTCCCTCCCTCACCTCCCTGGAGTTCCTACTTCAGTCTGAATTTGCTCCGGATTCTTCCACAGAGAGGCCTGGCTGAGTGGGAGCCTCCACCAGGTGCCACTTTGCACTTGGAGGCACGGTCAGCAGTAGGGCAGGAGTTAAAAGAAGCTTCCAGAGAATGTGGTCATAAGCCCCAGCTAGTCCGGGAGCACACAACGTTGATCCCAGGCTGGGTCAGAAGTCGGCACCTGGGCACTTCCTCCAGAGCCAGTTCTCCCACATGGGAGGAACAGGAGTTCAGCACCCTCCCAAGCGCCCTGCTGCTGACCTAACCCCCTTTTGGAGAATGCAGGACAACGACACAGAAGAACCATCACTGTAGACTGCCCAAGGTGGTAGACAATCAGTCTTGTGCACTGACACCTTCCAAAATGATAAGCAAGTCATTCATTCAGTGAGAAGTTTATTATTTGCCAGGCACTGTACCAGATGCAAAGACAAGAATCCCTGCTCTCAAGGAGCTTCCATTTGCTCAGGTACAAATAAGCAACAGAGGAACTATGTCAAACAAATGGTGGGCTCGATTGTGATCGGTGCTGTAGAAACATGGATAAGCCAGAGAGGAAGACTGCCTTAAGTAAAGACCTGGAAGGAATGATAAAGAGAGCCATGATGATAGCTAAGAGAAGAGCATTCCAGCAAAAAGTACCACACATGCAAAGGTACCGGGGCAGAAATATGCCTGGCACATGAAAGTGTGCTTGAAGGGAAATGAGATGGGGGAGAACAACAGAGACAGTGTCACATAGGAGCTCCTTGAGGTCACTGTGTTGACCTTGGTTTTCACTCCAGATGAGGCAGCTCATTAGACATGTGATGTGACCGGACTCCTGTGTTAAGAGGACAGACCCTTGGGAGTGGGGAAGAGACAGTGATATTGGTTTGTTGCCATAGCAATGGAAGTGGAGGGGAGAGGTGCATTCTGGGTCAACTCCATGACACATCACCCCTGGCCCTGCACACTACCCCGTGAAGTAGGGCCTCTCTCCCCATTGTACAGTAAGGAAAATGAGACTCAGAAAGGTTGCACAACACAGGCTAATCCAAGCCAAAGCCCAAGCCCTTCTTCCTCTGCTTCATTTCCTGCTGGTGAGGACTCCTGCAAGGGGACTTCCGGTCACAGACAGAGCACAGAACAGGGCCGGGGCACTGACCAGCTGGAAACTTGATACCAACTTGGGAATTGTCCAGAAGACACCATCTTTATTTACGTGCTTGTGTTCTTTCTGCTAAAGCCCAGATATTTACTGGTAGTAAGCATTTTCTCCTTCATTTCTTTACCTTCCAACTTTTTTTTCTTCTTTATTGTCCAAGTGAAGTACAGAGGGGCTACAGTTTACATGAAAGTTTACTTCAAGTACATTATTTATCTAACTTGTTACCTCCTCCTTCTTTTTTCCTCCATCTCCCCCCGCTCCAGTTCCCTCCCCACTCCATGAGTTGTATGGTTGGTTTACACCAATTGGTTTTTTAAGTATCGCTTTTGCAATGGTTTGTCTTTTTATCCTTTGTCTCTCATTTTTTCTATTCCCTATCCCTTCCCTAGTTCCAATACACATCTATGCATTATCAGGGGTACTAAGATCAGTTACTGTAATAGCAGGAGTAAAACTACAGAAAAGGAATATGAGAGAACAAAAGGTACAGTTTCATATGGTATGTTGAAATTAACTACAATGATATACCCCTTATTTCTATAACATGGAGCTCATTTCACTTCACGTTACCTCATTAACTTCCAACTCTTAACCCATGTTTCTTAATTCCACCCAAAATGGTCAGCGAAAGGAGAATAATGCAAAGAGAAGGGGAGATGAGGGAGGTTTTGGTTATCAGGATGTGAGCTGGGGCCCTTGGTTTCTTGCCAGAATGCCCCGGGTACAGCACTCCTGCTCCACGCAATATTGCAGGCCAGGCCTGGGCTAGGGAGTTGTGGGATGGATGGGGTGATCCAGACCCAGCTCCTGCCCAGAAGATCACTCAATGGTGAAAAGAGATGAGACATTTATAGCCGGGACGCAAGGGAGAGATCTGAGCAGAGACCCCACCAGGGGTAGCATTCGAACTAGGGAAAAAGGCAGAAGGCCCTGGGTCAAACCACAGAAATAAAAGACAGTGGGATCTGTGGCTGGAAAACCAAGCAGTAGGAGCAGGAATAGAAGTGCTCTAGCAGAATCTGATAGGTCCTCTGGCAGATGTGGGGTCGCCATAAGCCCATCAGCACTATGCAAAGGAAGTCTGGCAAGAGATCCTCCCCAGAGAAGTGAAGTCATGAGTCTCAGCCTGAGCTACCACTGGGGGCCATTGTTAAAAGAGCTCAGCATAGAGCCAGGTGCTGGTGGCTCATATTTGTCATCCTAGCTACTCAGGAGGCTGAGATCTGATGAGCATGGTTTGAAGCCAGCCCAGGCCAAAAAAAAAAAAAAAAAAAAAAAGTTCATGAGACTCATCTCCAATTAACCAGCAAAAAGTCAGAAGTGGAGTGGTTCAAGTAGTAGAGTACTAGCCTTGAGCAAAGAAAAAATAAAAAGCTCCGAGACAGTGCCCAGGCCCTGAGTTCAAGTCCCAGGACCAACATGAAATAATAATAACATAATAATAATAACTTAGCACAACAAAGGATCCCAAGGTTCTTGCCTCGAAGCAGGACAAAGACAGAAGCCTTCCTTACAATGGCCACAGATGTGTGGAAGAGTCCATCCGGCACACCTTGATACACCTGCCCTAGCCTGTATCCTCAGACACATGCGCAGAAATGCAGCAGCTGCAGAGACACTAGCTGACACACAGCGAGGGGCAGATTTACAGATGCATATGAAACGGAGACCCATATGCCCTGACAGAGACCAACGGATGCCAACCAAAGAGCATGGGCCCGTGTCTACAGAGGGGTCTGCAGGGCAGCTATATAGACACGCTCATACAGACTGGAAGCTTACACAAACACATGCTCGCAGATGCAGGTAGCAGCTCACGGAGAAGCATGCACTGACAGACGCACACAAGCAACATGCAGGTTCACATCGTCACACAGACACACCTTGATAGAACTGGTATGTGCCCACACCGTAAGAACACATGTACCCCGACTTGTCCTCCAACACACAGACACAGGCATGCTCAGAGGCCTGGCTGACACACTTGGGCACCGCTAGCCATCAGGCAGACCACAGCTGCTGCTAGATTCTGTCCTGGGGTTCAGCCCTGGCTCTCAGAATCCCTCAGCAGATTGTCCTCAAGCCAGGTCTTCTCCTGCCCCTCTTCTGCCAACTGCTAGCTTTGGCCAGCTCCCTGGTGCTCAGCCCGCCCACCAGCCCTTCATCTGCCCACTGGCCCTGGCCCAGGCCCCAGGCTCCAGGAGAGCAATTGCCCCATTCTCCCAGGTGCCAACTCAGCCAAATTTCACACCCAGAAGTGGAGCCAGGCCAGCAGGGCTTGTTGTGGCGCGCTAGGGGCATCGGCGCGGGGGTGGTGTGAGGGAGCCGGGATCCTGCAGCGGCAGACAGGCTGCTGTGCGGGCCTGCCTGAGAGGCCTGCCGCTGCTCCTTCAAGCCCTCCGCCCTCTCCAGGCCTCAGGCTCCTCGCCTCTGAAATGGGACAGTGTGCTAGCCCCTGACATGTCAATCACACAGAGACTTTACCTCACCTTCCCAGTGATGGCTCTACCGTAACCTCGAACCACAGGTGTCCATGTCCTGGCTTTCTTCTAGGAAACCAAGCTGAGAAAAGGTAAGGGGACAGGCAGGACTAGAACCAAGGACTCATTCCAAGTTCTCTCTCTGTCTGTCAATAAATATGTAACCCAAGGCCTGACAGAGTCCAAACACATACACTAAGCCTGCACAGACTCGAGAGGAGTCCAAATTCAGCCTCAGAATCCTTCTCAACACAACAGTCCACACAGCCATTTAGACATTGAAAGTACGACTTTCAATCCTGAGTGCATGCAAGTCCTCCCCGGCTTCCCTGCACCAGCATGGGTGGACTGGGACAAGAACATCACATCCTCACTCCCTTCACAGATAGAGAAACTGAGGCTCAGCCGGTGAAGGAGTGCCTAGCCACATGGCTAGGAATTAAGATGAGACCGAGAGCCAGGAGCCAGTGCCTCACGCCTACAACAGTAGCTACTCAGGGAGCTGAGATCTGAGGATCCCAGTCCAAATATAGCCCAAGTAGAAAAGCCTGTGAGACTCATATCTCCAGTTAACTGCCCAAAAGCCAGAAGTAGAGCTGTGGCTCAAGTAGTAGAGCACCAGCCTTGAGCCATAAAGCAAAGTGAGAGCACCCTGGCCCTGAATTCAAGCTCTCAGATCCAGTACAAAGGGAAAGAGGATGGGGTTGGGACCGAAGCATCAACTCCATTTCAGGCTCCTCTGCTGCTATGGACCTAAGCCCAACAGGCCAGGCCAGAGTGAGTGGGCCCACGGGATTCAGTGCTGGGCAGGGAGCAGAGAGGCCCATCTCTTCCCAACAGAAACCCTACAACTAATTGGTTCAGAGTGCTTCTTTTGACCCTAATTAGCTATTTGTCATGTCTCCATTTGCATAGCAGAAAAGAGGCAAATTTGCATATTTGTAAATGAGACGGGGCCTGGATGTGGATTCTGGAAGAGCCTGGCAGTTGCTGGCAGGCAGGGAGGCAGCTGGCTCTCGCCACTGAAGCCTGGGCCGCTATGGGAAGAGATCTGGAAGACAGCTCCTTGGCTCAGGGCTGTAAGGTGCTTTCAAAGGAGGTCAGAAGAGGCAGCCGCCTGGCTCCCTCTGGGGCTGAGGGTGGGCAGGGAGAAGGGGTAAGTCTAGTTCTGCTATTCTGATTAGCTGAACCAAGTGGGGAGGGGGGGATAGAAAGTAATTTCGGGACACTCTGTGCTAGGAAACCTTCTGTTCAAGTCCTTGGATCGAATCTGTACCACTTGCAAAGTGGGGGAGACGTCCCCTCCCCCACCCCCTCTGTAGGGAGCAAAAGGGTTGGGAGGGGACGAAGGTCGGGGGAAGCACCTCTTCAAACCCTCTCTCTCCTCTCTTTCTCTCTCTTTCCCTCTCCCTCTTCTTCTCACACACACACCTACCTACACACACATACACACACATGTCCACATGCACATACGTGCATGCATGTATGCGTCTCTCCCCAGAGCATCCTTGCACACGACACCTCCAGGCCCACCGAGGTACACACGCGCCTGTAACTGGAGAGGCACATTCGCACATGCAAACATTCCCAGACTTTCCTCGACATCCACATTCACGCCCTTACACATACAGACACACACTCAAACACTTGAACATAGATGTAGGCATACAGACTCACTTAAGCTGTGCGTAAATATTTACACACAAGACCTACTCACGCGAGCACATCCTTGCTAAGACCAAATTTCCCAGCAAACTCGGCGAATTCTGACCCCTCTGCCAGTCTCCCATGCCTCTCTGGGCATCAGACACAAAGGAAGCTACGGGGCTGCCCTAAGGAAGGCAAACCAGTGTGTCCCCACAAGGAATAGAATGGCAAATTGGGACCTCTTTCCTCCCTTCCAACTAGCAAATGCTCTGGTGCCCTCTGAGCTGTTGATCTAGGGCTTGGAGGAGGGTCAGGGGAGGCTGGAGGAGCTGGGGAACAAGGATGGGAAACCACATATCCTAGAATTTCCACATTGACTTCAGAAGCCAGTGGGGACTGTCTTCTGCCTCACCTCCAGGCGCAAGGACATTGAGACACCCAGCTCCAAGGGAGCCCCAGACCCATTGCTTCCCAGGCTCTGGGTCCAGGTGCCAGACACTGGAGCCTGGAAACACGGGGTCAGCCTCAGCCACTGTCCCCCACCCCCTCCCCCAGCATCTCCTCCCCAAAGCCTGCATCTCAAAAGGCAAGCTAAATAGTTCTGTATTTGTAAATTAAATATAGCTGCACTTCATCTTTCCAAAGAGCTGGGAAGGAGAGAAGGAGAAAGAAAAAGAGAGAGAGGAAGAGACGAAAAGCTGCCGCCCTCAGGAAAGTCTGGCCGGTACAGATTGCCTGAGTCATGAATATTCATCTGGCGAATGAGGAGAGCGGGAGTTTGCATAACAGCTCCACCCACCCAACTGAAAGAAATGTCACCGCCTTTGCCAATAAAGTGCCAAAGGAAGCCGGGAGAGGCTGCCAGCCAGACGGTGCCAAACTGCTGACTTCCACTCTAAGGCGTGGAGAAAGCACATTGTTTCCGGCCCAAGGAGCCGCCACTTGGGGCTCAGGGAATGGAGCTGGCTGCTGGAGAAGAAGCAGGAAGTAAAGTTTCACTTGCCACCCACGGGAAGCCTAGTGGGCACAGGGCCTGGGCCATAACCCCACCCCACCCTCCAGCCTCTCAAAAGAGAGGCCGGTGCCCACATGCCCCTGGAAAACCACTCCGGGGACCACCAAGGACCCAGCTTCCAAAGCTACCCTGGATGGTAGCCCCATACTTAGATCTGCCCTATAACAACCTCCAGAGAGTCCTCATGAGTCCCTTCCATGGCAAGTAGAGACCAGAAAGCAAAGGGATAAGCCAGGTATCACTTTGAAACCTACAAGGCTATATATAGGAAACTTATAGTTACTGTGTCCCCCAACCGTACGTAACTCATCCTCCTCTCATCACTGCCACTTCCAGGGACCAATGCTGCTGTCTCTCATTCTAAGAAGCCTTCTCTGACTCCTGTCCCGAAGACAGAGTCGGTCTGCCCTTGGCACACTCCATCTGGAAAGGTATCTGGACCCCAGCATGTGTGAGCTTCGAGGGTCAGGCATGGCTGAACGTTGGCTCAGTGTCCTAGCTCATGACAGTGACAGAAGAGGCATCTCCGGCCAACTGAACTGTGTCGTTTCTTCTGCCCGTTCCAGACCCACAATACACTTGGCCTGGGTTTTGCCTACTGCTCTGACTGGCACTTGTCGGGTCCTCCGGCAGAGGAGTACCTGTCTTGAACCCACTGGCATCAGAAACAGAGCAGAGAGACTGGAGTCCAGCCTCAGGGCCCGCTCTGAGCAGGACAGAAGACACTGCTCAAAGTCCAGCCTCTGGTGATACCCATTAGATGGTGTCACAAACACACTGCCTGCCCGCCACTCAACAGGTAATTGCCAAAGTGAATGGGAGAGGCAGAGCCAGCAAGAAAAGCAACTAGGGCCGTGGGTGTCTCCAGCAGCTGCTCCTGCATTGGACTTGGAGAGTTCATAGTGATGTCTGCACATCTTACCTTTGGAGACTGCTCATTTGAAGCATGGAGCACTCCTAGGCAGAGCACACGGCAGGACAAGAGAGACTGCAGGGTCTGAAGGAGAAGTGTCACGTCTGGATAGCCAGAGAGCCCCTTCCCAGGACTTACAAAACTTCTACCTCTATGATAACAGTCTCCTAGAGCCTCACTCCCCCGGGCAGCATCCCAGAGGAGCCCACATTCTGCTTGACCCCCAGGAGCTAAGATTTCCTTCACTACCTCTTTCTCCATTCAGACTTACACAGTGGTTATAAAGTTCCTCCTAAAGATGACCCGGATCTGCTACCCGTCCACCTGATCACAGTAGCCCAAATGCTGCCCACCCGCCCTTCAGCCCCTGGATCTCACAGGATATGTGATCTTTCTTTGCCCTCTAGCCAGCTACTATTTCTGCAGGAAGTAAATGGGTGTTGAATGGAGAAATGGTGTGCGTCGAGTAAACTGGAGAGATTCTATATTAAACAAATTTCCTCACTGCAGGACTTCTCAGCACCTTTACTGTGCTCACATGTGCTGAGCTAAGGGTGCTCCAGTTCATGCATGTACGGGCACACAGGAGCCTTTTCTGTGGAGCAAGTTCAAGAAACGAAGGTATCCATGAGTGTGGTTTTAGAAACACAGACTCAATGCAAACATAGAAATGCTTGCCCTGGACTTGTAAATGGGGTAAATGGGGTCTCCCCAATCTGGTCATTTTCTGTAAGTGAGCTCTGCCCATTCCCCCACACACACACCAGATGAGCTCCGACCCCTGACAATTCAAACCAGCCTCCACCTCCTCTTACCCAGGCTCTCACTGAAGCAACCAAAATGCTGTCCTTGGCACACAGCAGCTGATTCCATTTTCTTTAACCGTCTCCCCAACAAGTCACATCTGAGCTCCTTGTTCTGTCCTCAGGCCCAGCTTTCAGGATCCCACTGCAACCCCACACCTCACAGATGTCTATTGCAGACAGGGACATCCCTTTCCTGGATCACCGGATCATGGGGTTCCCCCCCCCCCATAACCCCCCAAATACCTATCTGTGCGTTGACTGGTTGTTCACACACAGCCAGGCTTTTTTTTTTTTTTCACAGCCTGTTCCAAAAGCATAAGCTTGTTCTAGCATCTAGTCAGCTCACACTCACAGGCAGGGCCCCACCCCAGCCCCCAGCTGCCCCCGCTCCCAGCTGCACTGCCACCCCAGTGGAGCCTGTATTCTGTGTTCACGCCTGTGTCCACACCCGCATGGACCTGAAAACGGCTCTACAGGCCTCCTTTGTCCTGTCGCTTTGATCGTTCCTTCTGTGCACAACACCTCATCACCATCAAGGATGTGTCAAGCCCTGGCACAGAAACCAGGCTCACCTCCCTGGCCAGTTCACTGATGGGTAGTGACTCCCTGGACTAGCCATTGGGTGAAGCATCAGAACAATTAGTGAAGCTCGCCACAGTTAGCCAGGGAGCACTCATGCAGGATCCTGCCATCTCTGACGAAGACTCTGGTCCCCCAAGCTGAACCCTTTTCTCTTTCTCCAGAAACCCCATCCCTCCTGCCCATGACAATGGATAGCTCTCCTCCTCTACCAGGCCACCAACGAACTCCTGCTCATCAAGTCCTGTGCCCGTCCCCAGGTCTTGGTGGCTTGGCATCGTTAGATATGGCTGACCTTTCTCTGGAACTTTGCCCCTACGCCTGTGGAGCTCTGTGTGTGCCCTTGGAGGCTGCACACTTGTGACGGAGACAGCTTGTCACACGGCTGTTCCCAGCGCTGGCCTGTTCCCACCACATCCTTCTTCCCTCCCTCCCAGGTCTCCAGCGCATCTCTGTCATTGGAGAAAGGCCCAAGGACAAAGTGGCCACCCCACGGTTGGCCAGCCAGAACTCTGAAAGCCCGGCACGGTCTCTTTCCTGTGGCTGCTCCAGGTTCGCCATGATGCAGAATCCTTCAGGCACCATGGTACAGATCCTTGGCTTCTAACTCCTTATCTACATCCATTCAACAACCACGTGTTCATGCCCCCCCTATTTAATATTTATCGTGGCTCCCAAATGAAAATCAGTTTATTATTTGTCCTGATTGAAAAACAGGAATCTGTCCTCATTATAAAAACAAAAAATCAAACCAATACTTAAAAGTAGGAAAAAGAAAGTAAAAAAAAAAAAAAAAGCCTACAACGCTGCTATAACTTCTTGTAGCATTTTGGTGAACAGCCTTCCAGACATATCTCTATGCATATATACACATGGAGCCCCATGTATATAATTTTATAGACGAGGACTTGTATTATACATACTGTTCTCGCTGACACCTGCTTTTCTCACTCAACAATATGTCACAGACATCTTTCTATGTCAATAAATAGAGCTCTGCAAATTTATTTTAATTACTTCGTAGTATTCCATTGTATGTATGTATCATCTTTTTATGTTATTGGGTCTCCAATGATGATCATTTAGGATGTTGTTAAGCATTTACTCTCATAAACAATGTAGTGATAAATATCCTGATGCCTATCTCTTTGCTCATTTTGGTAGTTACTTATTTCTCCTTAGAATTAAGAAACTGGCAAGTGAGGCTGCTGGGATAAAAGGGATCGGATTGCTAATCTGGCCACACCACCCTCCGGAAAGCTCACACTGATGCCCGGCACACTAGTGCTGCCTGGCTGTGCCTTACCCCAGCTTTTCCCAGCCTCCACGTCTAACCAAAGGCACACAGGCGAAAGGCAGTGAGTGGGCTTTATGGGTGCTGCTGAGATCACCCAGGAGGATACCGAAGCGTACCCGTCCTTTGAGTGTGCTTCTAATAAAATATTCCTCTTTATCTTGATGATCCGTAAGAGTTCTTTGTATATTAGAGATAAGATTAAATTATTTCTATTATATATCTTCCCTCTACATTCTGTGTGTGTGTGTGTGTGTGTGTGTGTGCGCATTCACACATGTGTATGTGTGTGTTTAATGGAAATTGAACTCAGGGCCTCATACTATTGCTTAGCTTCTTCACTCAAAACTGGTTCCCTACAACTTGAGTCACGGCTCTCCTTTCAGCATTTTTCTGTTGAGGGATAACAATCTCTTGGAATTGTCTGCCTAGGCTGGCTTCAAACCTCAATCCTCAGACCCCCCAGCCTCATGAGTAACTAGGATTACAGTTAGAAGCCACCTTTTTCTGATAATGATTTTTGTTTGAGGTACTGAGGTTTGAACTCAGGGACCTGCACTTACTAAGCAGGCACTCTAGCACTGGAGCTACCTCTTTTCAGCCCTTTAGCTTTAGTTTGTTTTCCAGGTAGGGTCTTACTTTTTTCCTAGGCTGTCATTGGGCCACACTCCTCCTGTCTTTGTCTCCCACATAGCCGTGATTATAGGCATGTACCATCACACCAGCCTCTGGTTCTTTCATGTATTTAGGTTTTAATTTTTTGTAAAGTCAAGTTTTGTGTGTGATTTCTGGGTATCATGTCATTAGGGAAGTACCTTCCCTGCCCTAAGATGAGCAAGATATTCACTGTTCACCCAGGCATCTTCATGGCTTATATTACTGGAATAAAGAGGAAAAGCAGCTTGTGTTATAATGACTTGCCCTAATCCCAGCATGATTGTGATATATAGAATAGTCCATACTTTCCCAACTCAATTGAAATGTCATTTTATCCTACAAGAAAAAATCCCCCTAAATATTTGGACCCATTTCTGGACTCTATTCTGTCCCATTGACAGAATGTGTCTATTCTTAACACAGGAATTTTAATTATTGTCCCTTATAAACATGTTAATATCTGATAAATATTCATCATTTTTCTTTTTTGGAATTTTTCTGACTACTCTCATTTTTTTCTTCCTTCCAAATTAACTGTATAATTATTTTTTCCAATTAAAAAAGTATTGGACTCTTGATCAAATTATCTTCATTTTGTACATTCAATTAAGAATTGGCATCCTTATAGTATTATGTCTTTCCACCCAAGAACTAGGTGGGCATCATATTTATTCAAGCCTACTTCATGTTTTCCTTTATATTCCTGTTTTCTTCATATAACAAGATACACTTCTTGTGTTTATTTCCAGGTACTTTGTGGGGTTTTCTTCTTTGTACCATAAAAAACAACCTCTTAAGACCGTTGTTTTGTAAACAGAAAAGCTATTAGTCTGGGAATTCATTTCGTTACTAACCATTCTACTGAGCTCCTCTTTTTCTGATGGTCTCATCTTTAATCTGTGACTATTTGCCCCTCCCTACCCCAGTATTTTATACTTTTTATTTAATTGTCTTGTTTAATTGCAATGTCTAGCACTTTAGGAAGTGTCTTCACTAATATTGATAGGGAGAGAGGCCAGATCTGACTCCTTCCACTACCCATTTCTAACCTCTGTCTCATTTCCTGTAGTCCCTACTCACACTTCCATCATGCTTTACTCTACCCTGGATGGATATTCACCCCTCTACCAGTACCCAATACCAAGCAAGCTCTCTCCTCCCCACACTGCTCCTTCTATCAGCTTCCATATCTGTTTTTATGCTGCAAATAATTTTTTTAAAGCTAAACAGGTTAAACAAAGCAGATTTAATAGTTCACTTACTAAGTACTCTAGATGGAGCAGGCTACAGCTTGATCAGGGCTAGGACTCCATTTTCCTGTAATGTTCTGTGCTCTTCACACATCCATATATTGGGCTATGTTTTCAGATCAGTGCTTCTAGTCAGCAGATGCCTATCAGAAATGAGAGACACGTGTTTCCACTTTCAAATCCAGTTAGAGAGAAACTGGATATGTTTCTTCAGCCATCAAACAAAAATTCCCAAGCTTCTGACCAGGCTAATCTGCATCAATCCCTATGACCAGAGGACTGTGCCTGTGTGACTGGTTTAGAAACCACTGAGGTGAGGCAGGCCTTCTCCTCATTGGCTGAACCCAACAGGACCCATCTCTATAGCCGCACACATTGTTCGGGATGAGTTCACTTGCACGACAGCCACTTCCAGTCCACCAGACCTCTGGTGCGCGTTCCTTCCTTTTACTCCAAAGCTCTTACTTTGCTCAACTCAAGCTAAACACAGCCATAGGTGATTTATTTTTTTATTTTGTTGGTGGTGGTTTGTTGTTGTTGTTGTTGTTGTTGTTGCAGTCCTGGGGCTTGGACTCAGGGCCTGAGCACTGTCACTGCTCAATGCTAGCACTCTACCTCTTGAGCCACAGGACCACTTGCAGCTTTTTCTGTTTGTGTGGTGGTGAGGAATCAAACCCAGGGCTTCATGCCTGCTAGGCAAGCACTCTACCGCTAAGCCACATTCCCAGCCCCCTGATTTATTTATTATTGTGTTTTATTATTTTTGTTGGTCATGGGGCTTGAACTCAGGGCTTGGGCACTTTTCCTGAGCTTTTCTGCTCAAAGATAGCACTCTACCACTTTGAGCCACAGCTCCACTTTCAGTTTTCTGGTGATCAATGGGCGATAAGAGTCTCACAAAATTTCTTACCCAGGCTGGCTTCAAACCACGCCTTTAGATCTCTTGAATAGCTAGGATTACAGGTGTGAGCCACCAGCACTGGCTCATGTGATTTATTTATACAGTTGTTCAGTCTACCTTCCCAATGAGTAATCACAGAACTGACAGAAGTCTACAGGACAATTTACATAAGCTAGTCTCACAATGCTGTGAGATTCAGAGAAGTTCAGTGACTTGCCCTATCTCACACAGCCAAAACCAACACTGCCTCAGAGGCTGGCAGTCTATCTCTGTCTGTCTGTCTCTGTTCTCCTATCTGTTTCTCTGTCCCTCTCTGTGTCTCTGTCTCTGTCTCTCTTTCAATCTCTCTGTCTGTTCTCTCTCACTCACACACAATAAACCCGCACACCACTCCCTCCTCCAACCCCCAGCTCTGGCCTGACCTGGAGATACACAGATCCCTCACGACCACCTCCTTTTTCCTATTTCACCTCAATTCCTAGAGCTCTTAGTCTTCCTCCCAAAAGTACAGAGAAAGTTTTCTTGCCAGACAGCAGTTTTTAAGATTTGTGTGACAAGGCTGGGTAAAATTCAAATGACTCTGGGTGATTTAATCTGCTTGGGGCTGGGGTGGTAAATCAAGGCGGCCCAGGCTGCCGCAGCCGCCCCAGAAACCCACAAGGCAGGCAGGCAGGCAAGCAGGCAAGCAGGCAGGCACTTATCAGCAGATCTGCAGGTGAGGGCCTGGAAGCGTGAACTGTGGCCAGGAGAGTTCCCCTCCGCTGCACTCAGAATCCATTTGGAGGGTCCCTCAGCCCACAGTGCGCCCGACCTACATGTTCCACCATGGTCCTTCCTTCCCAGGCTGCAGCCCCCCCACCCCTCCCTCCTATCCCCATCCCCAGCCATGCTGGGACCCTCCAGGAAACCGAGGCCAGCCCTGGTCAGCCTCCACACAGAAACCGTACCGCAGCTCATGACCTCATTTCATCTGCACAACAACTTAATGAGCGAGGTACAACCATCCCCAGCTTATGGATGGCTTAATTGAGGCCTTCAGAACAATTAAATAACTTGCCCAAGGTTCTTTCACAGCTAGGAGGGAGGCAGAGCCCAAGATGCAAACTTCAGGCTCACCAGGCCAAGGGAAAAGAAGGGGAAGGCTGCCACAGATCATGTGACCTGCCACGGACTGAAGGAAAGTTGTGACTCTGAGCAAATGAAACAATCCTTTTGCCTTACAAAAAGGAATGGCCAGAGAAGGCTGCCATACTTTGTAAGTAGCTACTGTGCGCCAAGCATGTATGCATTGGTGGGTACGTATTGCCCCCCGCATCCATGGTGGTATCCGCTATCCTTACCATAGTCTGTAAGCAGTAAATAATGCATTGTGAGCTCAGAAAGAACAGAGCCCCTATTTGTAGCTACTGCCAAGTGCTGTGTTATCAATGGTCCCCTGACTGTCCGCTTCAAGGAGATGTCCCTGAGCACAATTGGGAACAGACGTCCTGGCTGAGTTCTGCACTGCTGGGCCCCACCCCAGCATCCCTCGGCCTAGAAGAAGTTTTGTGAAACCCACTTCACCCACGAAATCACACAAATGTGCAGAAACCTCTTCCTTGACAGTTTTCTAACGACCGTGTGCTCTCCCGAGCTCTGTGTCCCCCTGCACAGATGAAGCTGGGAGCCACAGTCACTGATTGTGCATCTCCAAGGGGGGAAGTAGGGAGGCCTCCCCCAAGATGTTGAAAGGCGGAAGATAAAGAACATTCTGAACGCCCCTCCAGGCTGACAGCTACCGGAAAAGGCGGCAGCATTCCCCCAGCAAATGCTCCTGATGGAGCAAGTGGACCCAGGAATGAGCCAGCACACGGGTGGTCCATAGACGCCCTGGCCATCCCAACACACTGCCCTCTCCTCCCGTGTTTCTGTACTCTTCCCTCCTCCTGCTCCCCACCTTCCTCCAACCAACAGACCCCACCCATTCCATACACTACACACCTAAAGACCAGGTGCTGCCTCACACCTATGAGCACAGGTGCAAGCACAGCTCAGCCCTGGCTTTCTCTCACTGATGCAGCCCCTCCTTCCAACTCTCACCCTCAGCCTGTATCTACCCCCAGCCCCTGTGGAACCTCATCAACAAAATTGCTCAAGGGGTAGAGTCTGATCCTCTGAGATCTGGTCCTATCTCCCTCTCCTGCTTGATCTCACTCCTCCTCTTCCTCCTCCTTCTCCATCACTATCACCACCATGCTGGTCTTTGTTCTTCAATAGCATCAGCCAGTCCAGTACACACACACACACACACACACACACACACACACCTCCTATCTCCATCCAGACCTTTGGTCACACTGAGCCAGGTGTCAGGATAGTCTTTTCCTTGGCCTCCATGGCTCCTCCTCATCCTTTAATATGCAAATAAAAGAGTTGAAAGATCCATCCTGACACTTCATCATCCTATGGTTAGCAACATCTTTCACTATGAGGCCTTGCAGGGGTCCTTAGGGGTCCTTCAGTCCAGTTGTACCTCAGGCCCAGAGGGGATTCAGTTACGATCGATCACAGAGCAAGCCAATGGCAGTGCCCAGACAAGAGCACCTCGCTTGCTTCCTAGCTCAGGGCTCCTTCTTTGCCTGAAACTCCCCAAGCTGATCCTCCATGTGGGGCCCATCCCCCTCCCTCCACTTCCCTCCTCTGTTCCCTTCCCTCCCCTAGCTTCCTCTTACTTCCAGGGCCCTCAGAGTCCAGGAAACCTATCTTGTTGTCAAGCCAAGCCCATCCACACCCTCCACCACACCCATGCCCACACCCTTCCCCGAACCAGCCCTGTCACAAAGAACCTAGCACCCAGGCCTTGACTCACTCCCATGCGTGGAAGTCTCAAGTAGTGTTCACTCTCACCAGGCAGAATGCCCCCTCCTCAATACCTCCTCCTCCTCCTCCTCCTCCTCCTCCTCCTCCTCCTCCTCCTCCTCCTCCTCCTCCTCCTCCTCCTCCTCCTCCTCTTCCTCCTCCTCCTCCTCCTGCTTCTCTTCCTCTTCTTCTTCCTTCTCCTATATCCCCCAACTCAAAACACATGCTCTGGGTCACAAGGTAGAGCCAAAACAGCAGAGTATCAGAAAGTCAGAGCAAGAGACTCAAAACCCAGCTCTGTATAAGCCTGAGGCAGGACTTAAATCACCAAGAGCCTCAACTTCCCCAATCCGTATAATACGTCCACCTACCCGCTGAGCATACCCGTGGTACAGACCTAGCACTTAGTAGGCTCTTTAAAAATGACAGCCCCATTTTCCATGGCCTTTCTCAGGGAATGTCAAGACACTGGAGCAGCAAGCTCCTGGAGCTGGTAGGTGGGCAGACTCTGCACCCCGCCCCTGCCTCCGTCCTCAACAGGCTCTGAGCAGCCTGTGCACAGAAACATGGGGCGTCTCCAAACCCCCTTCCCCACCCCCAACAATCTGCTTGAACCTTCCTATCACAAATGCCTTGTTTATCTCAATATCATCCGTTTTACTTTTCCGTTCTTGCACCAAAAAAAAAAAAAATCACAAAAACAGATTTAAGAGGAAAAGAAGTATTTAATGAGTAAAGCTGCCTGCAGCCCTGTTTCTTTCTCAGGAAAAAGTGGCTGTGATCCTGGCAGGAGAGAGGGAAGCTCAACAGCTTCACTGGGGTGCAGCTGCCAGGAGAAGAACATTCCAGAGCGGAGCACTGCCTCCAAATTCAACAGCGCGTCTCCCCGCCAGGCGCTTCCTGTGCCCAAACTCGGCTTGGCAGGTGACATGAGCTCAAGTTGGAGATACAGGCCCCCCTACCACACACATGACTAAAGCCAGGCTCCCTGCTCCTGCCCGGCCTCCAGGAGACCAGAGCCAGCCTAACCACCAGGAAGGGGGCGGCTGAAAAGGAGGCAGACAAGCCTGGTTAAGGGTCAGAACTTTCAGGAACCAGCATTTTCTTCTCCCTCAAATGATGAATTAAGTTAATCCCAGTAGACCAGGTGTAGTGACACAAGACTGTAATCCTAGCTACTCAAAAGTAAAGAGCAGGAGGATCACAGGTTGAGGCCAGCCAGCCCTGCCTGGCAAAGGGGGAAAAAAAAGGTTTTGAGACCCTGGCTCAATCAATTAGCTGGGCCTGGTGACATGTGCCTATAATCCCAGCTATACAAGAAGCCGTAGATGGGAGAACTGAAACCTGAGCCTGCCCCCAGGCAAAAAAAAAAAAAAAACAAAAAAGAAACCATGAGACTGACTCGAAATAAAGCATAAAAAAATCTGGGGGCATGGCTTGACGGGTAGAGCACCTCGATGCCTAGCAAGTGCAAGGCTCTGAGTTAAGAAAAAAGAAAGGGAGGGAGGGAGGGAGGGAAGGAGGGAGGGAGGGAGGGAGGGAGGGAGGGAGGGAGGGAGGGAGGGAGGGAGGGAAGGAGGGAGGCCAAACCCAAGAATTGCTGCTCAAACAAAAGCTCCATAAACTACAACCTCTTTTCCCACCTTTGAAGGTGTCATTTGGGGGCTGATCTATATGCAATCCAAAGGTCACACTCCAGAAAGGCTCCGTAGCTCCTAAGAACCCATAGAGAAAGAGAAGGAACTTAGAAAATAGAAGAAAGCAACTGACCTTCAAATACACTCAAAGAAACTACGGCAAGGCAGAGACTAGATGGAGGCAGGAGGGCGGTCCCCTCCCCTCACCCAAACCCCATACCTCTATCAGAGCAGCTTACTGACCCGCACTGAATTAGCTGACACTTGAACTCCTAGGTCTCTTTCTCACAGCTGCTGTTCGCCTCTACAATTTTCCCCTGTCGTCAGGATGGGCCCCAACATTAACTTCTGTGATATTTCATCATGCTAAGTTCACTTTGTCCCTCCTCCCTTGGCCTGCCAGGATCTTTCTGGATCCTGACTTGGCTATCTGAGGAGACTGGGGCTTTCTTTCTACCACCTTCTCTGGTTAAAGCTCTGCCCCTTGGCATCTTCTTCCGGGTCCCTGGCCTAGACTCACAGAACCCACGGCCATCTCTGAAGATGGACCAGGTCCTGCCGTACAAGCACCCCACAGCTATCACTCAGCCAGCTGGCAGCCCTCACAGCCTTGGTCCTCACTGGAGAGCCCTGCTAGCCAGTGTCTTCAGAGCTGTGTAACAGAGCAGGGCAGCTCAGAGCTAGGTGTGAATCCCAGTGCCACTGGCCTTGCTCAGGTCATTCCCCTTCCCAGAGACACGGGAGACACAGAAGGTCACAAGAGCCTGTGAAGAACCCGAATGACCTGGCACGTGTATACAGCACCCAACACATACCAGAGCTCAGTAAAGAACTTTCTGTTCTACCCACCTTGCCTCTCTCTCTCTCTCGCTCACTCGCTCGCTCACTCTCTCTCTCTCTCTTGCTCTCTCTCGGCTTGAACTTAGGGCCTAGGCGCTGTCCCTGAGCTTTTCTGCTTAAGGATAGTGCACTCTACCATTCTGAGCCACAGCTCTACTTCCAGTTTTCTGGTGTTTAATTGGAGATAAGCATCTCATAGACTTTCCTGCCCAGGCTGGCTTCAAACTGTGATCCTCAGATCTCAGCCTCCTGGGTAGCTAGGATTACAGGTGTGAGCCACCAGCACCAGCTCACCTTGCTTATTTCTTCACCCACCAGTCACAAGGCTTACCCAGTCTTGGTGAAGCCAGGCTGAACCCAGGGACCACTGCCTTCTTTTGAACCCAAGGGTTACAGACGTCACTGCCCGGGCCACGCCCTCATGTTGGCTACAGGCAGGCTGAACCCTGGTCTTCTGTAACTGATGTCTTGTCAAGTCTCTCCCCCCTTCCTAGATCTGGGCAGTTTTTGTTTTTAAATAAAAATAACAACAGTGAGCCTGGCACTGGTGGCTCACGCCTATAATCCTAGCTACTCAGGAGGCTGAGAATCTGAGGATAGTGGTTGGAAGCCAACCCAAGCAGGAAAGTCCATGAGACTCTTATCTCCAATTAATCACCTGGAAACCAGAAGTGGAGCTGTGGCTCAAAGTGGTAGAGCGCTAGCCTTGAGCAGAAAAGCTCAGCCATAGTGCTCAGGCCCCGAGTTCAAGGTCCACGGCCAGCAAAAACAATAATAATAACAACAGTAGTATGACAGTTTGATTTCTCCAAGACATGTGAAAATCAAAGAAAAAAAGACAGAAAGAAAGAAAGAAAGAAAGATGGACTTGTATTTTGCTGCTGCTGAAGCTGAGGTGCAAAGCAGTTAAATAAACCTTCCAACACCACACAGCTGGTTAGCATGAAAGCCAAGCACAGTTCTGTCTGCCTCTGAACCCAGTACTCTTGATACGGAATAAACGTTGGCCAAGGGGAGGGCGGGGAGGCACTGGGTCTCTGAATCTGCTGCATCTGTCTTCAAGGTCCAGCCAGGCCCAAAGCTCTACTGTCCCTGGTCTGCTGTCCCATCCCTCCTTCCAGCAGCTCTGCCCATCACCCTCAAGTAGAAAGGACTGGATGCTGGCCCCGACCTCATTGCTCCCTGCAGAAGGGCCAGAGGGAATCCGGGGCCTCTTCATCTTGCTCAGTCCCAAAAGCGGATCTTTACCCTGGCATCCTGGGTTCCCTTATTCTGGGCTTTTGATTCCCAGGTAGGTATGCAGTGAGCGAGACCTTCTCCCCCAGCCTTGATCAGGGCTCAGCCACACACTGCAAAACCCCAATGCCTCTGAACAAACCCAACTACCTACATAAACCCTGACAGGCTAGGATGCCACCTACCAAGTGCCCCCCTCAACACCCCTCTTTCCAGTCACATGCCCAGCCATCCAGAGACTGGGACCAATGACCAATGCTCTGCACGTCCACTGCCAGCCCCAAATACTAGCTTTCACATCCCTTCTCCTGCAGCCCTGGCTCGGTGGTGTATGCCAGGGCCACAACCCAGAAAGACTTCTCCAAGCTCAGGACACACAGCACATGCAGAGAGAGGAAGGTGGCCTTGGGGCTGGCGCTGAGGCTCAGTCCAGAGGAGGAAAAGATTCCCAGGTAAGTCATCGGGTACAAGCCTCGTCCCAGCAGGATCCCCAGAACCTGATCCTCCTCCTCAGAGGAGCCTCTCCGACAGAGCTTGGGAGCAGCCCATCTGCTTCCCATCCCAGGTACCCTCAAAACCACAAAGCAGCCCCTGCAGTCACTGGCATGTCCCACAATACTACGTGGCCCCTCCGTGCCCCTCCATGCCACACAGAAAGCCACCCACTCCATCAAACAAGGTAGCCAAAGTACCTGCGGCAGGCACAGCCCTGGACGTGGCCCTTGGGGGGCGTCAGTGGCCAAACAAGGCCCAAGTTCCACCCCAGGGACAGCTTTCACTCTTGACAAGGAGACCCACAAGATACAACCTAGAAGAACAGGGAAAAATAAACTGATCTGAGAAAGTCACTTGGTGCAGTGGCAAAAGGAAGCCTCATTCTGACAAGCCTGGGTGAACTGGAGGGCTGAGAAGGGGCAGGTAGCGTTTTAAGGACAGAGGCCAAGGCCCGGTGATGGGCGGCCTCTGTAGGACCCCAAGAAGGAGGTGTTGAAGTCAGGCATTTGTTCATTCAGTAGATGTGCATTGGCATGCTCGCTGGTGCCAGCAATGCCTTTAAGGGCTGGGACACAGATGGGAACAAAACTGCGAGGATACTCAGCCAGGTGCTGAGAGCTCAAACCTGAAATCCTAACTACTCAGGAAGCTGAGAACTGAGGATCTCAGCTAGAAGCCAACCCGAGCAGGAAAGTCTATGAGGCTCTCATCTCCAATTAACCACCAAATAGCCAGAAGTAGAGTTGTGGCTTAAGTAGTAGAGTAGTAACCTTGAGCAAGCAAAGAAAAACAAAGGTACAGCCCCAAGGCCCCAAGTTCAAACCCAGTATCAGCAACAGAGAGAGAGAGAGAGAGAGAGAGAGAGAGAGAGAGAGAGAGAGAGAGAGAGAGAGAAACACCAACTTTGCTCCCTCTTCCATATAGGAAAGCAAGGAGAAGGCTGCAATCATCACATCCGTTATCTACTGTATCTCTCACCCACTCCACATCACAGCTGGTCTTCTCAAATCAATCTTTCCCCCTGCCCTAACATGGAGCCATGAGTTTTGTGTGTGTGAACTGGTGCATCCTGGATAGCCAGGGACCCTGAGTGGCTCCTGTGTGTCTTGGAAGAAAGAGCACACAAGGGGAGTTTGAAATAGGTGAGTACCTTTGTGTGTGCATGCGTATGCATACAGGCACAGAGGCGCATGCCAGTGTGTGCATACAGGCTCCCAGGAAGACATCAAAATGTGTCATTCTAAATCTTGCTTCTCCTGGGGATGAAAGAAAGTGAAGCCAAGTTCAGGTTTAAATCACACCGCGCCGGACAGGGGTTCCCTTGGCTCGAGTGATTATCTGCCAGTATGCAGAGGACCTGGCTGCCGCAGAGCCGCCCTCCGGCAGGGAGTCATTCATCGTCTCCAGGCCCCTGGGACCTGTCCTGGGTGATGCAGTGCAGAGAGGACTAGGACAAACCCACAGGCATCCCAGATCTGGCCCCTGGAGCTCTGGGGCCAGGCACTGCAGCCACAGAGAAACCCAGACACTTACTTCTTGGGCTGACTTCAGGTGACACAACCTCGGGGCAGACCCTGACCAGCCCAGCCTCTTCCCTGACCTGGGTAGCGTCCTGAGGGCTCCCAGCAGTCAGAGCCCAAAGTAGCTGGAGCCACTCTGACTCCTCCATCTCTGTCTCGTTGTTTCTGTGTATCTGTGCCTTTTCTCTCCCTGTCTCTGCAACTCTGAGATTCTTTTCCCTCCTTGCATGGAATTGTCCACAATCATCTTGTCTAGCTGCCTTTCACTCTCCAGTCCTTCTATCCATCCAACTCCAGTGCTGCAGAGCCTGTGATGTGGCTTGTCACACTCCCCCCAAGCCTCCCCTTTGAGCATCTCACATTCTTCTGGGGCAGGGTAGAGAGGTAGAGCTTAGAAACCCCATTTCACAGATGAGGCCCCTCAGCCCTCAAAGCGTGCCCAAAGCTGCACAGACAACATGGAAGTTCAAATCCAGGTCTTATCCAGGTGCTGGTGGCTCATGCCTGTAATCCTAGCTACTCAAAAGGCTGAGGTCTGAGGATCAGGGTTTCCAGTCAACCCAGGCAGAAAAGTCCAGAGGCTGGAAAGAGAGATGTGGCTCAACTTGAGCCACATAACAGCACCAGCCATAAACAAAAAAAGAAAAGAAAAGAAAAAGAAAACTATACAAGAGTAAGAGACCCTGAGTCCAAGCTGTAGTAGCAGCGCATGCACGTGCGTGCATGCACGCACACGCACACACACACACACACACATACACACACATCTAGGTCTTTCCCTTGTGTGGCCCGCTCCTCAAAACCCCACACCATCTGCAAACCTGACCATTCCTACTCGGTTCTCCACATCCCCACATAAAGAAAACCCCCCAAAATAGCTCATCCCACCACAGCCTGACTATTAAAACTGACGGGGCTGGGAATATGGCCTAGTGGCAAAGTGCTCGCCTCGTATACATGAAGCCCTGGGTTCGATTCCTCAGCACCACATAAACAGAAAAGGCCAGACAGATTGCTGTGGCTCAAGTGGTAGAGGGCTAGCCTTAAGCAAAAAGAAGCCAGGGACAGTGCTCAGGCCGAGTCCCAAGCCCCAGGACTGGCAAAAACAAACAAAAAAACAAACAAACAAAAAAAAAACTGACTTGGATCAACTCAAAGTCCTAGAAAAGAGAAGGGTTCCCTGGCAGGCAGGGACATCCGCCGTCACTAGTTCATCCTCCCAAGCTGTTCAGCCCGGGATGAATCCACTTCATGCCTCCTAGACAGGGGCTCCTCTCTGCCTCAGTTTCTCCATCTGTACAATGGGGATGAGGAGTATCTGTTTGCTCCGGCACCTGGACCTTACTCCTATCAAATACAGCAGCTTCAATCCCCCCACCCCCTTTCCAGGACCTTGACCCCTAAAAAAAACCTTAGGCTTCAGCCACCTAGAATCCTGAGGCCCTTCTAGAAAACTGCGTAAGTTCAACCAAGCCCCTGCCAACTTTGAGTGCAACCAAGAAGCCAGGGGCCTAGAGGCAGAGCCCCCATTGCAGCAGGGTCCCACCGGCTCCGGAAGCTTCCACAGCTGCCTCCGGCCCCCACCCGAGAGGCGTGGGCACCAACGACCCGCCAGGGCCTGCCCATTTTCCTTTCTTTTCATTGCCGGCTCCGCTCACAGTTATAGAGCCAGGTCTCCACAGAGTAATTTACTGGTAGAATCTCTCCCAGAATCCAGCTTGAAACCAAGCTGTAAAAACAGCTTCGAGTGTAAATAATTCATGCAGACAATATGACTTTTTTATGTAAATTCGGTGCATTAACCCTCTGTTATAATGATGGACGACAGATAGGGGCGACGTTGCCTTGGTAAGAGCTAATGGATGGCGGCCATAAATTCACTGCACATTTTATTGTGTTGCTGGAAATTGTGCCTTCAGGCAATGCTGTTTACTTTTATGTAAAACTCTAGGTTCCCTAAATATTACAAATATTTTACATCCAGCTCCTCAGCATTTGGGCTCTGCCCACAAATCAAGCTTTCTCCATGTGAGTTGTAATTAAAGGTTTGTTGTTTCTTTTCTTTTTTTTTTTTCCTGGGACAATTATCTCCCAACTATAAAGAGAAATATTTTTCCCCTTTAGATGTTCCGTCATTGACTTATTAACAAATCCTTTGAAGGAGGAGGTTGTAAGTGACTCGCTGTGGTACTTGGCAGGAGGTGGGCCTGCAGGAGAAGAGGCGCTGTGGGCACAAGAGCTTGGTGGCTGGCTGGCTGGCTTTTATGTCTGCCCGCCACTCGGGTTTATTTACACATATGATATTCCGGGCCTTCCTCCCTCTCTTCCTTTCTATAATTCATGACCACTTTAGCAGGGTAATTCCTCTTGCCACCTTTGTGAGAGATTGGCCCCTTGCAAGCCCCCTGGCTCACTCTCCTCTGGGAACACAGATCATGGGGCCTTGTGCCTGGAAGGGCCAAAGGTAGTCACCACAGTTGCCTGTCCACACACGAGCCCATCAGCCGTTCCTTGTCCCTGGCAGTGCACACGGCTCCGGGGACGGAAATCTGGGATTTCCTTGCATTCAGTCAACTTCCATCCAAAGTGTTCGAAATGCCCTTTGGGACTTGGCGATGCCCTGGCAGAAGTGGTGAGGAGGCCACGGAGCCTGCCAGGAGTCTGGGGGAGAGGAAGGCCAAGACCTCGGAGGCTTCCTAATGAACAGAGGCAACAGCTGGAGCAGCAGTCCTCTTTAAAAATAATCCTCACACTTGTTTATTATTGTCATTAATATTAATGATGTGACATTAATATTCATATAGCTGCATTAATATCATCCAGGAGCACCTGGGATCTCTAAGCACTCCTAATGGCATGTGGATCCAGCCGCCCAAGCTCCCCAACTCCTGCCTGGCCCAACCCAGGGGGACAATGCCCGCTGGTCCAGTACAGATTCCAACCCACCCTCCTAGCCCATGAGACCCAGTCACATGAGCTCCACCTCTACAATGAGGGACTCTGCTCTGAACATGGGACCTGGTGCACACTGAGAAGCCTGGCTATCGCCCCCTCCCCGTGGGACACAGGAAAGCTCTGACAGGGGTGGCTTAAGAAAGAAACATGGTTTATCTTCCCCACAAGGACTCCATTTCCTACAGAAGAAAGGGAAGGAAGGAGAAGGGAACAAAGGGGAGGGATGGAACGGGAAGGGAAGGGAAGGGAAAGAAAGGGAAAGGAAGGGTAGGAAAGGGATGAAGAGAAGGAAGGAAGGAAGGAAGGAAGGAAGGAGGAAGGAAGGAAGGAAAAGGAAAGGAAGGAGAACTGGAAAGGGGGGGGGAAGACACTGGTTGAAAACAGAGATGAGGTACCATTTTTCACTACTAAGATCGGCAAAGGTAATTAAAATAATCATGGCCCCGGCCACTTCCTCCTTCCTGTGTGCGGTCCAGCCCTGTGCTTAGCCCGGCAAGTGAAAGCATACTATCTTCACAGAGCACCCTTCTTGGGATTGCCAATTCATGCCATCTTCATGGACAGCAACGACAGCATGTGACTAAACACAAACTCTGCTTCCTCTCTGACCCCCACAATTCCACGTGTAGGGATTCCCCTAGATGTTGACAGCTGCAAATACCACTCCCTGCCTTTTGCCCACTCAACTTTGTTTTTTGTTCTTTTCTGGTCATTTTTGTGGTGTGAGGTATCCAACCCAGCACCTTGCACGTGCTAGGCCAATGCTACATCCGCAGGCCCCAACCTCCTCTGGGAAGTCTTCCTTGACTCCCCAGTCTAACTGGCCTTTCTTGTTTCATTGTCTCGTAGCCAGTACTCTTTGTCGCTGGAAATGCTTGAATAAGCACTGGCTGAATAATTGTTTAGCACACATGTTCACCAAAAGGTAAAAAAAAAGTTGACATCTTCCTGCTAACAGGGGCCCGATGGGCTGTTTCCCCACTACATCATAAACTCCATAAGAGCAAGGACTGACCATGTCTGTGTTGTGGCCTGTTTCTACATCCCACATTTTCCACTGGGCTGGTACATAGAACACAGCCAGTGAGCATGTGTTGGATGAATGAATGAATGAATGAAGTGGGCACTGATATAAACACACAGGTAAGAGCTAAACTATGGAAATGCATGTCTCCCCATTGGCTGTAGACAGACCAGTGAGACACAGCCTCATGACCCATGCACACAATGCAGACAAGGCAGACATGAGAACCGTGGGGTGGGTGTACACGGACTGACACGAAGGATATCCATGACATATTGCTGAGTTGTTGTGAGTTGTGGGGAGGGAAACAGGTGACAGAACAGCCTGTGTCATCTGATCTCAGTCGGGGCAGAGTTGCATACGTGCAATCTATTTGTGTATATTTATGCATACAGAGAAGTCTGGAAGGACGTTCACCAAAATGTTATGTGGTTATCTCTGGCTGGCGAAATCTGAGGTAGTTTCACATTTTTCTTTGAACTTTTCCATATTGTCTGAATTTTTTTTTTGCAATGAGCATATGTATCTTTTTTTTTTTTCAAAATGATAAATCTGCTTTCAAAAGTAAAAAAAAAAAAAGTCTAGGTGCATGGGGAAAAGATAGGGGGAGGACTTTTCATGAGGATCAAATCCAAGGAAACCACAATGATGGAACAAGAGCGGGGGCCATGGGGGCCCAGGGGCTGCCTGCTCTCCGGGCACCGCTGGGCACCCTCCTAAGGCGACAGGGGAGGGCCGTGGGGCCAGCACCCCAGCCCCACCCCTCCTCTGTGAGCGCTGCCTGTCCAGAGTGGAGTTTCTAAATAGGGATTTCCACATTTGTGTCTTCTGACATGCTTTATCACCTCGGAGCCGTTTTGCAAAATTCATAGCGATTTTCGAAGGCTCCAAGCTTCCTGGGACCAATTCCATTTTGAACAATAGCACAGTGCCTGCTTGCAGGAGGGGTCGATCCACCCCAGAGCGGCCTCCCAGCCCCTGTGAGCTGGGACTGTGGGACTGAGCACCGCAGCCATGGCATGAAAATACATGAGCTTGTCCTTGTCCTCGTCCTCCCCCTCCCTCCCCTTCTCTTCCTATTGAGAAGAGCATATGAGGGCTGCCCCCCCACCCCACCCCACCCCCACACACACAGACCTGCAGACCCCTTGTGCCCTGAGGGGACCCTGGACTCCAGGAGACTAAATAAAGCTCTTCCCAAGGAGAAGCCAAGTGACCCGACCAATCCAAAGCCACCGGACAAGAATGGCGGGGAGTAGAAGAGAAGTCAGGATTGCTGTCACCTGGTCTTGCAATTCTGTTTAAAAAAAAAAAAAAAATCGGTAGCCAGGTGCTGATGGCTCATGCCTGTAATCCTAGCTACTCAAAAGGCCGAGATCTGAAGATCATAGTTCAAAGCCAGCCCAGGCAAGGAAAGGCTATAAAACTCTTATCTCCAGTTAACTACCAAAAAAGCTGGAAGTGGAGCTGTGGATCAAGTGGTAGAGCATCAGTCTTGGTGGGGGGGGGGGGGGGAGGAACTCTGGGGCTGGGGATATGGCCTAGTGGCAAGAGTGCTTGCCTCGAGTACATGAATCCCTGGGTTCGATTCCCCAGCACCGTATATACAGAAAATGGCCAGAAATGGCGCTGTGGCTCAAGTGACAGAGTGCTGGCCTTGAACAAAAAGAAGCCAGGGACAAGTGCTCAGGCCCTGAGTCCAAGGCCCAAGACTGGGGGAAAGAAAAAAAAAAAAAAAAAAAAAAACTCTGGGCCTCTGTCCACAGCACCTTTATAGTAACAATAAAAAATAAGAATAAATAAACTAAAAAGGCACAGGAACAGCACCCAGGCTCTGAGTTTAAGAGCCAGGACTAGATTTAAAAGAAAACTGGTGTTCACACCTCTCAAGATCATTCCAAGAGACACATCATGACCATAAGCCACAGTGACACCATCTCTGTCTTACCTGCTTTCTATCTAGATCGAGGACCCAGAGGGTACTCTAAAAACTAAAAAGCAACCAGCGGTGCCTCCACTTTAAAGCCCTCTGTGTCTCCACCTTCCCTGTGGAGAAGGGTTCAGCTTACCATGCAAGGCCTTTTGTGATACAGCCTCTTTCTGCCCCCCCCACCACTGCACACAGTATACACACATAATACATACACAGTATGCACACATAATAAAAGTGTCCCAGCCTCACCCTCATCGAAGCTGTCACACCGACCGACACACCTGTGTCCCTGCTGGCCCTGGCCCTTTTGCTTGGAAGATTCCTAGATATCCTTCAGAACCTGGCTTGGGAGTGTCTGCATCTCTTCCTCCATCCCCTACCCAAGGGAGACTCGGACGCCTTCTTCAGCTCCTGCAGACCCCAAGGCCAGTCTGCATCCAATCAGCAATTTACTCATCAACTATTCATTGAGCACCTACTTTCTGCTGGCCTCTGTTATGGCCTCCAGTGCACACAAGTAGGGCTTGTCTCCAGGCCTATTAGACATGAGTCCCTGAGGGCAGGGAATTACCTCCAGGACCCAAATTCAGTTACTTTACAACTGTGTGGCAATGACACAAAGCAGCTCCACTTCACAGACTGCAAGACCAAGGACCCCTCAACTATAGGGCACGAGCAAAAAGAGGAGAAAAAAGATTTCCTAAAATACAAACCCATGGGCTGGGGATATGGCCTAGTGGCAAGAGTGCCTGCCTCGGATACACGAGGCCCTAGGTTCGATTCCCCAGCACCACATATACAGAAAACCGCCAGAAGCGGTGCTGTGGCTCAAGCGGCAGAGTGCTAGCCTTGAGCGAGAAGCCAGGGACAGTGCTCAGGCCCTGAGTCCAAGGCCCAGGACTGGCCAAAAAAAAAAAAAAAAAATACAAACCCACTCATTGCTCTTCTCTCAAGCCTGTTTCCTACTCTGCCCCTGTGGGCAGAGCCTCTGCTCTCTTCTGCCTACACATTCCTATCTTCCTGAGCCTTTCCTATTCCTTCCCAGAATCCCCTGTGTCTCTTGTCCCTGGGCCTTTGCCCCTGATTCTAATTCTTCCCATGGCAATCTCCTATTCATCTTGTTGTCTCCATGCTTAATGCATGGTATGGGAATGAATGACTGAAATGAATGAATGATGGATGCATGAATGAATGACATTTCACAGGTAGATTAAATTCAAGTTGTCTAAAATTGGCCACTCACCTCCTAGAAAGGAAGCCTTGCATCTCCTTCTATGAATATCCTCACCTACCTTCCAGCCACCAAGACACAAGCTGGGTGTCACTGCTGGCTGACCCCCTCTCCCCACAAACACCCTAAGCCCACCCACCTCCTGCCCTTCCCTGCCTCTGCCAGTCACGAATGCGATGTCCCACCTCTGGCCATCACTGCCCTCCCTGTTCCTTCCTCCTGTTCAAGAGAGCTTGCTTCTTCATGAAAGAACTGGTTGCTCCCAGTTGCCCACGGGGTTCACATACCTGGGAGGCCCTATCCACCCACCCCCTACTCCTGCCAGGCAGTGCCACCACTCACAACTGAGCTCTGTCCAGCTGGCTCACTCTTCCTGGGGTCTTTGTCTGGTGAATTTCTGATGATCCTCTTCCTAGATGCCACTCAACAGCCACCAGCTCTGAGAAACACCCTCTAACCCAGCTCACTCTTGGCCACCTCGCACTCAGGGCTAACTGACGCTCCCTGGAGCACCCTGGGCTGGGCTGGGCCATCACCCTCATTGACCAGGTTGTCACTGCTTAGTTCTTGTTTCTTGTTGTCCACTGCACTGTGCCCTCCTTGGCTGCCCCCCAACCTGAGAGCATGCATTCTTGTTATCATGGCAGAGTACATTCCTCAGTCCTGTTCTACAGATGAGGAAAACAGCTCAGAGAGGTGGAATGCCTTTCTGAGGTCACAGACATGCAAGAGGTACAGCCAGGGTTTAGAGGTTGCTCTACTACATGGCAACTTTATTCCACAAACATTCTAACAAGCATCCAGCACGTGCACACATACACACACACAAATGTAGATGGGCATAAGAACTTATCCATGCACACACAAAGGCACACAGACAGTCATACGGACACTCAGACTCACAAATGATCCACACAGAGGCATTTACATGTCAGTAGCCACGGCATACACATATGAACAGGGACATGCATGACCACACACACAGACACATGTATGTGCAGATACACAGACATGCAGACTCATAATCATGTACACCAATGAGATTACACAGACACACAGACATGCACCTGGGCACATAGACGTGCATTCAGAGACACACTCATAAAATCACAGAAACCTGTACTATACTCATGTCCAGACCAACACAGAGACACACAGACACAAAGACATGCTCACATACTACACATGCATGCACACACACACAAGGACACATGCAGGCCACAGACCCATACAAGACGCAGCACACTGGCTGGTGTGCACAGATGTGTGCACGTAGCCAGGCTCCCCCAGACACGCTAGCAAACAGTGTGGGTCAAACCGAGCTGTCTGCTAAGGGCGGAGGCCTGTCTGAGGTACCTCGGGGCGCTCACATTTTTGCAGCTCAGGAAGGCAGCTGACATACCAGCCCGGCTGTGATGGTATTTTGCATAAATGCTAATGTATTAATTACCATGTACAGTACACAGAGCTGCCATTTAAAAGAAAAAGTTAAGACTTTTTAATTCAAAAACCCCATGCTGCTGGGGGTGGGGACCTGCCCTGCATAGGGGGTGGAAACAGGCAGGGCAGCCCTACCCATACCCCACAGTCCCGGGGGCTCCAGGCTGGTCCTTCACCCCTAGGTCCTCAATGCTGTCTGGAAGAGGGGTAAGGGAGAATGTGGAGGGCTGATACGACCAAAGGAGACAGAAGGCTGTTCTCCTCAGTAGGGCTGGATGGATGTAGGGGTTGGGTCCAGCATGGAAGTCCTCCCTCCATTCAACGCCCCCTCCACTAGATAGACACAGTATCTCACTGCGTCCTTACCAAGCTGCAGGCCTCTCAGAGGTTCCCATCATTCCAAGACAAGTTTACACTGACTGGGCACAACAGAAGCCCAGCCCTGGCTGGGAGCCTGCAGCAGAAGGATCACTTGAGCTCAGAAGTTCAAGACTAGCCTGAGCAACATACCTACATCCCCATCTTTAAAAAAAAAAAAAAAGGTCTACAAAGCCCTACCTGACCTGGCTTCTCTCCTACCTCCATCCTCTCCCACCAAGGCCCTCCTTGCTCTATGGTACCTTCATGTACCAGCTCTTTGTTAAGCATCTCAGCTTCTCCTCAGCGAGCCTCCTCTCACCTGGTGCCTTCTCAGGAGACCCCGGCCTCCCTGACCACCTCATCTGAAGAAGGCTTCTCGCCATCATCACCATCATCAGAGGGCTTGCTTCTGGCTCTTTCAGCACTGTTGAGCATTCTGTTGTTTCTGTCCTCCATTGGTTTTTTTCTTCTTGTCACTCTGCTTAGTGAGCTTTGGGAAGCCAGAACTTTGCTGACCTTTGTTTGACCACTTTAATGCAACCTCAAGACCAGGGGCCTGCCCCCCTCCCCCCCCCCCTTTTTTTTTTTTGGTAGTTATTAGAGATGAGTCTCAGGGACTTTCCTGCCTGGGCTCACTTTGAACCACAATCCTCAGATCTCAGCTTCCTGAGTAGCAAGGATGACAGGTGTGAGTCATCAGTGCCCAAAGGGCCTAACACTAAGTGTTCAGTTAAATGTTCATTTGAAAGAGTGAACAAACTTGGAATGAACTAGAAGTATTCTTTCTGGCCAGCTCCACCTCAGGTGCTAAACATGAGTAGCTCTGGTCTCTCCACCTGCCATGCAGGGCCACCTTGACTATGGTTCCTGGTCAGATGACTGAGGTCCAGAGTGGCGAGGGTATATCCAGCATCACAGCACATCTTACACACCAGAGTCCAGACCTCCTGAGCCTCCACCCATCAACCTCACTGAAGGACACTGCAAACCAGCATGGCCAAGCTCCCGGTCCTTTGCCACCCCACTGTCCCCAAGAGGCCTACAGGGAGGGCTTCATTTCCCAAGGCATCACTTCCAAAGAAATGGAGGCACAGAATCATCCATGAGTCGCTGTCTCACAGCTCAAACCAGGAGTCGGGCTTTAAATCAGGATCCAATGCCCAGTTGGGAGCTTCTCTGCTCACCCCACACCTGCTGTCTCTCCCTCCTGCCCCAGCTCAGGAGGATGCTTCTGGCACCAGGAGCACGGCTATGGCAGAGGCCTCCAAACACACCCTGCCTCCCCAGGAGGCAGGAAGGCCAAGGGAAACCTACCAGGTCCTGGGACAAAGCTGGCTGGTTCTTTCCCCAGGCACAGGGCGGGAGTCCTAACTCCACCCTCACTCCTAGCCACCAGCTCCTGCCATTCCATGTTCTCCCACACCTTCCGACTTCCCTGCCCTGGTCCAGGCTGCATGGCCACTGGCTTCCACCCATGTTCTTATGACTGCCTCCCCCTGCAGCCCGGCCACCTTCCCCAAGAAGCAGCCCCATCTCCCTCCCCAGCAGCCAGTCCCATTACTGCCTGTGGTGGTTGGTAAAAGTACATCACTGATAGGTGTACACTCTAAGCTAGGTACTGGCGGCAGCTCACACCTTTCACCCTAACGACTCGGGATGCTGAGATCTAAGGATTGGGGTTCAAAGCCAGCTCAGACAGGAAAGGCCATAAGATTCTTATTTCCAATTAACCTCCTAAAAGCCAGAAGTGGACCTGTGGCTCAAAGTGGTAGAGCACTAACCTTGAGCAAAAGAGCTTAGAGACAGCACCCAGGCCCTAAGTTCAAGCCCCACAACCACGGCCAACAACAACAAGAACAACAAAATTCTGAGTTCAAATTCTGGCTCAGCTATTTACTAGCTGTGAGACCTCCAGCAAAGTCACCTAAGCTCTCAAGGCTTCAATTGCCTTATTTATAAACTGGGAGCAATAATAATAACAACCCCCTTATCTGGTTGTTGAGGGGATGAAATGAGTTAAAGGTATAAAATACCTAGTACAGAGCCTGGAACCTAAAGAACACTGGGTAAGGGACAGCTGATATTTGCCATTGCTTTTTTCCACTGATCAGTTTTTCTCCTCTACAAAATTACAAGCTCCAAGAACATAGACAGGCCAGCTGCTCAGATACTACACAGATCACAACCCCTCTCTGTCTGTAGCCTTCATTGCATCTTTCTCCTTGGGGCCTGGAGCTGGGGGGAGAAGGCCGTACCTCCTCAGGAAGTGTTATCACAGACAGAGGAAAATGAACACGAGAGCAACCCGTTCCCCATGGAGGGCTGTACCCCCCAGAGCCCCAAGTTCCTGGGAGCCCCCACAGGGCCAAAGCTCCCTTTGTCCAGAAGGTCAGGCTCAGCTGGCCAGCTGTAAGGGAGTTCCGCTGCCCAGTCCTGCCAGCAGCCCAGATGTGTGTGTTTGTGCAGCCGAGTCCCTGCTCTGAAGGAGCCTTGTTGATCACTCATGAAAGAGAGCTTGTGCTGGGATCTGGGGCCTCCTCTCCCCAGCCTGCCCGCCTCCACGGCAGCACCCAGGAATGCAGCCTGCAGGAAGCTCTTCCTTCCCGGCTTGCCAAGCACCCTTCTTCCTGGAGAAGTCAGAGCCCCTGGCATGAACAGGCTGGACTTGCCAGGGCAAACTACAAGCCAGGATTCTGATCCACGGCCACCGTTTCTTTCTGTGAGAGAAAGAGAGAGACCCCAATCTCAAATTCGATAATCACAGGACCGTCTTAAGAGTTCTAGAAGCAGGAAGGGGGCAAGGGATAGGGGTATATACCTGTGGTCCCCCACTAGTTAAGAGGCAGAGGTACAAGAACAAATGGTTTGAGATCAACCTGGGCAAAAAAAGTGGGAACCTATCTCCAAGAGCAAGATGAGAGTGGTAGGTCATACCTATATGCCCAGCTACTCAGGAGGCAGAGGTCGGGGGATGGCAGTTTGAAGCCACACTGAATAAAGCTAGTGAGGGACCCTATCTGGAAAAACAAATCAAAAGCAAAAAGGGGGGGGGTGTAACTCAAGTACACTGGAGCACAAAACCCTGAGTCTGATCCCTAATACTGACCTCAGTAAAAAGATGAGAAAAATCTTTATCTCTGTGAACCTCAGTTTTTCCACCTGTGAGTGGGGATGATAACTCCTCCTCTCGGGCCTGTCCTGGGGATGAAATGACCTAATGGGAAGAGGCAGGCACCAGGTATGTGGTGGCAGGTGCTCATGCCAATCCCTAGACTCTGCTTTACCAGGTACAGCTGTCCCTGAGTGTAACTGACAGTTGGGAAATGCTCGTTTCTAGACACTGGTGGGCCCTGGAAACAGTCTCTAATTACAAGCATCGCTGTATGCCGCCAGCCACTGAGTACAGTGGGCCCCTGGCCACAGACATTCTCTGAGTGCCATCAGACCACGGTCAGCATCCAGGTAGTCCCAAGAGGGCATCAGCCTAGGGTACAGAAGGGCCCCAACAGAGTGAGCCCTTAAAGGGGCTCCGGCACAGTCATCCAAAGTCACAGGTGGTCCCTGAACATAGCTGGCTCCTCGACAGTCAGTCCTCCAGGGCCCACACAGCAGCCAGACCCTATGCATCAATAGCAGCCTCCAAGATATTTGATCCCCAAGCAACCGGTCCCTGGGTAAAGTGTCAATTCTTGGGGGCAAAGTAGACCCTGATACAGGCCAGTAAGGCCATCCCTGTGGATTAATATGCAGGAAACCCTTCCCTCTGCAGCTTCATGACCCTCACCTCCCCCAAGCCAGAGGACCTAGAGCTAGGACCACAGAAGGGACAGGAAATAGGAAGTGGTCTATGGATCCTATATGACCTCATTCATGCCAGCAGCAAGGGACTGAAGGGAAGAGAGTTGGGCCCGGGCCCCAGCACTCTTCTTGAGAGCAGTTTGCCTGAGGTGAGGGGGGCAGGTATTTTAAAAAAGGATCGCTCCACCCCCTCTGCAGAACAGATCCACAGGTGTGAGGAAGAGCTCAGGCTGCCCACTCCTCAATCTCCCCCAGCCTGGAGGGCGCATGAGGGAAATGTCTTCCAATTGTAAGGATAGACATCCACAACTGGCTAGCCCTGTCCTCTC
Source organism: Perognathus longimembris pacificus (assembly GCF_023159225.1). Classification (NCBI taxonomy): domain Eukaryota; kingdom Metazoa; phylum Chordata; class Mammalia; order Rodentia; family Heteromyidae; genus Perognathus; species Perognathus longimembris. Next base: position 24,422,141 of record NC_063167.1, on the reverse strand, counting down.
GCCTACATCCTCACTGCCATAGGCATAGCACTCACATGAAGTAAGGGGGGGCCATCCCTGGAAGGGGTGGAGACCCTGGTGCTGGGTGGATGAGGCATCGGGTCCCATCAGTCCTGCAGCTCCATCACACCTCATGCCCACTGGGGACAGAGCAGTCCCATGGCCCTAGGGGCCCAGCCTGCATGGAGGCCATCCCTAGCCAGGCATGTTCGGTGCTCACTCCCACTGCCCAAAGGTCATACAAGGTGGCATCGCATCAGCCGGCCCCTGTCCTGTGCCCTCCTTCCTTCCTCAACCCCACACACAGCAATGCTTAATTGAATTGCCAGGGTGGTGGTACGATCTGTTTCAGGATCCAGGAGTGAAGTGAGCAGCAGGCATGCAGATGCGTAGCAGGGGACGCCACCCGCTCACCTGTCCCTGACTGGTCTCACTCCGCAGGGGACAGCTCCCATCTGCCCATTTGGATTCCCTATGTTAGCATCTTCAGAGAGGAAGAGAGCTAGAGGTTGGTGACGCACACCTCGAATCCTAGCCACTTAGAAGGCTAACATCTGAGGATTCTGGTTCAAAGCTAGCCCCAATAGGAAAGTCTGTAAGACTCTTTATCTCCAATAACCTACCAAAAAGCCACAAGTGAAGCTGTAGCTCTAAAGAGCAGAGGACCAGCCTTGAGCAGAAAAGGCTCAGGGACAGAGGACTTCCTCCAAAAGTATCAAAACTCTTTAAGACTAAGAGGCAAGTCAACTTGGAGATTGGCAAGGATTTGAACTGGGTCAAGGGGCTGGGGATTTAGCTCAGCAGAAGAGTGCCTGCCTGGCAAGCGCAAGGCCCGAGTTCAGTCCTCAGCTCTGGAAAAAAAAAAAAAAACCAATAAACTGGGTCAATCCAGTGCAGGCTAGTGCTGGCTGGTGGCAACCAGATCTAACTGATTTGAGCGGGTTCAAATCAAACCAGACCTGTTGGGGCCAGCTCAAAATGCGCAGGACTGGCCAAGACTGGATCAAGCTGAACCTAACTGGCTGTGACCTGCTCAAATTACCTGCAGCCATTGGCAGGCTGGCAATTTACACACCTTCTGTGTTATTATTCTTGGCTTGGTATGTGCTTATCCCTTCCTCTGAAAATTTCCTGCATCTATTTGTTTTCAGTATGTATTTTGTAATGAATTTCAAACCTGCATCATGCATTCTACCACTTGAGCCACACCTCCAGCCCAACGTTTTGCTCTTTTATTGGACATAAGTTTCTCAAATTTTTCAACCAAGGATGGCCTCCTCCAGAGTCCCTAGCTGTAAGATCTCAAGTAAGTTATGTTTTTCTTAGTCTCAAGTAAGAAAAAAATAGTAATAATTAACCAACTATAGGACCTTCCTCGCAGAACACAGATACAGCTACAAACATAGGTGTATAACTCTGAACATAGATAGAAATACAGAAACATTATATTTATTTATTATGGATTTGCTATTATTATTTCATTATTAGTCAAAGGCTCTGGTCATACCCAGCAAACCTACACAGTTAAAAGGCCAGAATTCAAACTCCTACCCTATCTCTCCCTTGCTGTGTGATCTTGGGTATTTTATGTTAACATCTCAATTTCACCAATTTAAAACAAAGGGGGGGAGTGGGGATCCTAAAGTCTCCCTCAAGGGTTGCTTTGATTATTAACAAGGTTTACAGCATACAGTAGTGATCATTGTGCCTGGGAGGTGGGCACGGTGCATAAACACAGACACATAATGCCCACTACACATTGGCTGTTATGCTATTAATAATAAGCTCAGCTAACTCTGCACCAGGCAGGATACCAGATGCCTATACACACAAGCTTAGGTGATTTCTCACAAGAGTCCTGAGAGGAAGGGGTGTTGTTCCCATTTCAGAAGAGGAAACTGAGGTTTGCACATATCACAGGGCTTAGCACGTTTCCAAGACACTAGGGAAGAAAGGAAGTTGTACACTGGCCCAGGTGGAGAGCAGGGAAAGGTGGAGCCAGAAGAAGAATCCTATGAGGAAGGAAGAATTGAAAAGAAGGCAGGTTGTGCAGGTGAGCATGTTTGGGCTTGAGTCCTCTAGCTCAAACCGTGTCTCATCTCTCAAATGGGAATAAAAAGCCTTTCTCCATGGAAATGTAGAGATGCAATAAGATATCACTTTAGCACCCAGAAAATGCCAGCTGCCTCTCTTCTCTTTGGGTCTTAGGACCCAAAATAGTATGTGTTTGTGCAAGGACATTTGTTGGGAGGTAGGGGGTGGAGGTAGGAATGTTAAACTTTCAGATGCCATTAGGTGTATGCCGTCCGCATCTAATGTGGCATCTGCCCAGAGGCCACCGGCCCTCCCCTGCACCAGGAACATCCGCTGGCAAACGTGAATCCCAACGATCCCATCCACTTGCCCCAGCTTCCTGCCAGAACCATACAGAGCTGCAGCAGAGGAACTGGCCAGGCAGATGGAGCAAGCTGGTGACATATGTGTTGCAATGAAGTCCAGCGGGAAAGGAAAAGAGGTCTGGGTACCCAAGAGTCCTCTGAGGGACACGGCTGGAGGAAGGGCCCAGATGTCTTGCACTGCGCTAGAAATGGCCTACCAGACCTGAATCTGCTAAGCCTCAGCCCCCCCCCTCCGGTGACAACCTTGCATCTGGGACCCTTCCTGGATGACTTCCTCTGCTCCCTCCCTGTATGCAGGGGTAATGCTGCACTCCATCCTCTGTAACAGTGCTAATGGACAGGGTGGCGGGTATTTAATGCAATGTGCTAATCAACTTTTTGACACTTCCCTACCTAAAGCACTGGGCATTCCCAATTCCCAAGAGACTGGGCTGTTATGTCATTAGATAAACTGAGAAGCTGTATGCCAGTGGCCCATACCTGTGCTACTAGCTACTCTCAGAAGATTGAGATCTGAGGATCAAGGTATAAAGCCAGCATAAGTAGACAAATCCAAGAGACCCTTCTCTTCAACCCAGCAAAAATAAAGGTGGAAGTAGAAGTATGGATCAAGTGGTAAGAGCACTAGCCTTGAATGAAAAAGGTAAGGGAAACTTCCCTGGCCCCTAGGTTCAAGCCCCTTGCTACAGTGACGAGAGAGAAAGAGACAGACAATGACAAAGAGAGACACAGAGAGGAACAAAGAGAGAAAGAAATATGAGAGACAGAGTCGGTGCACATAACTAGCCAAGGGATACAGTGTTGGTCAGATAAACTGGAGATCTGAGTTAATATTGCCTCCTTCCAGAGAAATAGCCAAGGAGATAGTTTTCACCTTCATCTGGATGCTCCTGGAAGCTCCTTTCCATATCTGCTTTCTACTGCCACGGTTAATGTCCCCTATGCAGGGTAGGCACTGGGAGAGAGTAAAGAAGAATAAAGCGTGGCCACTGGCCTTGGGTTGATGAAGAGGAAGAATGGCTGCAGGTCTAGCTGAGGAGAGAAGGAGGCTCGACTTAGCCTGAGCTGCTGCCTAGGTGATGACACAGACTTGGAGTCCAGCCCTGGGGAGCTGAGCAGCAGCAGCGGGCTGGCCTGTCAGTAAGGCTGGTGAGGCAGGACCACTGGAGCCACAAAGACTGCTACAACCTCAGTGATTCTGCACATAAACACTCGTTTCTGCTCTAAGTCCCTGTGGTCCAGTGCTCTCCAGCACTGACTGGAGTCCAGGCTGCATGTGTTCTACAGTGAAGCCATCCAGACCATACAGCTCACAGGTCACCATGGCCAGGAGAAAGAGCCTGTAGGTCACTTTCCCAGCTCCTAAACATCTCATCATCCTCCCTGCAGCTCACAGGCCACCGGCTAGGTTAGTCAGTGAGGACTACTACAAGCACGGGAATTCAAAGAGCAGTGTCTCCCTGCATAGAAGGAAGCTGTTTATCCCAATCTGTCTGGATCATTAAAGGTCTACTATCCAGTCTGAAGAAAGGGGATGGTTCTGCTTGGCCAATGTGGCTATCAGGCCATCCCTGAAGTGTTTGATCCTGGTCTAGATCTTGTACTACAGAGGCTCCTAGGTGTGCTGTGTTCATTCCCATGAATCCATGAAAAGAGACCAACCTGAGGAGGAGATTGAAGTCTAGTCTTGTGAGGAAGAGCTGGAGAGATGTTCACACAAAAAAAATCACTTGCAAAGCTATCTGGAGGAGAAAGAGGAGTGCCATCAGGGAGACAGGAACCCCAGACACTTATTGCCACATCTCTGAAGAGCTGACAAGGGAAAGAAGCACTCCATGGAGACAGGGCCCAAACCAGTGGAGAGTTCCAAGGGGAACAGCTGAGCGCTCCTCAAAACTATCTCAGGAAAGCACGCACTCCTGGCCCCTGGCATATGTGAGCAGAATCCACAACACCATTTTGTTTGGATGCTATACAAGTATGTAGGTGTTGAAAGGCATCGCAAATAGACTACAGTGGTCCTTACAGACGGGGCATAAGTGGTGGCATAGGAAGAACGGGTGCATTTAGACCCTTACACCTGATGTCATGACCCACGCTCACAGGCCCCACTAGCATGTTAGGATTTGCTACAGTGATAAAAGCACAAGTGCCAGTCAGGTGTGATGGCACATACCTGTAACCCCTGCTGAGGCAGGTCTCGGGGAAAAACTAGAGACCCTACCTGGAAAATAACTAAAGTTAAAATGGACTGTGCAGTATGGCTCAAGTGATAGAGCATTTGGCTTAACAAGTGCAAAGCTCCGAAAGAAAGAGAGGAGGAAAGGGGAGGGAAGGGGAGGAGCAGAGGGGAGGAAAGGGAGGAGGGGAGGGGAGGAGAAGAAGGAGATGGGAGGGACAAGAGGAAGGGAAGAAGAAGGGGAAGGGAGGAGAAGGGAAGGAGAAGGGCAAGGGAGGGAGGAAGGAAATGAGGGAGAGAAGGAGGAAAGGAAGCAAAAGGTTGTGTAGTTTAACAAGCTACAGGTTTGTTTCTCTGGGTCAGGATGTCCATCTAGGCCTTGTTGTCCCTAGACCTGGTTTTGGCCTTCTCTCGGCTACCCTGCAGTAGGAAGTGCTATGTCTATGCCTCCCTCTCAGGGACACTTATGAAGGACACCCAACGTGAAAACAAATAAAAGGAAATCACCCCATCAGAGCTATAAGTAATAATCAATAATTCAAAGCCTTGATAAAGTCTTGCTGGAGCGCTTCAGAGAGAAGGCACGGGCTGAGTTTCATGGTTAATTCAATGTCAATTAGCTGATTGCTAACTTCCCTCTAGCGAAATCGCATGCAGTGCAGGGGAGAGAAATCAAACGTGCTCTCGCTTTAACAAGCCTGGTGTTTCAATCATTCATCTCTGGCCGCAGGCTCAGAATCAATGTCAACAGACGTTCCCTCACAGTTCCATCAACCATTTCTGCATGCCACTGTTTTCTCAGCTGCCCTGAATTGTCCCAGGACCATTTCAGGGAACCAGGGTTGTTTGAAACCCAAACTCAAAAGAACAGCCTCCAGCTTCCTAGAAGGTATGGAGGAAACCACAGCTCCCGAGACTCAGTTTCCCCATGGTAACTTCCTCCTTCCAGTCACAGGCTGTGATGGGCCAACACCTGTAAGGTGAACAACAACCATCTTGGCCCTTAGTGAGTGCTCAGTCAGGGTGGTTTTCCTCCACCCTTACAGGTCCCCGTGGGTGCAAGGTTCTCACCTCTCATCACCAAGCCCCAGTGTAGGTCACGGCCACCTTCAGCACCATGGCCAGAGCCTCTGCCCAGCAGCTGGAGATGGGATAGGAGGAGCTCTATGTAGAGATGCTTCAGGGCTCTGAGCTTGGGGGAGGTGGGGGGAGACAAGAGGAAGCCACAAATCATGGAGGCCACCTCGTCCTTCTGTGTGGAAGGAAAGAGGCCCAGAGAGGCAAGGTACTTGCCCCCAAATCACCAAGTAGGTACCAGGTCTGCGGCTCCCAAGCATCTCCATAGACTGTGTTGACCTACAAAAAGGGCAGTCAGGATTCTGAGTCTTCTGTCCTCTGGAGGTGGGGAAAATGGGAAAGTTATTGACAGATAGGATGAGGTTGTTTGACAGAACAGATGGTGGCAAAAGCCCTGTCCAGACTTCCTGCGAAGTCCCCCTGGCCTACCTCTCCTCCTCACAGTTCTGAGCTGAGTGTTCCATCTTAAGAACTTCTAGCCCTGCACCCATACCCAGCATGTTTCCTTGGTAGACAGACAGCCCCCCTCACACTGTGTGGCATGCCCGCATGTGTAATGGGAATGACTGTGCTGCCTCATGCAAGGCACAATATTCCTAGCACAATCGTCCCCATCTCCTCTCCTTCCCCTGGGGCATGGAAGGAAAGCAATCCTTCCAGCTTTCTCTCCCAAGGCTGCCCCTGGGGGCTAGAACCTACCCAGGGATAGGATGAGGAAGGCTCAGGCCAAGGCTGGAAGAACTGGGAGCTGGATCCAGCAAGCTTGCCTGTGCCCATTCCTATTTAGGGAACGGCAGAGCATTTATTTTCAGAAGAGGAAAGAACTGCAACGTCTGAGCCTTGTGAAGCAGAATAGTCCTAGCTCCGACACATGCTAGCCATGGAGTATTAGGAAAGCCACTGAGCCTCTCAGAGACGGTTTCTCTACTTTCAAAATGAGGGATAGGGGTGAGTAGGGGAGGGTTGGATGAGAATGCTGAGAGAGGTGACATTGATTAAGATATATTTATTCATAAACTGCTTTGTTAAATGGCAATTCCTTTGTACAACTACTTAAAGATAATAATAATTAAAAATTGAAAAAAATGAGGATAATGCAGGATGCTGTTACACAAGCCTGTAATCTTAGCTACTCAGGGTGCTGAGATCTGAGAAGTGTGGTTCAAAGCCAGCCAGGGTAGGAAAGTTTGTGAGATTCTTGTCTCCAATTAATGGCCAAAAAAGTAGGAAGTGAAGCTGTAGCTCAAGTGGTTGAGCGCTAGACTTGAGAAAAAAAGTTTAAGGACAACACCCAGGCCTTGAGTTCAAGCCTCAGGTCTAGCACACGTGCATGCATGTGCACACACACACACGTGCATGCACACACATACAGAAAAAAAAGGAAAAAAAGAGAGAGTAATGATAGTATCTAACTTTAAATTTATTGAAGTGATTCAGGCAATGTGCTCAGCATGGTGCCCAGGAAAAAGAAACACAGATTTCATAAACAGTAGTGATCTCCCAGCCAGCTGACGGTTCACACCTGTAATCCTAACTACTCAGGAGGCTGAGATCCAAGGATCATGGTTCAAAGCCAGACCAAGCAGACAAATCCATCAGACTCTTATCTTCAACTAACCAACAAAAAGCTGGACACAGAGCTGTGGTTCAAGTGGTAGAGTACCAGCCTTGAGCAGAAAAAGCTCAAGGACAGCAGCACCCAGGCCCTGACTTCAACTCCTAATACTCACACACACACACATACACACACACATACACATGCTCACACACACATATGCACACACATACACACACTCGGGCTGAGGATATGGCCTAGTGGTAAAAGTGCTCGCCTCGTATACATGAAGCCCTGGGTTCGATTCCTCAGCACCACATATATAGAAAAAAACCAGAAGTGGCGCTGTGGCTCAAGAGGTACAGTACTACCCTTGAGCAAAAAGAAGCCAGGGACAGTGCTCAGGCCCTGAGTCCACGCCTCAGGACTGGCAACAAAAACAAAACAAATAAAACATACATACACTCACAAAATACTAGAGATCTTCCTATAACAAAGGTTTCTTTTGGAAAGTATTCCAGCACGGCACCATTCTGAAGCTGGATCAGGGTTCGGTGTGAGGTCAGGTTCAAGTTCAAAGCTCTGCAAGTAATTCACAACATGGCCTTGGAAACATGCCTTGTCAATGAGCCTCAGTTTCCTTGCCTATGCAATTCAAACAAGGGTTTTTCAGCAGCTTGCTTCCCAGAGGCACTAGAAAGGTGTAACCATGAGTAACCAAGCCAGGCCATGCAAACCTCATATATGTGCCACTGGACCACAGGGCTGCTGGGCTGGGTGAGAGACTCTTTTCTGGTTCCAGAAATGCCTGGTAGAGGCCGTAGGGTATGAGAGCAGCCAGGCGGGGCATCCGTGGGGTGGGGAAGGCCACCCTGCAGCTCTGCTGTTTCTCCCAGGAGCTGGGAACAGAAGGCTTGGAATTCACTGCTCACATATTTGCTGACTTCTCTGCACTCTGCCAGCTTCAGGCATTCACTTCCCAGAAGTTTATTCAGGAGACAACAGACAAGCCGGATTTGGGGATTTGGGCTCTGCAGACGCGCCCACCAGACAAACGGCCTGAGCCCTTTCTCACTCCCGGGCTCACACACTCACCACCTCCCTCTGTGTCTCTTTGTCTGTCAGTCCCCATGCCCTCTTTTTCCTTGTGCTGTTTACCCTCCCTGGGATTCCTCCACTCAGACCCATCCCTGCCCTCTGGGCCCTGCCCTGTGCCCCTAGGACACTGACCTCAGATGCCTGCAGGGGCCTGGGTGTCCCTGGTGAGTTCTAGCTGGTGAGAGGCACGGGCAGAGGGTGGAGGAGAGAGAAATGGAGGCTGGGATCTCCCCCCATGTCCCTCCCGCTGGGACCTTTTCAGAAGGAGCTGTCTTTCTCCATGGCGACAACTTGCACTGAGCTGGCATGGTGTGCTCCACCATGCCAGCCCTCCTGGGACCCTCTAACACCCTTTCCACTCCTTGTGCCACCCTCTCCATGCCTCTGTAAGTAGGCCCTCCCTGCATGACAGCGAAGCATTTGTTTCCTGCCAGGTCCCTGGCCTGACATCCCCACTCACACTCTTCCCTGTGCTCCATTTCTCTCCCTCACAAGTGAACTGGGGTCGAGCACACTCTGACTGATTCTGCACCATCGATCGGTGTGGACTACCCCAGGGTGCTGAGGGATGGATGGGGGAGTGTCTGCCCAGTAGCCAGAACCCTTCTCATTGTCCCCTCAGTGAGGAGGCATCTGAGGAGGGCCAGCATGGAGTTAGAAAGCTGATGCTGACACCCCTTCTCCACAAGCCCACTAGCACATCTCAGAACCCCATTCCCATGCGAGATGCAGCCAGCCAGGCCTCTGGCAGGCTTTTCCAGACCCGTGAGCTGAGGGTGTAGACGTGGTTTGTACAGGGGAGTTATCACTGAGCTCTCAGGGGAGTGGCCGGGTGCCTCCCTCCCAGGGTGCAGGCAGGTGGGGAAAGGAGGGCACGTGTCATGGCTGCTCCCCGCCAGTGGGTGAGGAAGAGCTGCTGCCTCACAGAAGACAGACTTGGGAAAATGGGGGGAGGGGGGACATCCTCAGGAGGAGGTTGGGGTAGGGACTGAGTCTGAGACTGGGGCTGGGGTACTCAAAGTTGGGGCTGAGATTGAGGTTGGATCTGTGGTTGAGTGGGGGCTGTGGTTAAAGCTGATTTGGGGGTCAAAGAGCATCCAAGCTAAAATGAAGGGTGTGTAGCTGAGGCTAAGGTGAGGGCTGAGGTTAGATCAGAACTATTTGGAGTGGAGGTCGAGGATCAGAGCTAGGGCTGGATGCGGGGCTGGGCTGGGGGCTGAGGAGATGGGTTAGTAGCTGGGGCTACAGGTAGAACCATAGGCTAGAGTTGGATGGGGATTAAAGTTAGACTCACGATAGGTCTGGGGTTGGGGCTACAGTCAGAGTAGATGCAGTCAGGGGATCAAGGATGAGGTCAGCGTAAAAGTTGGGTCTGGGGCTAATGTTGACATTGGAGTGAAAGCTGAGGTAGACACTAAGTGGAGGCCTGTACCCAGGGCTCCAGGATGACCCCACCTGACCTGCACGGGGAAATGTAGGCACCCTGACATCACCTTCCCCCTCTGTGTCTACCCCATTCCTTCATTTATTCTTCCACTCATCCAGTCAAGAAAAGTTGGCACATCCTCTATGGGGTGCTGAATACCATACTACATCCTGGAACAGATGTCAGCCAGTCAGACCTGGCCACAGCCCTCAGGGAGCTTCCAGCTTAGAAGGGAAGACAACTCAGTACTGGACACCAAATTGCAAGCTCGCCAAGGGCTGTGAGTGAAAGGCCAAGGAGCCATGTGTCAGAAAGCACAGTGGGTGGCAAGCAGGGAAGGCCTCCTGGGTGGTTCAAAGATAGTGGCAGCCGGGTACCAGTGGCTCACGCCTCTAATCCTAGCTACTCAGAAAGCTGAGATCTGAGGATCGTGGTTCAAAGCCAGTTGGGGCCAAAAATTCCATGAGACTCTTATCTCCAAGTATCCACCAAAAAGCCAGTAGTGAGGGAAGTGACCCAAGTGGTAGATCACTAGCCTTGAGTGGAAAAGGCTAAAGTACAGCACTTAGATCCTGAGTCCAAGTCTCAGTACCAGAGCACACGCACACGCACACACACACCCCAAGAAGGTAGTGAAAGGGGTACAGAGGAAAAGTCAGCTCCAGCTTAGGAAGCAAGGAGGGCTTGCTGGAAGTGGTCACATTGTACTCAGCTCTCCTCAAGCCTCCTCTAACCAAGATGAGGGCAGCTGGTATAGTGGGTTTGTTTGAAGTGAGAAACCCAGGGCTCAACGCCAGACTGTGCTCGGAGCAAACCACAGGCTGTGCACCTCTGGGCAGGTGGTGTCCTCTCTCTAGACGGTAATGGTAGTTGCTACTCTGTGGGGCTTGGAGGAACATTCACAACACTGTGCATGAGGCTCCAGAGAAAATCAGACACTGCTAATGAGGTCCCTCTTCCCTGTGCAGGGCGGGGGAGGGGGGGCAGGTAGGCGGCTGCAGCCCCGCAGGCGGCCACGAAGGGTCCAGCTCCAGTTGGCACTTCCCCGGCTCAGGCCCCGCTGCTCCCCAGAGCTCACTCTTCCCCAGGACAGAGGCGTGATTTACACAGCCATCCGGACAACTCCAAATTGGACTAAAACCTAATGACTGGAAACGAGACGAGTAATGAAATTCTGCGCAGAAAATTTACAGGGGAGATTTATTAGGTGAGTTTTATTTATGATGGCAGGCGCTTAAGGCTCTGGGGTGGGGTGTGGCGTCAGACAAATAAATCCAGTCCACACACTCCCTGCCCAGGGTATCACCTGCCTGGGCATCACTTCCGGACAGCGTGCTAGAATCCTGGCATCTTCGTCCATGCCCACTGGGTCAGCCCCTCAAGCTGGGCTCTTCCCTCCTGCTGCCAGCCTCCCCAGGCCCTGGGCCCCTCCTCCTGGTCATCCTGGTTATGCTGGACCAGAGCTGCCCTTAGGGCAGGGCCTTCTCATGTTCAGGAAAGGAGTCACTTGCAGGAGCCTCAGTGGGAAGCCAGGGCACTCCCATGATGCACTGGGGTCTATGAAAGGCCAAAGAGGCTTTTTGTGTGTCCATACCGGGCCTGAACTCAAGAGCCAGGGTGACGTCCCTGAGCTTTTTTGGTTAAAGTTGGCAGTCTACCACTTGAACCATCACTCCACTTCTGGCTTTTTGGTGGTTCATTGGAGGTAAGAGTCCCATGGACTTTTCCTGCCAGGGCTGGCTTCAAACCATCATCCCCAGATCTCAGCCTCCTGAGTAGCTAGGATTACAAGTGTGAGCCACCAGTATCCAGGTCTAAAGAGTCTTTTTGAGCTACTAGAAGTGAAGCCTTCCCCTGCTCCTCATAGCTGATCCTCCCTAAGGCACAGGAAAAATCTGTCACATTTTACAACCTTCTCCATGCTTCTCCCTTATTCCTTCCCTGCCTGCTCCTCTCAGTTCTAATAACTCCTTCACCTATTTTCTCCTCCATGCACCTCCTCTAAGCACCCTGGCCTGCTTGCTGCTGCTCGCACATACCCAGCAAGTCCCTACCCCAGGTCCTTTGCCCTGCCTAGCATCTTCCTCTCCCTTCCCCCAGTAAACAACTATTTTTTCCCTCACTTGATAACAGTCACCTTCTCGGTGAAGTCTGGCAGGCTCTGGACCAATCTATTCAGATCCCAGCCTCTTTGGGAGAATTCTTATCCCCTCTCTTTCCTGCTTTATACATTTCTCTTTGAACACGTTATCACTGAGGACTTCATATTTCACTTCTTCACTGGTCTGCTGGATGTCTCCCTGACTAGGACATAACTTTGTCTAAGAGAACAAAGATTTTGTTGTTGGTGTTGGTTTCTCTGCCGCTGGAACTCACAGCCCTTGAAACAGGGCCTGGTATATGGAATGCCATCACAAAATGCGCTGTGCGCTGGAGCCGGTATCACGCATTATCCGCAGGATCAGGTGCCAGGTGTTTGCATGGTTCCCCTCATCCCTTCCATAGTGACCCGGGGCTGGCCCCTGCACCAGGAAACAGGGAGCAAGCCAGACCAGGACTTGTACTCTCTCGGGGGCTGGGGGGGGGGGGGCAGGAAGGAGGTCTCAGGAGAGACCCAGACAGCTAGCTCTGTGTACTCAATGTGTGCAGACTATGGGGGACCACGAGGAGGTCTGGAACCAGGATCTGAGGGCGGGGACTGTGGAAGCTTAACGTGGTCCTCACGGAGCGGCAGAGCGGAGCTGGTACCTGGCAGCTCAAACCATGGACCACAGTCCTGTCAGCTGCATGACCTCAGATAGTCCTTAACGGCTCTGTGCCTCAGCCACCTCATCTACGCCTGCTCGCCAGGGGGCCACACACATGACAGGAACCTTCAGACAAACCCAGGTCATAACTAGTGAGTACAACAGAGAAGCTTGCCATTAGCATTGTGGCTTTTAATGTTGTTTTAATATTGTTATGTTTAATGAGGTCAGTAAAGGGGTCAGACAGTAAAGGAGGCCAGCTCAGGGACAGCCCAAAGATCCAGGCGTGGTTGGGCCTACCTGAGCACATAGACGGAGCAGGGGAGGGGTGGAACCTCAGGGGCCAGAACCTATCTCACACACACGTACATACATACACAGTGCTTAGATATGAGCCTGTCTCCAATGGGAAGGACCAGGGCCAGGGCCAGGTGAGCTCTGCATCCTGAGTGGATGGAGGGAAGGCCCTTGGGACATTACACACACACACACACACACACACACACACACACACACACACACACACTGCCCCCAGACCTTTAGAGGGCCTGGCTCCCTCCCAGGGCTCCCCCACAGCAGATCCAAGGGGGCTCTGGGGCCAACTTCAGAGACTTGGGGCTGCGCCAGCCCCCGCCAAGCTGGTGCACTGCAAGGACAGCCCAGAAGCTCCGGGGTTTGCCACCTTACGCCTGCCTCCCCCATCACCCTCCACAGCAGGTTATCAGCATGAAAACAGGAAGGCTGGCAGGGCTATTAATAATACATGAAGCCAAGCTCTGCCCTGAGATCAGGCAGGCAGAGGCAGAGAGGCAACTCCAGTTCCCACGGAGGGGCGGAAGGACGGAGGGACGAGCAACCAGCTGCTGGGGGCCCACTGGCCTGCCTGTCTGCCTGCCTGGGCCCTGCTCTTCCTTCTTCCCTGGCTTTGTGTATCTCCACATTGAGGCCAGACCCTGATGTGCCTTCTATGTTGGTAAGTAATTTCCCACCTTAGCCACCTGCAAAGGCCCCAGGCAGGATCCCGAAGCTCCGGCCTGGAATGCAGGAAACCAGGGTCCCAGAGTTTAGGTAACTATGGGAAAACAAGCCAAATCTTAGTGTCAAATGGATCTGAGTCCCAGCCTAGGTGCAGCTACTGTGTGGCTTTAGACAAATCACTTTGCCTCTCTGAACCTCAGATTTTTCATGGCAAACAAAAAAATTGAAGATTACTGAGGAAATGGGGGTCAGACCCAACAGACATATAACAGAGCAGGTAGGTGTTCAATCATTGGTAGCTTCCTGGTGCTTTTATGTCTGAGAACTTGAGCAATGTCTTTCCCTCCCTAGGACTTACCCTTCCTGCCTATAAAATGCAGAGGTGGAACTAGGTGACCTTGAAAAGTCCTTCCAGTGCCCGTGGGATTTTCATGCCAATAGGGGGAGAAAGCTCAGGCCATGTGTGAAATATTCCATGAGAATTAACGACCAACCTAAGGGATTAGAGAAGAGTAGGGAGGCATCTCTTTGCCATGGTAGACAGAAAAGGAAAGGGATTTTGGAGCAGGTATAGGAGTGAGATGGAGATGACTGAGAAATCATTCCTGGAAAAAATAACATCAAGTGCAAAGGCCCTGGGCTGGAAATGAACTAAGTCACCATCTTTAACACCACCCATGAGCCAAGCAGCAGGTTAAGCCTGCCCCTCTGAGTTTATCCACTGGGGGCCAAGATCCCTGTGGAATTTCTCCTGCCCAGGGTGGGTGGACATTCCCTCCTCCTGCTTCTCCCCAATACACACAGACATCCGGGTGCAAAACCCAGACCACTCTGATAGCCAGAAGGATGAGAAAGACAACAGGCATGAGGCAATGGTCAGGACTTTCGTCCAGGGACTTCAAGGGAAACCACCGAGTGTGGCATGAAGGAAGCTTATGCAGGAAGCTACTGGAGAGACTGTCAGGAGTACAAAGGACACTGAGCAAAGGGAGGAAGTAAGCAGTCAATAATGCCGCCATTCAGAGGCTCCAGCCAATCCCATACGGAGCTGGGGAGTCAAGGATGGCCCTGCAGGATGTCCTAGGTAGGAAGCAAGGGGGCAGACCTGTGTGCTCCCCCCCACAAGTACTCCACACTGGATGCTGGGAGCCGAGGAAGGAGGTGACCACCTGAGTGAGATGCTCCCAGCACTACCAGCAGCAGCTGAGCTGAGCTGAGCCCTGAGTGCCCACACCACCGCCGGACAGCAGGAGAGGAGTGAGGGGACAAGATAGAGGCCTCCCGGCTGGTGACTCCTCTAAGAAGCAGAACGATGATGGCTTGGCAGCTTGGCAGCAAGGTCTGCAAACACAAGACAGCAATGTTCACCCCAGGCTCCCGGGTGAACGCTTACAGGGAGTCTCAGACCACACATGGCCCCAGGCAGGGGTCCCCATCTCACATCTGTCCTTCCGCTGGTGGTGGGGGCGCCTCCCTGCCCCCATCCTGCTGGGTAAGGACCCACACCCGGCTCAGCCAGGCCACTCTCAGGGGGTTTGGTCCATGGTGGGCTGCTGTGTGCATGGCAGGTGCCTGGTGAAGCTTCCACGCCTGCCACCTCCTCCTCATTCTGCCCTTGCCCTGGACTCCCTACCCCAGATCCATCTCCCCTGGGCCTCCTGTCTGCATCTCTGTCTCCATCTTTTTTTTTTTTTTTTTTTTGCCAGTCCTGGGCCTTGGACTCAGGGCCTGAGCACTGTCCCTGGCTTCTCTTTGCTCAAGGCTAGCACTCTACCACTTGAGTCACAGCGCCACTTCTGGCCATTTTCTGTATATGTGGTGCAGGGGAATCGAACACAGGGCTTCAAGTATACAAGGCAAGCGCTCTTGCCACTAGGCCATATCCCCAGACCCCTCTGTCTCCATCTTGATGTAAGTCGTTCTCTATGTGTCTTCGGCAGCTCCACGGCCAACAGGCAGCTCGGAGCCCATTACCTGCTTGCTGCCTGAGCCCGGCCTGGCCTGGGCAGGCAAAAGGATAAAGCAGAAGGAAAAGGCGAGTGGTCTGAACTCTCAGGCTCACAGCAGCAGGCTGGTCTAAACCACACACAAACACACACACACACACACACACACACACACATACACACACACACCCTCCACACACCTCCATATCCTCCTGGGTATCTGTTTTGCCAAAATGGCAGCTCCCCTAATTCTTCGTGCTTCCTAGGCTAGGAGTCTCTGATTGCTTACGACAGGAACACAGACAAGATCCACAGAAACATCTTGATCACTCCAAAACTTTGGCATTCACCAGGCAACTAGCAGCCCCTATGGCAGAGTAGGCTGCCAGGTGGCCAGGCCCTTGCCCCACCCACCTGGTGAGCCTGCAGGCATCCTCCACAGCCGAAAGCCAGCCTCCACAGCCTGCTTCAGTGGAGGTGGTAGGATCTTGTGAGACTCCTCACTACCATGGCCCACCAGAGTACCCACATGAGTCCACGGCAAGACACAGCCCGTCCGCTTACTTAGTTCTATAGAGTGGAACCCCCCACCCCACTCCCTGCACAAGGAGCTCCCCACAAAGAAAGTGGGAAGGGGAAACACACAAATAGATGGGTCACAAATGCAAACACTGACTAGCGTCCCAGCATACTAACTCAATAAGCATAACTGAGTGAATGGCTGAACTAGGTAATAGTCAGCAGGTGGATGGATGGATGGATGGATGGATGATGGGTAGGTGGGTGGATGGATGGATGATGGATTATGGGTGGATGATGGATATATGGATATATGAATAGATATATGGATGGGTGGGTAAATGGATGGATGGATGGATGGATGGATGGATGGATGACTCTATGAATGAGTGGGTGGGTGGGTGGATGGATGGATGGATGAACAGATGGACAGGCATATGGAGCCACAGTTTCCAGATTGGCACAGCCCACCATACAAGATTTCATTTTTCCTTTATCTTGCCCAAAAGCCCCTTCTCTCGGGTTTACTTATGCACTAAAAGACAAACCAAAGAGCCAGGCTCTGTCTTAGGCCTCTCAATCTTCAGCAATTTTATTTTCTGCCCATTCTCCTCTAGAAGAAGCTGAAGAGCTCGGGTCAGGGGCATGGGGTGGGGGGGGGGACACAAAAAGTAGTGGGCACTCAGGAATTAGCAGGTCATTTGTCTCTGTGCACCTGTGCCCTGACCATCCTGAAGGACAGAGGTAGCCGAGCAGGACCTGAGGCGCCAGCTGTCTCCACAGGAGCCCATGAAGCCACAGGGAGCATCTTGGGATGGTACTAACAGAAGGCAGGAGTGGACCTTTCTCCCCCGCTTCGCCAAGTGCCTCACCCCAAGCCCGAATCAGAAGACAGCACCAGAGCCATGCAGAAGGCTTGAGGGGCCGGGAGGTGAGTTGCAGAGAGATGACAGGGAAGATGGGAAGTTCTGAGGTGGAGCTTGCTGGCTGGTTCCCCCACTCTCCCTAGCCTTAGTCTACTGGAAGATTCCAAGGCAAGAAAGATCCAAGCCAGAACTGCCTTCATTTCACTATTATGGGAATCCTGATGGCCTGCCGAAATAAGAGGGAGACCAACTGTCCCACTAGACTTCCCCAACTCATTGTGGTGTTGTATTACTCAATTAATTTGGTTGGGTTGATATGTTAGACTTTGGATGAGGCCTGGCACAAAGCAGGTACTAGATATTTGTTGACTCAGTGAATCCTGCTCCTATTGAACTCCTCTAGTGGAGGACAGGTGTCCATATCGTCTCTATAGATACTACAGGAGATGCTCACAAGAAGCTCATTCCACTCCAGGACCTTTGTACTGGCTGGTACCTCTTTGAGGAATGATTTCCCACCTTCCTTCACCAAATTCAGATCTCTGAAGCTGGAAATAAGAAAGGGTCCTAACGGTTGCCTACTGGTAGAACTTCCTCTTCCCGGTTACCTCTCCCCCAGGCAAGCACTGCCAGCAAGCACACGCGCACGTGCACGCGCGTGCACACACACACACACACATACATCCAGGAAATCCTAGACCTGGCTACATATTCTCTGGGTCCCCTTCCCACCCAGGCTAGGACTTGAGACAGCAGTGGCTCTGGCCAGTAAGGCGCTGATGGCCACCATAACAAGGTTCCACCCAACCCACATGCTCTGCCCCCAACCAGCCACCCTCTCAACCAACCCTGGCAAGAACCATGGCTCTATGCCGACAGCTGAATCCAACAGGCCAGGATTGGAAACCCTGGCTCCACCACCTAAGAAGAATAGACTATGCCAGATGCTGGTGGCTCACACCTGTCATCCTAGATACTCAGGAGGCTGTAATCCGAGGGTCACAATTCAAAGCCAGCCTGGGCAGGAAAGTCTGTGAAACTCTTATCTCCAATAACCACCACCAAAAAGCTGAAAGTGTAGCTGTGGTTCAAGCAGTAGAGTGCCAATTTTAACACAAAAGCCAAGCAAGAGCAAAAGGCCCACCAAAAAAAAAGACATTTATTGAGCACTTACTGTGTGCCAACCACTGGGGCAAGCTCTCAACACACAAGTGAAATGATTGTTAGTTTTATCTGATCCTCAGCTGAGCCAGAATGGACTATATGCTTGGACTCTGGAAGGACATGGAGTGGGGTTCCGATCTGGGTGTTTCTACCCATTGGCTGTGTGGCCTTGGATAAATTACTACAGTTCTCTGAGCCTGCTCTTCCTCCTTCATCCTGAGGAGCCCCTCTGGGCCCACCCGAGTGAGGATTTCAGCAGATAAAGGATATAAGTAGCACAAGGCTGGGCGTTGCCAGCAGGTACGGAAGGTTCGTGCCAGTTGGCAGATGTTCCCAGCTCCTGTCCAGGTCCTGGATGCACCCAGCATCCCTGCTCCCAGAACACCTAAGCAGCCCTGGGGGAGAGGAGCCCTGGAGGGAGGCCCTCCTGTCTCTGAGCTTCTACTCTGGAGGAAGCTTTCCCCCATCTCCATGGTCCTGCCCAGACCCCACATGCTGTCCCGGATTCCCACCTGCACAGCCTGGCTAGACACCTGGCTGTGGCAATACCCAAGTCACCTGCAGGACCCCGGACCTGAAGGCCTGACCAGCCCTGCAGCTCCTGTCACCCATAGGCTCCCATCTTCCAAAACTGCCAACGTCCCCCTACAAAAGCTACTTCTGCCCCACCCATCAACCACACCACACATCACACACACACGCACACATGCATACACACAGAGCTGTGCCCACATCCATACTAGCCACAGCCTCTGAAGCCTGGCAGAAAAATCATTAAGATACTCATAAATAAACATGTGTAAATCATATGCAAACCAGGTAGGAATTTGCATCTTTCACTGCTTAGGTCAGCATCTCCAGGTACCCGGGAGGCTGCCTGCCACTCAGGAGTGTGGGGACAAAGAGCCCTCAGCAGCTGGGGGGCCACTGAACAAGCTCAGATTCAGCTTCAGAGACACTAGAGCCTTCAAACTGTAACAGCCACCATTTACCGACTGCCTACTGTGCGCAAGGCATTCTCCTACACACACGGCTACCTGGATTAAATGAGATAATATGTGAAACGCTTAAAACAGAACTGGTACTAAGCACTCTATGTGCATTCATGTTTGCTTTCAATGTGGTAGTGATGGGGATTGAACTTAGGGCCTCACACTTTCTAGGCAGGTGACCCTACTATGTGAGCCACACCTCTAGCCCTTTTTCATGTTGGCTATCTTTTTTTAATATCGTTTTAAGCTGGGCACTGGTGCTCATGCCTGTAATCCTAGCAACTCGGGCGGCTGTGATTTGAGGAGTATGGTTCAAAGCCAGCCTGGGCTGGAAAGTCCAAAGCTAGCCTGGGCTGGAAAGTCTAAAGCTAGCCTGGGCTGGAAAGTCCATGAAACTCTTATCTCCAATAAAGCATTCAAAAAAGCTGTAAGTGGTGCTGTGGCTCACATGGTAGAGCACTTGCCTTGAGCAAAAGAAGCTCAGGGACAGTGCCCAGGCCCAGAGTTCAAGCCCCAGACTAGCTATATATTTATTTATAATTTATTTATGTATTTGCTATATATATTATATATAATATGTTTATATGTTTGTTTCTATATAGTTTATTATTTATATATAAATTACATATGTATAATTGTATTGTTTATATTAAGGTGCCATACCGTTTTGTAAGTTAGATGAGTACCTTTCTTTCTTCAGACAGTGTCACCCCTTTCTTTGCTCTGTGCTGGTTATTTCTGAGGTAGAGACTCCCTGTATGTTCTGGCAGGCAATCTTCCTACTTGTGCTTCCCATGACACAGGACAGACGCATGCCACTGTATAAGGCCATTGGTTGAGACATCTCAACCAATGAATTTTTATGTCCAGGCTAACCGTGAATCTTGACTCCCCAATCTCTGCTTCCCAAGTAGCCAGGATTTACAGGCTTAAGCCACCACACTAAGCTACACTATTTTTTTTTTTTTTTTTGCCAGTCCTGGGGCTTGGACTCAGGGCCTGAGCACTGTCCCCCCTGGCTTCCTTTTGCTCAAGGCTAGCACTCTGCCACTTGAGCCACAGCGCCACTTCTGGCCATTTTCCATATATGTGGTACTGGGAATCGAACCCAGGGCTTCATGTATACGAGGCAAGCACTCTTGCCACTAGGCCATATTCCCAGCCTCTACAATATTTTTTTAATATCAGCTAATTTTATTCTGACAGTAACAGCAACAATCATTAACAATAACGGTTGCAATCATGCTATCATTTATTGGGTCCTTCCAATGCCACAGATTAGCAGAGTTCCCGTCCCTCCAGGCCCTGCCACTTCTGTGAAATCCTGTGACTTTCAACTGCCTGCCTGCAGTGGCAGCTTTGCCTGAGGGCTTCTGATGTTGGGGAGGCTGCCCGGCAGTTCCAAGGCAGCCCCGAGTCCTGGAGAAGGAACCCCAGGCCCGGAATAACTGCTGTGTGGGGATATAAACAAGCCAGTTCCTATAAATGGTTCCCCTGCCCAGTGTGAGAACTTCCAGGTGTGCATTCAGTGCAAAGTCCAGAGTCCCCCGTGAAACATCCCCATCCCACCAGCCCTCTCCCCACCCATGTCCCTGATGGACTTCCCTGCACGCGCTCACGTCCTGACCTCAGGGACTGCTGCTGGGGAAATCTGAGCTGCCATACCACACATACCTCGTTCCATCTTCAGGACAACTCTAACAAGTAAGAGAGCACAGCCAGGCACTGGTGGCTCACACCTGTCATCCTAGCTACTCAGGAGGCAGAGATCTGAGGACCAAGGTTCAAAGCCACGGGTTGGAGGTGTGGCTCAGTTGGGTAGAGCATCAGCCAATGAGTTCGAGTCCCTCTCTCAGACCAAAAAAGAAAACAGGTTCCAAGCCAGCCTGGTCCAAGGCCTTACTGGATGGAGGCTTCCTCCTCCTGGGTCTCAGCTCCAGCGCATCTCTACTCCGTCCCTCTCTCCAGCAACAGGGCTCTTCAGTTCCTTGAACGCATCAGAGGGCCCTGCTGATATCTGGTTAGAATCTCTTCCCAAGGCTCATTGGATGGCTGGCTCTTCTTCTCTGTAAGTCTTGGCTCCAAGACTTCAGTGTCCTTGAAGAGACACTGCCCCCATAGCACCCCCTGCACCCCAGCACAGTGCCTATGACAGCCCATAGGCATCTTGACCATGTGGGGATGGAGTATTCTAGTTTTCTCCTCTTCTAGAATGTCCACCCCCTAAGGATAGGAGCCCTGCTTCCACTGTTACATCTACAGTGCTTGGCCCAAAACAGGGGACCAGAAATGCGAGGGGGAGCCAGGCATGGTGGTACACACCTGTAATTCTAGCACCTGCAGGGCAGAAGGAGTTTGAAACCAGCCTGGACTACCCTTTGAGACTCTTGTGTCAAAAGAAAAGAAATTGTAGCTGTGCCTATCCATATGTTATATATAATGTCTCCATGGATGCAAATATATAACACAACCTACAGAATTTTGTCAAATTTGTTCTACTTGCCAAGTCTCTGTTTCTCCATTTGTAAAATGGGACTAATGCTGTCACCTACCTCAGAATGTTCTTTTGAGGACACAATGTGTATCCTACCATAGAGGCATTTTAGCCTAGCATCTGTACATAATACACCCTCAATAAATCCTAGCTCATTTTAAATAGTGTGCACCCATGCAAAAAGGCCAAGAAAGATGAATCCAATAGGATTTGTTAGGACAGATGCAGCAGAGGGCTTTTACTTTCTACTCCAGATACTTCTGGGGTAAAGGATCTATACAAATGAATTTGCCTTGCTTTTATCTATCACAGAAGCAATAAAGACATTCCCAATTGGCAGAGTAAAAGCCACAAAGGCTGAGCCATAATAAAGTCCTTGGAGCAGTCAGACCCTGGTGGCTCATGCCTGTAATCCTAGCTTCTCAAGAGACTGAGATCTAAGGAATGTAGTTCAAAGCCAGCCCAGTCAGGAAAAGTCCATAAAACCCTTATTTCCAATTAACCATAAAATGCTAAAAGTAGTGCTGTGACTCAAGTGGTAGACTGCTAGCCTTGAGCAAAAGAGCTCAGGGACTGTGCCCAGGCCCTGAGTCCAAGGCCCAGGACTGAAACAAATCATCATCATCATCATTGTCATCATAGTATCCTCAGAGCCCCACTCCATTCTCTCTCTCTCTCTCTCTCTCTCTCTCTCTCTCTCTCTCTCTCTCTCTCTCCCTCCCTCTTCCTCTCCGTCTCTCTCTTTCTCTCTCTCCCTCTCTCTCTGGGACCCTCTCCTGGGAGTTGGAGTCTCTTTGACCCTGGAGGTCGTTTTACTCTGGACAAACTGTGTGTACTGAAAGCACCTCTCTGCTGGCACCAGCGAACCTCCGGACCCTGGCACTTTTACATCTGAGCCAAGCAGGACTGCTCCCTGCCAACCTCAGATAAAAGGTTCTGACATTCGCCTGGTCTCCAGTCCATCCCACAGCTCCCAGACAGGCTAATGTGTCTGGACCCCAGCCTCCCACCTGCTCTCTTCTGCTCCTGTAGACAACAAACATCAGCTCTTACCAACCTCTACATCTTCCTCTTGCTCATGAATAAAGAACACTGAATAAGCCCCACCCAGTAGGCCCTTGGCCTGGGTACTCTGGGCCCGCTACCACTTGGCTACCAAAACCAACCAGGTGAAAAGAATATCTGCCCCATCCTCTGAGACTGAAAGCCAGTATCTACAGTATCTCCCTTGTCCTCTTTTTACAATGTAGGAACTAAGGCATAGGGGTAAAACCACATGTCATTCAACAGGCATTCTTGCTGGAGTTGTAACACATACCTGTAATCCCAACACTGGGGAGATTAAGCCAAAAGGATCAAGACTTCAGGGTCAGGGCTGGGGATATGGCCTAGTGGCAAGAGTGCCTGCCTCGGATACACGAGGCCCTAGGTTCGATTCCCCAGCACCACATATACAGAAAAAAACGGCCAGAAGCGGCGCTGTGGCTCAAGTGGCAGAGTGCTAGCCTTGAGCGGGAAGAAGCCAGGGACAGTGCTCAGGCCCTGAGTCCAAGGCCCAGGACTGGCAAAAAAAAAAAAAAAGACTTCAGGGTCAGCCTGGGTTCCAAAACAAAATAAAGGAAAGGAAAGGAGGAAGGAAGGAAGGAAGGAAGGAAGGAAGGAAGGAAGGAAGGAAGGAAGGAAGGAAGGAAGGAAGGAAGGAAGGAAGGAAGGAAGGAAGGAAGGAAGGAAGGAAAGAAGGAAGGAAAGAAGGAGGAAGGGAGGGAGGGAAGAAGGGAGGGAGGGAAGAAGGGAGGGAGGGAGGAAGGAAGAAGGGGAGGGGAGGGGAAGGAAGGAAGGAAGGAAGGAAGGAAGGAAGGAAGGAAGGAAGGAAGGAAAGGAGGGAAGGAAAGAAGGAGGAAGGGAGGGGAGGAAGGGAGGGAGGGAAGAAGGGAGGGAGGGCAGGCAGTCCATCCAGCAGGCAGTCCACCTTCCCATGGGAAAGAAAGACACACAGAGCCCATCACAGGGACAAATAAGCCCTGTAAATGCTAACACAGAGATGGGCTTTGGAAGTGAGGCTGAGGCTGTGGCTTGATCAAGGGTCCCAGAGCCAGTGACCCTTGAGCTGAAACTTGAAGGATTTGAAGCAGCGGGAAAAGGAACTGCATGTGCAAACGTTGAGGGAGTCCAGGAAGGGCTTGGCATTGGGGGACAGAGCTGGCATGGCTGAATTCAAAGAAATGTAGACACAGAAACACCAGAGGCTGTGTCTGAGGGCATACATAACAGAGAACAAGAAGACATCTCAGGAGCCTGGGGGACACTCTGAGATGTGTCTCAGTGGAAGCATCCTGATGAAGGACTATGAGGAAGAGAAAATCATCCCAGACCAGCCACTAGCTCTTATAACCTACAATTCCCCTGTCCCTCCCTGTAACTTTGGTGTCCAGGAGGCACGGGAGTGTAGCAGGCTTCCACCATCCTTGAAATACCCAGAGCAGCCAGGCCAATGGGCCTATCATTAAAGGTAAACTGAGGCATGACACCTAAGTGCCCTTCCCTGACAGAAAAGAGAATAGAGATGAAAGCCCTTCTCCCGCTGTGTTTTCAGCCACAAAGCAAAGTTGAGGCTTTGAGGGTGATTTTATCTGCAATGGCAAGGCCATCCCCAGGCTCAGACAGGTATTTATGCCAGACCCAGTAGACATCCCCACGTCAGACACATGTCCAGAGCTCAAGCAGACACTGCCTCGAGGCCAAGACAAGGCTGCACCAGGCCCAGACAGATGTTGCGCCAGGCTCAAACACATGTCCTGTGCCCAGACAGAAGCTGTCCCGGGGCCAGACCATGTGCTGGGCCCAGACAGGTGTCCCAGCCTCCAACAGATGTTGTCTCCAACCCAGGCAGATGCTACCCTAAGCTTAGACAGATGTCTGCCACCGGAGATATATAAAGATGCTGAGAAGTCCCAGGGAAAATATAATTCCTAAATCCTCCTTTGCCACTTCCACCATCCACCTGCTACCCCCAAGAAGGCTGGGCAAGGGCAGTGTTGAGCCCAGACAACTTGTGAAGCAAAAGAGCTATATCATTCTCCCCCCCCCCACCCCCCGCCTCCAGGCAGCTAAGAGACAGACAGAGGAGCCCAGAGCAAGGCCCAGGTACAGGAGTAGAGTCTGGTGGTGGCTGAAAGAACAATCTTCCTTCTCCAAGAGCCCTTGCAGGGGCATCCAGGCCTGGATAGAAGGATGGGCTCCTCAAGGCCCCCCATGCTAAGGCTGGATGGTAGTGGGGTTTCTGAAAGCATAGAGTGATGGATGTCCCTGGGTAAAAGGCAGCCAGCCTGTTATATCCCGGATGGGAAAGAGAGATGCTAACAGTGAGGGCCTGACCTTCTTGGCTGCCCCAGAAGCCCCCACTGGTGGCTGGTTCATGCATATGCAAATCAACCCTGAGCCACACCCCCTCATCCTCAACACTGGCTGGGTACTTCCCTCCAGTTCTGTCTTGCTCTCAGCACCAACCCTGAAGGTGAGGTGGTCTCTCCCACAGGAGAAAAAGGCATCCCCCTAACAAAAATCACTCCAATCCCTCTCAAACAAGGGTGCACACACGGTAATAATATAAACCAAGCCCAAGCACCTTAATGAAAACACAAAAATACTTATCGAAGTCTATAAACTATAACACAGGAATGCATGCAAGCACACTAACATACAGTCACCACATACACAAACACACCACACCACCAACTCACAATTGCAATCAGTGTTCATGCAAGGGAACTCCCTTCTTTCCACCTTTAGCCCTCTCCAAGCTGCTGCCTAACTCCCAACCTACAAGTGGGCCATAAAGTCAACCCCAGGCCCAGGAAGGCATGTCAACTCTCCTAAAGACAGTGACAAGGACTTAAATGATTACTCTCTGTCCCCAACCCACCCCCATCACAGCGATCTAGATAAAAGTGCAAAAGAAAGAGGGAAAGAAGGAAAGAGAGAGACAGAGACAGAGACAAAAAGCACAAGAAAGAAACTAAAACCCAGCCCCAGCCTTTCAGCGTAATTAATCCCCCCCACCACCAATGATTTACCGATTTGCAGGGAGCATGCACTGCATTATGGGGACTGTGGGCATTAACATCAGCTCACAGGCTCCCTCCCAAGCTGCTTAAAAGAAAAGTATACCTTTGAAGGGCCATTGACCGCTCCTAATTTGAAAATTCTAATGATCCATTTAGTATGGGTGGGAGAAGACCCCACTCTCACCCATAGACCTAGACTCTAAGACAGAAGGGGAAGCGCAAAGAACGATCTGTCCCGGTTTCACCTGGCATCCCTCCTTCCCTTCATCAGCACTGAGACAGGAGGCTGAGATGAAGTAAGGAGAAGACAGCAATGCCTCCATCCCTGCCTTCCTCTGCCCTAGGCTCTAGAGGCACAAGAAGGAAGATGAACTGGAAACCTGGAGTGCAGAGGGAACCAAGCTCAGAGCTAGGATCAGTACACCTCGGTATAGCTGATACCGCCTGTGTCATGCAGATGGGGGAAAAAAAATGACTCCTTATTCCCCCATCTTCTGCCTCCCAAGACGAATCTGTGACAGCCAGGACCCCTCTGATCTTTTAAAGCTGCATCCCAGGAGCCAGGCACCGGTGGCTCCTGCCTGTAATCCTACACAGGAGGCTGAGATCTAAAGATCACAATTCAAAGCCAGCCCAGGCAGGAAAGTCCTTGTGACTATTTAGTTCGTTATTTTTTGCCAGTTCTGGGGCTTGAACTCAGGGCCTGAGCACTGTCCCTGGCTTCCTTTTTTTCTCTCAAGGCTAGTGATCTATCACTTGAGCCACAGTGCCACTTCTGGCTTTTTCTGTTTATGCGGTACTAAGGAATCAAACCCAGGGTTTCTTGCATGCTAGGCAAGCACTCTACCACTAAACCACATTCCCAGCCCCTTGTGACTCTTATCTCCAGTTAATCAAGAAAGCCTGAAGTGGAAGTGTGGCTCAAGTGATAAGAGCCTTGAGGGAAAAAAAAAAAAAGCTCAGGGGCAGCACCTAAGCACTGAGTTTAAACCCTAGTACTGTGGAGAAGAAAGAAAAGAAAGAGAGGAAGGAAGGAAAGAAAGAAAGAGAGAAAGAGAGGGGGGAGAGAGGGAGGAGGGAGGGAGAAAGAGAGAGGAAGAGGAAGAAGAAGAGGAGGAGAAAGAAAAGGAAGAGGAAGAACTGGATAAGGGAGCAGGGACTAGGCAAGTTCTGCTCCTAGCTACTTAGCCTTAAAGGTGGACCAGAGGAAAAAAAAAGTCATATGTTTCCTTTCTACGCTTCCCTTGGGTACTGATTTCAACCCACCTTCACAAACAGCCCAAGAGAGACCACCGTAACTGGCTCAAAGATGAGGGGGTCACACTAAGGGCCACAAAGATTAGGAGACCAAGACGGGTCCAAGGTGATCCAATAAACTTAAGTGAGGACCCACATGAAGCCCAGGGTGATGATTCCTAAGTCAGGCCCCCGGGAAATGCCCCATCTAGGGCATGAGAAGGGAAAGAAAGTAGGTGGTGAATGCTGTCCCAGCACAAACATCCTCAAAGACTCAAAGGTCACTGGTGCAGAAGAATCGCTAAGACACAGCTCCTCCAGCAGCACTCTGTATGGTTCCATTCTCTCTCTACCTCTCCCCATCATTCCTGACTTGCAAAGAACCCCCACTGCCCCGTGCTGGGGGAGCACAGAGATTGGGAGACTGAGATTACCCTACGTCGTCCATCGGGCCTGAATCAGGGCTCGCAGCATTGAGAAGGTCTTGGATCTGGGGCTGCACCTGCTCTCTTTGCCTCCTGGACTCCTGACCACACTCACTGGCAGGAGAAAGCTAGAGAGGAGGGGCGGCAGGGATAAAAGGGGACTCAAAGACCTAGGGGAAAGTAGCCAGACCCAGCTGTCCCTCGTTCTCCACCCCACCCCCACGCCAGGGCTCTGTGTGCCATTGTGCAGGCTGCCCTGCCCGGGATGTGGGGCAGTGCCTACGTGGCCTCCAGGGTGCTGATGGCGACTGCCTGAGTGTGGTTTGCGTTCTGGAGGCCAGCCCAGTCGGCTGCGTCTCCAGGGAGCAGGTCTGTGTCTGTGACCCCAGGCTCTGCACACAGCGTTTCTGAGCTGGAGCTTGCTGGAGCCCCTGCTCCCCCCTGCAGGGCCTCCCTCACCCCACCCCCACTGCCCCTCTGGCTCTGAGACCCCCCACAGCGAGGGCCCCATCTGCTGGAGGCTCGGTGACCTGTGTCAAATGAGCAGGCGCTCGGTCACACTCCAGAGCCTTGGAGGAGGCAGCCCAGCGCTGGGAAAGCCGTGCAGCTCCCGCCTGAGGCTGGGCTGGGCAACCCCCCCACCCCACCCCCCCCGCTGGGCAGGGAGGCCCAGGAGCTTGTGGAGGCTAGCAGCCGCCTCCATGAGAGCCACTCTCCACAGACAAGGAGAACAGGAGACAAATACGAAAAGCAAGAGCTTCCCTGGCTCTTTGGGCCTAGCATTGTTACCAAACTGCCTATAGGCCAAACTCTGGGCAGGACACAATGCTTTTCTGATTTCTGGTCCCTTATGAGTGTGAGTGTGGATGTCTGCAAATTTGCAGGGTATCTGTGCATTTGAGAGTGTACAGGGCCCATTCTGTGTACTAACAAATACCAAGGTGTGCCTATTTGTGTCAATAGTGGCACATGCCAGCTGAGAATACCCATGTTTGTGACCCCCACAGCCTATAGATCTCATATGTCTAAGTGTCTGTGGGCCTAGTTCAGCCTATATGTGGGTTCCCTGTTTGTCCCCATTTAGACCATATGCCTGTATTTATCATTAGGTATTGCTTTGTGTAACTCTGAATATTTGGTCTAATGACATAGGTCTGTAGCTATTGCATCAATGTTTGTCTGGGGTTAAACTACCTGGTGTGTGTGTGTGCACGCGCATGCACATGTGCACGCGCCTTGGTATGTCCTCACCATTTAGTTTTGCATGTATACCTTCAGTTCAGTGTTGTAACATAAAGCATTCTATTCAGGATCTGTGAAGTTGGTACTTCTAGACAGAGCAAGCCTTACAGCTGCAGATATTTGCCAGGGGCTGTGTCACAGCCCCCAATGTCCCACGTAGAATCTCCAGGAACAAGAAGAAGGAGGATGTTAAGACTTTCTGGGGGGAAACTTAATTCCCAAGAAAACTGTGACTCAAGACAAACCCAGATCATTATACAAGGTCTAAAATTTCCAACGCATTTTTTAACCTTCCCTAGTTCACACTGCTAGGGCTGGATGTAGCTCAGTGGCAAAGCGCTTGCCTAGCAAGTGCAACGTCCTGGGTTCGATCCCCAGTACCAAAAAAGAAAACACAAAAAAATACAGTTAAAAAAAAAAAACCCAACCTAGTTCACACTGCTAATCACCCCCAGGGCAGTGTCTAATATGTAAAGGACACTTGAATCACATGCTTTATTAGAGCCTTGGCAGCTCAGAGCAATCCTGAGACTGTAGGCATCATTATCCCCATTTTAAGATGAAGACGATGAAGATGCTGAGGCTCCAAGAGGTTTCAAAAAAATTTCATATCAAGTCACATGCTACGAGTGGGAGGGGGGAGTGATAGGTTGGGACAGAGATTTGCTGGACAACAAGCTGGTAACCTACCATCATCGGCCTGGCTACTGGAGACAACTCTCAATTCAGCATTAAACTGGGAACACAGATTCCAGAGGGCCAGCTGGTCCTAGCGTGCTTCCGAGCACTGCCAGAGATAGGACTTCGGGTTCTCTTTACCCTGACAGCCACAGCTGCCACCCCCGCAGGCAGCCTCCCCCATTCCTCAGAAATGGGGAGAAGGATGGGTAGGAATGCACCAGCAAGTCTCAATGCTTTTTCCCTACACACTGAGGGTGATGGCAAAAGGATGGACGTGTAGGCACTTTGTAGCACACCTTACCTATTGGCCCCTATTCTCTAAGCCTCAGTGGCAACATCAAAATATGGATATCAACACACTTGTCCACTACCCAGACATTTCCCATCATCCAGCAGGAAGAGGCACAGATGTATAAAATCGTAGACCATCACAGCTAGAAGTGTGTTTCAAACCTCCATAAGCCTCCTCTACAGAGGAGAAACTAGGATTTTGCTAAAGAAAGGGAGTGCCTTGCCTGCCACCCACTAGACCAGAGTAAAAGCCCTTTCTGAGGGATTTTCATTCCCGTTGTTTCATCTCACCCTAGAAAAGCAGAAGAGATGCTTCTAATACTGGGGGGGTTGTTGTTGTTTGTTTGGGGGTCTTTGTTGTTATTGCTTTGTTTTTGTTTTCAATTTACAGGGAGGAAAACCAAGAACCAAAGAGAATGGAGCCGAGTTACTCTTACCCAGAAAGATAGTGGCAGCTCCAGGTTAAAAGGGAGCCCAAGCTTCAGTGTCATGCAGGCCTGGTTAGGGCTGGGGTGAACTGAGACTTCACTGCCGGACTCCCAGCCTCGATCTTACTGCCTAGTTCTAGGAGAGAAACCAGAGAGGTAAATGGACTGGGAGACCCTGGGTTGCCTTCAAGTGACCACTGCCCAGATGAGTCCAGAAAGCCCAATATCCCAAGCTGGGATCAGGCACTGGGATCTATCACCACTTCTGCAGCTAAAATGGGACCTAAAGGAGGCTGCTCAAGACAGAGCCAAGATCCAGACAAGGACTGTGTCCTGTCCTAGTCCTTCCCTCTGGGAAATAGTCAGAGGCTGGACTTAGAGCGCTCAGGGCTCACATGAGCATCATCTTTATCCAAGACAACACGTGCCACTGTCAACTTTGTCTCACCCAGCCACTGCTGAAATACCTTCACAGCAGCTGCCTCTACAGTGAGCCCCCATCACCTATCTTGACACCCTAAGGCTTTTTATTCCACAGTACTGACTTACCTAGTCCAGCCCTAGCTAAAGCCCTAGCTGAAACTTCACTCAGCCCTAGCATCAGGTACCCAAGGCCTTGGAATTTGTAGATCTATTTGAAGCAAGGCCAAGAACAGAAAGGGAGGACTAGCAGTGGAAGACCCTCCAGGACCCAAGCCTTGATGTGGGGAGTTAGGAATAGGCAAAGGGCCAGATGGGACAAAAAGGCACAGAGGAGCTGCAGCTAGCTTAGGGTCCTCCTCCACCCAGGATTCTTCAGGGAGCTCTCAGAGCCGCGGAAACGAGGAGGCGGAATTCCACCGCCCCCAACCTTTTCCACCAAGAACTCCTCAACCTCAGCTCCCCCTTGAACAGCCCTAGGCAAGTCCAGGTAAACTCCAGCCCAGTGGCTCCATGCCAGGCTGGACAGCTCCCAGCCTGCACGAGGGATTTCTGAAGTGCCAGCTTGCCTTTTCTTTCCGAGTCCATGCCACCCCTCTTTCATAGCAAGATTCCCGGCGCGTGACCCTGCATGACCACCACCAATGAACCATTCACACTGGGGCAAGAAGGCTACAGCAGCGCAGGACTGGGTCCCGTGTCCATCACACACACACACACACACACACACACACACACACACACACACACACACACACACCAACCTTGACACCCCAACCCTCCGAGCTAGTGGTGTTTTCCCCAGAGCCACAGTCTCCACCTCGAGGTCGTCCGGGAACCAGGCAGGGTTACAGAAGCGCGGCTCTCCGCGCAAAGCGTCTGCCGCCGCCTGTCCGGGTGCGGAGCTGCCCGCGCGGTACTCACCTGGCCTCGGCGCCCAGAAGAAGAACTGGGTGTTGGTGCAAGGCCCGAAGCGGGAGCCCATCGGACGCTGCCGGCACCCGAGGCGTTTACAAGGCTGTAGAGGTCCTTGCACAAGAGCGGGAAAGCGAGACGGACCACGCTGGGCCCCCGGAGGAGCGCACAGTACAACCGGGAAGCTGCGGGAGGCGAGGCTGGAGAGGGGAATGGCCGCGCCGGAACCGAGCCGGGAACCCGAGCCGCCCGGAGCGCGGGCTCGAGGCAGCCGAGACCCGCGGGAATCCTGGCCCGCGGGCAGCGGCACTGCGGAGAAGAGGAGCCAGGGGCTGAGTCGCTTCTCGGAGCCCGAGCGCCTCCCGGAGCCCGTAATCCACGCCGCCCAGGTGCGATGCAGGCGGGAATTCAGCTCGCGTGGAATGTGGGACCGGCCGAGCTCCGAGTCTCCAGCGTTGGGGAAAAGCGGGGCCCACGCAGCCAGGACGAGAGGGGGTGCGGTCCCAGGGCCACCCCCGCGCCACTCCCCACGTGGCGACCGCGCCCCCGGGGCGTGAATGTGTACGCGAAGGGCTGGGGGGGAGGGCGTGAATGAAGCCCCAGCGGCCAATCAGCGTGGCCGGCGCGCGGGACCCCCGTAGCGAGACCCAATGGCGAGCTCCGGGCTGCCGGGCCGGGAGGCTGGCGGGCGTGGGGGGCGGGGGCCGGGGCCGGGGGGCGGGAGGCGGCTCCGCGGGCAGCCAATGGGCGCCCGGCGGGGTGGGGCTGCAGAGCGCCGAGCCGGTCGGGGCTTTAAGCCGGCGGAGCGCGGCGGCGGGGCCCGCAGACGGAGCGAAGCGGCGGCGGCGGCGCGGCGCGGCGCAGGGCGCGGGGCGACATGGCCACCACCGCGCAGTACCTGCCGCGGGGCCCCGGCGGCGGAGCTGGGGGCACGGGGCCGCTCATGCATCCGGATGCCGCGGCGGCGGCGGCGGCGGCGGCGGCCGCTGAGCGGCTACACGCGGGGGCCGCGTACCGCGAAGTGCAGAAGCTTATGCACCACGAGTGGCTGGGCGCGGGCGCGGGCCACCCCGTGGGCCTAGCGCACCCCCAGTGGCTTCCTACCGGAGGCGGCGGCGGCGGCGACTGGGCCGGTGGCCCTCACCTGGAACACGGCAAGGCGGGTGGCGGCACTGGGCGAGCTGACGACGGCGGCGGCGGTGGAGGTTTCCACGCGCGCCTGGTGCACCAGGGGGCGGCCCACGCGGGTGCGGCATGGGCGCAGGGAGGCACGGCGCACCACTTGGGCCCAGCCATGTCGCCGTCGCCTGGGGCCGGCGGGGGCCACCAGCCGCAGCCGCTCGGGCTGTACGCTCAGGCGGCCTACCCAGGGGGCGGCGGCGGCGGCTTGGCCGGAATGCTGGCGGCGGGCGGTGGTGGCGCGGGGCCGGGCCTGCACCACGCGTTGCACGAGGACGGCCACGAGGCACAGCTGGAGCCGTCGCCGCCGCCGCACCTGGGCGCCCACGGACACGCACACGGACACGCACACGCGGGCGGCCTGCACGCGGCGGCGGCACACCTGCACCCGGGCGCGGGCGGTGGTGGCTCGTCGGTGGGCGAGCATTCGGACGAGGATGCGCCCAGCTCGGACGACCTGGAGCAGTTCGCCAAGCAGTTCAAGCAGCGGCGCATCAAGCTGGGCTTCACGCAGGCCGACGTGGGGCTGGCGCTGGGCACGCTGTACGGGAACGTGTTCTCGCAGACCACCATCTGCCGCTTCGAAGCCCTGCAGCTGAGCTTCAAGAACATGTGCAAGCTCAAGCCGCTGCTCAACAAGTGGCTGGAGGAGACCGACTCGTCCAGCGGCAGCCCCACCAACCTGGACAAGATCGCGGCGCAGGGCCGCAAGCGCAAGAAGCGCACGTCCATCGAGGTCGGGGTGAAAGGCGCGCTGGAGAGCCACTTCCTCAAGTGCCCCAAGCCCTCGGCGCACGAGATCACCGGCCTGGCTGACAGCCTGCAGCTGGAGAAGGAGGTGGTGCGCGTGTGGTTCTGCAACCGGCGGCAGAAGGAGAAGCGCATGACCCCCGCGGCCGGCGCGGGCCACCCGCCCATGGACGACGTTTACGCGCCCGGGGAGCTGGGGCCGGGCGGGGGCGGCGCGTCGCCGCCCTCGGCACCCCCGCCCCCGCCTCCAGCCGCGCTGCACCACCACCACCACCACACACTGCCGGGCTCGGTGCAGTGACCCTGCGGGCTGGGCCCCCACACACACACCCCCAGCCGGCGGCGCGGCGCGGCGAGACGCGGGCGCGCAGACCTCCCGCGCGGCCTGGACTCTTTTTTTTTGTTGTTCAGTTGCTTTGGATTTTACAAAAAAAAAAAAAAAAAGCGCAGAAACTTTCAAACAAAAACCAAACGCCGGGACGACCCTCTCGGGCGAGTGGCGCAGACAGCCCATCGAGGCTGTGTCGCCCGAGCCTCGAGAGAGAGAAAGAAAGAAGCGAAGATCCGGGACGCGCCAACTCACCCTGGGCATCCTGCCCGCTGCCTGCTCCTTGTCCCCCAGCCCCTCGACGACCCCAGCCCCTACCCCACCCCACCCCGGGCTGTTCGGGGCCGGATCCCGGCAGCGGCCTCCCCACAGCGACAGGTAACGCGGTGCGGGGTTTAGGGATATCCCGGGGAGAGAGGACGAAGAGCGGAGAGAGGTCCCCATCCCCTCTAACCCTTTGCCTGCCGGGCAGGGGTGGGGGGGCTGTCGCGTTATCCGCTCCACGCCTCTTCTCTCCCGTAAGGATGCGCCCCATCCTCCCCTTCCCCTTTCTCCGGGCTTGGGGTGTTAGTTTTTGTTGGGTTTTCTTTTCTTTTCTTTTCCTTTCCTTTTTTTTTTATTTTTATTTTTTTACAGTTTTTATTTATTCCTGGAGCCCCTCTGCTCCTGGGGCCCTTCTAACTCCGCCCGCGCCCTTAATTTAAATCGCTGTATACTGTATTTATCGGGGCCCCGGAGGGGAGGCCGCGAGAGCCGCGTCTGTGTATAAAAGCAGGAAATAGCCAAAGCTTTAATCTAGCCTAATTTATTTTTTCCCTCCTTATCTTTCCCAACCCTTCCCCCCTTCCTCCCCCCAAAAGCAAAACAAAAAAAAAAACTAACAAAAAATTCGAGTGTTCATTTTTCGTTTCGTTTTATCCGAGCCTCGGCTCGGTTCCTGGCCTCGCCAGAGGGGTCTCCGCGGCCTCACACACCGAATAGCCAGGGGCTTCGCCCCCCCAGCCTGGCCCCCCACCTCCAGGCAGACTTCAGCCACCGCGCGGCGGGGGCCGCTCCCCGCCGGGCCCTGCCCTCCTGGCCAGAACGGACGAGAAACTTGGAAAAGTTGGAGATATTTTTTAACCAGCTGTAGAAATAAGCCGTTGCCTGAAAAAAAAAAAAAAAAGAAAGAAAGAAAGAAAAGAAAAAAGAAAAAAAAAAAGTCCTTCTGCCTGATTCCCTGCAGCTTCCTTCCACTCCCTTTCCAGCCCCGGGGAATTGCAGGGTGCTGGGGGAGCCCCAGAGAGAAATTCCCCAAGTTTGGGGTGAGGTGGGAACCATGTAAATATGTGAGATATGTACACACTGGCGGGGGGGAAAAGAAACATTTTGTGCTTGGTTTTTATTTTTGGTTTCCTGGGTTGTCACACACACACACACACACACACACACACACACACTCCCCATCCTAAACGATTTTGTACACACGACTAATCTGGAAAAGATATTTTAATATGATTTCTTGATTTCTGGCCCATCTTTATTTATTTTCATGATGTATTTTGGAGCTTCCCCCGTTTTCATTCCTTTCTTCTGTTTGTTATGGTTTGAAATTTAAATTTTGTTATTTTATTTTTATTATTTTTGGAACAATGTTTTGGTGCGTTCTCTTTGTATCTTTATTGCAAATAATAATAATGTAGACTGGGAAGTTCCCTTTATATTTATGTTATAGTAAATATTTTATTACTCACATAAACATGTATCCCAGGGCTGTGTCCTGTTCTTTTTACTGCTAAGGCTGGGTTGGTTTTCGGGTGAAGCCTGAGGTGCTCAGACTCACCTCCCCTAAATTCTGGGCCTCCCTAAAAGAGGAAGGGAACCAAGCTTGCCTCAGGACCACCTGTTTCTTGGGCAACAGTTGGGTCTGCCTATCTTAGGTGTGTCAGTGTAGGGAAAGTGAACTCACTTCACATCCCTTTCCCATGGACTACAGACACCATACCAGTGCCTATGACACCCCCCAAAGCATGAGTCAGCTGCTCCTTAGGCACAGTTTGACTGCTCTTCACCTAGGAGTCAGATCACCTGAGCTTGGACCACCAGCCTAGAATCTGCATCTCCTGCCTCATACCCAAACGTCTAACTTTGGTTTCACTTTGCACGCCACACTTGGGGTCCAGGCCAAGTTCCTCATTCTAATTCCTGGGGCAACTAGAAACCTGATCGGGTCCCACTCTCCTACCTCAACTGGTTTTCTGCCCAGAAGTAAGTGGTGCCCGAGCCCACCAGGGTCCAGTGGGCATGTGACAGCTGAGACTGAGGTCTGTTCAGCAGTACTGCGGGAACTGAGTCAGCCCGGGAGGGAGCGCTGCCTGGTTTGCATGGGCAGAGGCAGGTAAACCACATGCCCTGACTTCCCTTGGGGAAAAGTGGGGGCATGAGTAACTGTACTGCCAGAAAGATTGGACATCCCGAGAGATGGGCACCCAAGGGCCTTTCCCACCATCACCACCACTACCACCTTCACCTCCACAGGGAGTGATGCTTATGCTGAAGGAGGGAGGACTCCACGGAGAGAGAACACAGACAATGCACCCTCAGATTTTCAGTAGCCACATCCCCTTGGAGGGTCACGGTTGGGGCAGATGGGGCAGGTCAAAAAAAAAAAGACAACCTTCAGAAGTCAAGATGGTATATTTTCCCTTAGACAACTCTTCTTGTTTCCTCAGTAGATGCAATTCTTTTCCCTTCTCGGGAGAAATCCCAGGACGTTTCTCTTATCCTTTGTGGAGCCAAAGTTTGAAGGCACAATGGCTTGTCTGAGGAGAAAGTTATATCCATGGTGAAGGGGTATGTGCGGCCCCTTGTTCCAGGGGAACTGCCTAAGTCCAGTTCTGTGAGAGTCCTTGGTTGTAGCTGAAGGAATCAGGGATGTCCAGAGAGGTGTTCCAAGCCTATACGTTGGTAGTCCCTGGCTGACCTGGGGCCTCGCGATGACAGTTACCAGGCTGATGTTTCTGATGACTTTCTGAGCCCTGCCCCCTCAATATTGTGGGGATTGTCTCAGCATATACAAAGGCTGCCGTGTTTTTCAAAAGTTCAGCCTCTCACTGCTCTTTATTCTTTCTTATCATTTTTGTTTTTTTGTACTTCTTTTAGCCCAACCCTAGTGAATGAATAGCCTTGTGATGGGCTCCCAAGTCCCCATCCCTGTGTTCCCATCATGTGGTGGGTCAGGGAGGAGGCCCAGCGGGAACTTGCTACTGAAAACACAGCAGGAAGCCAGCCACCACTGGCCATCCTACCTTGGCCTCTCCTTTCCTATTCTAAATATACAACTTTTAAGCCATCCCACACTCCTCGCTTCCTTGTCATTTCTCCATTCTCAGATTTATCCCAGTCTTTAGGTGGGGGTAGGGGCTGAAAGAGAAACAAATGAATCGGGGAGCGCCTGGTCCCACCCGCCGCTGCCCCAGATCTCAGCAGGTTTGAAGGTTGGAAAAGAGGCTTCAGAAAAGACAGGGCCTTTCACTGGTCTCTTGCTTGCAGCTGACACCAATTGATTGATTGATTTCCTAATTGTCTGCTTAATCCTGTACGAGAGGGTGGGTTTCTTATTTAAGCAAGTCAACTCAAAAACAGCAAAACAATGTGACCTCCCAAGAACCAGCAGCAGCTGAGAAGTAGAACAAAAAAAATGAAAGTGGGAAAGGGGATGGAAGAAAATCTCCCACTTTACAAGGATTTTACTTAATGAGATGCTAGCCCAGAACAGCTACCGTGATTAAGCCGGTGGCAGAAAGTCCTAGGGTTTCTCCCAGACTCTAGCTCCTGATGGATCAACGTAGCAACTTCATACCTCTTACTTTACAAGGAAAAAAAAAAAAGATACAGAGGGAGGGAAATCCTTTCCCCTGGAATCTAACTGTCTGGAGAGAATAGAGTTTAGGAAAGGCACAATGAATGGTGAACATGCCCACAGTTTCTCCATCCCAGGCATTTGTGTTTCTACATGCTTATTCCCAGGATCCGCAGACTTCCTCTTGTTTTAGAGAGGCACCTGTCTCTAGTGTTAACCTTCCAGGAGTCCCTCCATCTCCTTTGCACTTGAACAAAAAAAATTTTTTTTTATTTCCAACGACCACACAAGCCACTGGTTCATCTAAGTCGAACTTCACCCTGCATGGGAATATGTGCTTGAATTTCTGTGTGTGCCATTCACTAGGTATGTAAATCCATAGCTGATCCCAGAGGTGGGAACATAGGAAAGAAAACCCATGCTATGCTGCAAATGCTGCGAGCTAGAAGAACATTTGCAGAGTGAGGGTTAGACAACACTGCAAAGAAAGAAGGTGGTTGTTGTGGTCCCTTGTAGTCAACAAAGGCAAACCCAGAAGGTAGGGCCTAAGCCTCAAAGGCTTGATTCTCCCTTACCTCCGCCCTTACACTGGCTCCTATGCATGGCATAGGCCCTAGGCAAACATCTCATGGCCGAGACTTGACTGACCACCAGTCTAACTGAACCCTTACCACCATTCACTTGGAGCTATTTGGAGCTGGGCCTCCACTGGACAGGCTCTGGGCCAACCTGGGGAAGAATCAATACTCCAGTGACCCACTCAGGGCAAAGCTGCCTTGCTGTCAGGAACTTTCCCCAGCCGAGCATTAGCTCCAGAAAAGAGAACTACCTAGGCCGGGGATGGACCAAAAAGAAGGCTAGTCATCTGGCCTAACTGCTTCAATTAAGCTTAGCCAAGAAGTTCTACACAGAGTTTGCAGCTTAGATACTGGGGCTGTCCATTTTGTCCCTGCTTGTCTTATTTGAAGATCCAGGAGTTAGCGTTCAATGGGCCATTCAGGGCTCCCTTTGCTGCCTCTCAGGACTCTGTGGGGGAGGACTGCCCTCTATTGGTCCCAGAACTGGATCGTGGCAGCAGTGCCAACATCACCTGATAGTTAATAAGCATGCCTCCCCCCAGATTGTCTTGAGGGTAGCTATTCTATGAGATATGCCAGCTAGAGCAGAGGCAACTTTAGCTTCTAATCCTGCTACACACACACACACACACACACACACACACACACACGTGTGTGCATCATCCTCTTTCCATCTACCACTTGCTCATTTGTACAACCATGCTCAGAAACCCGGTTACTACTATCAGTTCTCCTATGTCTCCTATCCATACCCCATCCTCATCATTCCTCTCAGCCACTTAAAATCACAACCCAGGCCCTTACCAGCTCACTCACGTGCTCACACACCCATGACCTCAGCCACACCAATTATGGTCATCCAAGGACTAGCATTTTGATTTTTGATACTGAATTCTCGGGTGTCACCAGGTATCTGACATATGTCATATTTGATTAAACACACATCACCATCCTGGTCACATTTGACCAAGACCCTCTGTTCCCAGGATTTCCAACCCTTACCCAAAAAAAGCTTTCTAAACACAGCCTTGCCCATCACTGTCCCAGCTCCTCCCAGATCGCTTCCTGCTCCTTTCAGATAATTAAAGTTAGTCTGTGTGTTTGTATGTATGTGTGATCTTATTTTTTAAACACACACCCCCACACATACATATGCGGATATATATACAAACACACACAGCAATTAGATCTATTCTTTCCACCATCGTTTTTTGTGGAGTAAAACCTCAGCCATTGCACAAACCCCCACATCAAGCAAGCAATGAACCCAGCTTCACCTAATCACGGGCTCCTGATGTCACTCCCTTGTGCTTGTACTCTCTCCCTCTCTCTCTCTCTCTCCCCTCTTTCCCCTCCCCCTTTTCTCTCTCCTTCCTTCCCCTTCTTTTTTCCTCTCTCTCCCATACATACACACACAAACACACACACACACACACAAACATGCATTCGCACATGCAGGTACACACAGTGACATTCTCACTTGGTTACCCCCATGCCTAGATCCCTGCTGTTTCCTGGAAGGCATAACCCACCTCCTGTTCCCACCCCCACTTCCCTGCAGGACATCTGAGTGGGCTCTCCTTAGATGACCTAAGTACTAGAAAGACTTTGCTCCAACCCCCACCTCACTCCTGCACACACATGCGTGTGTGTGCTCGCACACACACACACACACACACACACACACACACACCAGTGGACTCATCTCCTGCTGAGTCTGACCAGGGTGGGTCTGGGTATTATTAGGCTGCAGAGACAGCACGGAGGCATATGGTCTCGTACACAAGAAATAATGTTCATGTTAAATCAGACCTCATGCATAATGCATGGTGCCTGATCTCACATTATTTTGGGTGTTCGTCAAAATCAGTGTTCTTTCTTGTGAGGGCTCCTGAAAAGAAGAGAAAAAGGCATTTGTTAATTACACCCACGGCTAGGACCCAGGGAGCCCAGCATGCCCTCAGATCCTCCTCTGTCCCAGTTCACCCACCAGTGGGTCCCAGTCTTCAGTTCTACCCTGTCTCCCCACATGGCAGGAGGGGTTGCCTCCGGTTTATAGCAGGCGTGCGGCCTCGTGTTATTTTTATTTCTTTTCTCTCGGCTCCCTGTCCCCGGAGGGTTGTGGGGAATAGCAGTGGCTCTGTCGCTCTCACACCCGATTCATTTGCCGTTTTATGAACTCCCGGTTGATTCATCGCCTCCCTAAGTCAATGATTCACTCCTGATAGCTTTTCAGAAATCCTTCAAAGGCTCCAGATTATTCAGCTTTGAACAGAAGCAAGAGCCAGGGCAGACCTGGACCCTGCACTGCTACAACTACAATGACCTCAAGTGCAGTATTGTCAGTGTCCTTGGGCTTTCCCTGGGCTGGACTGGGCTGGGCTGGAAGAGAGCATTTCCTTCATGCAGAAGCTGGCACAGCTGGCCCAAGCAGCTCCTGGATGTAGCCTGTGATAAGGCCCCTCCAGTCTCTGTGGGTCACCTGTCTCCCAGTCTCATCAAAGTCCCTCGGGAAGTGCTCCACACCTCGGAGGAGACAGCAGCATGGCAAAGAAGAGGAGTTGTGGGACTAGATAGATTAATCCTGGACCCACCTTTTTTTGGGGGGGGGGCAGTCCTGGGACTTGAACTCAGAGCCTGGGCACTGTCCCTGAGCCTCTTTGTGCTCAAGCGCTCTACCACCTGAGCCACAGAGACACTTCTGGCTTTTTCTGAGTAGTTTATTGGAGATAGAAGTCTCATAGACTTTTCTGCCAGGCCTGGCTTTGAACAGCAGTCCTCAGATCTCAGCCTTCTGAGTAACTAGAATTACAAGTATGAGCCACCATCACCCAGCTCCACCTTTTTTTTTTTTTTTTAATCAATGGTGCAACTTCAGGGCAGCATGTTATATTTCTGTGCCTCAGTCTCCTGGTATGGTAACAATGGCAGTTCCCTGATTAGTTGAGTTATTTTTGAGAATGAAGTGGGATAAAGCCCACAGTAATTAGCATAAGCGATGGGTGTGTGAAAGCTAGTTTGTTGAGAGGCCTGGATAGGACATTGTCCAGGAACAAGAGAACAGGGAAGAATAGATATACTGAACTTTTAGTCTGGTCCCTACTCTCTCTAAAGCACTCTGACATAATACTTATCGCTCTCTTACTTTGTGCTTTATTTTCACTATCTCACATTATCTATTCCTATTTCACAGATGAAGAAACTGGTGCTCACAGAGTTTTAGTGAATGGCCAAGGCAGAAAGACTAATTAACATTAGCATCTGGGATAGAGCCCATTTTCTCTGATCCTTGGGTCCATGTTCTTTTGCATACCCAATTGCCAGGGCAAACAACAGTGTTTCAATGTTTGGCTATTTGTCCAAAGCTGAATAAGTTCCAGAACTCCAGGAGACATGTTAGGAACCAAGGGTGTTAGAATTAATTGGCTAAAATCTGCCCCACTCTCCACCAAGCACAGTCATGTAAGTCCCATGAGACTCGAGGAAGTTGGGGAACCTTACATAGGACCAAGAAGCCATCTGAATGATCCACGGCAAGCCTTCACTCATTAAGCAACCACATAGAGTAACTAAGAACGTGGCCCTGGCTAGGTGCAGGTGGCTCTAATCCTAGCTACTTAGGAGGCTGAGTAGCTAACTTGGGTTGGAAAGTCCAAGAGACTTTTTATCTCCAGTTAACCACCAGAAAACCAGAAGTGAGGCTGTGGCTCAAAGAGGTAGAGCATTCACCATGAGCAAAAAAAGCTCAGGGACAGTGTCCAGGTCCTCAGTTCAAACCCCATGATTGACAGAAGAAGAAAAGAGCAGAAGGAAAGAAGAGGAGGAGAAGGAGGGAGGAAGAGAAAGGGGAGGAAGAAGGAGGAAGAGAAAGAGGAAGAGGAGGAGGGAGAAGAGGAAGAAAGAGAGAAGCAGCAGCCCTGGCATCCACTTAAGCATTCATCTTGGCTACACCACCGATTACCTATGGGCCTTTTGGCAGTCTAAAGGTCTCCATACCTCAGTTGACCCATCTATAAATGAGGATGATCAACCTAAGAGGATTGCTGTGAGGACTAGATAAGAAAAAACTGTATACACACACACACACACACACATACATATATACACTTAGAAGAGGGCCTGGCACATTGTGAGTGCACATTAAATGTTTGCTGTAAAAGTAATTTTATCTGTATAATATATATTATATATTGCTAAGCTGAAGCAGTTGTAGAGAAGTCATACCTATTCCTTCTCCTGGAATTATTTTGTTTTCTTTTCAAAACCAGAAAAGTTTAAGTTGTTCACCCCCAGTCCACAGATGAGTACACCAAGACCCAAATCAGTGTTCTATGAAGCCTCTAGACCTATTCCCTACATCTCTCTGTGTGTGAGGACCCCATGCCCCCAACAATGTATACTGAGCCCCTTCTACATACTAAAGCTCTGTGCCAGGTTCTGGGGAGGCAGCATCCAGAGGGGCAGGGAAAGCCTCCTAGAGAATAGTACCATTAAGTTGGGCCATGAGGAATCTGTGGGCATTTGCTGAGGGCTTCCTGGCCCAGGGCCTCATCTCAAGGAGGCAGAACACTTAGACCCCACTCACCACCCTCGTGGAAACTTTATGCCTTTTCTGCCCTGATCAGGACCTTTCTCCAGCTATCCTTAGCCATACTTTGACCATAGACCAAAAGATTTTGTTCAGGGTTGAGGCCCCTAAACTTTGTAGAGTCACCTACCATGAGACTAAGTCTGACTATACTTTCTATTGGGTCTCCATGCCTGGCTCTCCTGCAGCTGAGCCAAGGGGTTAACCATGAGACTATGCTCATCCTCAGGGACTGATCCAGCCCTCATTTCACAATTCATACTAACTGGGGTCATTTGTCATCCCTGGACCTCAAAATATGAAATAGGCTAGTCACTCTCCTTCTAGAGAAATGACTCACTCTCGGTCTATTGGAAGTCTATGCTTTTCCTAATAAACTTTATTATCATGTTCATTTTTTTGCTGTTGCTGTTGGTCATGGGGCTTGAACTCAGGACCTGAGTGCTGTCCCTGAGTATTTTTGCTCAAAGCCAGCACTCTATCACTTTGAGCCACAGCTCCACTTCTGG
Source organism: Perognathus longimembris pacificus (assembly GCF_023159225.1). NCBI lineage: Eukaryota > Metazoa > Chordata > Mammalia > Rodentia > Heteromyidae > Perognathus > Perognathus longimembris. The sequence goes on along the minus strand of NC_063167.1, from coordinate 24,379,226 downwards.
CTTTCTGGTGGTTACTTAGAGATAACAATCTTGTGGACTTTCCTTCCCTGGCTGGCTTCAAACTCAAGAGGCTTCTCAGCCTCTTGAGTAGCTAGGACTACAGTCCTAAGCCACCAGTGTATAGCTAGCATTCTCAATTTAAAAAAAAAAATGAAATAAGCACTCCCTTCTGCATTCATCCATCCACCCCTCCTACATCCATCCATGTTTCATACATCAGTCCACTCGCCCATCATGCAGCCATCCATTCATCCATCTACCCACCCACCACCCACCAACTCATCCATTCATCTCTCTACCCTTCAACCACCTATTCATCTACTATCCAATTGTCCAAATCAGGCCCTATGTTGAACACAGAGATAGACCAGTTTCTCTGTTCTCAACACACTCTTTTATGGTCTCTTTCTTTCCCAGCCTCTTGATTGGGTAGATTAGGTATATGACAGTCTAGTGAGGAAATTGCTTAGCAGCTATGAATCCTGCATGTCAGAGTGTTGGGACCCTCCCCATACCACTCATTTCTTCAGAATCCCACAGAAGATGTCATCCATGTAGCCTCTGTATGGCCTTAGGACTCCCCTTAGCTCTTATTTCTTCCTCCAGGAATGTCAAATCCCTCTCTAAATTGGAAGGATTTCAAAGAAAATAGGAGAAAGCCAGGCGCCGGTGGCTAGTGCCTGTAATCCTAACTCAGGAGGCTGAGATCTGAGGATTGAAGTTCAAAGTCAGCCCAGGTAGGAAAAGTCTATGAGACTCTTATCACCAATTAACTACCACAAAGCTAGAAATAGAGGTGTAGCTCAAGTCTAGAGCACTAGCCTTGACCCAAAAAGCTCAGAGACAGCACCCAAGCCCTGAATTCAAGCCACATGATTGGCACAAAAAAAAAAAAGCCAAGCATGCACTTGGCATCCCAACTACAATGGGAAGCCTAATACAAGCAGATCATTCCAATGCAAGAAGGGTTAGAGACAGGGCTCAGCATAGAATGACTGCCTAACAAGTATGAGGCTCTGATTTCAAATCCCAGTAGTCAGAGAGAGAGAGAGACAGAGAGAGACAGAGAGACAGGGAGAAAGGGAGAGAGAGAAAGAGAGAGAGAGAGAGAGAGAGAGAGAGAGAGAGAGAGAGAGAGAGAGAGAGAGAGAGAGAGAGAAATAGGAAAGTAGAAGCCACAACTCAGCACGAGATCACTACAGGGAAAAGCCCTAGTTCCGGGCCTGTCATTATCTGGACGGGTGACTTAGTGACTTAGAGCAAATCCTTGCCATTTCCTTGACTTTGATTTGCCCATCGGTGCAATGTGAGGGTCAGTGGATGGGTCTTCTTAGTTTTGACGATCTTGCTTCCAGCCTGGGTGGGCCTGCTCCTCTGACAATGGGGCCTCTCTGACCAGCCCACACACAAGGAGGGATAGGAGATGACGTGGTTAAGTCCTCTGGCTATTCAGCCCCCACCCCTGATACAAACAGCCCTCAGTCACCTCCCCTTTTTATCCCCCAGAATCTGGACATAGCTAGGGCCTGCTATGCCCTGGCCACCCCATGAATCACCCCTCTATGGTCCCCGGGGAGTGATCCAGGGAGCATCCTACGCTCTGCAAGGGGTGAGGGCCAGAACTGCAACCCTCAAGCAGGCAGTGTCCACAGAAACAATGGGAGCCTGTGGCTAACAGTTGGAATGCAACCATTGTCCCGCCCTGGCCCCCAACCCCAAGGCCTCAGGTCCCCAGGCCAGGCAGGCTGGCGTGGGTCGGTGCGTCAGGCACTCGTGTGCCAGGGCCAAAGACACATGACCTGCAGCTACCCCTCCCTGGGTAGGCAGGCGCAGAGGATGATGGGCCAGACTCCCTCCACAGCCAGCCTCAAAAATGATGCCATGCACCCGATGAGGATCAAGATGGGACCCAAGGAAAGCAGCCTCCAACCCACCCAAGCCTGGGGTACTTGGATCTGACTCTCTCAGAGAAGGGGCCCAGCAGCTCTGAGACCCAAGCTATACATCACAGTGGGGAGGGCACCACATTAGAATAATGCAGGATTAGAGTGGGGTTGCTATAGCGACGTATTAGGGCAATACATCTAGGGAGCCCCGGCCCCTTGATGATGTATGTCTCTACTCAGAACAGAGGGAGGGGACCTGTTCCGCCCCTCCAGGGGAGAACAGACACCACTCTCTTCCTTGGGGGAGAAAATCTGCCTCCGCCTCTAAAAATAGACATCTCAGAATTCTGTCGAGACTAAAAGAGATGGCCTGCCAACCTCCACCACCCCACTTCAGTCCACATTCTACTCAGTCTCAACTTTGAATCCCAGATCTAACTAACAGACTTAGCCTGCTTGGGTCTCATCCCCAACCCAACCCACAGGGTCATACCAAGCCCAGTCTAGGTGCTGTCCCTTCTGTCCCATTGCTAAGATCTATTCCTCTACTGTCTCCTCCAGTGCCCATGGGGATTCGTAAGACTACATCTGGGAGGTCAAAGAAGGGAAGAGAAGGAAAGGAGGTGAGATGGTCCAGAACCATCCCTGAACCAAGTCACTTAAAGTTGTACTCTGAGAGATGACCAGAGGGTGACTTATGAAGCGCATGTGCTGTTCCTTCTCGCCCAGCCTTCAGGGTGAACATCTGCCATCTCACCCCATCCCACCCAAGTCTAAGAAGGTAGCTTCCCTCCACGTGTGCTGAGTGCACAGGCAGCCCTAGTGGGGGAAAAAAAAACATAAAAATAAATGGGACTTTCAGTAGAGGAAGCTCATGCCAAAACCCTAACAGGATGTTTATAATGATGTGTGACAAAGGTGGGTTACACCAAGTTGGATTATAGGCTGCTTTCCAAAGTACTCTAGCAAGTCACCTGGGCTGGCTTGTTCATCTGTGAGGCCCTAGACCTGGAGATTTCAAGGGAAGATTCTCTTAAGATATTTCCCTCTTTGCTACCCACTTAGCAGTTTGGAAAGGAGGAGGAAGAAAGGCAAACTCATTCAAGGATCACAGGTGTGTTTTTATATATAATTCATGTGCACATGCATGCGTGTACACACACACACCTTACTTCCTCAATGGTCATTTTTAGTTTCTTCAGTGGTTACAATAATTATGCAACTTTCAGGCTGGGAATATGGCCTAGTGGCAAGAGTGCTTGACTCATATACATGAAGTCCTGGGTTCAATTCCCCAGCACCACATATATAGAAAAGAGCCAGAAGAGGCGCTGTGACTCAAGTGGTAGAGTGCTAGCCTTGAGCAAAGAGAAGCCAGGGACAGTGCTCAGGCCTTGAGTCCATGCCCCAGGACTGGCAACAAAAACAAAACAAATAAACAAAATTATGTAACTTTCAAGTCCTTAAAAAAAAAAATTGAGGGCTGGGAAAGTGACTTAGTGTTAGAGTGCTTGCCTAGCATGCATGAAGCCCTGGGTTCGATTCCTCATGTGCCACATATATAGAAAAAGCCAGAAGTGAGGGCTGGGAATATGGCCTAGTGGCAAGAGTGCTTGCCTCCTACACATGAAGCTCTCGGTTCGATTCCCCAGCACCACATATATGGAAAATGGCCAGAAGGGGTGCTGTGGCTCAGGTGGCAGAGTGCTAGCCTTGAGCAGGAAGAAGCCAAGGATGGTGCTCAGGCCCTGAGTCTAAGGCCCAGGACTGGCAAAAAAAAAAAAAAGAAAAAGAAAAAGAAAGAAAAAGCCAGAAGTGGCGCTGTGGCTCAAGTGGTAGAGTGCTAGCCTTGGGCAAAAAAAAAAAAAGCTCAGGGACAGTGCCCAGGCCCTGAGTTCAAGGCCCAGGACTGGGAAAAAAAAAAAATGAGACAGGATTTCACTTTGTAAGGCAGGATGGTCCAGAATTCTCTCTACATATTTTTTTCTTTTCATTTTGGTGCCAGTACTAGAACTTGAACTCAGAGCCTGTCCTTCAGCTTTTTCGCTCAAGGCGGGTGCCCTACCACTTGAGCTACAACTCCACTTTTGGCTTTCTGCTAGTAAACTGGAGATAAGAGTGTGAAGGATTTTCTTGCCCTGGCTAGTTTTGAGCTGCAATCCTCAGATCTCAGCCTCCTGAGCAGCTAGGATTACAGGCATGAGCCACTGGCACCCAGATTGGCCTGAAACTCTTGATCTTTCTGTCTGTCTCTAGAGTGCTGGGATTAAAGCATGCATCACCAAGCCTGATTTCTCCCTTTTGCTTTTGAAAGTGGGACCAAAGGTCTGTTACCTTGAAAGTGACTGTTTCGGCTTCAGTTTCAGCTGGAAAATGTTACGGCAGACATCAGCTTATCACTGGAGAACGATACAAGTCAAAGAACAAAGAAGAGTAGGGGACATTGGCCACCACACGAGCACCATGTACAAAGACACACATTCTCATTCGAGGTGTCATCCCCACAATGGAAGAAACAAGACCTTTATTCCTGACTGGGAAAAACCCATAAAGGGGATTTCTTCTCTTCCTGTCTTTTATCCCATGCCACTCTTCTTACATTCATAAAGATGTGCACAACTGTGCACAAATACACACAAACACACATAATGGAACGGAGGGGAAAGACTAGAAGAAGGTAGGTGGAAGACAGGGTACATGTGGCTAGAGGGCAGTTCCTAGGGTGGGGTGGCAGGGTGCCCAGGGGACTGAGTGGGCAGGAGACTTCATGGCTTCCTCTCTTCCCTAGCCAGCGACCAAAGGTCAGCCCAGGCAGTTTAGCCATGTGCAGTCCACCCACATCCCTAATCAGGTCATGTGAGATGAGGACCAAAGCCTCAACACTCCATTGTCTTTCAGAGCCAGCCTTGTGCTGAACTAAACAAGGCTGGTAACTCTCCAGAACTTTGATCACCTCCTAGTGGGTCCCTCAGCCTATACCTAGAGGACAAGTTAAGCATGGCTCAGCTGGATCGCACCTGTCTTCAGGACTTCACATCCTCTCCTGATAAATGGGGAGAGGAGCTGAGAATGACTGGCTGGGGACTGGGAGCAAAGGAGGAAGGTCCCCACTGTCCTTCATGATCCCTGAGGGGCACATATGCCACCATGCCACCCCCTCCCTGCCCATTTCCTAGCTGCTCTAAGGGGGAGAGAGTGAAGCAGAGAAGGCCAAATCACACCCTGAAGGTCATCTTGCACGTCAGAACTGGGAGGGGCCCCAGAGCCCCTTGCTTGCGCCCTGGCTCCTAGCCTGGACCACAACACAGGCTCCATTGACTCCTGTGCACCCTCTTTTCTAAGATGCTCACAAAGCTGTGGGCTTCAGGCTCCTGCCCACAGGCTCCTGAGTCCCAGAGGACCCACCCAGGAAAGGAGACCAGGACTGGCTGGCACACATTCCCAAAGGGCTGGCCAGTGCTGCACCTGTACAAAGCATCTTTTCTGTCTGGACTAAAGGCCTTCATGGACATCCCCTAAGCCCCTTCCTGCAGAGCCTGGAACAGAGTCCAAATGGGGACCCGAATCTCATTTGTGTCTTTCCGAAATAAGGACATCCCCACACCTGGTCCCTGCCCCTGAGACTTGGGGAAAAGCCATTCTGGCCCACCCTCCATCTCCTACCAGGGAGTCAGATGAGGGAAGATGGCTTTGCCTGGGGGAGGGGGCCTGGAGAGAGCAAGGCTGAGAAGCTCCAGCCCCTCTGGGGGCTCCAGTAAGGGGAGGGCTGCCCCAGCAGGATGACAGAGAGATGATTAAACCCACAGAGAAGATTGATAAGGGAGCTAAACAGCTGCAACTCTGCAAGGTGGGCTGGGGACAAATCTCATCTTGTCCTGGCAGTGCTCAAAGCACTGGGGGGCTGGGCCAGCCTGGCTGAGCTCATGACCTGCACAAGCAGGAGTGGGGGAAGGGGGGCCCTGAAAGGCTGCTCCTCATGCCTCCCCCACCTCAGAGCCCAGCCCTCACTCTTGCCACCCTCGAGAGCCCCCACATCCCTCAGCACCTGGGGGCAGTATGCCCCTTCTCGCTGGTGCTTCCTTCAGCCACAGCATCCGTGACTCTTGGTATTATTAGATGTGATTTATAGGAGAAGCGCTGAGTCAGATAAACGAAGAGTCCCCAGACAGAGGTAGTGGGAGAAGAGTCCAGGTGCGATGGTCCCTGATGGGACCTCAGCTTCTAGAATGAGCAGGGAGTTCCTCTCCACTGTGTCTCTTGCTTTCCTCAGGCTCAGGATCCTCACCTGGGACTCTTCTGGACTCCCACTCAACCTTTGGGCTTTCGTCCTCTCACTCGGGGCCCTCTTCTCGGGTAAGTTTGAGAGAAGGGCCCCCGGAATGCTGAAACCTGGAAGTGAGGTGGTTCTGCTGGTCCCCATGTCCTCAGACGCACAGGCTCGTGGTTTAAAAGGCAGAGGTAGGAAAAATGCATTGCTGGGGTCCCAGCCCCCTACTTTCCAGACACAGTGTTCTTATAGGGATTCAAAGGCCCATGAACACACAGAAAGCACACGTTTCTGCTTCCACCTTGTGCAGAAGAGCACACCGGGCCGGTCCCTCTCCGCTCCCTGGGTCTCTGACTCCCTGGCAGGGAAGAACTGGGCATTGTTGCCAAAAATAAACGTTCCCTCTCCCGCTCCCTGGCTCCCAGCTCCCGCTCATTAAGATGCGTGGCGTTTGGCTGCAGTCCCACACCTTGCAGCTCATTATAAATATGCAGTCGCTGCTGGCGCTACCCCAATCATCTCTGCAATCAGAGCTTTTAATTAGGTTAATTAAATTGTATCAAATCTCGCAGGGACGCAGTTCACTGATGCTGATGAGGCAGCCAAAACAGACCCCAGCTCCTCTGCTAATGAAGGCCGCTGCCTGGCGGAGTGGTGAGGGAGCAGGAGCGCATAATAAACGGGCGTGTCCTCTGGGAGGAGCTGCTGCCCAGGCCCAGCTCTGGGGACCTGAAGGGGGGTCTGCAGCTAGCAGGCCAGGCTGCAGCCCCCAACAGAGGCTCCTACTTTAGAGACAATCTCCTGTGGAGAACCAGATGACATCGGGATCCAGGGCAGAAAGGCAGAGTTCGGGCCCCAAGCACCTGCCATCCCTACACAGCCAACTGAAACGTGTCTCCAAGATCACTAGTCCCACTCTGGGTCTCCTCCTCACCTCTCTCCCAGAATGGCCTAACAAGGCCAGGACTTGGTCTTCTATACACACTCAGCCTTGTCACTGTCCCTCTGTTTGTCTGATTAGCCAGAGGCCAGGCTGACACTAGATAGCCCATCCAGCCACTGCTGGCCTAGTCTCCATCTGCTGGGAAGACCATCTGCCCCTGGCAGGGGGTGGCTTATAATGCTACCAGCCAGTAGCAGGAGGGGGTGCAACCCCCCCCCCCAGCCTCCATGTGCCAGATGGATCCTGTGTTTCCCTACCTACCTCTCTACCTACAGAATCATTTCTGAGGGAGGGACACTTGTCCCAGACCCCCTGGGATCAAATTAGCTAGGGAACTGGCAGTTCTTTCCTGTTCTCCCTGAGCTGACTATCCCATCCCCTGAAATCCATCACTAGGCACTGGAGACCGCAGGGGGCCTGCAAAGGTCCTTCCTATAAGGAAGGTAGGGGTTGCCACCTCCACGGGGGCTTTCCTTAGTACAGCCTGGCTCCAGACCCTTCCTCTCAGCCCTCCAGACTCCAGTCCCAGTGACTGAGCAGATGAAAAGATGGGGGGATTTTAATGGTTTCAGGACAAGTTGTTTCTGCTATAGAAGCTGGGGGTTTTTTGGTATGGAAAGGCTTTTTACGTGTTTTTTTTTTCTTTTTCCACCCAGTAAGTGAAAACATGAAACCTGAAACCAACCCCCCACATTTGTCACCTCACAGAGAAGGCTTTGGGGTACTGGGAGAAAGCTGTAAATGAGTCAGGCAGGTTCAGGGTGGGGGGAAGGGGGCTGCCTCTAGGCACCCGTTTCATTAACACTTCTGATCTGAGCATGGCCATCAGGTGACAGATGATAGGGGATAGGAAAGGGCTTCCTTCCCACCATGCTCTTACCCCAAACACAGCAGAAGACAGGTCCTTGGCTCTGTTCTGGAGCAGACTCTTACTATGTCACAGAAGTAGAGGGCTTCAGACTCTGTGACTGACCAGCACTAGCTTGTTCCTCATGCTAGAGGAAACAGCCATTGCTCTGTTACTAACTAGAGCCACGCAGGAAAATGGACCAGGAGAGCTGACACAGCTGGGACAGAACCTCCCAAATGTCATGAGGATGGGCCAGGAACACAGAGCAGGGAGATTGCTTATTAAGGCAGTCTGAAGAAACAGGAGAGATACTTTTCCTCTGACCAGGGTAGTTTAGAAAAACAAGCACAAACATGAACAGGGCAGCCTCTTCTGGTTTCCTAAGTCTCATAAGTGGACTTAAGTACACTTTCTCTAAGTATCTATTTATTTATTTATTGGCAATGCTGGGGTCTGAACCCAGAGCCTTGCACATGCTTCCTAAGTGCTCTACCAACGAAGTCACATGCCCAGTCATGGGCTTGGGAGTAGCTCTGTTTCTCCTTGTCTTACAGCTACTCTCATCCTTCCCTACACATTCTGCTGCAGATCCAGGAGCTGGTGGGAGTCCTGCCAGCAGGGAGGCCCCATGACCTGGCAGCAAGAGAGAGAGTGCACCCTTTAACCCCAGAGGGCAGCTATGCAAGCCCAAGGAACCTGCCAGCTCAGCTTCAAGATGGGATTTCAGGTCCGCCCCCAACTCCACCATTCACTGGCTGCTTCGGGCCAGGACTCCCACCCAAGGTTCCACTCACCCTTCCCCAATACCCAGTGCATGAGGCTCCAGGAACTGGCAAGCTGAGGGCGTGAGGAGGAAGGAGCCCAGCACCACACACCTACTTGCCTCACTGCTTCAAGTCCCAACAGGCCCTGGCCTTGCCAGCCCCCACAGGCAGGAGCAACAGCCTGCACGTTGGCTGCCTTCCCTGCTGGAAGACATGCGGCTCTAATTGTTCGGTGACCCACAGCCAGTAAGTAGCACAGGGAGAGATCAAGCCACAAACACTCCACACTGCACAGAGGGGACCCCTACCATGTCCTGCAGAATCACCTCTAGGGAAACTGAGATTCTGAGACTGCTCTGAAAAAGACCAATGTTCCCTATACCATCCTCACCAGCAAAAGGAAGGCAAAGTCACATTAATCACACTCAGGGAAAAGAAAACCTTTCTTCATGAGAGGCTTTCCCTCATGGCTGCTTTGGTAGCTCACACTTATAATCCCAGCTACTCAGGAAGCAGATTGAGAAGATCATAGTTTGAGGCCAGCCAGAACAAAAAGTGAGACGACCCCCTCCTCCTCATTTCAAAAAGTAAGTTGGGTATGGTAGTGCATGCCTATGATCTCAGCTAGAGGAAGACACAGGTTAGGAAGTCTGTGATCCAGGCTGGTCCCAAAACAAAACCAAGACCCTGCCTGGAAAAATAATTAGAGCAAAACTGGCTGGGAATGTGGTTTAAGCATAAAGTGCCTGCCTAACAAGCACAAGGTCCTGAGTTCGACCCCAGTATTATCAAGAGTAAAACAAAAATGTTTAATGATATTAAATATCCGCCCTCCCCCCCCCCCCCCCACACACACAGTAAGCAGAGCTTCAGACAACACAGTGTGCCACAGTAGGTGAACATCAGCTTTTCCATGAGAATCAGCCCAGGGAAGGGGCAGCAGCTCCACCTGCTGGGGCCTTTCCCAGCCTGTCACCAGGAACCAGTTTCTTCTACATCATAGATTTTGTGGTGTTCAAGAACAAAGCGAGGGCTTGACATACTTTCCTACTTGGTCAAAAAGCCCAAAAATATGACCATAACTGAAGACTGAGCCAAGCACATTGATTCCCTAGGGCAGTTCCAGGGGTTCCGTGGGCCCCACATAGCACATAGAACTGTACTTTGGAGACTTGGCTTATGCAGGAACCCTGAACCAATGCCAGTCCAAGAATCTTTCCACTTCGCAGGCTGTCCATAGCCCCTTGGCACAGCCAGTTATATGCTATGAATAACCCAAACCACCCCAAAGCTGGGAAGGAAAGCACCAAGAAAACCCTCCCCAATGGCCCACGAATCTAGGGTCCCAATGAACCAAAGTATCAAACCTCTAGTCTAGTCTCAGAACCCTTGAGGCAAAGCCTATCAGGTATTATTTAGAATCCTTGGGCCAGAGGCAGCCCTGGGTGTCAAAGCAATTCAGGACACCTAGCCTCATTCTCTTGCTTCTGATTCCCTCCAGCCTGAAACTTGTTTCAGAAGTTAATAGGATGGACTCTCCAGCTCCTTTTGGTGTGCACATGGCCCGGTCAAGCATCTCCATTTGTGTGCATGCTAGATGTATAGGTATACCCATACCTGCTTCTGAGGCCCTAGTTATTGGTGCTTTGTGCATCTGTGAACGTGACAGCTTATGAAGTGCACCTTTGAGTAAATGCACACTTCATGAGAAGGCATTTAGCCATATTCCCAATCCTCTCCCACCCTCCTACCCAGCAACGGCAAGTACCAGAGCAGCAGTACTCAGCTGTGGATCTGGAAATACATCATTCCATGGCATCTAAGACAACTGTGAACCACATTCATGAACCACTTGGAAAGCCTCAACCTTTCCTTTCACTCTGGCTTCTTGGAGCCTCCCAGGCCCTGTCTAAATCCCAGTGATGAGTCTGGAACTCCAATTAGCATTGGCTGAGCTCAGGCACCTCTTGAGAATGGAGTGTGCCTCCTTCTTCAAAGTAAAAGCTGCTTATTTCTGCTCCCCTGGCCTTCATTTTCAGGGCCCTAGCTATGAAACAGTGTACCACCCTGAGGAAACAGGCTTTCATTCTACATTTTAAATAGAAACCTCACAGTCATGGGCACTTGTTAAGTATTAACCCTAATTTTTCCCAAACTCTTACAAATCCACATACAGCTGTCCCTCCTCCAGAGGGTGAAGTGTGAGCAAGCTTCCCAGAACCCTGTCCCCTTTTCTCCCACACTTGCTCTAAGCATGCTCAGTCCTGTTCTGACTGGCCTGGGCCTACCATCCCTATAAGGGCAAAGAAGGGAAGGGTGGAACCCCGGGAAGAGAACGAAGCAGCCTAGTAGAGCCTGGGGTCTATGTGCTCAAGGGAAGCCATTTAGTCTTGGAACTAACAGCTGGTAGAAAAAGTGTTCTGTTTTTGTTTTGTTTTGTGCTGGTACAGCGGCTTGAATTCAGGCCTCGTACTTTCACTTGGTTTTCTCCACTCAAGGATGGTGCTCTGTCACTTGAACCACACCTCTGGCTTTTTGCTGATTAGAAATAAGAGTCTTAGGGCTGGGAATGTGGCCTAGTGGTAGAGTGCTAGCATACATGAAGCACCACACATACAGAAACACCTGGAAGCGGTGCTGTGGTTCAAGTGCTAGAGTGCTAGCCTTGAGCAAAAGGAAGCCAGGGACAGTGCTCAGGCCCTGAGTTCAAACCCCAGGACTGGCAAACAAAAACAAAAACAAGAAATAAGAGTCTCACAGAATTTCCTGTCTGGACTGGCTTCAAACCATGATCCCTAGACCTCAACCTCCTGAGTAGTTAGGGTTACAGAAGCAAGCAACTAGTGCCCAGTTTCTGTTCTGTTTAGATGTCAGCTTCATTGATAAGAGAAATAGGTATGTCTTATGGGTTCCTAGTTCCATGAGTTTCTACCTTCAGATGTAAAAGAAAAAGCCAAGCACCAGAAACTCATGCCTATAACCCTACTCAAGAGGCAGAGATAAAAAAAGATTACCATTTGAGGCAAGCCTGGGCATAAAAGTTCATTAGCTGCCATCTCCAAAATAGCCAACTGCAAACAAGGTTGGAGCAATAGCTAAGTGGTAGAGCACCAGCCTAGCAAATTACAAGCCCTCATTCAAACCCTGATACTACCAAAAAGAGAGAGGGGAAAAAAAAGAGTAAGAGAAAAAAATTAACCTTGGATAAAGGTACCTGAATAAATGGTAATAAAATCAGTCTAGAACACCAATTACTAAATACAATTATTTTAATTTTCACTATGAGCCTATATGTTGCTTTTGAAAAAGTAAGAGATGTATCACAATGGAAAGGAGCTGATCTAATTAAAAACTAGGCCATAAAACATACTGTAATTACAACTACAAAACACATATAAACAAAACCTGATGCCCAGCTTTATAAATGGAGGAAATAAAGCAAATTGTGCATGGTAGTTGTTCAGCTCATAGCTCTAGCTCCTAGAATTCGGTAAATATTTGTTGCTCTTGTGCAATATTGGGTTAAAAAACAAGACTGATTTCATAATCCACAACAATGCCATGGGGGAAGGTACTTTAATGTTCATAGAAAGGCATCCACTACCAGACTGACAAGAAACCATACTCACAAACAGAAAACAAGTTATTTCAAAAACAATGTATTGTTGATGTGGAATGACAGGGCTATTTTATAACTCAGCGTTTTCGACAATGCTGAAATCTATAAATAGCTGGGGAATTTACTGTTTCTTTCTTCACCTTCACCTTCTTAGTTTTATCCTGTAGGAATAAAAAGATGATCAGTAAACAGAAAAAGAAGCCTTGTGAAGCAGAAAATCTGAAAAGCTTTCAGAAAAAGCCTCTAAGACAGCCTTCGAAGTTGAGAGGGCATGGAGCCCTCCTGCCCTGGGCACCACTGTACGCAACAAGTAGCCCTCCCCCAAACCTCCAGACAGTACTGTACTGGCTAAGTGCTGTCCGAGGAGCACCCAGAGAAGTGCTCAAATAACTGTTGCATTTAAAATTCTAATTCTCATTCTCTCACAGAACCCCAGTTGAGAAAGACTGACCTCAATGATCTGCAAGGCTAAAGAATCTGACATTTAGAAGAGTAATAATATGAAAGAGGCATCTTCTATTCCTTAGCTCTGCTATTTAACTACACAATGTTGTCTATTTTTAAACACCAATGAGTGACATGCACTGTTTTGTTAACCTGTTTAAATGTTACGGGAGCTGCTCATAAGCTATAAAGTTCATATGCTACCCGATCCTACCCTTTGCTGTTCCAAGGCACTGACTAATAACCCCCTTATTACCTTCTTAATCAAGGAACATTTCCACACTGTCAGAGTAAGAAACACTGGCTCAAACCACTGCCCCTAAGGAGCAGACATTTTCACTGGGCTTGATTTACACACAGCTGAAATTCAGCCTCAGTTAAGACCTTTACAAGGAGAGAGAGGGAGAGAGCGTGTGCCAAAGGCTCTCTGTACTCACCATAAGATCTTTGCGTGTTTGTATTTTCTGTGCAATAACGAACAATTTTTTCTCTCGTTCAATCCGCTGCGTCAAGCAACTATACTGCTTTTGCCTTTCTTTAGCTATCCGCTACAGAAGAAACACATATATTTTTCAACAAAATAATTATCAGGCAAAAATTAATAAGAAACTAGTTCTTAGGCTACAAATGAAACCCAAATGCATAAATGGTTTCATAGACTCCCTTCCTTATTCCAGAATTAATACAATGTCACTACTATAAAGTTGGCAATAGAAACATCACATTCTAGACCTGAAAGAATGTTGCGGACTATCTTATTGAAACTTGTCATTTAATGAAGTCTAGAAAAGAAAAATAACTGCCCAAAGGACACACAGTTCACCTGCAGCAGTCATGACTGTCCTGATTCCCCTAAACCAAGAATGTTCCCATTGCTGTGGTATGCTAAGCTTTTTCAACCTCTGTATAAGCACCTCAGTTGTTACCTGAGATGATGGCAGCAATGTACCAGAGATCCTAAACAAAGTGAGCAGAGAGTAGTCGAAAAGCCTTGCCATGGTTGATGCCTGAGACTCTCAGAAGTCAGATGGCAAAAGGGTATTTTTTTTTTGGCCAGTCCTGGGCCTTGAACTCAGGGCCTGAGCACTGTCCCTGGCTTCCTTTTGCTCAAGGCTAGCACTCTGCCACTTGAGCCACAGCGCCACTTCTGGCCGTTTTCTGTATATGAGGTGCTGGGGAATTGAACCCAGGGCCTCATGTATACGAGGCAAGCTCTCTTGCCACTAGGCCATATCCCCAGCCCCAGCAAAAGGATATTTCTTTCACAGGAGCTGACCTGAGAATAATCAATGCTAATGTGTCCTCAGAAGCCATTGGTTCCTTCAGTTTGGGGGAATCATAAAACCTCTAAGAAACAGATCAAACAATGGACTTTTCTTGAGATAGAATGGCAGATTACATACATATCCCTTATCCCAAAGGATCAGCGCTATGGATTTTGAATTTTAGGGGTTTTGGAATGCTTGCACGTACATAATACCTATCTTGGGCATGAAACCCAAGATACCTGTACACAAAGTTTATTTACATTTCATGTATTCCTCCCATACAGCTTGTAGATAATCTTGCACATTTTCAGTATATCTGAATTCTGACTGTGACCCATCATATGAAATCAAGCACTCTTTTTTTTTTTTTTTTTTTGGCCAGTCCTGGGGCTTGGACTCAGGGCCTGAGCACTGTCCCTGGCTTCTTTTTGCTCAAGGCTAGCACTCTGCCACTTGAGCCACAGTGCCACTTCTGGCCGTTTTCTGTATATGTGGTGCTGGGGAATCGAACCCAGGGCCTCATGTATACAAGGCAAGCACTCTTGTCACTAGGCCATATCCCCAGCCCCTTGTCATCATATGAAATCAAGTATGGAATTTTCCACTTGTGGTACCATGTTAACACTCAAAAAGTTTCCAATTCTGGTGCATTTTGGGTTAAGAATGCTCAACCTGTTATAAGTATTTGTGCAAAATTTCAGTGTGGGAGGTGAGTGTTCATAGATCTCCTAAAGCCCATTCATGGATTGTTCACCCACTCCAAGTTCCAGACTTGCAATCCACCCACAAGCAGTCTCATAACACAATCTGAACGAAACAATACAAACAAAAATGGCAAGATCTAAACCTTCATAACTTCTAAGAACTATGATGGTGAACTACTCTCCACAGGAGTTCAGAACAATAATTTCTTTAAGGACTACCACCATACTTGGGAAGTGTCAGCAACACAGCTAATTGAAAATACAACTAATTGACAAACAGGGTTATCACAAGAACACTAGTCAGCCGGTTCCTCAGCTGGAAGTGTTATCTTCATAAAGAGGAATATTACTGGGCTCCAGACTTCAACGACTCACCCATTCTAGCATAGTCTCACAGCAGTGGTTTCAGACAGCTTTTGTTTTCACTTTATTGCACAGACTGTCAAATTTATGGGATTACCCAATATAGTCAAACTAATTAGGGGTATTTATATTACTAAAGCAAGTTTAGCTGCTTCTGAGCGAGAGAAACTGCTGTGAAATTAAACATTGGAAGCAAAACTGATGCAGTGTAAATGATTCAAATCAAAACAGAACAGCTGTCTGCTTGAAACACATTGACAGCATTTTTTTTTTTCAAATGAATCAGTCAGAAGTGAGAGTTCAACTCCAGAAGGCTTTGGGGAAAAGCGTATCTGCTTCACAACTCAGTTAAATAATGGAAAGCACCATAAAGAAGTCAACATAAAATTTTGGTTACAAATACATGATGTGGGGGGCTGGGAATGTGGCTTAGAGGTAGAGTGCTTGTCCGGCATGCACAAAGCCCTGGGTTCAATTCCTCAGCACCACATAAACAGAAAAGGCCGGAAGTGGCACTGTGGCTCAAGAGGAAGAGTGCTAGCCTTAAGCAAAGAGTCCAAGCCCCAGGACTGGCCCCCCCTCCCCAAAAAAAAGAACATGATGTGAAGGACCTCCTAATATGTATATTCACTGCTAAAGGTTCAGTATCAAAACACTAGATACCACATATGTTAAGCATCAATGCTCCCTCCTTATTCTGCATTTTTTAAATGTTGGTGATAGGCACCTATCACCAATTAAACACTAAAAAGCTAGAGGTGGAGCTGTGGTTCAAGTGGTAAAGCATCAGCTGTGAGCAAAAAAGCTCAGGGACAGTGCCCAGGCCCTGAGTCCAAGTCCCAAGACTGGCACAAGTGTATGCAGACACACACACACACACACACACACACACACACACACCACACAAAGCACAGGATCAGGGTTGGATTCAAACCAAGAACCTAAGCTCCTGACCATGACTGGGTCACATGTCTTCGAGCCTTAGATTCTAAGGAACCCTTCCCCACTTTCACCCCAATCATCAAATCCTCCTTCCAGTATGCTAAGATAGTGGAAAACACTATCAGTGGCCAAGAAAAATAAAAACAAAAACATATAAAAGACTCAAGATTCTTCCAAACTCCCAGCTGAGTAAAATGGGGAAAATTACCTTAAGTCGGGTCTGATGAGTAACTCCTTTCACTTTTTCCTTTTGCAGCGTTTCTATCCTGGGTCTATTAAATACTCTGTCGACCAGTTCCGGGGCTGTTTGCAGGTGAGTAGCAATATCAAACTGTTCAACTAAAATTCAAGACAAATGTTAAGGCACCGTTCATCTGTACACTGGACCACAATAGTATTATGGCAGGTTGTCCCAGAAACCTTCAAACATTTCATACCTTCCTTTTTGGTATCAAAAAAGAACACATGCTTATTTTGCTGCTTCCCTTGGAAATCCAGCAGATGGAGCTCTGATTTCAGTCTTTCAATTTTCTAGAATACAGAATGTGGTCTTTCTTTAAATTGGGCTTTTCTGCAATCTCAAAGATTTTTACAAAAGCTTAGAACATTTCATATTATTATTATTGACAGCTAATCAAGAATTCATTTCACCCTTCAAAAGGAGAGGAAAACCAAAATTTTATCAATAACCAACCAATTTATCATATGCCAGGCTAGACATTCTACAAAACTCAATCTTACAATCGTCCTATAAAATAGCAATGAACAAATTTACCCATAGCTTTGGGGCTTACAAATGGCAGAGCCAGAATCTAACCTACATCTGTCTCATTCTCAAATTTGAACTCTACTCTCCATATGTTTACTTCTAAATCTTACAACAATCAAGCATACTATAGGCAGGCACTCTACCACTTAAGCCACACCCTCCCCCCCACCACCACCAATAAAGCATACTGCAAATGCCAGAAGGAATCATTTGGTAACCTGAAATTAATGGATTTCTTTCCTTTCTCAGCCAAAACATCAGAGTAAAGAATTAATTATTACCTTAGCTTCTGCAATCCTTTTCATTTCTATGTATTTGACATCCTGAGTTCTCATCAGCTTTAGCTGTTCTGGAGTTACTTCTTCCTTAGTCTCCTTAATAATATGAACTCCATCCTAAAAACCAAATTTAAAAGATACATTCCCTATTAGAATATGATCATTAATAAGTTATTGGCACAGTTCATGATTAGAACAAATAAATCCAATGCTGCCTTACGTACAGTAACCCACAGCGCTAAGTACGTTCTCTGCACCCCTCTAATCATCTACTCTCAGAAAACTCCAAGTGTAAGACAACTTGCACACAGAAGGAGGAATCACGCTATTCAAGAAGGGGCAGATCTGTCTTTAACAGAGCACCTGGACCAACTGCAAAAGGGTTAAATTAAAGCCAAGGATCCTTCCTCTCCATAGCCTTCCTCACCTTTATTTTTTTTCTTTTCTTTTCTTTTGCCAGTCCTGAGGCTTGAACTCAGGGCCTGGGCACTGTCCCTGAGCTTCTTTTTGCTCAAGGCTATCACTCTACCACTTGAGCCACAGCGCCACTTCTGGCTTTTTGTTTATATGGTGCTGAGGAATTGAACCCAGGGCTTTGTGCATGCTAGGTAAGCAATCTACCACTAAGCCACATTCCCAGCCACACCCTTATTTTCAAGAAATTAAGGAACAAAACACCAACTGATTCACTTTGTACCCACCTGGAGCTTAACCCGAGTCATTTTATAATAGAATTCATCTGGATTTTTTTCAAGAGCCTTCTTCCGAAGAGCTCTGAGGAATTCTTGTTTTTTATGATAGTCACTAAAAAAAAAAAAAAAAAAGGTTAAATGAGGTTCCTTGGGGATGGAGGGCAACAAAACACACACACACACACACACACAGAGCAAACAGACTTTACAAGCATTTAGAAGTTAATATAAGCTGGGAATGGTACGAGACTAAGGTAGGAGAATCACAAGTTGGAGGCACCAGCCTGGACTACACAGCAAAACTTTGTCTTAAACCCCTAAAAGTTCATACAAACAAGAAATCCACATTCCACTGATCCAAGTTCCACTGAGTTAGGCTGGTGTCTCTGGAGGGTACATAATCACCTTTCCCAATGGCATCTAGAATGAACTGTTCCTATCCCGCAAAAATCTTTGTGCCATTTCTATTACAATGGACACCAAAGGAAGCCCCAATTCTCATTGGGCTAAAAAACTACTACGGGTTCTGATACAAGTTTTGGCACCAAATAACCAGTATGATTCAGAAACTGTGTACCATCAGAGCCAAATGACTAGAGTGGTGGATTCTGCAGCCACACTGTGCGAGTTCGAATCTGAGTTCCTCCTTCACGTCTAGCTGAGTAACTGTTAAGTTAGTATACTGTTCTGTATCCCAGTTTCATCTACAAAATGAGTATAAGCAGCAACCTACCCCCCCAGAAGGTTGTTGGAAGAAGAGATGAACGTAAAAACACAAATCCCTTGGAACACTGACACGCCCAGTCACAACACATGCTTTTTATGAAGAAAACCCTACACAACTCTGGGACCAACACCAGGAGCATAAGAAGGGTCTCAGCTGATACATACAGCTATCATATAACTATTAGCCCTTTGCAAATGAGGTGCTAAGGGGCCAGGGATATGGCCTAGTGGCAAAAGCGCTTGCCTCACAAATGAGGTGCTAAAGAAAGAGAAAAATGGGCATAATTGTTTTTTAAAATGTTTTCTAAGTTCATTATCACCCACACACAGGCTCATGAATCCATCTTTCACATATCTTCATTCCACTCCACACACTGTGATGTAAGGGACACAACAAATGGGACTTTAGAACCTATCTGATACTTCAGGAAAAGGGGAAAAAAGTGATTCACCATTTGGTTCAAACATAGACAGAGGGCAAATCAAAACCCAAAACCAGTAAGAGAAAATGATCTGGAGCAACACAGTAAAAATGATTTATAACGCAGCTAGTTTACAGAGAAGTTTGGGGAGAGAGAAATATCCAGCAGACTTCCAGAGCTTGGGCCATTTTTATCAATGGCAGGAATTTTTTCCAGTTGGACATGGCATTCAGTTGCAGTGCAGGAAAGTTGTAAGCTTTCTTGGCAACACCCCTGCCAAAAAGGCCAGACTTACTCTGCACGAAGTTTGTAATCTTTCTTTTTCTCCAAAAGACCCAGATGTTTTCGAAAGCCAGGCTAGAAGACAAAAGGCATACATTTAACCTTAGTTTCTCCAGAAAACACATGTTCAAATCAGCGTGACATCTGATGGGACCAATTCTGCAGTGCCCAGTAAATCTGTGTCCTTGGAGCCAACCCATTACTATGTTCTTCCCCTTCCCCCTAACTGGACTCTGCCCAGGATGAGAGGGACTATACAGGCGCCAGACAGGTCACAAGCACTGCCATAGTACGTTTCTTGGCCTATTAAGGTCAGAGAAAGGCAACAATGACTCGGCACTAAGCAAGTGGTTGCCAGTTGTACTAAAATTACTACCAACTTAATCCAAGGGCTTAAAAACTACTACGAGAGAAAAACATAGTAACAGGAGGCAACTGTGGTAAGGACACTAAATTTAGTCTGGAGAATTAGGTTCGAATCCAAGCTTTACCTCTTCACAGCCTGTGACCTTGGGCAAGTCACTCAACTTCTTTGAGCTGCTATTTCCTAACTGTAAAATGAGATGGGTAAAGCCAGGTGTGGTGAAGTCTAAGGCAGGAGGATAGCCAGCCTGAGCTACATGGCTCACTTCTGTAGTCCTAGTTACTTAGGAGGCTGAGATCTAAGAATCATGGTTTGAAGCCAGCCTGGGCAGGAAAGTCTGTGAGACTCTTTACCTCTAATTAATCACCAAAAAGCCAGAGGCAGAGCTGTGGTTCAAAGTAGTAAAGTGTTAGCCTTGACTAAAAGAAGCTCAGGGACAGTGCCCAGGCCCTGAGTTCAAGCCCCAGGACCAGCCCCCCCCCCAAAAAAAAGAGAGAAAAAGGAGGGGACTCATGGTACTTAGTTCTCAGGATCCAGGGAGCCCTTGTAAGTGGCAGAGCCTATATACATGGCATGTCACATGGCAGGTGTTCAGTTTACACTGTGTCACCAGGAGTGGAGGTAGAGGTGGGGGGTGTTTTTTGCCAGTCCTGGGGCTTGAACCCAGGGCCTGGGCACTGTCCCTGAGCTCCTTTTGCTCAAAGCTAGCACTCTACCACTTGAGCCACAGCACCACTTCCAGGTTTCCCTGTGTATGTAGTACTAAGGAATCGAATCCAGGGCTTCACACATGCTAGGCAAGCACTCTACCATTAAGCCACATTCCCAGCCCCATTGCAATTTTTTTTTTTAAAGTAGTGATCCCTTGTGGGCTGGGGAAATGGCCTAGTGGCAAGAGTGCTTGCCTCGTATACATGAGGCCCTGGGTTCGATTCCTCAGCACCACATATACAGAAAATGGCCAGAAGTGGCGCTGTGGCTCAAGTGGCAGAGTGCTAGCCTTGAGCAAAAAAGAAGCCAGGGACAGTGCTCAGGCCCTGAGTTCACAGCCTAGGACTGGCCAAAAATAAAATAAAACAAAATAAAGTAGTGATCCCTCATCCATTGCAGGAGTTACGTTCCAGAGATCCCCATGATCGGTGAAAATCCTCAAAGTAGCGATAAGTGAATCATGATATAACAAGAGATGACTACATAATGCTGCTATTTTGCAGATTTTCACCAATTGTGGGGGTCTCTGGAACATAAATCCTGCAGCAGGTGAGGGATCACTGTACTGTTCTTCTTGTACATTTAGTGCAAGGTATGGGAGAAGACCATGAATGACGGAAAGGGCTTTCTCAGACAGACTAAGCATAGAGGGTACAGGGTTAAATTACCTTTCAACAAACTGCCATTCACTAGAATACTATATAGGAGGCTCTATGCTAGCTGTTTTTGCCTCCTATATCATCATAATGGAACACATTACAAAGCAATGCACTTTGTGTGTTACATCATCTCATTGAATCCCCATAATTACAAAAAGGAAGCAAAACACACAGTTTTATCAATTTTCCAGAAGGCAAATAAAGATTATCTATGCAAGAGTGCAGAACCAGGAAATAGCAAATCCAACTCCCAAGCCCACTCTGTCTGGGCCAACCAGGACCTCACACATTGCACTACTCTATCCTCCTCTGTTCTGAAGACTCTTGATGCTGAGAAAGTACATGCAGTTCTCTACTGTTTAAACCTGTATTTAAGCCTGTGAGGGTTTTTGTTGTTTTTTTTTTTTTTTTTTTTGGTGCCAATCCTAGGGCTGGAAATCAGGACAGAGGCCACTTGGTCCTTGAGCTTCTTTTGTTCAAAGCTACAACTCTACAACTTGAGACAGTTCCACTGCCAGTTTTCTGGTTGTTAACTGGAGGTAAGAGTCGCATGGATTTTCTGGCCTGGGCTGGCTTTAAACTGTGATCCTTAGATCTCAGCCTCCTGAGTAGCTAGGATTACAAGTGTGAGCCATCAGCGCCTAGCTTTAGGTAGAATTCTTTTTTTTGCCAGTCCTGGGCCTTGGACTCAGGGCCTGAGCACTGTCCCTGGCTTCTTTTTGCTCAAGGCTAGCACTCTGCCACTTGAGCCACAGCGCCACTTCTGGCCATTTTCTATATATGTGGTGCTGGGGAATCGAACCCAGGGCTTCAAGTATACGAGGCAAGCGCTCTTGCCACTAGGCCATATTCCCAGCCCTAGGTAGAATTCTTAACAGTCACCTTTACCACCTGTTCTCTTTCAAGAGATGCAACTCCACACCTCTTCATCAGAAGATAAGCTTTTATTGTAAATACAGCCAAGAAACTTAAGGGTCAAAAGAACAGCACAAAGCAGAATTCTCAAAATCTTCTGGCACAGACACACACCTATAATCCTAGCTCCAAGGGAGTTGCAGAGGCAGAGGTCTGAGTCTGACCCAAAACCAAAATGAGAGACTATCTAGAGAATAACTAAAGCAAAAAGTAACATGGGGGCTGGGGATACAGCTTAGCAGTAGAGTGCTTGCCTTGCATGCATGAAGCCCTGGATTCGATTCCTTAGTACTATGTATACAGGGAAACCTGCAAGTGGTGCTGTGGCTCAAATGCTAAAGTGCTAGCTTTCAGCAAAAAGAAGCCAGGGACAGTGCTCAGGCCCTGAGTCTAAGCCCCAGGACTGGTTTAAAAAAAAAAAAGAAAGAAACATGGATAAGGTCCTGAGCTCAAGTCCAGAGTTTCATCCTCCCTCCTAACAAAACAAAACAGAAAAAATCCTAAGATCTGTCATGGTTGACGTGTTGTTATAGAAGAAAACCTGATATTGCCTATGTAGTCTTCCATATAAGGTATTTTCAGTTTTCCCCAACTGCCTCACTAAAGGAAGAAGGGGATAAACTTTGGAGTATCTAAACAGGGAATGTTACAGTCACTGTGTTCCCTCTCCTTCCCACAATACCCTTCAATTCCTGTAGACACTCTGCCATAACCAGCCTTCAAAGCTCCTCTCTTACTTCAAATCTTCTTGAACAGTGACTAAGGATATACCAATCTCTTTAAGCATCAGATTCCTACTTGTAAAACAGGGTAACATCACACTTCACAGGGATATATTACCACCTTGTAAAGCATGTAGGGATGTGCCTTGTATGTTGCAATGTTTGAGATATGTACCTTTTTGTGGGGACTGGTGGTTCTTGCCTGTAGTCCCAGGAGTGGGGAGGCTGAGACAGGAGCATAACAACTTCCAGGACGGCCTGGGCTACATACACAGTGAGAACCTCTCCCAACCAGTCAACCAAGTGATGGCTTTGCCTTGAAAGGCAACTGCTCTCCAAGTCCAACAAATTTTACCATGGAGCTCCCTCATCATCTCAACCCCTTACCACATATATTCCACATTAGGAATACATGTGCCATCTCTTATAAAGTTGCATCATTATATATCTTCTAGTAGTCTCTGGATTCAACACTTGGGGGTAACTTCTTGCTTTGCCATTCACCAACTTTACCTGTATGTCTTTGGGCAAAGTACTTGTCCAAGCCTTCCTTTCCTCATCTGTTAACATGAGCTACTTGTAAATAATTTTTGTGAGTTCAATGTAATGAGAAGGCATTCTGTACTTTCAAGAGGTCTTAGGGGTTGTTTTTGTTGTTGTTTGCCAGTCCTCCAGCTTGAACTCAGGGCCTGAGCACTGTCCCTAAGATTCTTTTGCTCAAGAATGGCCCTCCACCACTTGAACCACACTGCCATTCCTGGCTGTTTGTTTAGATGGTACCAAGGAATCAAACCGGCTTCGCTAGGCAAGCACTCTACCGCTAAGCCACATTCCCAGCTCAAAGAAGTCCTTCCTAGTTCTATACCATCAGTCAGCTGTACACCTTGAGATACAAACTACCCGACTGCTCCCATCCAAAATGAAGTTGGACTAGATGTCTGTAAGGTTCTTTCTGAAGCAAATATTATGTGATTTCTGACGAAGAAACTAATTCTACATATGTACTTATTTCTGTTCAACTTTTCTCACACGGACATCCTTCTACCCATTTGTCCTGCCTGAATTAAAGGTCTGTAAAATGGCCATCTAACAGTATTATTCTTTCTGATTTTAGTGTCTGTAAATGGTCAAGTCATTCTCTGGGTCTGTTTCACAGGCATAAGCCAAACGTGACAGATCTTCGTGAGCCACAGACCCCAGGCTTGATACCACCACGTTAATAACATCGATGTCCGGTCAATGACCCGTGTATTCTGCCGGTAGCGCTCAGTGTCGGGTGTGAGGTCCAATTCCAGCTTCTGCCTCAACTTGCCAAGGGAAGGCCAGGCATCTGACACACACCATCTCAATCACCCACGGAAACCTCGGCAGGATAGGTCTGACTGTCCCCAAGGGGAAGGGTGGGAGGGGCCTCTCTTCCCACACAGACAGCGGCCCCAAGCAGCCTCGGTCCCTGCGACGCGGGCGTCACCGTGAACATTTCCGTCTATTACGCACGGCAGGCACGCTAGGCCGGGACCGGACCCAGGAGAGGTGAGGGAGTCAGGGCGGGGCAGCTCATAGAGCCCCCCAGCCAGCGCTCGTGGGGCCAATGCGGTCCTACCTGGCTTCGCTCTCGGTGTTCCCGCTGCCGGGACTTAGCCGCTTTGCGAAAAGCCGCTGCCATGGCTTCCTGGCTCCTGGGAAACGTCGACAGACGCCAGTTACCACACCGCCTGGGCCACGACGTCGGTCAGAACTACCGGAAGCAGGCCCGGCCGTGGGAACGTCCCACTTCCGCCAGGAAGCCTATCAGGAGTCTGCTTTTTAGGAACTGCGTCACGAGCTCAGCCCCCCCCAGCTGCTGCTTCTGGGAGATGTAGTTTCTTCTGTGTAGTTACTAAAGCAAAGCCAACTCCTATTCGCCAATGCAGGTCCACACGTCCTGAGACTTAGCCTTAGCGCTCCGCCTCGCGCGGGCACCTGGGAACACGTGGTTTGGGCTTTGCCTCTGGCTGTGCTGTGCCTGTGTGCGCTTGTGTCGTCACCTGCAGCTCTGCCCTAGTTGCATTATTTACGCGGTACATTTAAAACTAGGATCAATGTGAATCCTAGAGTTTACCAGGAAAATGCACTCTGTGAAGAGACAAGTGGTCTTAAAACCATATTTGGCTCTGCTACTGATTTACTGGCTCTGAGACTTTGAGCAAGTTTGACTTTATTGAGCCTCGTTTTTCTAACCCATAAAAGGCAGATAATAATAGCATGCACGTTGTGCCTCATAGGGCTGTCGAGAGCACAAAATTAAAGAATCGTGTCTATAGGCAGGGCAGAAGAGAATCACCTAATGGCAGTAGTTTCAAAGTTCTGAGTCACTCATACCCCGGAGGGAATGGCTGGTAGGCTGGCTGGCAAAATGTGTGTCAACATACTATGTAAGGGTTAAGACTGAATCATGGAGTATTATTCTGATCCTGATACTAGCCAAAGAAAAGTTAGCTTTGCTGAACATCAAACTCCTCATCTGCAAAACAGCATAATACTATAACCACAAGATTGTTGTGAAAGTTGAATGAAATATGTTTGACCTGCTTAACTCAACCTGATAACAAGTTCACAATACAAATGAAGGTATCATGGTTGTGTTTAGTGTTTTTTTGTGCCAGTACTGGGGTTTAAACTCAAAGTCTAGGCCTTGTCGCTTAGATTTTTTTTTGCTCAAAGCTGGAATTCTACCACCTGAGCTACAGCTCCACTTTTAACTTTCTTATGGTTAACTGGAGAAAAGAGTCTCATGGACTTTCCTGCCTGTGCTGGCCATGAACCAGGATCCTTAGACATCAGCCTCCTGAGTAGCTAGAATTTCAGGCGTGAGCCACTGACACCAACTATCATTTCTTTTATCATTTTTAGCCCTGCCTCAAGTTGACAGAGTCAGACAGACAGACAGACAGGAGAGTACAAGTGCTAGACACAACAAAACATCCTGAGGCATTTTGTTTCCTTTCCACTACGTGACTGTCAGCAAGTTCTGTAATTGCATCCATTTCTCCCAACAGTACTTACTTCTCCAGCTGAAAAGGCCTGGGGAAATCCTCTTTTCAGAGTCTCCAGAAATGCCAACTCCAGGGGGCCAGTGGGCATGAAGAGGTGAAAACAGATGAAATATGCTGTGTGACAAGTTGCTCCTACTCCTACACTAAATTCTTGCCCAATGAAGGCATGGATACCACATGCATTAACAAAACTCCATCCCGTTTGTCACCTGCCATTTGAAGACAAGCCCCTTCGTCATCTAGTCTGGGTCCACCTTTCTAGCCTCATATCAGTTAAGAAACTCAGCCAGCAGGCAAAGCCATCAGACAATTCAGGTGGCAGCCCTAGGCACTGGTCTGAAGTCTTAGCCACTTCCTCTGAATAAGTATTGACCAAGAAAGGCAGAAGAAGCCATCTCTGCACTGCAGGTGGGAGACTCTAGAGTCAGCCCCAGATTGAAATTGAAATTGCACAACTATCACCTGTTGACTTATTGGTTAAAGCCATATTGTCAAAAGGCTCAGGCCTTATGTCCTTCCCCATCTTCTCTGTAAACCACCTCACATGGTTTTTGTAAAGACTGAAGGAGGCTATGAGTAAGCATGGTACCCTGCAAAGTCAGCATTTAACCATGTTCTCTCTGTGTTCCTCTCTCCCATGCTCTATGAAAATAATTAATTTCAATATCTACATGTATCTGGGCAATTTGAAAGAGGATATCGGCTAAGCCTTGAGATCTCCAAGGGCTCTAGGTATTGCAGTGGTAAGGGCGAGCAATACACCAAGGAAGAAAGGATATTTGCTCACAGGAGGAAGGCGGGCTTGTGGTTTGCAGACACCAGAGAGTGACTCAGCACACAGAGCAAACCATGCGAGGCCTGTCAGCACTGACCAAGGCTTGCTTTTGAAAATTCTTGCAAGATGAGAGGATAGGCTGAGGGACTCTGAGCATGAGATAGGGAAGAGTGTGTTGTCCTGGGCAAAGAAAAGACAACCAGATACCACTTACCAAAGGCTCACTATCCAGCACCCAGGCCCTGCTTCCAACTCTTGCTCAGACACACCTGTTTCCTAGGGAGGGGGAGAGGACAGATTGGGGACAGGAACAGGGAGTCCATGTGGCTGATCCTTGAACTCCCTGGGGCACATCTTCCTAGGCCAATGGAAATATAGTGAGCAGGGAAATGTGAGCCCACTGGGGAGGTGGAAATAGAGAGGGGAAAGGTCATAAGTCCCCCTGCCCCAGGCCAGCCTCTCTCCCCATGGCTGACTGAGCCAGAGGTCTAACTTTCTGTGACCTCTAGATTCCAAGTTTAAGCAGCAGGACTTTATAAACACTTGATCCTGAAAGAGACCGAGTTCCCACATACTGAAGACCTATTGTGTGCCCTGGCTCTTAGCATAGTGACAGGAGACAGAGTCAACCACTTAACAGATGAGGAGAAAGAGCCCTGCAGAGGTGAAAGGACTATAGATGATAGAGCCTAATAAACTCCACATTGCCAGAAAGGGCTTTGACAGATGCCACTCTGGGTTTGACTAACTTTTCCATTATTAGCTGTGTGACTTTGGCGAATTAATCTGTTAATCCCCACCACCACCATTTTCTCTCATCTCTAAATGTGTGTGTGTGAGTGTATGCATATAAATAGTTAATTAAATGCATTAATGTTTATCAAGTGTTTAGAGGCTGGTACAAAGTAAGAGCTCAGGAAATACAGGCTCTCATTAGGCTGTTCAGCAGAGATTCAAGGTATGAATGAAGAACAGAGATCCCAATACTCTGCCTTTCATCCAGCACCTTTATTGCTCTTATAACCCATCCCTTTTTGATGACTCCCCATCTTTGCCCTCTCCTTACTGCAAAACATCTGCTCCAAACAGAAGGAGTCTTTCCAGAACCACCCATGGCTGGGTCTCCTGTGAGTGCAAGACAAAATCCCAGAGAGGGGCTGGGAAGGTGGTTTAGTGGTAGAGTGCTTGCCTAGCATGTGTGAAGCCCCGGGTTCGATTCCTCAGCACCACATAAACAGAAAAAGCCAGAAGTGGCTCAAGTGGTAGCGTGCTAGCCTTGAGCAAAAAAGAGCCAGGGACAGTGCTCAGGCCCTGAGTTCAAGCCCCAGGACTAGCAAAAAAATAAAATAAAAAATCCCAGAGAAAAGTCCACCCACAGACTGCCTATACCCGCTGAACTCCATAGCAGATGCCTATGGTCCTAACTGGGGAAGTAGGGATCCATGTTGAAATAGTGTCATTCATTCATTCATCTGACATTATTTACATGCCAGCCATTGGCTGTGCTCCCAATGGCAATGCAGTGTTAAAAAAAACAGGACGGCTGGGAATATGGCCTAGTGGCAAGAGTCTTTGCCTCATATGCATGAAGCCCTGGGTTCCATTCCTTGGCACCACATATATAGAAAAAGGCCAGAAGTGGTGCTGTGGCTCAAGATGTAGAGTGCTAGCCTTGAGCAAAAAGAAGCCAGGGACAGCGCTCAGGCCCTGAGTTCAAGTCCCAGGAATGAAAAAAAAAAATAAACAACCCAAATCCGTGCCCTCATGCCACTTACAGTTTAGGCATCAACAATAATAAGCAATTCGTTTAGAAAGGAAACCAGGTCTGGAGGCTTACTTGGGACCTAGAGAACAGATACAGAGGGGCGGGTCTTCGGGAGCCTCAGCGCCCCCAAGGTCCCTGCGTTGAGAGCTTAGGGTCTTGGTGTGCAGGGGAGCCTTCACGGGTATGTGCATCTCCCCTAGATGCTGAGGTGGTTTCCAGGGTTAGTTTGTTGTCTTGTTTTGCAAACAGAACAGCAGAGCCTCCTCCTATCCTCCCCCACCCTTCCAGACTGAAGCTATTTATTCCTAGTGACAAGCCTGAGGATCCCAGGGGGGGTGGCCTCAAAGACCTGGAGGGGCCTTATGTCCCTGGCAGGCGCCAGTCATCTCTCGCAGGCACGCTGACAAGCCAGAGGGTCAGAAATTACAGAGGGTTCCTTCCCTTCTCCGGCGCCCTGCAGCGCCCCAGCCGCTCACACTCCTCACACCCCTCCGGAGAAAGGCTAGGGACTGTAGGGTCTCCCTGAGCCAAGAAAGGTCCCAACTGTCCCAGGCCTGCCCTTCGGAGACAGAGGCAGGACCCCCTCCGTGCCAGGATGCACCCAGAGGTGGGAAGGTGGTTATCCCGGCTATTTATTGTCACTCAGTTACCGAATAAAGCCCTTTCAAGGTCAGGTCCTAGGTGGTGCGTGTTGCAGGGTGAGGGGGTCCTCTCTTCACCCATTTGGTCCCCAGGGCCATGAAAGTAAAATTAAAAAAAAAAAAAAACCAAAAACACAAAAAACCCTTCTCGGGCACCCACTCGGGGATAAGCTGGAGGTGGGAGGGAGGGGCCCCGAGCGCGTGAGGACTCCAGGTCCCCAAAGCGATCCTGTCCCTCCGGGTGCTGCCTGCGCCCCTGGGGGATGGCATTCGGGGGGGTCCCCGGCTGGGGCTTGGGGAGAGGGAGGCCGCCGGGGGCCGGGGCGCCGGCAGCCGGGAAGGTGGGGGAGCCAGGTCGGGCCGAGCCCGAGGGGGACGGCGGGGGCGGGCTGCCGGCCAGCGGGGAGGGGCTGGGGGGGCGGGGGCCCGGGGGGCGGGGCGGGCCCGCGCTCACTTCCTCGGAGCCTCGGGGCCGCGCGCCCACTCGCCCGCGCCGCCCGAGGTAGCCGGTGCCTTGGCCGCGGCTCGCGCCGCCCCGCTCGGCCCCGGTCCCGGCCCCCGCAGGTAGGAGCCGCCGAGGGACCCGGCTGCCTGGCCCGCCCGCGCCGCGCGCGCCCCGATCCCGCGCCCGCTTCGAGGTGAGAGGCCCCCGACCCCCGGCCCGACCCAGCTTCCAGCCCCAGGACCGGCGCCGCGCCGCGGCCGCGGGGTGCAGAGGCCCCACCCGTGGGCAGTCCGCCCCCACCCAGTCCCACCGCGGGCTCCCGGGACACGCGGAGCCCAGGAGCGCGCCCTGCCCCGGCCGCCCGGCGGGGCGGGAGCCGCTGCGAGAGTTGGGCGGGAGAGGGGGTGGATCAAGTTTAAAATCGGAGGGTTGGAGAAACTGAGGCTTCTAGAAAGCCTGTCGAGGGGAGAGACCGAGGCAGACAGGGACACACACCATCGACAGGAGGCTGCCAGAGACCATTCAAACAGGGACCCGAGCTAGACGGACAGAGTTGCTGAGCTAGGAGACCCAAGGCGAGGGATGGAACCGGGTTTTGTGGAGCATTTGGAGAAAAAGCGAAGGGTGTGCTCCCTGAGAACACATAGCCGGGCCCTTCCCGGGGCCTCGAAGGGCCCTGAGGCTGGAGCTTCCTTAGCCTCGTGCTAAATCCGCCTCAGGCCTGAGAGACCTTGCTTGAGACAGATACTCCCGCCCTGCCAGGCCAGGCCGAGATGCTGTGAGATCAAGACCTGGATGCGGAGACAGATAAAGAGGGAGTGGTGGAAACAAGACGTTCAGTCCTTTTGGGACACTGAGACCTAGACATGGGATAGAGAGATGGCGGTCTCCAGAGTGGAGGAAGAAGCTCTTTAGAGATTCAAACAGACCCGGACTTAAAGACGGCAGCCCAAGTGTGCCGAAGAAACGCTGAGTGGAAACTGGGTAGAGCTCAGAGATAAACTTCCAAGAGAGAACCAGGCCTGAAGACGGGGTGGGGAGGGGGTCGTTTACAAAGCTATGGGGAGTCAGGACTCTTACAATCATCCAGAAAGCAGAGGGCCTGAGACTGTAAGAGAGATCAACAAGGAGCCCCATGCACAAAACTCAACCACCAATACAGCCCTAGCTTATTTTTAAACTCAAATCTTGGAAGAGTTGCTTCAGCCCTGGGGGACCCAGGGTGAATGAACTGTTCCTCTATCCCTAGAGCAGCTGCCAAATCTGCTCCCCACCCCTTTTCCCCTAAACTGCTTGGACTTCCAAGCCTTGTGGGGGAGGGAGAGGAAGAGCAGAGTTTGGGGTTAATGCCTGGTAGTGGGGGGGGGTGATGGAGGAGGACTTCTATTTCTCTCCTTAAGTCTGTCAACTCCTAGGAGTTGGGGGAGGGGTCTGCTGTGATTCTGACTCACAGCTGTAGGGCCTGGCCTGGGCCCTCTTAGTGTGTGTACCGTGTGTGTGGTGGTGGGGGTAGACAAAAGGGTTGAGTAGTTGGCATGGGTAATTGGGAAGGCTCCTGGGTGTCTTCCAATCACAGGACTGGCAGGAGGAAAGCTGGGCTCTGGTGTCTCTCCTGTCTGCCTCCACTGAAAAGCTGAATACTCCCTCCACCACCACTGAAGCATCTCTAGGGAGAGGAGACCTCATCTGATACCTGAGCAACCTTGGCCATGTCTCTGCCCTGTCTCTGGCCTCTTTGTGCTCTTGCTTGCCTTTTGTGAGATCTGATGATGAGATGATAGTGGGAATGTACTTTGTGAGGGCAGTGCAGTGAACAGGTGTGTACACCTGTGTACCTGTGTGAGACCTCTTACAGCTGTGCCCACTAGAGTCAGGCTAACTGGGCTGGAGTCACCACTGGTCCCAGTATTCTTCTCCACTAGACACATGGGCCTCGGACCTCCACTGTTCCCTCTAGGCCTAGTCTGAGAATGCCCAGCACACATCCCAGGACAGCTCCCTGATCGAGGCCTGCTGGAGACCTACAGTCAGACTCCAGAAAGGAGCTCATAGAGAAAATACAGATGGCTACAATTTCCTGAGGAGTTGTTATCTGCTGGGTGCCTTGCAAGGATTCTCACATTTAAGCCTGACAACCACTCTAGGAGGTAGGAGATACTGTCATCTCGCTTAATTAGATGGACTATTGGGCTCAGGGCTTGTGACTTGTCCAAGGTCACAGGATGCCAACTGAAGTTTATATTTCACAGCTTGAGCAAGCTTATACACACCATGTCACTATACAGTTAAGTGGCTATTCTGAGCTCCAGGAGGATTACTGGGGAGGCAGAGGGATGGTATGTCGTGTCTAGGTCCAGGTGTAGGGGTGTGTGTGTGTGTGTGTGTGTGTGTGTGTGTGTGTGTGTGTGTGTGTTGGTAGGTGCAGGGAATGCCCAAGCCGTTGTCTGGCAGATCCCAGCCATTGCCTGTAAACCCTGCCCTAATCAACCTGAAAGGAACACAAGACTGTCCTTACCCCTGCAGTCCTACAGCCTTGCCAGGGGCAGGGGGGAGGGACAGGGACAGGCAGAGACAGGTGGGCTTGATGGTGCCCTTTACTGCCCTCAGCTGAATCCAGCTGGATGGATGAAGGGATTGGGGGATTCTGGGAAGGAAGCAGAAGCCCCACCCATGCCCTATTTGGGGTAACCAGTCTCAGAGCCCAGACTCCCAGAGGGCGGATCCAGGGCTAGCCTGGGCCTGGGAAGGTGGCTGCTGCTGCTTCTGCTGGCCAAGCCTGGGAGGGAAAGACCCAGGGAACATGGCTGTACTCCATCAGCACGGCCCCCTGCTGCCCAGTGGCTGACAGCCCGGGCGATCCTCAGATACTGGGCCAGAGGAAACTTAGGCCTAGTGTCAGGGAGGGTGCTCTCCACCCTACAGCCTAGACCTTACCCTAGAAGTTCCTGCTTTGAAGACCCCAGCTGTGGTCACTGCATGTTCCAGAGTGTTAACTGGATGTTCTCCCACTGTGCAGAAGGGAGATTTCAAACTCATAAGCCCCAAAGATTCAGGCTCTCCAGGCTTAGGGCATCTGTTGGCGCCTGAAGGCTTAGGGCATCTGTTGGCGCCTGAAGTCTGAACTCCAAGCCAAAGCAACGCTGTTGGTGAGAATTTCCCGTTGGGGGTGGCTGAGGAGGGCTTTTTCCTTCAACTTGAGCCAGGGCAGGCTCTGGGGACTGCTAGTCCAAGGAATCTACTAGGGAGGGAAAGGGGGTTGGTGGGTTCCTTTGTACTTCCCCTTAACTTCCCCAGGCCCATAGTACAGCTGTGAGAACATCTCCTTCCTATGGGTCCTCAGGGTTCCTCTTCACCACCCAGTTCTCAGAGAGCAGGCTTCATGGTGGAGGAAACCAGAGCCTGGGAGCTCGGATTTTGGAGCCAGAGACTGGCATTGGGCTCTAGAAGCAACTGAGAACCCCACTTTCCACACACATACACACGCACACCCCTGTTCCTCATGCTCCTGTTCCACAGGCAGCTGTGTGGATGACCTCATCCCACAAACATGCTTTGTTCCTGAGAAAATGGAAAGTGTCTGAGGTTTGGTGGGGGGCTGGGTGTCTGTGGCAATCGCTCTCGGGACTCCCCTATGGCCTACTCCCTACCGAAGAAGGGGGCCTGATGGGGGAAGATGGGTCTCCAGTGCCTCATGCTCTTCCACACTTCACTCTCCATCTCAGACACCCAGGATCAGGAAAGGTGGGCAAAGGCTATGTCTCCAGAGGCAGGGAAATATGACCCAGAGGAGAGAAGGGTCCTGAAGACTTTGAGATGCAGCCGGGAAAGATGCCTGGCAGGAGGTGGGGGGGGGGGGGGGATGACACACTGCTCTTGTCTCCACTTCCTCTCTGCTTCCCCTGGCATCTCGTTTTCCCTTCTTCTCCCTCTTGCTGGCAAAATCTGACATCGGGCCCTCTGTGCCAGCACAGCTGCAGCAGATGTTTGCAGCCAAGGCTGCCCAGGCTGGTGTGACAAGAGACACAGCAAGGGTGGAAGGGGATGAAGGCACAGGGTCCAGCTGGGGACACTTAGCTGTGTCCAGCTTGCAGGATTTCCTTCCTGCCTAAACCTAGGCAGAATGTCTCAAATTCCTCTCGCTTAGCTGATCCTCCCGGGAGGGGAGGCCCGACTTCTGACACCACCCTCCATGCTTCACCAGTCCAGCATCTTTAGCATTCCACCATTTCCTGGATCAGGATGGGCCCTGCACTGCCCCTTCTCATTCTCTTAACTTCTTAGTTCAGAGCTCTAAGTAAAGGTTCCTTTCTACCCTTGGGGGGTCAGGAGAAGGTGAGAGGGCTGTCCATCTGAGGTAGAGTAGGGGGCTTCCTGTCCCTGCTATCCTGGGACAGTAGGGACAGTAAAGATTAAGCTCAGGCTGGGCAGGAAATGAGTCACTGACCCAGGAAAAGCCCCTTCCCCTTCCCCCGCCCCCCCCCCACAGATCTGCCAAGGCCAAGATAAGAAAACAACCCTGCTTCCTGATTTTTCCCCCTGACCATTTTCCACTGTTTTTTACAGAAATAGCTATGTAGGACTCTTGGATTTCCAGAAGCTTCCCTGGCTGCACCTGCTGCCATCTGGCTTACTGGACATTTCTTGTGCCTGGTTTCTTCTTGCATTCGTTTGTTTGTTTGTTTGTTTGTTTTTATGCCTGTACTGGGGCTTGAATTCAGGGCCTGGATACTATCCCTTAGGTTTTTTCACTCAAAGCTAATGCTCTCCCTGGGCACTGGTGGCTCACGCCTGTATATCCTAGCTACTCAGGAGGCTGAGATCTGGGGATCCTGGTTCAAAGCCAGCCCAGACAGGAAAGACGGTGAGACTTTTATCTCCAATAAACTAGCAAAAAAAAAGCTGGAAGTGGAGCTGTGGCTCAAGTGGTAGAATGCTAGCCTTTAGGGACAGCACCTGGGCCTTGAGTTCAAGCCCCTGGACTGATGCGCGTGCACGCACACACACACGCACACACACTCTAGTGCTCTATCCACACACCTCTACTTCCAGCTTTTTGCTGGTTAGTCGGACATAAGAGTCTTAGGGATATTTCTGCCGAGGCTGGCTTCAAACCATAGTACTCTGATTTCAGTAGCTAGGATTACAAGTGTGAGCCATTCACACCTGGCTTTCTTGCTCTTCTTTTTTTCTTTTGTTTTTTTTAATGCAAAGAGCTCTTTGCCATGGGATAGATAAGTTAGAGCCATTCTGGATGACCCCACCCCCACTTTCTACTCCTAACAGGGCTCACTCACATTGCCACAATGAGCGAGACATTCGACTGTGCAAAATGCTGCGAGTCCCTGTTTGGCCGCAAGTACATCCAGACAGACAGCGGCCCCTACTGTGTGCCCTGTTATGATGACACCTTTGCTAACACCTGTGCTGAGTGCCAGCAGCTTATCGGGCATGACTCCAGGGTAAGACCCAGACAAGACAGGGCAGAAAGAGGGTGGACCCTGGCAGGAGGAGGCAGAGGATGGGTCCACCTCTCCTGGGTGCCAGTATCCCTACCATGTCCCCACAGGAGCTGTTCTATGAGGACCGCCACTTCCACGAGGGCTGTTTCCGCTGCTGCCGCTGCCAGCGCTCACTGGCCGATGAGCCCTTCACTTGCCAGGAGAGTGAGTTGCTCTGCAATGACTGCTACTGCAGCGCCTTCTCCTCACAGTGCTCTGCCTGCGGAGAGACCGTCATGCCTGGTATGTCCCAGGGGGCTCATCCAGGGTGGCATGCTCTGTAGGGCCTTTGCATGTGCCTGGTACATACATAGAGGCACAGCATGAGTAGCACGCACGGCATGCACACACATGCTTGCATACACAGCATGTTTCTGGCACGCCTGTGACTTCTGGAGAGCATCAGGGAGTGGGATATCTGATCTGCACACGAAAGCTGGGCAGGTGCAAAAACTGGTACCCACTTAGCGAGGCATGTGTGTGTGGTACATGAACCTTCACGCATCAAGGAACTTCAGGGTGTGCTGAGACTTGTGCTTGGTGCACTGGAACTTTGTGGGAGAAAAAGTTAAACCAAGCATAGGTAGAGACCCGCATGCTTGCCTGACAGACATGTGAGGACTTAGCGTGGGTGGAGAGTGACCTGTCAAAAACATGGAGGAAGCATAACATGAAGCCTGGCACCAGTGGCTCATGCCTGTCCTCGCTACTCAGGAGGCTAAGATCTGAGGATCCTGATTTAAAGCCAGCCAAGGCAAGAAAGTTCATGAGACTCCAATTAACCAGCAAAAATTCAGAAGTGGAGCTGTGACTCAAGTAGTAAAGCACTTCTAGCCTTGAGTGAAAAAACTAAGGGACAGTGCCCAGACCCTGACTTCAAACCCCAGTACTGGCGCGCACACACACACACACACACACACACACACACGTATGCACACACAAACACATAATAGGTTCTACACATACCATGCCATGCTTGGGACATTTGTAGTATTTACTGTAGAAGAGACTTGCTTGTGTGGTATATATGGGATTGTGTGTGTGTGTGTGTGTGTACCTCATTTCTGTTTATAATGGCTTAGCATGTACAGAATCAACATGCCGATTACATGGAGGATGTTAAGATCATCTTATCAGACATACAGAGAAGGCCTAACATGTGTTGAACAGTGTCCAGTGTTTGGGGGGGGGAGGGAAGCCTAGCATGTGCAGCATATATGGTAGGAGTTTTGCTG
The DNA here is from genome assembly GCF_023159225.1 of Perognathus longimembris pacificus. NCBI lineage: Eukaryota > Metazoa > Chordata > Mammalia > Rodentia > Heteromyidae > Perognathus > Perognathus longimembris. The sequence goes on along the minus strand of NC_063167.1, from coordinate 24,343,242 downwards.
CATGTGTGTGAACACAACCTGCTCAGGCTACAGAAACTGTAAGGATGGCAGGGCAGGGGGTGGTTAGCAGAGAGTGGCTCTCGGGAGCTGAGACACCACCTCTAAGTGGGACTCCTGTTCCCCACAGGGTCCCGGAAGCTGGAATACGGAGGCCAGACGTGGCATGAACACTGCTTCCTGTGCAGTGGCTGTGAGCAGCCGCTGGGCTCCCGCTCCTTTGTGCCCGACAAGGGTGCTCACTACTGCGTGCCCTGCTATGAGAACAAGTTTGCTCCTCGCTGTGCCCGCTGCAGCAAGGTGGGGGCTGGGCCAGCGGGCAAGGGGTAAGGCCTGCTGTGTGGGATGGGAATGCCCACTCCCCCTGCTGACAGGTGCTACCTCTGCAGACGCTGACCCAGGGGGGAGTGACTTACCGTGATCAGCCCTGGCATCGAGAATGCCTGGTCTGCACCGGGTGCCAGACGCCCCTGGCAGGACAGCAGTTCACCTCTCGGGATGAGGATCCCTACTGCGTGGCCTGTTTTGGAGAACTCTTTGCACCCAAGTGCAGCAGCTGCAAGAGCCCTATCACAGGTGGGCCAGGTGGAGGAGGGCGCAGGCAAGGGCTGGGTGTGGTAGTGGGTACCGCTGTGGGGTAGAAGTCACCCCAGACCTGCAGCACTAACCTCTCTTCAGGACTCGGTGGCGGCAAGTACGTGTCCTTTGAAGACCGGCACTGGCACCACAGCTGCTTCTGCTGCGCCCGTTGCTCTACCTCCCTGGTGGGCCAAGGCTTTGTGCCGGATGGAGACCAAGTGCTGTGCCAGGGCTGCAGCCAGTGAGGGCCCTGAGCCAGGGCTTCCTGGCCTGGGCTTTCCCAAACCAGGGCTCCAGGACTCCAGGACTCTGGCTCCTTTCCTGAACCATCTCTGGGACCCAGCCCCTCCCCAGAATGAGGCTTCTCCTGAGCTTCAAGATTGTCTCCCCTATTCCATCACACCCCAACTGGTACTCACTGACCCAGGACCCCCAAACAGGCTCTTTTGGATTCATGCCGCACTATCCCAAATCTGGATTCCAGAACTGAGTCCTGTCCTCTAGAGTCTGAATTCCCAGACCAAGCTCCCTCACCAAACGAGGGCTCTTAGATCCCCAGCTCACCAAATCTAGACTCCAGGACCCAGGCACCCTTCAATCTAGACTTCTCTGCTTCCACCTTAAGTTTCCTATCCGTGTCTGAGAAGTCCTCAAAGGCCACCTGCGTTTTTGATTCCACCCTGCCTGCATCCCATCTCCACCCCCAGAGCAGTGGGTGCGGGGAGGGAGGGAGGGAGGGAGGAGGGCCCCACGGGTTAGAAGGCCCTAAGGTGTGGGGGGGGCTGCCCAGCTCACATCCACCTTCTCATTTTATTTCAGCTCCATCTAGCCCAGAGATGGGCAAGAGAGGGGTGGGGGTTAGCTCACCCCGTTCCAGATTCTGCAATAAAGCAGTGTGAGGAGGTCCAGGCCTCTGTGTGTTGGTCTCTCCGGAGGGTGACAAAGCTTTCCTTTGCGGACCTCTGTGGGGCGGGCCCGTGGAGTGGAAAGCCTCCCCCCCACATCCCCCATGAAGGGGGAATCCCCCTTTGCAGCTACCGGGCTGTCCCTGGCTTGGCCTGCCAACCCCCTGCTGGCAGAGGGCTCCAGCTCCCAGTAGGGAAGGGAGGTCCCGGACCATAGCCAGGAGACAGTGGGGTGCTCCGCCCCGGTCCCCCCTCGGTGCCGCCGGCGCCCGGATTCCCCAGCCAGGCAGACCCCGCAGCCTTTTAACCACCACCACCCACTTCCCGAGGATTAGTGGGGGGTGGGGGTGGGGAGGACGGGATCCGCTCGCCCGCCGCACACACGGGGTTTTTTTTGCCAAAAAAGGCAAGGATGCGGCCGCACGCGCCGCGGGAACATCTGGATCCGATTCCCGGCATGAATGGGCCGCGGCCCCGCCCCCCGTGATTCCAGGCGGGGGCGGAGATGAGTGGGGGGGGAGCTGCCTTCCCGAGTGGGGCGATGGGGCGGGGCGCCCCGGATCCCCGCCACCCACCCCACCCCCTGCGCCGGCTGGCTGTGGGTGCGGGTTTGCGTGCTGCTGGGGCCCCCCCGCGGCCTGGGGCTGGGGCGGGAGGGAGGGAGGGGCAGACCCTGCCCCCAGGGCGGAGACCCGGGGTTCCCCCCGCCCCCCTTCACGGGGTGGAAACCGCGACGGGCACCGCCCGCCACGGAGCCGCCGGGGTGAAGTCATCGGTGGTGTCACCGGTGCATCTGCGATTCGAATCCCTCCGGGGCCCAGGGCAAGGCCTCGACTTCGGGTCCATGGACATGGTGGACAGATCTTGCCAAACGCCTCGACGCACGTGCTTTGTCAGTTCAGGGTCTGTCTCCGGTCGGCCTGAGGTCTGCGATCTCCAACCCCCCTGGCCTTGCCCACACCTCCTGCTCAGCTCCCAGCACTTTCTACAGGTTCAATAAAATCCTTGTTGAGGAAGAGCAGTCCCAGCATAGAAAAACAGCTGGTCAAAGCGCCCCCACCCCCCCACCCCCGGCCTGGAAAGAAGAGCTGTGGGGAAGCAGGGAGACATTGCATTTAAAGGAAGTGGCCAAGAGACAAAAATGGCATGGCAGAGCCCAGCTCCTGAGAAGCCAGATGCCAAGTTAAACAGACCTCACCCTGTGGGCAAAGTAGCCCGTGCAGATAGTTAAAAGCAGAGTCCGGAGAGAAGACAGGGTTTGAGAAGATCACCCTGGCAGTGCATGAATAATGAATGGATTGGAGGGTAAGATGAACAGGCATCCGGGACACTAGTGCAGTGGGCAGTAGTCCAAGAGACAGAGATGTGTCAGGGTGACAAGACTTGGTGACCAGTTTGTGGCAGTATAGATGAAGAAGGGTCCATAGGATGGAAGGCTTCCGTTTTGAGGCTGAATGACACAGTAGATGTTTGACTGCTCTACCTCCCTGCTGAAAAGAAGGGGCTCCTCAGCTACAAAATGTACTTCATTTATTTCTTTGTTGGTAGTTAATGGATAGGCTTTCCTGCCTGAGCTGGCTTGGAACCACAGTCTTCAGATCTCAGCATCCTGGGTAGGTAGGATTATGGGCATGAGGTACCCAACTTTCATTAATTTCAGTATAAACATTTATTTCATTGGAGGAATGGAGTTTGAACCTGGGCCTTGAACTTGCCTAAGCAGGCACTCCACCATAATATGTGAGGTTGGGGCTTGTCACAAGTGGTAGACAAGAAAGAAAAGTCGGGTGCTGATGGCACATGCCTGTAATTCTAGTTACTTAGCATTGTTCAAAGCCAACCGAAGCAGGAAAGCCCATAGATTCCTATCTCCAATTAACCACCAGAAAACTGGAAGTGGTGCTGTGGCTAGAGTGGGTAGAGTGCTAGCCTTAAGGGAAAAAGCTCAGGGAAAGCACCCAGGCCCTGAGCTCAAGCCCCATGACCGACCAAAAAAAAAAAAAAAAAAAAAAAAAGGAAGGAGAAAGGAAGAAAGGAAATGTGTACACCTAAAAAATATTTCCAGCTGGGCACTGGCAGCTCATACTCCTAGCCATTCAGGAGGCTGAGATCTGAGGATGGAGGTTCAAAGCCAGCCTGGGCAGTTAAGTCTGTGAGATTCTTATCTCCAATAAAGAAGAACAAGCAGCTGCAGCACCAGCAACTGTAGCTCTACGTTAGAAGAAAGACATTGAGGAACAGAGAAAAGAAAAACAAGTTATCTGAAGCCACAAAGCATGGTAGAGATTGAAATTCCAGTTTCCCAACTCCCAGTCATCTCAACTACTCAGCCTACTCAAGTATGCCTGCCTTCCCAATGGACTCCGGGGAGCCCCAGGAAAACAGGGGCCCGCTCATCCTCAGACACAGCTTTGCCTTAAGAACCTACAGGATGGCGCCTTCGCACCTCCGACCAGGAGGGGGCACTGTGGCCATCTCGGTAGCTTGGTTCCGATCTCCATGTGTTCCGTTTCCCTCGGTCCCCGAGGCACTTCCGGCCTGCACGGAACTTTGGTGCAGCCGGCCGCACAACGTGAGGGAGGCGCAGCGGGACAGGCGGCAGGAGCTGCTTCCGGCCTTGTCGGTTGTGTGAAATTCCGTGGCGGAGAGAAGATGGAGACGATTCTGGAGCAGCAGCGGCGATACCACGAGGAAAAAGAAAGGCTCATGGACGTCATGGCCAAAGAGATGCTCACTAAGAAATCAACGGTGAGTGGGGCGTGCTCAGGGCCACGTCCGAGGCCTGTTCCCCGGTGACCCTCAGAACGCTTTCTCGGGGCGCGGACCCTGCTCGCGCCCAGGCCCCATCTCCTCCTGGGTCGCCTCGGAGCCCGGGTAACGTTCTCCCGGGGTCCCTGCACCCCAGAACCCCTCTGCTTCAGCCGCGAAGACTTGAGCGGGAAGCCCCGCCCTCGCACCGCCTCCTCAGCCCCAAGACCCAACTAACGGCCTCTGTGTCACTGTTTGCCTTCCTGTAGCTCCGGGACCAGATCAATTCCGACCACCGCACTCGGGCCATGCAGGATGTGAGTGCCCAGCTGACTTGTCTCTCCTGGTGTCCGGGTGGGCGGGAAAAGCGGGCCGGGGAGGGCGGGGCCTCGACGGAGCCTTGACCACAGGTAAGTGGGCAGATCAGTCCACAGTTGTCTGATACGAAGGAGCGACACTCACTGCCCTTCCTCGCCTCTCGAGTGGGTAACGCGTTTGTTCTTAGAGCCTCGGAACCATGACCGTTGATGCACCTTACGTCCCTTGGATGCACACCGAAGGTTCACTGTCTTTGAAATAAGGGAGCAGTATATATGAGTGTCTTTCTTCCAGGACACTGTTTTGAAGCATTTTTCGGCTACTGAGCTCTATCTTCATGCGAATAATTTGACTCCTCTTCTTTCCTCTCCTTTCCCCGCCTTTCCTCTCTCCCGTCCTCCTTTTTCGACTGGTACCTGGGGCTTTGGCACTGCCTCTTAGGTTTTTTGGTTTTTTTCACTGAAGGCTGGAATGCTACCACCTCTGGCTTTTGGTGGTTAATTGGAGCTAGGAGTGCCATACACTTTCCTCTCTGGGCTGACTGAACCTTGATCCTCAAATCTCAGCCTCCTGAGTAGCTAGGATTACAGGCCTGAGCCACTGGAGCACATTTCAAAGAAACTAAACAAAAGCAGTGTGGATAATTTTTTTCTCCGCACATTTTTATTAAGACATATTAATTTTGCAAAATTTTTATTGTGTTCAGGATATTTTAGGGAAGATTAGCTATTAGTAAGATGTAAGTATAGAATCATTCTGCCAGTCTTAATTATATCACTTAGCTAATCAAGACATCAACTTATTTTACATACTAACCAGGAGCCAAGCTCTCTCTTAAAGCTTCCAAAAAGCACAGAAACAACTGATCAAAAAGCACAGGAACTGATAAGGCCTACCATGAGGTTTCCTTGGGCTTTGGCTAGAGGGCCCTTGTTGGTTGTTAGATCTACAGTTGTACCAACTGTTTGATTTTGACGGGCTTGTGTTTGCCTTTCAGAGATATATGGAGGTCAGTGGGAACCTGAGGGATTTATATGATGACAAGGATGGGTAAGTTGACACAGTCAGTCCAGGATTAAGTGCTTCTAAGGAGCCATGTGATTAAAGAACTGACTTTGTGCACTATGCTGTTTGGATTTTTCCTGAAATTGCAGGTTACGAAAGGAGGAGCTCAATGCCATTTCAGGACCTAATGAGTTTGCTGAGTTCTATAATAGACTCAAGCAAATAAAGGAATTCCATCGGAAGCACCCAAATGAGGTATGGCCTGAGAGAACATTTTTGTTTTAACATGAACTTTTTGGGTAAAGTATCTCAGGAGCAACTGGAGTTAGGTGACAGGTTAATGCAAGAAATGAAAGCTTTGATTTGGATTTTGGGTCATCACATGGATTTTATGGTTAAAGATAGTGGCCATAGAATTTTGGGAGATGGGCTGGGAATATGGCCTAGTGGTAAAGTGCTTGCCTTGAATACATGAAGCCCTGGGTTCAATTCCTCAGCACCACATATATAGAAAAGGCCAGAAGTGGCACTGTGGCTCAAGTGGTAGAGCGCTAGCCTTGAGCAAAAAGAAGCCAAGGACAGTGCTCAGGCCCTGAGTTCAAGCCCCAGGACTGGCAAAACAAAACAAAACAAAAAGAATTGTGGGAGACATAAAGTGTAAAAAGAGACTGTCAGATTTTTTATTTTTTATTTTTTGGCCAGTCCTGGGGCTTGGGATTTGAGGGCCTGAGCACTGTCCCTCGCTTCTTTTTGCTCAAGGCTAGCACTACCACCTCAGTCACAGTGTCACTTCTGGCTTTTTCTGTGTATGTGGTGCTGAGGAATCAAACCCCAGGGCTTCATGCATATGAGGCAAGCACTGTACCTCTAGGCCATATTCCCAGCCCAGATTTTTTTTTTTTTTTTTTTTGGCTAGTCCTAGGGCTTGGACTCAGGGCCTGAGCACTGTCCCTGGCTTCTTTTTGTTCAAGGCTAGCACTCTGCCACAGTGCCGCTTCTGGCCGTTTTCTGTATATGTGGTGCTGGGGAATTGAACCCAGGGCCTCATGTATACAAGGCAAGCACTCTTGCCACTAGGCCATATCCCCAGCCCAGATTTTCTTTTTTTAATGCGGGGTTTGAAGGCAGGGCCCAGGCACTGTACCTGAGCTTTTTTGATCCAAGGCTAGTGTTATATCACTTGAGCCACCACTCCACTTATGGCTTTTGGGTGGTTAAGTGGAAATAAGAGATTCACAGACTCTCCTCTGGGGACTGATTTTGGACCACGATCATTAGATCTCAGCTTCCTAAGTAGCTAGGATTACAGGTGCAAACTACTAGCACCCAGCCTGACAGAATTTTTCCATGTACTTTGGGGCACACTTAGGGCAATATACTTAACAGAAAAGCTACCCAGAAAGACTTGTATCACAAAGGCTCAGAAAGGTGGTAATGGTATCAATTGTTGTTAATTGGTAATTGCCAGGATTATTGTTTCAGTGAAGTAGTGGAAATGAAATCTGGTTACTGGGGTAAGGGGAGTAGTGAGTAAGTAAAAATATGGATTTGGCACATACATTAAAAAGGGCAACAGAAGCACATCATGGTGGTTCACACCTGTAAGCTCTACTCTGGAAGTAGAGGCAGAAGGATCTTGAATTCAATATTAGCCCAGGCAAAGTTAGTAAGACCAGTCAGTCTCAACACACACACACATACACGCTGGGGTATATTGCTCAATTGTAGAGTACTTGCATCCTCAAGATCCTGGATTCTATCCCTAGAACCAGAATAAAGTAAAATGGCAGGAAAAGAAGTTTAGGAGAGGAATGTCCTAAGTCTCTTAGAGGAGACATACATACTTAAAGTAACAAATTAACAAGGCAGCCTAAAGACCCAGAAAGGAGAAGCTCACTACTATAACTGAATGCTGCCTGCTCTCATTTGATCAAAGTCAGGTACATAAAGGATTTTTTTTGCTACTACCAGAGCTTGAACTCAGGGCCTCAGGTTCTTCCTGGGTTTACTTCCTCATGGCTGGTGCTTTAGCTTTACCATTTGTGACTCCAATCCTGGTTAACTGGAGATGGTGTCTTGTGAGCTGTTCTTCCTGGACCAGGCTTCTAACCCTAATCCTCCAGGTCTCAGCTTCCTGAGTAGCTAGGGCTACAACATGAGTCATTGGCTCCCACACATAAGGAATTTTTTAATACTCTCCTAGGTAATGCTAATGTACAGCAAAGTTTGGGAATTAGTGTAGAAAAAGGTTGTTAAGAGTGGCTACCTGTTTTCAGAAGAATCAGTAAAAGAGGACTTCCATCCTTTTATATTATTTGAGGTTTGCTTGTGTTTTCTTCAGCATATATTTTTAGGCAATACATGAGGAAAGCAGCAAAGTAATTGGCTCTTCTTAAAAAAAATTAAGGCCACGTAATATGTATGCCTCATTTCTATGACATTGAGTTTTATACCAGCAAATCCAGCTGAGCATCTCTCTTTGTCTCTCAGATCTGTGTGCCAATGTCAGTGGAGTTTGAGGAGCTCCTGAAGGCTCGAGAGAATCCAAGTGAAGAGGCCCAGAGTAAGTCAGATTTAACACTTCTCTCCATTACAAACATACAAGTTAATGATAGCTCAGGTTTCCTGCTGGTTTTTTATGTTTACTGGTTTTTCGATGAAATTAATATCCTGAGCTGGCTTTTTACAAAGTGTTCATTTTGTGCTGCCTTTGTTTAAGTCCACCGGCCTGGAAAGCTGGCCTGCTGACTTTGTGGGAATAGGAAAGACATTTGGGGCGAGGGTTACCTGGTAGAGGTGGAAACAAGCAGTCCACTGGGAAAAGCAAGTCCAGGAAATGCCTAATGTCTGAAGTGCCGATATGTATGATTCCTTCAGACTTGGTGGAGTTCACAGATGAAGAGGGGTATGGTCGTTACCTGGATCTCCATGACTGTTACCTCAAGTACATTAACCTGAAGGCGTCCGAGGTAAGGCTGGGGAGACAGGAGAGAGGGTCTGATTCTTGGGCTACGTACGTTATGATATTGAGCCAAAACTGTGCATAGTAACTGTTGCATACATACTAAAGAAGTAATTACCTGTCATCAGTTAAACTATTCCAAATGAAAATGAGGTTTTTATAGTGAATACAATAAGCATATTTTAGTTATTAATACATTCTGTTATTTTGTTTGTTGATACAACAAGCACATTTACTTGTTTGAAAAATAAACACTTTTGTCTGGTGCTAGGTGGCTCGCACCTGTATCCTAGCTCCTCAGGAGGCAGTTTGAAGCCAGCTGGGGCAAGAAAGTCTGTGAGACTTTCATTTCTAATTAATAAACACCAGAAGTGGAGCTATTGCTTAATGTATTAGAATGCTAGTCTTGAGCAAAAAAGCTCAGGGACAGCACCCAGTCCCTGAGCTCAAGCCCCAGCACCAACCAAAAGATAAATGAATTTTTTCAAAAAAAGAAAACATTGTTTATACCCACAGAACCATACTCTCGGGTAGGTACATATAGCATAGCATGAACCTTTTCAGCAATGGTCTATGAGGTATCTTTTCTAAAAGACTCTTAAAAATAACCCATCACAGGAGGTGAACATGACTGTCTCAGAGAGGCCACAGAGTTTTTCATTGTTTCCTGAAGAATTGTGAGCAAATACCTCCAGAGTACAGTGACTCACCTTTAAGCTCTGAGGGCAGATTGTTCATTTTGTTCTTTGCTGGATTCCTCTCCTTGGGAGAAAGATGCTCAATAAGTGGTAGTATGAATGAGCAGATGGTACCTTTCAGGACCTTAATTTAGGATGTCATAGTTTAGCCAAGAGCCTGGCATTTAGTACGTATGCAGCAAATGTTTCTTTTTTATTATTGCTCATTAATTTGATATTTATTTTGTAGAGTTAATGATGTATCTGATATTCCTCTAATTGGTTCAGCAGAATGAGTACTCCAATCACTGTTTGTACTAAATGATGGAGAAATAAAAACTAAAGTGAGCCAGGCCTTATTACTTCGCTAGATAATACACTTCACTAGATAGTATAATTCTGATCTCACTTATTGAGGATTAATTTTACGTTAATACACTCACTCAACTTTTTTGTCTTCACTTTCTCCTTTTAGAAGTTGGATTATATTACATACCTATCCATCTTTGACCAGTTATTTGACATTCCTAAAGAAAGGAAGAATGCAGAATATAAGAGGTAAGTGGTATTAGTAGCTTCTAGGCTTCTACTGCATTGGATTAAAAAGTAATGTGAAGGGGGGAGGGTGCTGGTGGGTCATCTACTCAGGAGGCTGAGATCTGAGGATGGCAGTTCAAAGCCAGCCTGGGCAGCAAAGTCTGTGAGACTCTTTATCTCCACTAAACTACCAAAAAGTCAGAAGTAGAGCACTATCCTTGGCAAAATAAGTGTGGGGATACCGCCCAAGCACTGAGTTCAAGCCCCAGGACTGGCACCAAAAAGGAAAAAGAAAATAATGTGAAGGTTTGAGGGTAAAGTTCTCAATTTTGTTGCCCGAAAGATATACATGAATGACTTCCATGGCTTATTGGGTCTAAAAGCTTTGAATGATGCAGTTTTTGTCTTATTTTGCCAGTACCTGGGCTTGAATTCAAAGCCTCTTAGTTTCACTCATCTTTTTTTATGATGATGATGGTGATGATGATGATGATGAGGAGGAGGAGGAGGAGGAGGAGGAGGAGGAGGAGGGCTAGTACTCAACCACATGAGCCATGCCTCTAATCCAGTGTTTGGCTAGTTAATTTGGAGATTAAATCTCTTAGACTATCCTACTCAAACTGCTTCTTGAGCGTCTCCTGTCTCTGCCACCTGAGGAATGAGGATTACAGGCTGGAGCCAAGGGTGTCTGGCTTAAATGATGGGATATTTGTAGTACTGTGGCTTTGGACAAGGTGAGTCTGTGAGCAAGCATTAATCTTATGCCCACACTGTTCTTGAGTTTGCTTAATTGTAGAAGGAAGTCTTCCATTCAGGGACATCTGTGTTTTTAGAACTTGTGAAAATTTTAAGACTTTTCTCAGATGGTGGCAAAAATGAGGTGCCTGGATCTGATGTTAAACCCTGTATTCCTAACTTCCCCTCTTTTTCTCACTTTCTTTTACCTAAAATATTTACTTGTGAGTTAATTAAGACATGAGAAATTGGCATTACATTATAAGGATAAAAGGAGTGAGAAGCTAGGTGTTGGTGGCTCACACCTGTCATCTTACCCACTCAAGAGGCTGAAGGGTAAGGGTTGCTATTTGAAGCCATCCTGGGCAGGAAACTGTGAGACTCATCTCCCTCCAGTTAGCCAGCAAAAATTTAGAACTGGAGGCAGGGCTCAAGTGGTAGTTCACCAGCCATTATGGAAAAAGCCAAGCAAGAGTACAAGGCCTGGAGTTCAAGCTCCAGTATTGGCACAAAATAGTGTGGAAGAGGGAGGGTAATTGAGTGATTTTGGGGTGAAAATAAGCTCACTGAAAAATGAACGTAGGGCTGAAAATGCCACTCAGTAGTAGGGCATTTACCCAACATTCAGAAGACCCTGGAATCCAAAAATAAAAATAAATGACTATTGTTTTTAAAACTAGTATTATTAGAGGGGCTGGGGATATGGCCTAGTGGCAAGAGTGCCTGCCTCGGATACACGAGGCCCTAGGTTCGATTCCCCAGCACCACATATACAGAAAACGGCCAGAAGCAGTGCTGTGGCTCAAGTGGCAGAGTGCTGGCCTTGAGCAGGAAGAAGCCAGGGACAGTGCTCAGGCCCTGAGTCCAAGTCCCAGGACTGGCCAAAAAAAAAAAAAAAACTAGTATTATTAGAATTACACGTGAAATTTATAAAGCAAAATAGTGTATCATTGGTAGAGACCCTATTTCCTCTCTACATACTAAGTGTTCCTCTGTAGGTACCTAGAGATGCTGCTTGAATATCTTCAGGATTACACAGACAGAGTGAAGCCCCTTCAAGATCAAAATGAACTTTTTGGGAAGATTCAGAACGAGTTTGAGAAGAAGTGGGAAAATGGTACCTTCCCGGGATGGCCGGTGAGCTTTCATGGGGTGTGGATGGAGGTCATGACAGGGACTTGAACTGGCTATTTTACTTCACTCTTGGGCCTCTGCCTCAGGCATTAGTTGCTGTTCCTTCAGTATCAGACTGACCATGAGGTGTCGTCTGCCAAGCATGCTACATTTTCTTTGTGTTCTTTGGAACATTGTGCCCAGGATTTTTACTGCCTGCCTTATAGCTGCTGTGTGGTTCCTACTAACCTAAAACTGGTCATATTGTGCCATAGAAATCGATATATTTTTATTCCTGATTGTAAACTTAAATTTTTCTTGAAATTTGATGACTTATTAGTCATCTGGGTAGTTTTCTTTTGTTATTTATTTACTTATTTACTTACTGCTAGTACTAGGGCTTGAACTCAGCCTGAGTGCTACCCCTTAGCTTGTTTTGTTCAAGGCTGACTACCACTTGAACCACAGCTCTATTTCTTTTCTTTTTTTTTTTTTTTTTGGCCAGTCCTGGGCCTTGGACTCAGGGCCTGAGCACTGTCCCTGGCTTCTTTTTGCTCAAGGCTAGCACTCTGCCACTTGAGCCACAGCGCCACTTCTGGCCGTTTTCTACATATATGGTGTTGGGGAATAGGACTTCATGTATAGGAGGCAAGCACTCTTGCCACTAGGCCATATTTCCAGCCCCCCACAGCTCTGTTTCTAGCTTTTTTTTTTTTTTTTTTTTGGCCAGTCCTGGGCCTTGGACTCAGGGCCTGAGCACTGTCCCTGGCTTCTTCCCGCTCAAGGCTAGCACTCTGCCACTTGAGCCACAGCACCGCTTCTGGCCGTTTTCTGTATATGTGGTGCTGGGGAATCGAACCTAGGGCCTCGTGTATCCCAGGCAGGCACTCTTGCCACTAGGCTATATCCCCAGCCCTGTTTCTAGCTTTTTGCTAATTAATTGGAGATAAGAGTCTCTTGGACTTGTCTACCTGGGCTGGTTTCGAACTATGATCCTGAGATCTCAGCCTCCTGAGTACCCAAGCTGGCCATGAATCTTCCTCCTTTCTTAGCTTCCTGAGTGCTTGAATAGGCAGGTGTGCACTACCATACTGGCTCAGGTCATCTGTTCTTTTGCTCCATTCCTGTAGGAATTTGATCCTTACTTATAAGTGTATAATAAAGGAGCTAGTTTGAATGGTAAGTTGAACGGCTCTCTCACCTTCATCCGAATAAACTTGGGATATTTATTTATTTATTTTGTCATTTGTGGGCCTGGGCACTGTCCCTGAGCTCTTTTGCTCAAGGCTAGCACTCTACCACTTTGAGCCATAGTACCACTTCCAAGCCAGGGTTTTAATAAGCATCGTCTTCTTTCTAGAAAGAGACAAGCAGTGCCCTGACCCATGCTGGAGCCCATCTTGACCTCTCTGCATTCTCTTCCTGGGAGGTATGTTTCCAGCAGCAGTACTAGTCTTGCCTGTGTGTCTTTGAAAGGAACCACTTGTCCTCTTATCTTTAATACCTTGGACCTATAATAATAAGACACCATTTCCTGGGAACAGATACGTACAAGGGATGTGAAAAAACAAAAATAAAATCTAGCTAATAGCTGGATGTAGCTCACTGGTAGAGCACTGAAGAATTGCATACACAAGGTCCTGGGTTTGAGTCCCAGCCCTGCAAAACCAAAAGCAAATAGCAAACAAAAAGCCATGTCCAGCTATGAAAACTGGGAAATAATCATTCCAGTTACAGCTAAGCTGTGATGGAGGTATTAGAATACTACCAGTGTGACTTGAGTCTTAACCTGATTCAGAATCAGTTCCGTGGAGAGTTTGAACTTACTACAAGGCATCAGGCTGTAGAACATGAACCCTACCACAGCCTGGGAAATACCACACACTGATCTGCCTTTACTATTCCCCCAAGTCATGTTATACTGCAGTTTGTCTGTTTTGTTACAGGAGTTGGCCTCCCTGGGTCTGGACAGATTGAAATCTGCACTCTTAGCATTAGGCCTGAAATGTGGCGGGTAAGGACTACCCCATTTGCTGTATGTTTGTGTGATCTTCTATGTGGCTCTGGTTACATATTTTCTATCACCCACCGTGTCTGTATACTAACGTCACTCTGAAATCCTCTGCCCCTCCTCTCTCTAGGACTCTAGAGGAACGAGCCCAGAGGCTGTTCAGCACCAAAGGAAAGTCCCTGGAGTCCCTTGATACCTCTCTGTTTGCCAAAAATCCCAAAACAAAGGGCACTAAGCGGTGAGTAGTGGAGCAAGCACCTCTGCTGTGGTTTTTAAGTTTCACTTCCATGTAGATTTTCTACAGTGGAAGTTTTCAAGCCTGTTATATTACCACTGTTGGTTCATAGAAATCCATTCTGCTCTGTATCTTTGCTAACGTTCTTGGTTCTTTTTTTTTTTTTTTTTTACGTTCTTGGTTCTTATAAAGCAAGAACCATCTGCTCAGGGAACTGGGAACAGGTGAAATTTCTGATGTTGACATGGTGTTTTAGGTGCCTTTATTACTTTTATAGGTAATACATTTTAAAGGCTTAATTCAAAGTTTTGGTGTTTTTTTGTTTTTTTTTGGTCAGTTGTGGGGCTTGAACTTAGGGCCTATGCATTGTCCCTGAGCTAGGTTGCTCAGGGCTAATGCTCTACCACTTTGAGCCACAATGCCACTTGCGGTTTTCTGGTAGTTAATAAGTCTCATAGACTTTGCTGCCCAGGCTGGTTTTGAACCATGGTTCTAAGATCTCAGCTTCCTGAGGTAGCAAGAATTAAAAGTGTGAGCCACCATCACCTGGCTCTTATGTGTAATTTTTAATGCAGTCATGAAATGAGTATTCTCAGACCTGGGAACCAAGATTGGGTGAATGCAAGAACCTTGAGTGACAGTTTATTTCTTGTTCTCAGAGACACTGAGAGGAACAAAGACATTGCTTTCCTAGAAGCCCAGATTTATGAGTACGTAGAGATTCTTGGGGTAAGTAACAACTCTGCTGATGGCTGTAAATACTACAAATGATGAGAGGAAGAGAGACAGGAACTCAGGAATTTCAATTCCTAAAGAGGAAAGAGTAGGTGATAAAATAGTGCAGCATTGATTAGAGTTCTCTCAGAGTCTTTAGCCCTTTAGGAGGTTCCTGTTTTGTTGTTAGGTGGTATTCTCAAGGCTGCCCAATGTCCATCAAGGACTCTTGTGTCCACATGGTATCCAAGTAGTGCCTGAGCTTCCCCTGAGACCAGAGGGCCTCCCAAGCATCAGATACTCAAGGGCACGTAAGACAAGCACTACTCACATCAACTATTCAGGTATGATTCATTATGAAAAGGAGTTGCTTACAAGTAGAGAAGATTGGGAAGATTTAGTGGGGCTAGGACAGTAATAATACAACTGCTCACGCAGCAGTGAACACTCCTTGCCTATTTCCTCGGGAGGTGCTAAGATGTGGGTGGAAGGTGAAAAAAAGGCTTTCTTATATCAGAGAGAAAAGAAGGGAAGGAATTGGAGGGAAAGTCTCTTGCTTCTCCTGGCAAAGGTACAGCACTCATCCAGAGAACATGGACAGGGTCTCAGAATTCTTCAGGCCACCAGCTTCTGATTTGTCTGTTTGTACCATTGTTGTCTGTCAGCATTTCCTAGACAAGGGCTTAGAAGAGTTGGCTGAACAACTGGTTCTTGCACTCTCACAATGGCTACACAGGCTTGTTCTGCCCTGGGTGAGGACCCACCCTCACAGCTGGGGACATACACCTACCTGGAGGTCCTCTTTTGTACTTTCAGTGAAAGGCTAATCACACAGACATGATGGACATTCATTCTCCACAGAGAACTTGGGTTGTGGTAGTATGGGCAGCAATCTAGATTGCTGGTCCATTGCCACTATTTTCTCACTTCTCTGAGACCTTCCTGCTTTCCTGCCAGTAGGTGGCAGCTTTCTTTGGAATACCAAGCTTATTTTACCCTATGTGTCTAGAAGTTGCTCTTATGTACTGATAAGATTTTTGTCATTATTTCATTATTTATTGATACTTGTAGGTTTCTAGTCATTACCATTGTGCTAAATTTTTGGTAGTAAATATGTCACAGACCTTAGGAAACCCACATTACTGTCGTAATGTGATGCATGCCATAATTCAGTTTTCTAAGCAGAAAGTGTTCAGATAGGCTTAACGACCATAAAGGCACACAGCATTATGAAATGAAGTTATGTTCCTGAAATAATGAGAAATTCAATGGTCTAAAGTATGCCTTATGAGGGATTGGGTAGTCAGAAAAGTTTGGGAATTCATACTGTAAACTTGGACAAAGCCCAAATGTTCTATAAATAGTAGGGGCTATAGCTCAGTGGTAGAGAGCTTGCCTGCACTTGACCCCCAGCACTGGAAAAAAAAAATCTTGAAACAGGAAATATGCCGTTAAACTTGGTTTTATGAGCCAAGAGCCAATGTTTCACATACGTAATCCTAGCTACTCAGGAGGCTATTATCTGAATATCCTTGTTCAAAGCCAGCTTAGACAGGAAAGTCTATGAGACTTTATCTCTAATTAGTTACCAAAAGCTGAAAGTGGAGCTGTCGCTCAAGTGTTAGAGCACTAGCCTTGAGCAAAATAGCTCAGGGACGGTGCCCAGGCCCTGAGTTCAAGCCCCAGAACTGGCATAAAGGAGAGAGAGAGAGATTTTGTTTTGTGAACAGAAATATCTGACAGCAAATTGGAGAGTGTACTGGCTCAAGGAGGCTCAGACAAGTTTGAAAGGGGTAGTGTTGGGATCTCAGTGACAACAGAAAGGAGAAGAAAAAATGTTCAGGAAATTCTTGAGAGGCAGAACAAATGAGACTGTTTTCTGATCATCTGCAGCCTCAGATAAATAGTTTAGGCCTATGATCGACAATTTTTTAATCAATTGTAGGTCTTGAACTCAGGATCTGAGCACCGTCCCTAAGCTTATATACTCAGGGCTAGTGCTCTACCACTTGGAGCCAAAGCTCCACTTCTGATTTTGGGTGGTTAATTGGAGACTTTCCTGCCTAGGCTGGCTTTGAACTGTGATCCTCAGATCTCAGCCTCCTTAGTAGCTAGGATTACAGCCATGAGCCACCATTGCTGGTGAGACAATCTTTTTCATGTTGTTTGTCATGGGGCTTGAACTCAGGGCCTGGGCACTGTCCGTGAGCGCCTTTGCTCAAGGCTATCATTTTGTGTCTCAACTCCACATGTATGTGGTTTTCTGGTGGTTAGAGATAAGAGTCTCATGGACTTTTCTGTCTGGGCCAGCTTTGAACTGTGATCTTCAAATCTCAGCCTCCTGAGTGGCTAGGATTACAGGCATGAGCCACCTGCTCAGCAGTCTTTGACTTTTCCTTTAGGAGCAAGCAGATCCTGCTGGTAGGAAGTTTTAATGTGAAGTTAAGATTTTTCTGTATTCTACACCAAAAATCTTTCCCTTGGAAGGGAAGGATTAGCTAGTTTCTGGAAAATAGGAAACTTTATTCTGACATTCCTTTTCATGTATGACCTAATTTAGGAACAGCGACAACTTACTCATGAAAATGTACAACGCAAGCAAGCCAGGACAGGAGAGGAGCGGGAGGAGGAGGAAGAAGAACAGATTAGTGAGAGTGAAAGTGAAGATGAAGAGAATGAGATCATTTACAATCCCAAAAACCTGCCCCTGGGCTGGGATGGCAAAGTGAGTCCCACACTCCCACTTCCTCCCTTTTCCCTCTTGGGAAGCACATATAGACTGAAGCCAACTAACAGTGTTTCTTGTTTGGTTTCTTTTAGCCCATTCCCTACTGGCTATATAAACTTCATGGCCTAAATATCAACTACAACTGTGAGATTTGTGGGAACTACACCTACCGA
The DNA here is from genome assembly GCF_023159225.1 of Perognathus longimembris pacificus. NCBI lineage: Eukaryota > Metazoa > Chordata > Mammalia > Rodentia > Heteromyidae > Perognathus > Perognathus longimembris. The sequence goes on along the minus strand of NC_063167.1, from coordinate 24,325,805 downwards.
GGACCTAAGGCCTTCCAGCGGCACTTTGCTGTAAGAAACTCAGAGCCATTGGCTTGACATCCAAGATCTAAAATTATCCCAACTTCATTGTCTCTCCCTCTTACATCCTCTCCTCCCCAATCAGCAGTTTCCTTACAAAGATGATACCAACATACTACCGTAGCCCCAATGCTGGGTGTACAGATTGCTGGCATCTATCAGCTTCTCCCACAGCATGGGAGTCACCAGGTTGGAGATGTAGCAATACTGTGGTGTTGACCTAGAAATTGTGTCTATAATACAACTGAATCTAGAATCTAAACCTGAGAGAATGCAATTTGCTCTTTAATGTCAACGATTCGTTAGTCACAGCAAACTTTACAAGCATAAACCACAAAAGAAAGCTGCCTTTAGTTGGAGTCTTTTGCAGAGGGATCAGGTTAGGACTTGTGAGTAGAATGGAATGAGTGCTTTGATTCAGCTGTTCCTGTTTGCCATTGTCCATTTGCTTCTCTCCCCCAGGAATGGCGTCATGCTCATGGAATGAGGTGCTTGGGTATACCAAACACTGCCCATTTTGCTAATGTGACACAGATTGAAGATGCTGTCTCCTGTAAGTAGCTTGTTGACTATTCCCCAGCCCAGCCAAGTAGCCATTCCTCCTATAGCCACTGTCCCAACACTCTGGTACATATGGGCCCAAGGGCAGTAGATTGTGGGTATAAAAAGCTAGAGCATGGGGCTGGGGATATAGCCTAGTGGCAAGAGTGCCTGCCTCGGATACACGAGGCCCTAGGTTCGATTCCCCAGCACCACATATACAGAAAACGGCCAGAAGCGGCGCTGTGGCTCAAGTGGCAGAGTGCTAGCCTTGAGCGGGAAGAAGCCAGGGACAGTGCTCAGGCCCTGAGTCCAAGGCCCAGGACTGGCCAAAAAAAAGCTAGAGCAGACACATAATTAGTACATATTTGAGGGGAAAGAGCCGGCAGTACTGATTGCATCTCCTTTGAGAAGAACCTTATGCTAAGTGTAAAACAAAACTTTTAGCATGGGTCTGTGATCTCTGTGTGAAAGATTTTGAGGGAAGAGTTTTATATATATATATATATATTTGATTTTAATGTGTTAGAACCATTAATATAAAAGAAGAAAGAAGAATGACCTCATTAAGCTTACATCTGAGGCAACAGGCAAGGATACAAAAACATAGCAGCAAAATACCTCCTGGAGAAAGAGTGAGTAGGTAAAGTACGTACGGTGTCAGAGAACTTGATGCTAGAGCATGGGGGACTGCAGTCAGAGGCCTCCAGTTTTCCTGGCAGTGGAAACATTTTTTGTCACTATCATCTTCCTGGCAAACTCATTTTCTTTCTGGTTTGTCTCTTCTCTGTCATGTTTCACTTTACCATTCCCCTTTGTTAAGTAACAGACACCCCTTTCAGCTAGACTTAGCACCCTGCTTAGTGTGTGTATGTGTGTGTGTATGTGTATGACAAGGTCTCACTATATAGGCCAGGCACTCTACCACTTGAGCCACAGCTCCATTTCCAGCTTTTTTGGTGGGTAGTATGGACTTTCCTGCCTAAGGTGGCTTCAGATCTCAGCCTCCTGAGTAGCTAAGATCACAGGTGCCGGGCCTATTAAGAACTTGAAAACCTTTTTCTTTTTTCTGTTGGTTGTGGGGCTTGAACTCGGGGCTTAAACACTGTCCTGAATTTTTGCTCAAGGCTAGTATGCTACCACTTTGAACCACAGTTCCACTTCCAGTTTTTAGATGTTTAATTGGTGGTTAAGAGTTTCATTCACTCTCGAACCACGATTCTCAGATGTCAGTCTTCTGAGTAGCATTATAGGCATAAGCCATAGCTCCCAGCCCTATTAAGAACTTTTTGTTTGTTTGTTCTGTTTTGTTTTTTTTCTTTTGCCAGTCCTGGGGACTGAATTCAGGGCCTGAGCACTGTCCCTGGCTTCTTTTTTTGCTCAAGGCTAGCACTCTACCATTTGAGCCACAGCTCCACTTCTGGCTTTTTCTATATATGTGGTGCTGAGGAATCGAACCCAGGGCTTCATGTGTATGAGGCAAGCACTTTACCACTAGGCCATATTCCCAGACCTTAAGAACTTTTAAGACAGGTCACTTTCTCCTATAATTTCTGTAGTTTTTTTCACATTAGTTTCATCCTTTGAGAATATCAGTTCTATATTCTAAGAAGTCTTTGGTTGTGTTTGGCCCACCTTTTCTTTACAACAAAGCAAGGTCATGGTAAATTTTGCATTCGAAGTTTTTTGTCTAGGTAATCTGAAACATATTCAGACTGGGGCACACAAGAGTGTCAGAGGCAGTCACTGGGGGAGCCTCTAGAGGTGGGGAGCTAGAGATAGGGAATGTTTCAGGATGTGGACCCACTCATGATGCTTATTTCTCATCCTGCAGTGTGGGCCAAGTTGAAATTGCAGAAGGCTTCAGAGCGATGGCAGCCTGACACTGAGGTGGGTGCTGATGTGCAGAACATTGGAGGCAGGTGGATGGGCAACACTCCCTCATCATGTAGAAAGGGAGACAGAGATGGTTCCTGGTTTATCGTTGACATGTTCTGTGTGAGAGTATCTACAAACTGACTTTGTCCAGAAGCCTCATTTAGTTGTGACATTTGTCACACTTCAAATGTCATAAGACAGGTTGTGTTCTCCTGCTGAAATTCTGAAGTTAGAAGAGGTAGGAGTGTCCAGTATCTTGTCCTGCCATGGTGGCTAAGTCTTCGTCATGCATTAGATCTCCTTTGAGACCAGCATGTGATGAGAGAGGTTCCTCTCACAGGGTGAGGGGTGGGGGGTGCAGGGGATAGTCTTGGAGAGATCGTCTCCAAGCTGCAGGTTTCAGAGATGAGGAATGGCCTGTGTGTGAGTTGTGATAGTGACAGACCTCAGACCCCACAGGGACTAGAAGCAGGCTCCTTTAAGGTCAGTAATTTGCAGTATTTTTTTGTTGTTGTTTATTTTTTTGCCAGTCTTGGGGCTTGAACTCAGGGCCTGAGCACTGTCCCTGGCTTCTTTTTGCTCAAGGCTAGCACTCTACCTCTTATGCCACTGTTCCACTTCCAGCTTTTTCTGTTTATGTGGTGCTGAGGAATCGAACGAACTAGGGCTACATGCATGCTAGGCATGCATGCTATCACTAAGCCACATTCCCAGCCCCTAGAAGTTCATTCTCTTGTGGAATCCCATTTGAGAAAGGCTGTGCTAGAAAGAATGCCGATTCTATGATTGCCAGGGTGTGCTATGGGATCGGACCAGGTGAAACCAGGTGCTCAGAGACTGGTTCTAGATATTTCTCCCAAGGAGTGTAGCTAACCAGTTGTACTCCTTCCATTGTAGGAAGAGTATGAAGATTCCAGTGGAAATGTTGTGAACAAGAAGACATATGAAGATCTGAAGAGACAAGGACTGCTCTAGTGTTCAGAGATCTCACTCACCTTTGGGCTTGCCTAGGCTTTCCCAAGATCTTTTTCTATTTCTCCCAACTAAAGGCTCTTATTAAAGCTCTTTGCTACGTAGTTATTATGTCCTAGCAGAGTCTTGTAGAAACAAGACATGCTGGCATATTGCAGGGTTGAGATGTGTTTTATCTTTGTTTTATATTAAAAAAAAAAAAGATTCTGTGGGAAAATAAAACCAGCCCTTATTCTCAATGTGTCTTTTTCTGAAGCCCAGGACTTGAGAACTAATGCAATCTTTTATTTCTTAATTCCTCCCTACCTCATTCTCACCAACTTGAGTAGCAGCTAAGATTCTATTGTTTTTTATTAGCTCACATAAGTTAGTTATACAGAGGTTTCATTGTGACATTCCCACACATGCATACAATGTATCCTGATCAACCTCACCCCCTTTAGCACTCCTACAACCCACTCCCCCTCTTAAAACAACTTCAGCAAGCTTCATTGTTCTATTTTCATACATGTAAACAAACTACTTCAACGACCATATTCCTCCTCATTCACCCTCTTTTTTTTTTTTTTTTTTGGCCAGTCCTGGGCCTTGGACTCAGGGCCTGAGCACTGTCCCTTGCTTCTTCCCTCTCAAGGCTAGCACTCTGCCACTTGAGCCACAGCGCCGCTTCTGGCCGTTTTCTGTATATGTGGTGCTGGGGAATCGAACCTAGGGCCTCATGTATCCGAGGCAGGCACTCTTGCCACTAGGCTATATCCCCAGCCCCACCCTCTTTTTTAATCCTACCCCCATCCAGCTAGTGCCCACACTCCCATCTGATCCTGTTTTACTTTTCTACCATTCTTTTAGTGTATTGTACTAAGGGGTTCCCCTATGATATTTCAGACTTGCTAAGAAATAATAACTATTGCTTCTCCCCCACCCTCCAAATCCTCTATGGAAAAACAGCTTTTGTTGAGGCTCTTTATTGCCACCTTCATACATGGTTACACACCATATATTTATTTTGCCAGTCCTCAGGGCCTGGGCACTGTCTCTGAGCTTTGCTCAAAGTTTGCACTCTACCACTTGAGCCACAGCACCACTTCCGGCTTTTTCTGTTTATGTGGTACTGAGGAATAGAGCCTAGGGCTTCCTACATGCTAGACAAGCACTCTACTACTAAGTCACATTCCCAGCTTACACTATATTTTGAAAGTATTCACCTACCATCTTCCTTTTACCTTGCTCATCTTCCTACATATCCCATAGTTAATCATGTTTATATATGTGTGTGTGTGCATGTGTCTAATATATGTATACATGTCCATGAGTCTGTCTTTTAGGTTTAGCTTTTGTATATGAGCAAAAACACAGTATTTGGCTTTTTGAGTTTGGCTTACCTAGCTCAACATGGTCTACAATCCGGTCTTTTTTTTTTTTTTTTTTTTTTTTGTCAGTTGTAGAACTTGAACTCTGGGCCTGGGCACTGTCCCCGAGCTCATCAGCTCAAGGCTAGCGCTCTACCTCTTGACCCACAGTGCCACTTCGGGTTTTCTGGTGGTTAATTGGAGATAAGACTCTAATGGACTTTCCTGCCACAGCTGGCTTTGAACCGAGATGCTCAGATCTCAGCCTCCTGAGTAGTTAGGATTACAGAGGTGAGCTACTGGCACCCAGCCAGTCCCATCTATTTTTCCTGAACTGATTTTTTTTTTTTTTTGCCGGTTCTAGGGCTTGAACTCAGCACTTGAGCACTGTCCCTGGCTTCTTTTTGCTCAAGGCTAGCACTCTACCACTTGAGCCACAGCGCCACTTCTCAGTGCCATCTATTTTTCAACAGCAACTAAGATTGACTGTGATAAGTAACTGACCTAACTTCTCCCCTCACCCTGCCCCTCTAGTGCCACTCCCACCCCACCCCCCAGGAAGGAGGGACAGCTGCCAGCTTCCAGGGAATGCACCTGGGCCTCCCTGACTCATCCATATACCCTTGCTACACTCCACAGCTCAGAGGGGAGTGGGACACGGGAATACTAAAAATATTCTAGCCTTGGAGAAGTGCTTAGGCTAAAAAAACAAAACGAAGTCTAGCCAGGAGGTCACCAGTAGGCTTTGTGCAGCCTTCTGATGTTCTTGAGTTATCCTTCCAGCCCCATCTGCCCCAACCAGGGGTGGAAAAAAAGGAGTTCATGTGGTAGGTATAGGTTCTCACAAGGACAGGCACCTGGCTCTTGTCCGTTTAGCTGTGGAGTCTGAAATCCCCTTGGAGAAGTACAGACTGGGTAAGAACTGTTTCTTTTGTGGTGGAGGCTCTGGATCAAACGATGAGCATGAGAGAGAAGGGGCCCTATTGCTCTATGCATCACCATCACAAGGGACCCAGCCCAGAGGGGTCCTTGCTGACAGCTTTCCCCTGAATCACAACACCCTGGCAATTGTCACCAAGAGACAGATGAGTGCTAATGGAGGATTATAGCCATGGGGACAAAGATCAGATTTCCCTTGGCTGTAGGAGTTGCGCGGGGGGGGGGGGGGGGGGGGGGGGGGATAGTGCTCAGTCTTCCAGGTAAGGCAGGAAGATGAAAATAATGCCCACTCATCCCCAGCATGAGAAAGCTTATATATACTCAGGCTTAGCAGACATGTCTGATTGTTGGGAGGAAGCCTGGGATTCAAGAATCCAGAATTAGAAATATCTCCTGCCCTTGGACCAGATCAAACTTAAGGACATGTAGGAGTCAGTTCTGAAGCAGTTTTTAACTAGGTAAGCCAGACTTCTGACTATAACCCAGGGTTTCACTTGAGCCTTGAATGTCGTTGCCATGCCAATAGCATCCACGGGGGGGTGGCTATTACTAGGATGCAACTCTCTTTGGACCTGCCTCAGGCTGTCCCTGTGACAGTAGGACTTCTGGGAAGTGAAAGCTGAGCCCTTGGGATCTTGTGTTTCCTACCTCCCTGCTCTCCAGCCTTAGTTTAACCCTTTTTAGTGTGTGAGTGCAGGAGATTCTGTTTGCAGCCTTGCCTAGGCTGCCCCACACTGGTTTTTCATTCTTCAGATCCTGCAGTACCTGGTCAGATGTCTGTGGTAGGACTGCTTTGCTCAAAGGTAGCTGTAGCTGTTCTCAGTCCAGAGACCCTGGTCTTCCCTACATCTGTGACCTACCCAAATGGCTACCCCTTGGGATTGTCCCTACTCTTCTTTCCCGGATCTTATACCTCTTCCCTATAACCACTGAATGACTTTTGTTTGACCCATGACCTTTGAGTTGGCTTACTCCCTCTCCTTTCTCCTCCTACTAGTTCTACTGATCTTCCTGGGAGCCCAGAACTTGGAAAGAAGTCTGTTGATCCACTGGGGATGTGGCTCAAGTGGTAGAGCAAGCACAAGAGCCCGAGTTCAAACCACAGTACTGCCAATAAATAGAAGAAAAAAAAATCAGCTTACCCTTGATCCTGTCTAAGTAAGCAACATGTAAAAGAGGGAGAACCTTTCAAGCCAATACCCTCCTCCCACCTATGAGGATGGGAGTCACAGTGCTACAACCCAACACCAGACAAGCCAGGGCTACCACTGCTCCAGAGACATGCACCACCAGGAGGCAAGGTTCTCCCACCAGGTGGCAGAGTGTGGGGCCCAGGAACCACCACTGTCTGGTATAGGGCTGGGGCAGGATGGAGCCCAGATGAAATGCCACTCTGAGTTGATGGGGAGTGGAGATGCCATCAGAAGGACTACTGGCATTCAGGTATGGTCAGGCCCAGGAGACAGAGATTCAGGAACAAGAGCGAGAACAGTGTATTTGGGATGCTGAGAGAAGCTGAGATAGGACCCGAGGTGGCTGTACCTCTTGCTCCTGGGTAGCTGTGATGCTGGAAATAAAACCAGTTGTAACTCCTGTCTGCTGATCAATGATTAATAGGCCAAGTCTCAGCCTTGTTCCCTGCATACTGAGGTGCTACACTGACCAGCCTCTCTGCCTGGTGCTCAGCGAGTCCACCCCAGTCTCTAGTGAGACATCCCTACCTTTGGTCCTCATCCCTAGTGCCCTGACCCCTTTGTCTCTGTCTCTTTCTATCTCGGTCGGTCTATCTATCTGTCTGTCTCTGACATTCTCTAACTGGGTCTTGAACTTAGGGCCTGGGCAGTTAAGAATTTTCTTTTTCTTTTTTGGCCAGTCCTGGGGCTTGGACTCAGGGCCTGAGCACTGTCTCTGGCTTCTTCTTGCTCAAGGCTAGCACTCTGCCACTTAAGCCACAGCGCCACTTCTGGCCATTTTCTGTATATGTGGTGCTGGGGAATCGAACCCAGGGCCTCATGTATAGGAGGCAAGCACTCTTGCCACTAGGCCACATCCCCAGCCCTTTTTTTTTTTTAACCAGTCCTGGAGCTTGAACTCAGGGCCTGAGCACTGTCCCTGGCTTTGTTGTGCCAAGTCACGAAACCACAACGAAGAAGACCACCGAGACTCAGACATTCCAAAATGCAAAAGCAAGGCAAGGCTTTATTTAAGCGAGCTGCAACTTGGGCCTCGTCCTACCCACCGACACAGCGGAGGTTAGGAGGGAGCCCCGAGCTGTGATTACACAGGGCTTATAAAGGCAAAGAACAAAGTTACAACAATCAGGTGTTCAAGCAAGCAAGATTAGGACACAGGTACAAATCTGATACAGGTACAAATTGGCTCAGGGTTCGAGGCATCCCAGGGGTGGTCAGAGTTAAGCATTCCCAGCGGTTAGAGTTCTAGACCGACTGGGCCTTAATGGGCTTATCCTGGGTCTGCTCACAGGGCCTGCTTATCTCAGGTTCACGTGGTAAAGTGGGGCCTGACTTCAAAGTCTGGCACTTCATTTCCCCCTTTTTCTTTTTGGTACCCTGGGAGCCAATCATGGCTCCATTCTGTCCATTTCAATGGCTTGCATTTCTAGGGGATGATATAGAGGTAAGGCATGGGCCAGTAGGGCCCAAAGTAGTAACCAAAAATAACTCTGATCCCTCGGTTTCAAAGGGGGGCTGATGGGTGAAGATCATCCATCTTCTGTAACTTCTTCAGGCTGACTCAGGGGCGTTGACCTTACCTAGCCAGGAACCTATAACCTTAGTCTACTTTACCAAGGGACTGCACACATCAAACTGGACAGGACTCCTGCTCATCACACTCGGGAAGTCGCTTATTCAGGTTCGGGTCCAAGTGATCTGGCACATCCCAGTTGCTTGTGGCCAGATCACATAAGTAAATCTGGCCACCAGGTTCTTAAGGGGGCTTTCTTAGTTGCTAAAATAAGGGGGTCACCCCACTTTGGAGTGAGCTGCCAAAATAATTGGAAAGGCTGGTTAGCGTCAGCATTAGCCAGGGTAGCAAGGAAAGAAGGCAAAAAGAAAATTAAAACAATATTCAGTCTAACTTTCTTGAGGCGAAGGCGAAGCGGCTGAGTCGGGTGCTAGGAGACCTCCCCTGTTCCATCACAGTAGTCGTCGTTCAGGGCAAAGGGGTCAGCTGGCCTGGCGTGGAAGCAATGAACCCAAGTGGCAATGCCATCTAGGGTCCCTTCCACCATGGTTCTAAGGATTTGGGGTTATGCCTTCGGACGAACACCCAGTCCCCAGGTCTGAATAAATGGGGGGTAGGGACAGAAGCAGAATCATATAATGCTTTAAGTTGGGGCCACATATTCTTGTGCACGAGCTGCAAATAATCAAGTTTACACAAAAATTCAGCATCATCCAAATCAGCAAGCAATTCAGTCTGAAGGCTAGGGATAATGGGTGGGGGGTACCCATACATTATTTCAAAAGGAGTAAAGCCAAGCTGATAGGGAGAATTTCTTACTCTAAGCAGAGCAAAAGGAAGGAGTGACACCCAGTCTGCGCCAGTCTCTAAGGCCAATTTAGTCAAGGTCTCTTTTAGAGTCCGATTCATTCTCTCTACCTGTCCTGAACTCTGGGGTCTATAAGCACAATGCAATTTCCAATCTGTCCCCAGTGTAGCTGCTATTCCCTGACTTTTGAGATGAAGGTCGGTCCGTTGTCCGACCCAATGGTGGATGGGAAGCCATACCTGGGTAGGATTTCTTCCAGGATCTTCTTAGCCACTACATTCGCAGTCTCATGCTTTGTTGGATAGGCTTCAACCCATCCTGAAAAGGTGTCTACAAAAACTAGCAAATATTTGTATCCAAATCTTCCAGGTTTAATCTCTGTGAAATCTACTTCCCAATACACACCTGGCCTATCCCCACGGAAGCGAGCCCCTTTAGTAACTTGTTGATTGGGGGCATTGGTGAGCTGACAGGCCTTACAATTTTTAACATTATTTTCAATAAGTTGATCTCCTTTCTAATTTTCACTTTGGAGTGCCGAAGCAAGTCCTGCATTTTTCGGGTTCCCATGTGAGAAGCTCAGTGGAATCTCTTAAGGATCCCCTTACCCAGCCCTTATGGCAAGATAAGTTTCCCTTCACAAGTTTTCCACCAGTCATTGTTTCCTTCTCTGTTCGGGGTTTTGTGGGCCATGGGATTTTTCTTTATCCACTCCAAGTCTTCTTGGGAATACTGGGGCACAGGAGGCAAAGCTCATGGCCCTGGGTCTACTAAAGTCTGTTCCCAGGAACTATGACTTGTCTGGCTGATTTAGGCACAGGGATTTTCAGCACAGTCTACGTGCATCTGACAGCCAATGCTTGCTCTCTTTTAATATGAAGCCCAGATGGGTGACTTCAGGTTTACAAATTTGTGCCTTTTAACATTCTAGTTTGTAAAAGCATTTTCCTGACTGGCCAGGGAACTGATCTCTGATGACCTAAAAAGTTACCTTTGCAGGCCTTTAACAGATCTCAATAAGGACACAATCTCAGGTCTACAAGCTTTCTTTCCTAAACAGATGTATCAGCTTAAAATTCTCACTGCCAGTCAGAGCTTTGAGTAAATGCGGGGGGTTGAGATTTTAATCTATCCTCTCATTTGACAAACTTACCCTTACTAACCACTATTACAGATGACTGGCAAGTTCCTGCCCAGTAGACAGACATGGGCATTGGAAAGGCATGCTTATGAACTATTCTTCTAGGACTTCCCGGCTTTGATTAACTTTTGAAAGGCCAAACAGGAGTGACTCTAGGATCTGACACCATCTCTGCCATCCAAGCAGCGGCTTACTGCCTTCTGGATGCTCCATCACTTTTGTCCCAGGAGGAGTGACTTTCCACTGGACTTGGACTCAGGGCCTGAGCGCTGTCCCCCAGCTCTCCAGCTCAAGACTAGCACCCTACCACTTTGAGCTCCACACAACTCCGTTCCCAGCACTCTGCTGGCTGATTAGAGACAAGTCTCTCACAGGGACCTTTCTCTGCCCGGGCTGGCTTCAAACCGCAGATTTCAGATCAGTGAGTCTTACAAGAGGCCACTTTACTCCAATTAGAAGCAACAAGGTGGTCCACACAGAAGTAGCCTTTAAGCATGCTCTCTTACCTGGAACTTATTAAGGGCCAGTATTAGATCTTAACAAACTTGTAGGAATCACCTGTGCTTCTCTGTGGGCCTGCTGGAAACTGTTACAAAAAACCTACAAAGAAGCTGGAATGGCAATTAAACATTTTGGTAGCCATAATTCTCCTTTTCTCACTTTGCAATAATTATTTAGGACAATTTTACTTCCAAATTTCTTATCTAGAAATGTATTCCTGATTTCCAAAGCCTTTTTAACACTAACACAACACTTTAGCTTTTATCTGCATCGGAAAAACTGAAGCTCACAGGCATTCTGAAACCAGGTGCCGCCCTTTGCCTATGGGCTGCTTGTTTCAAAAGAGCCTCTTTTATTTTTTCTTCAGTCCTAGTTACTACATGGCATGAAGACCTTTGGATTTTTCCTTAATGCAAGAATTACAATTAGAAATACTTATCCATTCAGCTTTCCAATATATTAGTGAGAAACACTGGCCCATTTTGCCATTTCTTCCTACATACATAGAGTTAATGAGAGTTTACTTCTATCCTCATTAGTTTAGTATATATATATATCCTTTTAAATCCAAATTTCTGACACTTAGCTCTGATTTTTTAAGCAATTTTTTTTAACTACAGTTCCTCTTTAAAACAATGCACTAATCCTTTAAAGCATTTGGTAATGCCCAAACTTGATGACCATTTGAATTTAAACTTAAACTTAGTTTTGCATCATACTGCGGTCTTGAACATGTTCACACTCACACATACACACACACATACATTTTCAAAAGATCTTAAAGTGCGCAGAATAAGCATCGGCCGTACATTTTAAGACAAAAACCTTTAACAAATGATTTTAGCATTCTCCAGTCTCATTTTCCAGGGCTTGATAGTTTTAGTAAAACATTTTTAGTCTTAGTAAAACATTTTAGCACACCAAACAATTTTCTGCTTAAGAAGGCTGGGTTGGGGTCCCCCTAGAGTTCTTTTTTGCGAACACTCTCACTGATTGACTGATTGTGGGCTGTCACCTGTACATCTTTCCAGTGAGCTAAAGTCAAGTCCAGGGGAGTGGAAGGAACGTTCCCCATCATCCGTTTGTCAGTCAGGCACAGCGCAAGAAAGAAACACACAAAAATAATCACAGGCACAAAGACCAAACAACACTTACAGACAGACTTAGGGAGCCGCAGCTTACAGGTTCGACGACTGTGTCTCTCCTGCCCCTGTGAGGGGGCAGACCACACAGTCTCGAGGCTCTCTCTCTCCCGTTCCTGTGTAGAAGTGAACCAGACAACCCCGAATATAGAGTGGACTGGATAGGTGCCCATTAGAAGGGCCTCCCGGTCCAGTCCTTCAGGTTCAGGGTGGTAGTGGGAAGCCTGAGCTCCTTGTGGAGGGCTTGAGGTGTTCCCCAAGTCCTCCAGGACTGCCCATACAAGCGTGTCCACTCTGGCTGGTCCTTCACTACCTACAGGTTCAGATTCAGGCGGCTGGCCAAAACAGAAAACAAAACTACAAATCACACAGACACAGACACACAGAACGAACAGTGCTATTTTCTTACCTTCGGAGTCTGGGGTCTCAGGGGTCTCTGGGGCCATCCTGGACGAGCCCCCAAATGTTGTGCCAAGTCGCGAAACCACCACCAAGAAGACCACGGAGACTCAGACATTCCGAAATGCAAAAGCAAGGCAAGGCTTTATTTAAGTGAGCTGCAACTCGGGCCTCGTCCTACCCACCAACACAGCGGAGGTTAGGAGGGAGCCCCGAGCTGTGATTACACAGGGCTCATGAAGGCAAAGAACAAAGTTACAACAATCAGGTGTTCAAGCAAGCAAGATTAGGACACAGGTACAAATCTGATTGGCTCAGGGTTCGAGGCATCCCAGGGGTGGTCAGAGTTAAACATTCCCGGCGGTTAGCGTTCTAGACCAACTGGGCCCTAATGGGCTTATCCTGGGTCTGCTCACAGGGCCTGCTTATCTCAGGTTTACGTGGTAAAGTGGGGTTCACGTGGTAAAGTGGGGCCTGACTTCAAAGTCTGGCACTTCAGCTTCTTTTTTGCTCAAGGCTAGCACTCTGCCAATTGGAGCCACAGAGCCACTTCTGGCCTTTTCTATATATGTGGTACTGAAGAACTGAACCTAAGGCATGATGTATACGAGGCAAGCACTCTTGCCACTAGGCCATATTCCCAGCCCCAGTTAAGATTTTTCAATCAAGACTGCTGGTGCTCTACCAATTGAGTCACAGCTCCATTCTGGATTTGTGGTGGTTAATTGGAAATAAGAGTCTCACAGATGCTGGATGCCGGTGGCTCATACCTGTAATCCTAGCTACTCAGGAGGCTGAGATCTGAGGATCACAGTTTGAAGCCAGCCCAGGCAGGAAAGTGAATGAGATTCTTCTTCTTCTTTTTTTTTTTTTTTTGCCAGTCCTGGGCCTTGGACTCAGGGCCTAAGCACTGTCCCTGGCTTCTTTTTGCTCAAGGCTAGCACTCTGCCACTTGAGCCACAGTGCCATTTCTGGGCTTTTCTATATATGTAGTGCTGAGGAAACAAGCTGAGGGCTTCATGTATAGGAGGCAAGCACTCTTGCTACTAGGCCATATTCCCAGCCATCCATGAGATTCTTATCTCCCTCCAATAAACTACTCAGAAAAAGCCAGGAGTGGTGCTGTGGCTCAAGTGGTACACTGCTAGCCTTCAGCAAAAAGGCTCAGGGACAGCCCGCAGACCAGCAAACAAACAAACAAAAAACCTCACAGACTTGCATGCCTAAACTGGCCTGGAACCTCAATCCTTAGATCTTAGCCTCTGACTAGCTAGGATTACAGTTATAAATCATTGGTGCCTGGCCAGGCCTCAACTTTGAAATACTGCCCCCCCACCCCTATAACCTTTGACTTCACATAGCCCTCCTGCCTACTTCCCACCCAGCTCTACCTTCCCCTAGGACAGGCCCCAAATCTCAGCCCAACTTTCACCAGCCTTTCAGCCTCTTGTCTGCCTGACAGCTACCTCCCAATCAACTCCCTAAAGCTGGGCTACCTGCTCTCTATCAGATCCCCTCACTCCCCCACTACCCTTCCCCGCCCAGCTTGTCTTGCTTTTCCCGCTCCAAGGAGACATAGAACAGCCTGTGTCTGTCCAGGGTGGCAACAGAGAAGACTAGCAGGTTGTGAGGTGTTCACAACACAAGCTTTCAGAGGAGCTGCCCTCTCCCCAGCCCCCAAGAGGGGTCATGGCACTTCCCAGGGCTGCCTGTTCTACTCCCAATCTAGCCATCTCAGAGGACAAGCCCCTCCCCACCCTACCCCTGGTAACCATCACCTTGTTACAGCTGCCTGCTCTGGGAAGTAGAGGAGAAACCATTGCCAATATGTGATGGCTGGCACAGTGTGACAGTGTCACAGTGTTGAAGCTCCTGCCTCAATATCCTGTCTTCATCTCTCAAACCCGCTTTCTTTTCCAGGAGAAAAACTGCACCACATTCGTTTGTTCACCTGCCAAGGCAGCAGTTTCTTCAAAGGGCAGGAAGCTGTGAACATGTGCTCTGAGGGCTGAGAGTTCTGTGAGGTGAGCTTGGAGCACTCCAAGGGTTGAGCTATGGTCCTCTCTCAGAGCTGCAGGCCTGGAGTAGGTAGGTAGGTCAACAGATGAGTCTGGCGGGAGTTAGAGTCCAGCCTGCCTGGACTCTTAACAAGTTTGACCCTCTCATCGCTACATGATGTCAAAGTCAGGTCAACAGCTAGAATTTTCAACATCTCCATGCTAGGCCCACTTGTTCCTGATCTTCCTTGGTCTCTGGGGATTGGCTGACTAACCTCATGGGGAGGGAGCAGGGAGAGGAGTGAGAATCAGCTCAGGCCAAGTTTCTGTCTTTCTTTCTATTTTATTTATTTTATTTTTTGCCAGTCCTGGGCCTTGGACTCAAGGTCTGAGCACTGTCCCTGGCTTCCTTTTGCTCAAGGCTAGCACTTTACCATTTGAGCCATAGTGCCACTTCTGGCCGTTTTCTATATATGTGGTGCTGGGGAATCGAACCCAGGGCTTCATGTATATGAGGCAAGCACTCTTGCCACTAGGCCATATTCCCAGCCCCTCAGGGCAAGTTTCACTTCAGGCTTTCTGCCTCCACAAGGAGAGGGGTAACAAGAGGATGAATGGTCCCATCTGTTCTTGCAGCTCGGGCTATGTGCCAGCTGCAGACAGATCTTCATGGCAGGAAGCCCCAGGTGTCATGAGGCTGAGGCTCAGCCCTGCTATCAGCAGTGCTGTCAAACTTTGGCCTCAGGCAGCTGCCACCTTCGGGATGGGAGCCCCCATTTTAGAACCCACTGTTTTAGAGCCTCCTGTCCTGGGTCCAGGCTGCTTCCATACTACTGCTCCTCTACTCTCTGCTCCTCTCCCTGCTGCTTTAACAGAATCAGGGGGCAGTATCTAGGAAGGCCCCCAAACCCACCTCTTCAGATTCCTGTAACTGTACCTTTAGCGAAAAGGATTCATTCCTTCATAGCTGTGAGCTGTAGGCTGCTCCTCCTCTCTTCCCACAGCCTAGGCCTGAACATGGGGCCCAGCTAGATGGCAGTTCCTTCTTTACAGTGCCAAGGAGAGGCTTGGATTTTTCTGGAGAAACCTGCAAAAAACAGAAAGCTTCCTACCTGAGCCCTATACAGTGGAGACTCCAGAATCTTTCAAAGACAATCTTATGTTTTCATTTCATTGTCAGCTTCAGGGCTTGAACTCAGGGTCTGGGCACTATCCCTGAAATCTTTTGCTCACGGCTAGTACTCTGTACATCATCTTTATAACAACAACAACAACAAACACCAGTTACTCCTTCCTTACCACTGGCCCAGCTGCTCTTTCACTGTGGATCATTGCTAGAGAGCAAGTGTAGTATTAAGATAATTCATTAATTGATTGAGGTCTGCAGTTACTCAAAACAAACCGCAGTCCTCACGAAACTTTAGCAAGTGGCCCACAGGCTGAGAGAGACCTTCCTGGACTCCTTTATCTAACCTGCCCATCTGGAACAACTTCCTTAACTTAGAAGAGGATAATGAAGCCTGAAAAGAAAAATATCTCTACTCAGGGCAGGTGGACAGGGTAATTATTTAAGGGAGAAAGAGTCTCAGTAGAAGTCAGAACTGTCCACTCTGGGGAGTGAGGGTGGAAAGGAGGGGGTAAAAGTATTTTTTCTTCCCCTTTGAGGCCTTCTGGGAAAGGAGTCTTGTTTCCATGATTTGGAGGACTGAGGATGAGGCTTAGACTAGAGAGGCTTCTTAGCACAGGAAGCACAGCTTATCCCAGGACCTACCGGGTTAACAGGGATGTGAAGACGCCCCCAGCACTGACTCGGGCATGCTGGGACTTGCAGGCTGTCCGGCAGTCCTGTGGCACTGGGGGCTGCTGGGAAATGTAGTTCGTGGCTCGGCCTGGGGCCCGGCACCAAAGACCCAGCGTTGACAGCTCCGGAGGTAGGTGGCAATGGCCAGGTGGGTCCGTAAGGGGATGCGGAGTGAGAGGAAGTGGGCAAGCTGATGGCTGGCACCCCTGCCCACCGGCTGTCAGAAGCCCACCCCCAGCCCGAGGCTGATGCAACCGGCCTGCTGGGTGGGGTGAGGGCCAAGAACAGGGCGAGCTGCCTTTCCCGCCTCCAGAGAAAAAGGAACCAACGGGATTCTCCCTACCTAGAGCAAGGGGATGTCACTCCCAACTATATCCAGATATGTCATCAACTTCCCCCAGAGGGGATCAATACTGCTCCTCTGAAAAAGGGAGGCTGAGCCCTGTCCTAGAAACAAGGGGACCCGCTCTCCTATTCGCAACAAGAAGTCCTGTCTGTCCCCACTCAGGAACAGCTGGATGCCTTCTTAGACGGGGGTGGGGTGGAGGGGGTGGCGGGGGAGGGTACAGTCAAATCAGATATGGTTAGAGGAAAAGGGATGGGGACCCTCTTCCTAGAAAGCTCAAAAGGCACATTGTAGGGAGGAGTGTGGAGGAGGACCAGGCCTTTCCTTCTCCTTCTACAGAGGCCCCTCCTTCCTGCCCCACTCTGTCCACCTCAGGGGTTGACCCAAATTGATTTCCATCAGCTCTTCCTCAGTGCATGTCTGCTCAACAGGATCCAGCATGGACCAGTCTGTGGCAATCCAGGAGACACTGGCGGAGGGGGAATACTGCATCATCATATCCTTTTCAGACTTGAGCTCCCTGCCCTGGTCCTGACTTGGCTTTGGGAAGTAGACTGGAAGATGTCAGTCTCTGTCCCTTGCCCCTCCTTTAGCCATCAGAGGAGAAGGAGGCCAGTATTTATTCAGTACTTGCTTGGTCCTGGACTCTCTGTCCCAGGTGTTTAAATATTCAACTTCCTACCTGGAGAGAGTGGACACTGTAATTCCCATTTCACAGATGAGGAAGGCTCAGAGGTGGACTGACTTATCCAAAGTCACACTTTGGATGGGGAGGGGGTGGGAAGGCAGGAAAAGGCAGGGATTGGTGGAATGAACTGGATTGGCAACAGCCTGGCCTGGACTTTGATTTTTCCCTTGACTGAGCAGCAGGCAGTACAAGGTAAACTGTGTGAGGGAGACAGCAGGCAGAGCCGCCTGCTGGGATTGGTACGTTACCGCTTGGAACATGGTGGCCAGGAATATGCGTAAGTGATGGGCTCTGGGGCTGCCTGTCTCCAGGGCCATAACATATTTCATTATACCCTCCCTCCAATTGGACTTTAGCCATTTCTCCAGGGCTGGGTCTAAGTCTCCTAGAGTAATTGTCATAATGATAGTTATTGTTCTTTGGATACCATATTTAAAGCCTTTTGCATGTATTAACTCATATAATCATCAAGACATGAGAAGACTTCTGGAAAAGACATTGTAATCACAGTGTCCAGATCTTGAGCTCATGGCCTGAATGTCTGGATTCACAGGGAGTCATTATGATCCTAGGCAAGTTGTTTTATTCCTTTCTATCTCAAATGGTCAGATTAAAGATTAGAGTATTGAGGGTATAATTCAGTGATAGAGTACTGGTAGGTATAAGGCCATGGGTTCAATCCCAGTACACCCTCCCGGAGAAAAAAAAAGATTAAAGTAAGTCAGTATACGTAAAGATTT
Organism: Perognathus longimembris pacificus; assembly: GCF_023159225.1. NCBI lineage: Eukaryota > Metazoa > Chordata > Mammalia > Rodentia > Heteromyidae > Perognathus > Perognathus longimembris. The sequence continues at coordinate 24,307,819 of NC_063167.1, read as the reverse complement.
TAAACACAATATGATGTACAGAGAAGGTGTTCATTAAGTGTCACCTGGGAATATCTGCCTATTACATGGGAGAAGAGAGTAATATTTGGCAGAGGTCTCATAGCTAGTAAGTGAATCTCAGTGTCTCAGATCTGGGAGAGAAGGGGGCCTTAAATATTTTCTAATCCACTATCCTCATTTTATAGGTGGGGACACTGAGGTTCAGATAGAGAAAGAAGTAGCTAATGATGCACAGTTCCTGTAACATACAGTCCAGGCAAAACCAAATGTGTTTTGCTAACAAGTCAGGGGCTCTTGAAAATGAGAGAAGTACAGCTTTTATGACTTCATCCATAAATGGCATCCTTCATGGGCACTGTGGTCAGAGAGGTTGAGGAGAGGGCCCAGCTAGGCCACTGCCAGGGCAGAAATGGGACCCCTGAGACAACATGAGCACCCAGGGCTCCAAGATATAGCCAGTGAGCTCTGTTCTCACTCCTGCTTTCTGCCCTTAGTCTCTTCCTGTACACACACCGGAGGATGGCCATTACGGGGGACGATGTCTCTTTGGACCAGATTGTGCCAGTCTCGCGGGATTTTACACTGGAAGAAGGTGCCACAGGAGATTGGGTGGTGTGAATCCCTCTTCTCTGGGAGCTCCTCCCCTTCTAGGTTTCTCTGTTCTTGGCAAGGGGGTTGTTGAGGGACAGGGGTCCTCAGAGGCTAAAGACATTCTCATTTCCTTCTCCCACAGTATCCCCAGATGGTGGACTCTACATCCTTGGTGAGTGGTCCTGTCAGTCTGGGTCCCAGTGGGGGATAAGGGGAGGACTATTTTCAGACAGAGAGGAATGGTATGAAGTAAGAACAGCTGTGTGTGTGTGTGTGTGTGTGTGTGTGTGTGTGTGTGTGTAAATATTTAGAGCTGGGAATATGGCCTAGTGGCAAGAGTGCTTGCCTCGTATATATGAAGCCCGGGGTTTGATTTTTCAGCACCACATAAATAGAAAACGGCCAGAAGTGGCACTGTGGCTCAAGTGGCAGAGTGCTAGCTTTGAGCAAAAAAGAAGCCAGGGACAGTGCTCAGGCCCTGAGTCCCAAGCCCCAGGACTGGCAAAAAAAAAAAAAAAAAATTTTTTTTTAAATCTGTTGTAGGACTTGAATTCAGGCCTTGGCTCTGTCTCCGATCAATTTTGCTCAAGGCTAGCACCCTACCACTTTGAGCCACAGTGCCACTTCTGTTTTTCTGGTGGTTAATTGGAGATAAGAGTTTCATGGACTTTCCTATCGGGCTGGCTTTGAACCACGATCCTTAGATCTCAGCCTCCTTAGTAGCTAGGATTACAGGAGTGAGCCACTGGTGCCCAGCTCCTGGCTCCCACTATTATTATGGTAATAATAGTATACAGATATGGCCCTGCCCACCTCTTCTGGTTCATCTCTATCTCTAGCCCACATGCTTGGTGTACTGAGTCCTCCAGATGGCCTCAATCTCCTGAGGCCCACATCACATATTCTCAAGGCAGAGGTTCCTCCTTCCTGCACCTAGCCACTTTCTCCATTTATGGGAGTTGTTCTATGAATCCTTCCAGGCTTCCTTTCACACATTTCTTTTCACAGCAAATCTTTTTTCTTTTCTTTTTGTTTTTCTCTTTGGTGCCAATTATGGGGCTTGAATTCAGAGCTTGGGAACTTTCCCTGCAATTTTGTGCTATAGAAGTCACATGAACTTTCCTGCTCCATCTGGAAAACCATGATTTTCAGGTCTCAACCTCCTGAATAGCTAGGGTTACAGGCAAGAGCCACTGGCACCTGCCTTGCAGCTCCCCAGGAAGCCTTTGACAAAGCCTTGAGATTGCTTTCTCCCACTGATATATGTGTCTTTCCTCATCCTAGCCAGCCCTTTGTGACTCATAGGAATTTAATTTTTTTCCCCAGTACTGGGGCTTGAACATTGTCCCTGGCTTCTTTTCGCTCAAGGCTAGCACTCTGCCACTTGAGCAACAGCACCACTTCTGGTCATTTTCTGTATATGTGGTGCTGGGGAATCGAACCCAGGACCTCATGTATATGAGGCAGGCACTCTTGCCACTAGGCCATATCCCCAGCCTTCTGTTTTTTTTTCTATATATGTGGTGCTGAGGAATCAAACCCAGGGCTTCATGTATGCAAGGCAAGCACTTTCCACTAGGCCATATTCCCAGCCCCAGGAATTTAATTATTTGTATTCACTTATTTAATGTCTGGCTTCTTTGCTAGATGATAATAATAGAGGTGAATATTTAATCAGTGATTATCTTCTGCCAGGTTATATGATGAAAGTTTTATACACAAAATTTGGCAAGATTGAGGGGTGGTGTTCAAGTGGTAGAACATCTGTTTAGAAAGCTCAAAACCAGAAGATATGTTAGGACCTTTCATTTACAAAAAGATTTGGCAAGGACTACAAACAAACCTCTGATATGAGATTATCATTGTCTTCATCTCCATTTTATGGACAAGGTAACTGAGGTCCAGGGAAATTAAGAATTTAGTACTGAGTGGATCTAGGATTCAAACTCAGAATCTAGACTCTGAAGCCTATATATATATTATTTTTTTTTTGGTGGTAATGGGGAGTGTACTAAGGGCCTCAAATTTGTTAGGCAGGCACTCTGCCACTTGAGCCATATCTCTATCCCCTTCCTCCCCTGGTTATCTTCAAGATAGGGTATTGCTTTCTGTCCAAGCCAGCCTGGATTGTGATCCTCTTACTGCACTTGCCTGTGTCACTTGGGATGACAGCTACATGCCACCAGGCCCAGCCATTCTGTTTCCCTCACTGATAGTTGGGATAGAGGAGATGTGTGTCATCATGCCCAGAATGCTAGAACCCACTCTGTTAATTCATTTTTTTTTTTTTTTTGCCAGTCCTTGGGCTTGAACTCAGGGCCTGGGCACTCACTGTCCCTGAGCTCTTCAGCTCAAGGCTCATGCTCTACCACTAGAGCCACAGTGTTACTTCCTATTTCCTGGTGGTTAATTGGAGATAGGAGTCTCTTGGACTTTTCTGCCAGGGCTGGCTCTGAACCACGATCCTCAGGTCTCAGCCTCCTGAGTAGCTAGGATTACAGGTGTGAGCCACTGGCACACAGCTCCATCTGTTAGCTCTTTTTTTTTTTAATTAAATTTTATTGACAAGGTGATGTACAGAGAGATTACAGTTACATAATGTAGTGAGTACATTTCTTGTCATATTTGTTACATCCTCCCTCATTTTTCTTTCCCTTCCCTAGTTCAGATAAACATTTATACAATATTCAGTATGCCAAAATCATATACAGTGATCATAGGGGGTACATCAAAGGAAATTCACCTAGTACATTAAACATAACGACAACAATAAAATCCTCCTGCTTCCATCTCTTGGAGTTCATTTTGCTTAGCCTCATCTTATATAATCATATGTACATAGCTGTTAAGCTATTGTGATCCTCTGATAGGTCTATCCTAGACCTTTTTATGTTTATTTAGTAATTGTTTGGTTTTAGAGACATACTGTAAAGTCGTTGACCAAAACATGTGGAAATACCATTTGAAAAGAAGTTTGTCATTTTACAGACATGATCTCTACTGTTCTCCCCCACCCCCAACAACCATATATCAGGGAGACCATACACCTTTGTTCTCTGTCTTCTAGGCTTTGTCTCACTCAACATTATTTGTTCAAGATCTGATCATTTCCCTGAAAATGCTATTATTTTATCATTTCTAATCACTATGTAATATTCCATTGTGTACAGGTACCACATTTTTTGGATCCATTCATCTGTAGTGGGGAATCTGGGTTGTTTCCATATTTTGGCTATTGTGAATTATACAGCAATAAACATGGATGTGCAGGTGTCTTTATGGTATCCTGGATCCTGTTGTTCAGGATAGATGCCTAGGAGTGGTATGGTTGGGTCATAAGGTATGTCTATGCTGAGTTTTTTGAGGAACCTCCATACTGTTCTCCAGAGTGGTTGTACTAGTTTACACTCCCACCAACAGTGGAGAAGGGTTCCTCTTTCTCCGCATCCCTCCCAGCATTTGTGGTTGCCTGAGTTCAGAGTATAGGCCATTCTAACTGGAGTGCCATCTCTTAACTCTTAATCCTTCTGCTGGATGGCTTCTGTTCATTCACTTTTTTTTTGAGTGCTCACCTTGGGCTGAGCATATGCTATGAATATGGGGCTTTCTAGTCTAGTTCTCCAAAGACAGGCCCACGTCTGTTTTCTTCACTGTGCCTTCGCAAAGTGCTTGGAACTGCCAGAAAGACAAATTGATGACTGTTTTTCTAGTCCACCTCTGTATGCTTTTCATCCTGCATGGGGGCAACAAGGAAAGACTACAGCTCCAGAGAACCTGTGTCTGCTAGGTCCATGTGTGATGCAGTGGTGAGGTTTACTGGCTTTTCAGAGTCTTGAGCTCCCTCTGAAAGCGAAGCTGATGTTCATTTGGATTGAAGGGTCAGAAGGTTCCTTTATTATGCTATCAGCAGCTTTGGATAAGTTGTTTAAGGCCAAAGGACCTTCTGGAGCTAGGGCTTAATTCTCCATTCTAGGGACTCCATGCTTTAAATGAATCTAAGAGCCGGGTGCATGCTTGTAAACCTGGTTACTTAAAAGGTTGAGACAGGAGGATCCTTGTTTGAAGCGAGCCCTGGCAGGAAAGTCTGTCAGATTCTTATTTCCAATTAACCACCAGAAAACCAGAAGTGGCGCTGTGGCTCAAAGTGGTAGAGTGCTAGCCTTGAGCAAAAAGAGCTCAGGGAGAGCACCCGGGGCCAAGAGTTCAAGCCCCAGGACAGGCAAAGAAAAAAAAAGACTCTAAGCTGATTCATGGTGGCCACAGGTTCATTTCCTGCTCCCTCTATAGGCTCAGATGTGACTGTCCAGCTCGACACCGCGAAGCTCAGCCTTGTATTCCAACTGCCCTTTGGTTCACACACTAGGACGTTCCTCCAGGAAGTCGCCAGGGCCTGTCCAGGTAGGTAAGACCTAGGCTCACAGGGTGGGCATCTGCTGGCTGGGGCACTGACCTACACACTCCAGTCAACTTTCTGCCATTTGAGCTCATACTGTACAGTTTCTGTGCCCTCCCGAGGCTGCTGCCATAACCTGTGGCACTCCCAGACCGCATGCCAGCCATGGTGTTTGTGTTTCTGCTTAAGGTTTTTGGACCCAAGCATTAACGAGTGTACAGCATTTTTTCCCTTCTGCCTCTGAGCAGGGCTGTGGCCGTTGGCAGCGCCCGTAACTTTGACAGGCCCATCTTTCCTCTCTGCCACTCAAAACTGGACCCAAGGGAAATCTGTCACATGGGTTCTCCCGCTCAGTCCCCCACTACTGAGAAAATGGCCTAGCTTTGGCTTTGCAGCAAAAGGTGAGAGGCTTCTAGATAAAATTTGTTTCCAGTGGAAGTCAGCCAGGCAGGTAAAGGAGAATTTGTAAGGAGGAGAGGACCAATGACAGAACATGCAAATTTAAGCCACCAGGTGCTATCACTCAGGTGTTTACTCGGTGGCATTCATTGTTTCCTTTCAGGCTAATATCTTGTCTCTGTGTTGCCGAGGAGGTTGGCCTTGTATTATTGTATAATGATCTAAGGCCTGAGCCTTGGGGGGCTCAGGTGTGCCAAGAAGAACTGGCAAACTGGCTTGTGGGTGGGGGAAAGTAGAAACAAGATTATATTTCAGTGGGTGGCTAAGGAGTTTAAAGTTTATTCTATAAGCAGGGGAACATTTATCTCTAAGTTTTAAAATAATTACTATTATTTAATGATTATTAGTAATGATTTGAAGAGGGATGGTAATAGTAATAGCAGTTGAGCACCATGAATCTGGAAATCCAAACGCTTAGAATGAGAAGTGCTTCAGTAGGTTTTGGATAAGGGATAGCCAACCTGTGAGAGCAAAGATTATAGACACCCTCTTTGGTTTGAAATCCATTTTGACAGCCCCTAGCTCTGTGACTTTGGCAAAACACTTCACTTCTCTGAACCTTCATTATGGTAATCTTCTACATGTTATGAGTATCTCCCTCATAGGATTGTGAGAATTAAAAGAAATAACACATGTGAGCTGGGTGCTGGTGGCTCATACTTGTAATCCTACCTACTCAGGAGGGTAAGATCTGAAGATAGTAATTTGAAGCTAGCCCTGGCAGGAAAGTCCATGTGACTTTTATCTACAATAAACCATCAGAAAACCAGAAGTGGTATTGTGTCTCAAAGTGGTAGAACACTAGCTTTGAGCAGGAGAAGCTCAGGGACAGCACCCAGGCCCTGAGTTCAAGCCCCACAACTGACAAAAAAAAATGAAAGGAAGGAAGAAAGAAAGAAAGAAAGAAAGAAAGAAAGAAAGAAAGAAAGAAAGAAATAACACATGTTAAAGTTCCTGTCAGGTAGCAACAACTCAGAAAACATTTTCTCCCTCTGCAAAGCAATCACAGCTGATACTCACTTTGGACTTATCTGTTAAACACCATTCTAAGACTTTTTTCTTTTTAACTAATCATCTCGTTTAATCATTATCAAAACCTATCAAGGTGTCCATTTTATAGATAAGGAAACTGAAGCTACAAGACAGTAGGTGCTTCTCCAGAGTGCACAGCTGGTACACTGTAGACAGAGCCAGGATGCACAAGATTAGCTGCATTTTACTCCAGAGTCAGAGGTTTCAAGTGTTTTGCTCTAGTTCTTCCTTATTTGGTGTCTGTCTGTCTGTCTGTCTGTCTCTCTCTCTCTCTCTCTCTCTCTCTCTGTGACTAGCTCAAAGCCTTCCTGGAGGAGGTGATATTAAGGCTTAGAAGGAAGAAAGAGAAACCCACCTCCCTCCCCTGACCAGCAATGAGGGAAAATGGCATGGCAGTGGGAGGGAGGAGCAGTCTGGATTGATTTTGGAAAAGGTGTGGAGAGAGCTGGGCAGGAGAGGCCAGCAGAGGGCAGCTCATAAAGGGTCTCTGCCCTCTGGCTAGTGGAGAGCTCTTAAAGATAAACTGGGGAGTGGTTAGGCAATATTGGCAAGTTAGAAAAGCTCCTCTGATAAGAGCTATGGAAAGGAGGAGCCTGGAACAGGGAGAAATATGGGAATGTATTACAGTGGTTCTGGCATACAGAATGAGGCTGGGAGTAGGGACCTGGCCACAGGATGGGACTAGGAGGTTAGGGGAAGGAAGAATCGGCTGGAGAAATACTAAGGAGGCCCAACTGAGGACAGTGAAGTTGCCTTGGGAGCTGTGAACTTGTATTGTGTTTACAGCTTAACAACTAATTAGAGCAGTGACTAGCCACTTAACAAATGTTTGTTAAATGGATGGGCAGAGCTTGGTAATTGACTGAGCAAAGGAGAAAAGTCAAGGATGACTGAACAATCCAATGTTTTGTTTTTTTGTTTCTTTGTTTTTTTGTGCAGGTCCTAGGGCTTGAACTCCAGGTGTGCATGCTATCCCTGAACTTGCTTTGTTCAAGGCTAGTACTCTACCACTTCAGCAATAGCCTCACTTCTAGCTTTTTTTTTTTTCTTTTCTTTTTCTTTCTTTTTGGTGCTTAATTGCAGATAATAGTGTCATGAACTTTTTTTGCCCAAGCTGGCTTTGAAACATGGTCCTCAGATGTCAGCCTCCTATATAACTAGGATTAGAGGCATGAGCCATTGATGTCCCACTTTTTTGCAAGGGGGGCTATTCAGTGAGACTGAATATAGGTTAGTAGTATATAAATGTTGAAAGTCATTTAAAGTCATGGATGAGTTCTTTTTCTCCTTTAGGATCTGTCTTGTAGGTCTCTTGCCTGCTCTGGGATTTATATCCCACTTCCAGTAACCAGCAGGAAATCTATATTCTTTCTCTCTCTCCTTCCATTTCACTCTCCATCTCTCTCTCTCCCCTTTTCTTTTTTGTGCCTATACTGGGGCATGAACTCAGGGTTTGGGTGCTAATGCTTAGCTTTTTCACTCAAGGCTGATGCTCTACGACTTGAGCCACAGCTCCATTTATAGCTTTTGGGTAGTAAATTTGAGATAAGAGTCTTATGGCCTTAAAGCCTGGGCTGGCTTCGAATCATGATCTTCAAATCCCAGTCTCCTGAGTAGCTAGGATTACGGGCATGAGCCACCTGCACCTGACCTACATGTTGGCTTTCTGATTTGCACAATGATTAGATGAGACGGAATATAGGTTAGTATATATAAATGTTAAAAGGTGCTACCTGGTCATGTCACAGCCAGGACAGGAGCCCAGGTCTTTCCATTCCTGATGTCCTTGCAAATCCAATTCAGTTGGTTCAATTTTATGTAGCTGCGTATGCAGGATAAGAGAAGGGTTAATATCAACTGTTTTTTTTTTTTTAAGTCAGGCTGACCTGGATGAGACGCAAGCAAGTGAGGCTCAAGAACTTATAAGGAGGGGTGACAATATGATTAGGGTGGGTCCCGAGGAGCAGCCCTGACAGGCCTTAGCACCCAGTTACTATGAGGCCGGAGGAATGGCGGAATGGCGGGCTCTCGGGGGGCCAGAGCACGTTCACACTTACTGCATTTGGACCTCAGACCCACACTGTGCTCAGGGGCAACAGACTTGCGTGGCTCAGATTCTGCTCCTTGTTCCTGACACAGGCTTCGACCCTGCGACCCCGGATCCTGAGTTCCTCTGGCTATCCCGTTACCAAGGATTGGAGCCAGAGCCAGAGTCCCCCACAGCACGCGGTTGGAACACGGCCCCGGGTACCTCAACCTGGTGTGCGGCAATTGGCGGAGGCAGGTATCCATCTCAGAAAGGAAAGTGGGGATTCGAGGACAGCAGGCACCAGGGGGCGGGGCTAGTTCTGTTTGGGGGCGGGGCTGCGGAGCAAGCGTAATTTCGATTGGCGGGAGTGGCACGCGGGGGCGGGCTCGTCGAGGGGGGGGGGCGAAGTGCGCGGGCGGGCGGCGGGATGAGGAGCTTGAGGAAGCTGGCAGGGAAATGTCCGCCGCCGCTGGCTCTCGGGAGCGCGACTCTGCAGGTGCGGTGAGGGATGGTGAGCGGGACTTGAGAGGGGTCTCGGCTGTGTGCGGCAGCAGGCCGGGCCTTCGGGTAGGCTGGGCATGCGGGTTTAGCAGGTGGACGCGTGGGGCGAAGACCGAGCTTTGGGCCCTACGGAGCCGGGAACATTGGGACCGAGGTTCTGTGGAGAAACCTCAGCCGGGCATGGTGGGGAGGTGTGTGTGTGTGGGGGGGGGGGGTCCGGTGGGAACGGGGTGCTGAGGAATCGTGGAGGGGGAGGGGTTAGCAAAGCACCGTTGTCTGGCTCGCTGTGTGACCCGGCGCCACCCTGGCCTCCTTCAAGGCTGGCCTCAGTTTCTCTAGCTGAGCGTGCTCTTCGGTCCTGCTACGAGTTTGGCGGGTGTGTTTGTAGGGTGTGCACAGGACCCTGACCGTGTCTTCCTCTGGATGAGGGGCGGTGTGTTCTGGGGGTCTACCCTGGGATTCCTGGATGGGACCCCCGTGCACTGAGCTGGAGTCCCGGGGAACCGTCCTGGGTGGGACTGGAAGCCAGGAGAGGCTCCAGGTAAATAGGTCAAGGTTTTTTTTTTGTTGTTTCCATCCAGCCCTTGGTGGTTAATGTTGTATTGCACAAAAGGCAGATTGTTGAATAGGCGTCTGTGCTTTGCACAGCCACAGACTCAGGGCTGAAATTTGGGTCAGTTTGAAGACCTGATTCCTGCCCCTTCACCCCAAGGACTCTCTGGTGATTTTTGTTCCCAGGGTGTGCCCATGAAGCACTAGTTTCACACCAGCTTTGGCATAACCACTTGTACCTATTTGTACCACTCTCCTCTGTTCTATGTCAGCGATCAAGAGTCTTGTCAAGTAGTTGTGCTCTTACAAGGCTTGGAAACTATGAGGGTTAGGGAAGGGTGACAGGTTGAGCAAGAGTTTGTAAAAGGAGAGGAAATGAGGCCAGCGCAGGACTTCCTCAGTGCTTAGACTTTTCCTTCGTTGCGGCTAGCATGAGAGCGATTCAAGGGCCAGATGTGCTGATAGTTTCCATCTCTCTTGGGTTTATCTCAGAATTCACTTGAAGAGCTGGTCAAGAGATAGCTATTGCTTCAGTTTCCATGGTACTCTGAGATGTGGTGCTAGCACCGGTGAAGAGAGCTTAAGAGCAGGCCCTCTCATTGCCCTTCATGAGAGGCTGCCAGGATCCAGATAATCAATGGAGAGCAGACCCAATGGCTACACAAAGAGGTGGGTTCTACCTCTTCAGCCCATGGGCTAGACCTAGGCTGTTGGAATGAATTACCTGTTTCCCTAGTAGAAGGCTATCTTCCCTGGAATATCAAGCCAGGCAGCTGTGAATCCAGTTTGTTGTTTTTTTTTCCCAGACCTTGGGCTCAGGGCTTGGCCACTGTTCTTTAGCTTATTTTGCTCTATCACTTGAGCCACAGCTTTACTTCCAGCTTTGTGTTGGTTAATTGGAGATAAGAGCCTCCCGGACTTTCCTGCCCCGGCTGGCTTTGAACTGTAATTCTCAGATCTCAGCCTCCTGAGTAGCTAGGATTACAGGCATGAGCTACAGGTGCCCAACTTGAAAGCCAGTTTTTGTTGTTGTTTTGTTTTTTACCCCTGGGTGAGCAAAGTGTAGAGATCACAGAGTATAGGATTTGACTGGATTTACTTTCACAAAAGGAAAATTATCCAAGCCCTGCAGAGGAATTATTGTTGTCAGGGTTTTGATTTTACTTTTAGTTTGAAAGCATTTGTTCCCATTGAAGCACCCACAGTAAGTGGTAGTATAACTAAGTTGCTCCTCTTAAAACAAAGTGGCATCAAATCAAGTTCTCATTTCTCTGGGTCATCAGAACTTCTCTGGTCTCCGTGGAGCAATATACTTCTTCAACAAGTAAGAGAAACCCCTTTGGGCTACCTCTGAATGCTCCTGGAGATCCAGGCTCCAAGTCCTATGTACAAATGACCAAAATGCCTTCTTTCCAAAAGCCTGGGGAACCAAGCTAAGGCAAGAGGCTGTTCCAAGTGGGGCTGTAGTGGCTCGCATCTATAATCCTAGCTACTCATGAGGCTGAACTTTGAAGATTGTGGTTCAAAGCCAGCCAGGGCAGAAAAATCCCCGAGATTCATCTCCAATTAACTACCAAAACTCAGAAGTGGAGCTGTGGCTCAAGTAGTAGAACACTAGCTTTGAGTAAAAAAGTGGAGGGACAGCTCGTAGGCCCTGAGTTCAAGCTCCAGGATTAGCACCAGTGAGGTAAGGGTGGGGGAGGGAAGGTAGGGACGCTGCTCCAAGTGTTGTACAATACAGAGGAAACTAGGCAATCCTCCTTCCAGGAACTGGCATTCTGATAGATAGGGGTCTGATTGTATAAAAAGAGCAGAGAGCATAGGATCAGGACACAGGATGGTGGTCCTGATAGGGTGTGCCAAGGAGAAGAGCATATGAAGGCCTAGGTGTTTGGGAGACATGGTGAATCTGACTTTCATTCCTTGCCTTCACCCTGATAGACAAGAGTTTGTTTCAGTGATTCTTTCCAAAATGTCTACTCGTTTATTTGGCTTGTCTCTGCTGAATTTTTATTTGTTTTGTATTTGTTGCCAGTCCTGGGGTGTGGACTCAGGGCCTGAGCACTGTCCCTGGCTTCTTTTTGCTCAAGGCTAGCACTCTACCTCTTGTGCCACAGTGCCACTTCTGACTTTTTTCTACATATGTGGTGCTGAGGAATCGAACCCAGGGCTTCATGTATACGAGGAGAGCACTTTACTACTAGGCCATATTCCCAGCCCTCTCCTGAATTTTTAAAAGAGTATTAGGGTGAATTGTTTGGGGATGGTAGTGGAAAAAGGAATTGGAGCTCATTGCTGATAGAAATCATGTTTTGAAATCAGATCTGTTTTCAGGAGCTAAGTTGTGACATGGAAATGAGATGTAATGCTTCAGCTTTTTTATCTGATTCTCTTGTGCTCCCTTCTTCCCTTGCTCCTTCTCTTCCTTCCTCTCTCTTTTTTTCATGTTGGTCCTGGGGCTTTAACTTAGGGCTAGAGCACTCACCCTTAGCTTTTCTGCTTAAGGCTGACAGTCTACCACTTGAGCCACTGCTCCTCTTCTGGCTTTTTGCTGGTTAATTGGAGATAGGAATCTCCAAATCTGGGCTGGCTTGGAACCTCAATCTTCAGCTCTCAGCCTCCTGAATAGCTACTATTACAGATGTGAGCCACTGGTGTCTAACTCTCCTGTTCCATCATAGCTGCTAAAATCTTGCCACTGGTATTGGTTTGTAGCTCTTTTAGGTAGGAGCTTTTCTGTTTCTTCACTTACAAATAAAAAAAAAAGTTTTTGCCAGTTGTGGGGCTTGACCTCCCAGGTAGGCATTGTTCCTGAGCTCTTTTGCTCAAGGCTAGTGCTTTACTGCTTTGAGCCACAGCACCACTTCCAGGGGAATCCTCAGATCTAGGGTAGCTAGGAATACAGGCCTAAACCACCAGCACCCCTGATCACTTCTTTTATTGCTCTTGACTTTGGGTGGATTTTTCTGACTTGAGAGCAATGCCTTGTTGCTTGCTGTCTAGCAATTGTAGGTCCTCTTATCTGGAAAACCCCTTTGTTAGGCTGAGTATTCATCCAAGACATTCTGTAAACCATTGACCTTCTTTACATCCTGAGTACAACCAAAGACCTGGAGTGTGCTCTGTAGGATTCTGAGCCTTACACTGGAAGGGAAACTGCTCCTCAGAAGTCTCATGTGGGCTGTTGTGGGCAAATTTAACAAAGTGGTAGTTTCATGTACATATTTTTCTTTTGAAGTGGGGCTTTCTTTTTCATTTCATTATAGATTAAAAGTGAGCCAACTTTGTGGGAACACACATCGTGAATGAAATGTGTTTATGAGTATTTTTTTTCTATCTCTGGACCCAGGAAACAAAGCATTAAAGTCTTCCTGGCCTGTGAAAGGAAATGAATGCTATTTATATCTGGGGTAACATAAAGGGTAACCTAGATTACCAGAGTAGGAGTCACTGAGAATGTTAGAAAAATAAGCCTCTAGGTTGGTTTTTCCCTGTCTTTTCTTTTATCTTGCTTTGTCTATATTAATGAGTAAAACCTGTATGCCCACCAAATCCTTTCAGCATGGAGAAAATGAGTTTGCTTAAAATAGCACTCATCACTGATACCTTTGTAGGGAGCTCTGTAGTCAAATTAGATTATTTTGAATTCCCTTGTTCCTTTACACAAAACAGAATGGTACTCAGTTTTCTTTCTCCCTTTATCAATTCCGTCTCCATTTTCCTTCTTTGCCCCATTTAATCTCACATTTGTTTCTAGTACAGGAGAATCCTCTGAAGGCCTTTCTTTCTTTCGTCCTTTCTTCCTTTTCTTCTTTCTTCCTAAAACTGTGTTTTGGAATTCAACAATGGTTGTGTACAGAACAAGAGAGGTGACCCACAAACATTCAATTAGAAGTGGAGCTTTGCACAGAAAAATCCTCAGAGACCAAGAGTTCAAGAAGGAGGCATCAATATTTATTAGAGAAGGACTGCGCTGGGGCATCAGATGCCTGCTCATTTACATTTTTTGTTGTTGTTGTTGCTGCTGCTTAGCATATGCTGTAAGGAAAAAAGCCCAAAGCTGGGTGCTGGTGGCTCACACCTATAATCCTAGCTACTCAGGAGGCTGAGATCTGAGGATCACAGTTCAAAGTCAGCCCAGGCAGAAAAGCATTTGTGAGACTCTTACCTCCAATTAACCACTCAATAACTGGAAGGGGCTCTGTGGCACAAAGTGGTAGAGTGCTAACCTTGAGCAAAAGTGCTCAGAAACAGTGCCCAGGCCCTAAGTTCAAGGCCCACACCTGACCAAAAAACAAAAAAAAAACAAAAAATGAGACAGAGAACAAAAGTCCCAAACAAAAAGGAAAAAGCAATAAAAGTGCTAGGCATGGTGGCATGTATCTGAAAGGCCTTTCTGGGTTGCATGGTTTTCCTGTTTCTAAAGGAAAGATAAAAACAAGACTGTACTAATTTTGTAAACTTTAGATCTACATAGAAACTAAAGCTAACAAATAGAAATGAGAAGAAATGTTCGTTCTTTTTTTTTTTTTTGCCAGTCCTGGGCCTTGGACTCAGGGCCTGAGCACTGTCCCTGGCTTCTTTTTGGTCATGGCTAGTACTCTACCACTGAGCCACAGCGTCACTTCTGGCCATTTTCTATATATGTGGCGCTGGGGAATCGAACCCAAGGCTTCATGTATACAAGGCAGGTGCTCATGCCACTAGGCCATATTCCCAGCCCAAAATGTTCATTCTTGAAACATTTATGATGAGCATTTAAATGATGTCTGAATGGCCTGTATATTCATTTTGCTGTTGCTTCTTGGTACAGCAGTAGACATCACTCTTGACTGTCCTTTCTTGTATCTATATGATGAGAATAAGAGTTTGCCTCCTGAAAGGTCACACAGGATTTAAGGAACGCTAAGTTATTTAGGGATTCTTTTGCTTGGGACACACATGTCTAAATCAGACATTGGAATAACTTGGAACCCAGCTGCCCTCTTATGGGCCCCTGTCCTGGGGTGGTTTCTTCCCAGTGAGAACTGAGAACTGTACTCATTATCTTCTTCTTTTTTTTTTTTTTTTCTGTTGTGTGTGTGTGTGTATGACTCAAGGTTCCCTGATCCTAGACTGACCTTGAACTTTTGATCCTTTTGCCTCAGCCTTCTGAGTGCTAGAATTATTGGCGTGACTCACCATGGATGGCTTCATTGTCTTTACTCCTTCCTTTAGGATATTTTTTTTTTCCTCTTAGTGCAGCCACTAAAAACCTTGGTCATCATTCTTTTTTTTTTGGCCAGTTCTGGGCCTGATCTCAAGGCCTGAGCACTGTCCCTGGCTTCTTTGTAGCCTAGCACTCTGCCACTTGAGCCACAGCGCCCCTTCTGGCTGTTTTCTATAGATGTGATGCTGAGGAATCAAACCCAGGGCTTCATGTATATGAGGCAAGCACTCTTGCCACTAGGCCATATTCCCATCCCCGGTCATCATTCTTGACTTGACTCTTTCCTCTCTATTGTGTATGTGTATCTGTATGTGTGCGTGCGTGTGTGCATGCGCGTGTGTGTGTGCGCGTGCGTGTGCGTGCGCGCGCTTGTGCTGGTAATGGGGCTTGAACTCAGCTCTGGACATACTCTCCTTTAAGCTTTCTCATTCAAGTCTAGAGCTCTACCATTTGAGCCATTTGAGCTCCACTTCTGGCTTTTTGATAGTTAATTGGAGATAAGAGTCCAGGCTAGCTTTGAACCACAGTCCTTTGATTTCAGCCTTCTGAGTAGCTAGGGTTACAGACATAAGGCTCTTACATTTTATTTTAATTTTTGTTTTGTTTTTGGCCAGTCCTGGGGCTTGAACTCAGGGCCTGAGCACTGTCCCTGGCTTCTTTTTGCTCAAGGCTAGCACTCTTATCACGTGAGCCACATCTCCTTCTGGCTATATATATATGGTGCTAAGGAATCAAACCCAGGGCTTCATGTATACTAGGCGAGCACTTTACCACTAGGTCACATTCCTAGCCCAATTTTATTTTATTTTTATTCTTTTTTGTAGGTCATAGGGCTTGAACTCAGGGCCTGGCTATTGTCCCTGAGCTCTTTTTTCCCCCAAGGCTAGTGCTCTACCACTTGAGCTGCAGTGTGACTTCCAGATTTCTGGTGATTAATTGGAGATAAAAGTCTCAGGAACTTTCCTACCTGGGCTGGCTTTGAACCAGGACCCTCAGAGCTCAGCTTCTTGAGTCACTAGGATTACATATATGAGCCACCAGTGCCCCATGGCTCTTGTATTTCCAGCTCCCAGGCTCTCTTACCTTTTTTTTTTTTTTTTTTTTTTTTGCCAGTCCTGGGCCTTGGACTCAGGGCCTGAGCACTGTCCCTGGCTTCTTTTTGCTCAAGGCTAGCATTCTACCTCTTGAGCCACAGAGCTACTTCTGGCTTTTTCTGTGTATGTGGTGCTGAGGAATCAAACCCAAGGCTTCATGCATGCTAGGCAAGCACTCTACCACTACTAGGCCACATTCCCAGCCCTTAATAAGCAAATTTTACCCAGTCTTTTTGGGCAGTACTGCTCCTCTCCACACATATCAAAGTCTTCATACTTCATGCTGCATACTCTTCCCTGAAGTAGTAGGCTGAGAATCTTCCCTGAACTATCACAATGGCCCTTTTATATGTCCTTCTAACCTTAAGTTTTCTCTTGGTGATTTTCTTAGAATGAGCCTTTATCACATCCCACTCCTGTGTACGACCTTGAATCTATACCACACTTTGTTGCCTCTAGAATAAGGTTCAGATTCTTTAATGTGATGTTGAGGCCTGTACAACATATCCTCAGCTCGCCCCTCCAGTCTTAGCCACCACAACTCACCTTAACTTCAAACTTCACTGCCTATTCATTCTGGATAAAGCTCTCTTTTTCACTTCTTTGTTGACTTTTCAGTCAAGCACATTTTTTTTAAGCTTGAAGTTGATGTTCTTAGCATTTTTGCTTCCCCTCTCCTTCTCAAATGCCAGTCTAATGTCTCGAACTCAGTAGGTGTTCAAAAAAATGTGTTGAACAAATATGGTTCTTCTTAGCCTGAACCACTCTTGCCCTCTTCCTCTTTGAGTGTGCTCTGCACTCCCTTCCCCCACCCTTCCTGGTTTGCTTTTACTCACTTCTCTTTCAGCTTTATCAACAGACCACAGACAGCTAGCAGAAGGCCCCCCAAAGGATAGCCTGTAGAAAAAAAAAGTCACCTCTCCAGTAGCCTGTCCCCATGGACCTCTTGCTGAGAGTAATTGGTCTTTGCTAACCTCAATTGGATTTGTACAAGGTGCAAATTGTATTTTGATTCTACTGCTCGCAGCTTTACATGGTTCAGGATGTGTGTTTAGAGATATCTGGGCCCCTATAAGTTGCTAAATCAGAGGTTCTTTTGTTGTTGTTATTTAATTTAATTTAATTTATTTACTTATTTTTTTTTGCCAGTCCTGGGGCACTGTCCCTGGCTTCTTTTTGCTCAAGGCTAGCACTCTACCACTTGAGCCACAGTACCACTTCTGTCTTTTTCTATATATGTGGTGCGGAAGAATCGGACTCAGGGCTTCATGTATACGAGGCGAGCACTTTACCACTAGGCCTTATTCCTAGCCCTCTTTTATTTTTTTAAAATATGAGATGCTAGACAATGTGTGGATTTTTAAAACTAAAATTAGTTGACTTTTAAGAAAATAACAATTCAGGTACTGGTGGCTTGTATCTGTAATCTTAGCTACACAGTAGTAGGCTGAGAATCTTATTTTCAGTTAACCACTAAAAAGCTGAAAGTGAAGCTATGGCTCAAGTGGTAGAACTGAGGGAGAGCACCTAGGTCCTGAGTTCAAACTCTAGTACCCGCTCAAGAAAATAAAGAAAAAGAAAATAACAATGTTCAGAAGGCCTTAGGTTTAACTTCCATCTACCACCACCATCCCCACACACAGAAGAACATCAGAGTTTTTGGAGAACTATGTAATGCCAGACTCAAATAGTAAAAATGGATTTTTCTGTTCTTTTTAATGATATTTACCCAGTGTTATGAAGAGCACCTTGCCTTGTGTCCTGTGCACTGTGTAAACAATCATTTAGCTTTCTTTTGCTTAAGAGTAAAAACTCAAGTTCCACCTGTCTTAAGTTCCAAAGTCTTAAGGTTTGGCCCTGAGTTTATTATCACTGTTATTAAGCACTCACTGTGGATCTATGGGCCGTAAATTCTGGAAGACTCTTCATTTTTCACTAGGGAGTGGGCTCATGAGCTTTTTGTCACTGTAACAAAATCATCTAAAGAAAACAATTTAAAGGAGGAAAGATTTATTTTGGCATGCAGTTTCAGAGGTTTCAATCCATACTTGGCTGGTTCGGTTGTTTTTAGATGCATGGCAAAGCACAAAACTCATGGTAGAAGGAAATCTGCTCATTTCATGGCAGGAGAGAGAGAGAGCGAGCAAGAGAGAGAGAGAGCACCACTGAAAGGTCTGGGGACCGCCTGCACCTTTCTAAGGCATGTCCCAGATGACCTTCTTCCTCTAACTTAGGCCTTACCTTTTAGTTTCTACTACCTTTCAATAATGCTATGAAATTACGAATCCACTTTGAGGTCAGCACTGGCAAAAGTTTGCAAGATTCTGTTACCCAAAATGAACCAGTCAATGGGTAATCCTAGGTACACAGGAGGCAGAAGTTGGAGGATTAAGATCTGGTCAAAAAACAGGAGATGTTATTTGACAAATAACTAAAAAAGCTGGGGGCATGAAGAGACCCTGAGTTCAAGCCCTAGTCCTGCCCCCCCAAAAATATTATTATTCAAAATTATTAATTTTATTTTTCCCTAGTACTCTTAAACTTTGTCTTCACCAACTAACAAGCCAAATTTCTGGAATGACAACTCTTTTCTAGACTGTAATGCTTGTTAAGAGATAGAATTTGTTAAATAATATGGTTCTAGGATGCTTCTATCTTGAAATTCTAAACTGGTCACAGAATCATAGCTCTCTAAGAATTGGAATCAAAGAAACAAAGCACATATAACAAAATCAAGAGTATGTACAGAAAACATTTTTCCCTTCCATTAATGAATGTACTCACCCCCACTTTTTCCATAGCATTTTTTTTTTGGTCAGTCCTGGGCCTTGGACTCAGGGCCTGAGCACTGTCCCTGGCTTCTTCCCACTCAAGGCTAGCACTTCACCTCTTGAGCCACAGCGCCGCTTCTTGGCCGTTTTCTGTATATGTGGTGCTGGGGAATCGAACCTAGGGCCTCGTGTATCCGAGGCAGGCACTCTTGCCACTAGGCTATATCCCCAGCCCCATAGCATTTTTTTTTTTTTTTTTTTGCCAGTCCTGGGCCGTGGACTCAGGGCCTGAGCACTGTCCCTGGCTTCTTTTTGCTCAAGGTAAGCACTCTGCCACTTGAGCCACAGCACTACTTCTGGCCATTTTCTATATATGTGGTGCTAAGGAATTGAACCCAGGGCTTCATGTATATGAGGCAAGCACTCTTGCCACTAGGTCATATTCCCAGACCTTACTTATGTCTGACCACAGTGGAATGCCAAGTCTTTTTGCTTTTGCAGAGTTATTTCCTTTGTTTCTCTGAGAAGTGACATAGGTAATTGGCTGGGAGAACAGACTCTCAACTAGGATCTTCTGGGTTTGAATCTTGGCTGTGTTATTTCCTACTTACTATATGCTCTTGAGCAAGTTACTTACCTCTCTATTTCCTGATCAGTAATGTGAATGTAATAGCACCTTGCCTCATAGAATAGCTGTGAAGAGAAAAGATACATAATTAAAGTAGTACTCCATATTATCATGAGACTTAAGTATGTACTATTAATCCTAATGATCAGACGTCTACCCTTACTTACCATCATTAAGACAACCCTACTAAAACTTTCAGTAACTGGACCTAGATCTCTTTTATCTACTGGTGAGCTGACCGTATCTCTCACTGATATGTGGGCTGACCTGTATTATACTGAGACAGCCCATGGGCCAACACCCTGGTGCTGTGTGCATAGCTTGACAGGCATTGAACCAACCTACTTAATCCTGCCCATTTCAACTATCAGGTATTTTGCAACAGGTGGTTTGAAGTGTTTTTGTCTTTCTGGTGTGCTGGGAATGAAATGCCAAGGTGACTGAAATATGAGGGGATGCTTCCTCCTAGATCTATTTAGTAATTGCTCAAGTAGGGTAGGGCATGATCTCCTCTCAGAAGTGACAGCCCCACACCCACACATCTTGTGGAGACTATAGTGGTACTTTTGCTTTGTTATCCAAACAGACTTAATCCTTCTGTTCACATTGTACTTAGCCTTCAGTGTTTTCAGTTCTATTGGTGATTTGTTCATGTTTGCCAAAGAGGAGGTGTGTGGTCTTGATGTTATGAAGATCTGGGTTTTGATGTGAACCATACCATTTCTGCTTCTGCACCATTGGGCTTTCTGTTATCTGCTGCATGCCTTAACTTCCTTATTTGTAAAATGAGGCTAATAAGTAGAAATGGTGGTTAAAGCATTTAGCAAAGCACCTAGCATGAGTGGGCATTCAATAAATGGTAACTGTTTTCAAACCGTTGGAGTAGCTGTTTTTTCACTCTTAAGAAGTGATGGAGAAGAAGGACAGGAACAATTTCTAAGTGTCTTCTACATACCTGGTGTTTTTCTAGGCACTTGACTGATTGCATTTGTTTATCCTTTGGTTTCTGTGTGGGTGTGGTAGTTCTCTCCCCATTTTTGCAAATGAGGAAGCAAACCAAGTCATTTGCTTAAACATTTCATATGACACAATAGATGGATCCAGTAAAACAGCCTGCTCTCTATTTTCTTCAAGTAAAAAAAGATGGATTTATTGGGGAAGCAAAAAGTATACTGACACAGCCCAGACTCCGGAGCTGGGACCACAGGTTATAAAGCCAAATACCGCATCCTCAAGCCTGCCACTCGCAGGTGGCCAATGAGGTTACAACACTTACAGAGCATCCCAGGCCACACGCAGGTGGCCAATGAGGTTACAATCTGCCTCATAACAACTGTTTGAACCAACCTATCATTTTAGTTAGACTTTGCACATGGATCCAGTAAAACAGCCTGCTATTTTCTTCAAAAAACAAAAATAAAACAAAAAACTACAAAACAACCCTAAGGCTCCCCACCCCCCCAGCACTTCGTCGACACTTTTTTTTTTTTTTTTTTGCCAGTCCTGTGCCTTGGGGCTCAGGGCCTGAACACTGTCCCTGGCTTCTTTTTGCTCAAGGCTAGCACTCTACCTCTTGAGCCACAGCACCACTCCGGCTTTTTCTGTTTATGTGGTACTGGGGAATTGAACCCAGGGCTTCATGCATGCTAGGCAAGCACTCTACTGCTAAGCCACATTCCCAGCCCAGCACCCTGACTCTTTTAAAGTGCCAACCAAGAGAGATGGACAAGAATGCACTCAGAATTCAGAGAAATGCTTGCTAAGGAATAGTGTGGTTGAGTTGGCTTTAGAAAGAGAAGGGAGGGGGCTGGGTATATGGCCTAGTGGCAAGAGTGCCTGCCTCATATACATGAGGCCCTGGGTTCGGTTCCCCAGCACCACATATACAGAAAATGGCCAGAAGTGGTGCTGTGGCTCAAGTGGCAGAGTGCTAGCCTTGAGCAAAAGGAAGCCAGGGACAGTGCTCGGGCCCTGAGTCCAAGCTCCAGGACTGGCCAAAAAAAAAAAAGAAAGAGAAGGGAGGAGTTGAACTTGTCTGGGCTTGAGCAAAGGGAACAATTTCTATGTGGATGAGGAGGGTGGCATGAGTGGGAAACCTGCCTTTTTTAGATTGGGCTGTCTGACAGGTGGGTGAATGAGAGAGTAAAGCCAATGTGCAAAGGGCCTCCAGGCATGCCAGTTGAGCCAGTTTAGACTTTAACCTGTGGGCAGTGATGTAACACTGAAAGTTTTAGAGTAGAGCGGGATGAAGTCCAAGTTTAATGTGGCCAAGTCCAGAGACTCAACTGGAGGAGTAGAAGGAAAGATTTCATTCTTGGGGAGAAATAGGAAGATCTTTGAGGCAATGGCCTAGATTACAGGAGCTGTGAGAATGAAGAGACACTTGGCTGACTCTCTTTGGTGGTCCAAGAAAAGGGGTGAGTGGAGGGCAGGGTTGTAAAACTGGCTTTTGCAAGGATAAGGGTGCTGGTGATAACTGGGAGAGACCAGGGACAGGGCCCAGAAGCGGAGTCATAGTTTTTACCTGGGACCCTCCCATGTATAGAAATGTCTTGTAGAAATGCCCAGAAGACAGTGGAGAGCCACTCTCAGGCAGAGCTGGAGAGCTCTATTTACAGTGAACTGCAATGGCTGGCAGTCTTTTCATAGAGGAGGAGGAACAAGGCCTAGATCTGGGGGATAGGAAATAAGCTCAATTGTTTGGGGCTGGGAATGTGGTTTAGAGGTAGAGTGCTTGCCTAGCATGCACGAAGGTCTGTGTTTGAGTCCTCAGTGCTACATAAACAGAAAAAGCCAGAAGTGGTGCTGTGGCTCAGGTGGTGGAGTGCTAGCCAGGAAGCTCAGGGACAGTGACCAGGCTCTAAGTTCAACCCCCAGGACTGGCAAAAAAAGAGAAAGAAATTGTTTGCCTACAAGCATACAGTCCTGAGTTTATCCTCAGCACTGCAAAAATAAAAATGACAACAGCAAAAAAAACCTTAGACCTACCTGGCACTGGTGGCTCACTCCTGTAATCCTAAGTACTCAAGAGGCTGAGGTCTGAGAATCAAGGTTCCAAGCCGACAGAAAAGTCCGAGGGACTCTTATCTCCAACTAACTACCAGAAAACTAAAAGTGGAGCTGTGGCTCAAAGTAGTAGATTGCTAGTCTTGAGCAAAAGTGCTCAGAGACAGTGCCCAGGCCTTGAGTTCAAGCTCTATAACTGACAAAAATAAATAAAAGTTAAAAAAAAAACCTTAGACCTGCACTGTCTAGTGTGGTAGCCAGTAGCTGTTACATGTGGCTGTTTAAGATTTAATTTAGGTAAAATAAAAAAAAATAGTTTTCTGTTTGCTCTAGCAAATATATTTTAGGTATTCAAGTGTGGCTAGGGGTCACTGTATCCTTGAGTGCGATTATAGAATATTCTGTTTTCAAAAAAATGATACTTGTTAGGCACTGGTAGTTCATGCTTAATCCTAGCTACTTAGGAGACATCTGATGATGGCAATTTCAAGCCAGCCCAGATCTGAGGATTGCAGTTAGAAGCCAGTGCAGGTAGAAAAGTCCAGGAGACTCTTAGATCCATTTAACCAGCAAAAAGCCAGAAGTGGAGGTGCAGGTCAAGTAGTAGAGCACGAGCCTTGACATCTCAAGGCCCTGAGTTCAATATTGGCACGCGCACATATGCACACACATACAGAATCAATTTCTCTCTCTCTCTCTCTCTCTCCCTCTCTCTCCCCCTCTCCCTCTCTCCCCTTGCCCTGAACTTGACATATAAAATGCTATCCTTGAAAAGAATGGACCTGAAAGGAAAAAAAAAAGGATGAATTTAATATGGGATATTATTGGCAACTTTCAATGGAAACAGTGTTTTCCAGTACCATGTTTATAGGAGACAGTCATTATCCACGATGACTATTTGCTGTATCTAAAGTCAGTTCCTAGAAGAAAGCCTAAATAAAGAAAAACAATAACAAAATGCAGCACTGGTCTAGATCTTGAGGACAACTTAAAAAAGCTAAGGGGCCCAGAACAGGAAATGGAACAAAAGGTGAGATAGAAGGAACAGGGAACTAAGAAATAATGCTACTTCTCAGACATTTTATAAAAGAAAGATTTTTTTTATTATTATTGTTCTAGTACTAGGACTTGAACTTGGGGCCTCTTCCTTTTTGCTCAGCTTTTCCACTCATTGCTGGTATTCTGCCACTTGAGCACATCTCCTATTCTAGCTTTTTCTGGTAAATTCAAGGTAAGTGTCTCTGGAACTTGTCTGTTGAGGCTGGCTTCTAACTCAGATCCTCAGGTCACAGGCTTCTGAGTAGATAGGGTTATAAACCCGAGTCACTGGTGCTCAGGAAAAATGGGGCTTTTTAATTTTGGTTTGTGGCTTTCCTTTTGTGAAAAAGCTCAGATCCCATATCCATGGTAGGTTTGGCTTCAAAATACTGAACTTGAGACTTTGCTTCCTGTCTGTGTTTTGCACTTCTGGGCTTTTAGCAGGCTTGGTTTGGCTTGTAAGTGCTTTTAGACTAGGAGTGAGGGATCGCCTTCTCATGGGAGAAGATAACGACCATGGGAGGAAGATACCATTATTTTTGTTCAGTTGAGGAAGCAGAAGCTTGGAGAAGTTAGGTAGACTTGCTCAAGGTAATGTAGCCAGTAAGAGGGCCAGAAGTCTAAGTCTGACTCCAAAGCCTATCCTGTGTCTGTACATAAAACAAGATATTGTAGCTAACTTTGAAAGTACATATAAGCAAAAAGAAAGGTAAATCCTTCCACTGAGAAATGACTGGCTAGAGTCTTCCTCCCTCCCTCCCTCCCTCCCTCTCTCCCTCCCTACTGGGGTTTGAGTTCAGAGCCTCTCGTCTGCTAGGCTCCCACATACCACTTGAGCCATATCTCTAGCCCTGCTTTTTGGGGGGGGGAGTCAGTCATGGGATTTGAACTCAGGGCCTGGTTGCTGTCCTAAACTTATTTGCTCAAGGCTAGTGCTCTACTACTTGAACCACAGCTCTACTTCCTGTTTTCTGGTGGTTAATTGGAAATAAGAGTCTCACAGACTTTTCTGCCTGGGCTGGCTTCAAACTTCTATCCTCAAATCTCAGCCTCCTGAGTAGCTAGGATTATAGACATAAGCCACCAGCTCCCGCTGACAGCCTTGATTGTTGTATAACAAACTACTTTTGAGGGAACCAAGTAGGATTCCATCACTCTACCTTAATTCCTTTTGAGAATACCATCATCAATGACCTATTTACCTCCCCATAGGTCCCATCTCTTAGAGGTTCTATCATCTCTCAACATTTGCCTCACAGGACTCTGCTTCCATGGAACCTTTGGGGGACAAACCACATCCAAACCATAGCAATAAGCATGTGTCCCTATAAGTATCTGAGTAATTTATAAATGTGGGGTATATGTGCCTACATTTGTACTCCACTCCTTTCCAATGCATACAGTTGTATCAGCTCATGCTCACTGCTACCATCTTCAATGCCTTCTTGGCCATTTAGATTCCAAAGAGCTCAGAATGCTTAGAAGAATTTTAAGATTGGCCCAAACTCAATTTGGCAGTAAGACTTGCTTTTTACTAATAGAAGACTATTTATAAACTTTATTTATCCAAGTGTTGCTATATATAGGTTGTACTGTGCCTCATACTCTAGGAGGATTGTAATAACACATGGTGTAGGTAATACATTATGGCTCTAAAATCCCCCAGCTTCAGAATTACAACATACGTTTGGCTTAAAGGGCCTTTCAGATTAGGGATTGTGGGGCTATACTAAGATTGCTTCTCACCCCCTAGCTAAGAGGGAACCTCAAGAGTCAACGCTATCTATTCAGCAAGGCATATGAGAGAGGTCTTGATTTTTTGAGCTGTACAGTGCAAAGCAGACAGACAAGTTGTAAAACAGGTCATTTCTGCCCCTTTTGTATCCAGATCAAGCTACAGTTACTGTGATTGACAAGTAGGAAGGTTCTTCCTGGGACATGCCTTTAGTTATAGACAGGAGAGGTATCACAGGTGATGCAGCCAGAAGTCATCATTAAGAAATGGCCTGGATATGGGAAGAAATTTAAGGACATTTATTCAATATTCATTTATTGACTGCGGTATATGCCTTGTCTTGTGACAAGCCAGGGACCATAGCGAATAATAAACAAACAAAATACCAATCCCTGCTCCCAAGTAGCTTAATGGTCTAGCTGAAGAGGTAAGACAGATGAAAAATAGTTGAGCTCAGTTAGGATGCACTCAGTTATGATGAATGCTTGGGAGAAAGTAAGCACTGTGTAAGTGAGAATATAAGAAGAAGCCCAGTGTAGTGGTCCATGCCTGTAATCCCAGCACTTGAGAGGCTGATGCAGGAGTATTGCAAGTTCTAGACAAGCCTGGACTAGATAGTGAGACCTTTTCTCAAAAAACACACATATATACGTATATATATATATATATATATACATATATATGTATATGCACACACGTATATACACACGTGTGTATATATATTTGGAGAGGGCCAGAGATGGCTTTATGGAAATGACTCCTGAGTGGGTTGTGAAATTGAAATTGAAAGATGAGTTTGCAGTTCACCATATGGTGATAGCCAGCAGGGGAATCATGGTGCTATGCAATAGTAAATTTAGTAGTGATTCTGACAACCAGATTCTGTGCCAGATTCTGGAGAGAAGAGCTTCTAAGAAGACCATCTTGTGGTTGGAACCACTAGGCTTCGTGCCTTGAAGTTCTCATCCATAGAGTTGTGAATGAAGACATTCTAGTCTTGCTAGACCAAGTCCAGGGGGAGAGTCCATGTGAGAGCCCTGGCAAGATGCAGATCTGCAAGGCAGTTTTCCTATCGGCATATTACCCACCATGGACTGAAGCAGAATCCACAGGGACACACCACTTGTCTCCAGATGGCCCTTCAATCTGACAGGAAATAAAAAGCAAAAATCCCAAGGTAGTGCTTAGAAATCCCTAATATGCTTAAACAGAGCACTTACTCAAAATTCCCTAGGTTGAAAACACACATAAATATCTGCCTTTGCCTGTTACAAAGCCCCATGAGCTTATTTATGTTAAACAGCCACCTTGTGTTTTTTTTTTTTTGTTGTTGTTGTTCATGAGGTTTGAACTCAGCCTGGGTGCTGTCCCTGAGCTGTTTCCACTCAAGGCTAGTGGTCTATCACTTAAGCCACAGCTCCACTTCCAGTTTTCTGGTGGTTAATTAGAGATAAAAGTCTCTCCTGCCCCAGCTCACTTTGAACCATGATCCTCAGATCTCAGCCTCCTGAGTAGCTAGGATTGTTGACATGAACCACTGGCGTGCAGCTGAAGAACCTACTTTATAGATGGAAAGAAAAAAGGAGATAAGTTATCAGATCTGATGGGAAGACAGTGATAGAGTAGGACTTCAACTTAAGTTTCCAGGTACTTTGATGCAGGGAACATATTGAGAACCAGCTATGGGGCTGGGAATGTGGCTTAGTGGTAGAGTGCTTGCCTTGCATGCACAAAGCCCTGGGGTCTATTCCTCAGCATCACATAAACAGAAAAAGCCAGAAGTGGCACTGTGGCTCAAGTGGTGGAGTACTAGCCTTGAGCAAAAAGAAGCTCAGGGACAGTGCCTAGATGGAGTTCAAGCCCCAGGACTGGAAAAAAGAAAAGAAAGAAAAATGTCTGTGTGCTAGGTCCTGTCCCTGTCCCTGCATCTCAAGCATGGAGAACACCATTCCCTGCCTCATAGGGCTTACATCTTTGTGGGAATGACATCCAATAATATATACATATATGCATTATATATGGTTTATTATAAATGTAAGATTTGATACCAAATGGTACTAAGAGGAAAAAGTTTTAAGGCAAAGATGTGGTTCCTAAGCTGTGTTGTGAGGCACCCAGAGCTCTGCAGTGATACTCATAGAGGCACTGTGGGAAACTTAAATTTCTCAGGATAAATCCAGATCAGCTGAACACTAGCCAAACTCCTAGCTCTGAGTAGTTCCCAGGTCAGTAGGTCAACAGTAGATGATGCTTCTTGCCTTCTTTTTGATGAGATCATTGCAGACCTGGATTTTTTTTGGTGATGGAAAACAATCTCTTACTCAAGATGCTTAGGACTGGAAGTTTTCCAGATTGTTGATTCTTTAAAAAAAGAAAGATTTTGGAATGTTTACACATATGAGATATCTGGGATCAAAGCTCAAATCTAAGCATGACATAAAGTCTTTGTTTCATATACATAGCTTCATGGTAATTTTTTACATTATTTTTTAATTTTTTTTGTAATTTATTTATTAATTAAACACAAATTTTTTGACAAGGTGTTGTGCAAAAAGGGTACAGTTACATAGTAGGGCAGTGTGTACATTTCTTGTGATATCTTACACCCTGTTTTTCTTTCCCTTCCCTGGGTCAGGTAGACATATATACAATACACAATGTACCAAGAACATATACAGTAGCCCCGTGGCCTATGCCCAAGAAAATTCGCCTAGGGCTTTAAATGTAATGTCGATATTAGACAATATGTCAACAGTAGTCTTTTTTTTTTTTTTTTTTGGCCAGTCCTGGGCCTTGGAATCAGGGCCTGAGCACTGTCCCTGGCTTCTTCCTGCTCAAGGCTAGCACTCCGCCACTTGAGCCACAGCGACGCTTCTGGCCGTTTTCTGTATATGTGGTGCTGGGGAATCGAACCTAGGGCCTCGTGTATCCGAGGCAGGCACTCTTGCCACTAGGCTATATCCCCAGCCCCTCAACAGTAGTCTTATATGAACGTACATACATAGCTTTTGAGCTATTGTATTCCACTGAGAGGTCAATTTTTGACCTTTATATGTTGAGTAGTTGTTTGGTTTTAGTTACATAATGTTGGGTCACTGTACATTATTTTTTTAAAAATAATTTGTGCATGGTACCAGTTCCTGGTGTGGAATTTTCCTCTTGTGTCATTCAGAACATTTTGGATTTTGGAGCATTTTAGATTAGAGATGTTCAACTTCTACCTGCATAAACCATGTGGAACATTGTATGTATGGCATCAAACCAGATTTTGAGATCGGAGAAGGTGTGCAATACTGCAGGCACGTGCTAGTGATGCTCATGGTTAAGAAGAGATGGACATATTTTCTTTCTTTTTTTTGTCAGTCATGGGGCTTGAACTCTGGGCTTGAGGGCTGTCCCTGAGTTCTTCAGCTCAACGTCAGTGCTCTACCACTTGAACCACAGCGCCACTTCCAGTTTTCTGTTGGTTAATTGGAGATAAGGGTCTCATGGACTTTTCTGCCCTGATTGGCCTTGAACTGGGATCCTCAGATCTCAGGCTCCTAAGTAGCTAGGATTACAGGTGTGAGCCACTGGTGCCTGGCAAAGAAATTAGAGGTTTGTTTTTTTCTTTTTGTCAGTTGTGGGGCTTGAACTCAGGGCCTGGGTGCTGTTCCTGAGCCTCTTTTTGCTCAAGGCTAGTCTTCTACCAGTTGAGCCACAGCTCCACTTCCAAGAGATGGAAATATTTTCAACTTGTATTGTGTGTTGTTTTTTTTAAATGGATGCCAAATTGTTGGGGAAAAATGTGTATATTTGGCTCTATTAGATAGAACTGTTATTTCTTTTGGCCTAGAGGTGTGTTGACAGAATTTTTGAGGGAATTGTGAACTGAGAAAGTTTAGGAACCTCTGGAGTAAGAGGATAAAGTGATGTGGTGGTGGACCATCTCATTGAGTATCAGAGTGAGCTTCTAATATTTGAACAAAGCCTTCGATGAAGCAAAGAAATGAGCGTGGTAGGGATCAGGAGGAAGCACTTTCCAGATAGAGGGATCAGCGTGGGCAAAGAGTTGGCAGTAAACTTGTCATACTTCTGGAACAGCAAGAAAGGAGGAGTGGCGGTACTGCTTGTTAAATCCTAAATGACTTAAAAGAATGGCATGTATTCAGGCTGGGTGTGATAGTGCATATGTAGCCCAGCTGCATAGGAGATGGAGGTGGACAGATCCCTTGAGCCAGGAGTTCACAGTCAGCTTGGGCAATATAGCCAGATTCCAACTCTTTATTATTGTTATTATTATTATTAGCCAGTCCTGGGGCTTGAACTCAGGACCTGAGCACTGTCCCTGGCTTCTTTTTGCTCAAGGTTAGCACTCTACCACTTACTTGAGCCACAGCTCCATTTCTGGCCATTTTCTATATTTGTAGTGCTGAGGAATTGAACCCTGGGCTTCATGTGTACGAGGCAAGCACTCTTGCCACAGGTCATATTCCCAGTGGAGTGCTGGGATTACAGTCATGAGACATTGGTGCCTAGCCCATACTGCTGTATTTTTAATATATTTTGTGAGATATGAAAATTATGATGCTCTACTCTCAGGGTCCATACATAGAACTTCATTGGTTTTATTGCTTTTATACTATAGTGGCAAAGTAGAACCATTGTGACAGAAACTATGTGGCTTGAAAATCCTAGGTCATCTACCCTCTGGCCCTTTAGAGAAAAATACTGTTGACTCCTGCTCACTGATAGATAGGAGTTAGCCCTAAAGCTCAGTGAGGGAGAGGAAGGTCAGTTTCTAATGGGACTTCTGCATAGCTGCACTGACTTGAATGTACTTGGAGTGTGTCATCACGGAGCTAGTGGCCAGATGACTGTAAGAGAAGTGGCTAGGTTCCATTCTGGGAAGAACCTTGGTGACTATAGGAAGAAGTTCAGGATAAATCCACCAGGAAGTCTTTGAAAGGCTTAATGCAGGGCAAAACTCAGTGTTCATGCCTATAATCCCAGCTGTTTAGGAGATGGGAAGGTGGAGATTGGGACGAGTTTCACAAGAGGCAACAACTTAATTCCCTATCCAAAAAAACATAACTAGGCAAAAAAGGTCTGAAGGTTTTGCTCAACTAGTAGAGTGCCTGCCTAGCAAGCTCAAGTCTCTGAGTTCAAACTTCAGTACCATTCACACACACAAAGTTTTCAAAGGATGTGGTCAGATTTACCTTTCCCCCCCAAAACCCTTCTGGTCATAGTGCAGAGGTTAGATTGGAGTAAGTGGAGAGAGATAAGAAGCAGAGAGACTAGTTAAGGCTGAAGTCATTTAAGGAAGATGTTGGTATCCTCCTCTACAGCAGTGACATTGATACATTGATTCCAGAGGCATTTGGGAATCAAAATTGAAAGGCTGCCATGTCTTACTCCATTAGGGTGCTATGACAAAATGCTACAGACTGGCTGGCGTATGAACAAGACATTTGCTTCTCATAGTCCTGGAGCCAGGGAATTCCAAGTCCAAGGTCCTATATTGTCTTGTTCAGGCCTGTTTCCTGATTTGCCAACGGTTGTATTTGTATGATAAAAGGAAAACTCTCTTCTCCTTAGCCCTTTATAAGGGCACTAATGCCATTCATGTGGGCTCCACCCTTACGACTTAACCACCTCTCAAAGGCCCCACCTCTTACTACCATCTCATTAGGACTTGAATTTCTACCTATGAAAGAGGAGGATGTAAATATTCAATCTATAGCATTTGGTGATTGATTGGAGATAATGAAGTATAACTATTTTTGTTTCAAATGCTTGAGTCTTCTTCCAAATTTCATTCTTGCTGGGCATCAATGACTCACACCTGTAGTCCTAGCTATTCAGGAGGCTGAGATCGGACAATCGTGGTTCCAAGCCAGCCTGGTCAAGAAATTCATTCTTCAATAAACTATTCAAAGAAAAGCTGGAAGTGGTGCTGTAGTTCAACTGGTAGAGTTCTTGCCTTGAGTAAAACAAAGCTTAGGGACAGCACCCAGGCCCAGAGTTTAAGCCCCACGATGGGCAAAAAAAAAAAAAGATTCTTTTTGATTCATGTGATGCCTGTTTGAGAAACCCATGTTTAGCAGTAGTCCTCAAAGCAAAATTCTCAAGCAGTGTTTCATGCCTCCAGTGTTCCTTCTCAATTTGTGTATTGATGTCACATCTTTCTCTGGCTTTTTCATGTTGTTCTCTGTTCATAGGAAATTTGGCTTTTAAGAAGCTAAGAAACTCTTGGCAGATTAATTTTCCTTTTTAGGTTTATCTTGGTTGAACAAATCTCCCTAAATATTTCTTTGTTGGCCTTTTGGCTTTCAGGGTAATTGGTCAGCAGTGACAACTGCTTCTTGTTCCCAAAGCCCTGGGTCCCTTTCCAGTTTGTGAGCTCTGACCTTTGCCTTTTTCTTCTTTGGAGCTGAAGTTTCACTTACAGAAGATGATAGTAAGATAATTATTTTGTTTTATAGAATGTGTTGTGTATTAAATTGCTTATTTCCATATCAGTTCATTTGAGCTTTACATTAACAATCATGTAGGAGGTAGAACAGGTCAAATTACTGACATTAAGGGAAGTTAGAGGGTTTGTTTAAAGTTATATGTCAGTAAATAATAAAGCAAATGATAAAACAGGTTTCTAGATTTTGAAGTCTTAATCTATCCTTCCTTCCTTCCTTCCTTTTTTTTTTTTTTTTTTTTTTTTTTTTTTTTGGTTGTGGGGCTTGAACTCAACTCAGGGCTAAGGCTCTGTTCCTGAGCTTTTTTGCTCAAGGCTACTGCTCTGCTACTTTGAGCCACAAGGCCACTTTTGGCTTCCTGGTGGTTAAGTGGAGATAAGAGTCTCATGGATTTTCCTGCCTGGTATGGCTTTGAACCATGCTTCTTAGATCTCAGCCTTCGGAGTAGCTTGGATTACAGGTGGTTGCACCGGTGCCCAGCTAAAGTCTTCGTTTTCTAATTTACACTCTATCTCTAAGGAAAGGAGATGGGCTAGCTAGAATAATTTATGTTTGCAGTAACAAAGACATCCAGGTAAGATGTTCTTCCTCCCTCTGTGTTTGTGTGATGGGATTTTACCTAGATGCCTGCATGAGTGTTGCAGTGCTTCTAAGCAATATATATGGACAGCCATCAATCCCCAGGCTACCATTTGAGAAGCTGTGTTCCGTACACTAAAGCGTGTTTAGAATGTCTCAATTCCTTCTTCTCTCTAGGTGGTGGCTCCAACTTTGACAGTGAAAGGCCAAATGGAAAAAGCCTGCTTATGAGCCAAAGTTCTGGGAGTCAGGATAAACCAGAAAACTTGTTCCCAAGGTAATGCAACTCTCCTTTTTTGTGTGTGTGTGTGTGTTTTTTTTTTTTTTTTTTTTTTGCCAGTCTTGGGGTTTGGACTCAAGGCCTGAGCACTGTCCCTGGCTTCTTTTTGTTCAAGGCTAGCACTCTACCACTTGAGCCACAGCACCACTTCTGGCTTTTTCTATATATGTGGTACTGAGGAATCGAACCCAGGGCTTCAGGTATGCAAGGCAAGCACTCTACCACTAGGCCATATTACCAGCCCCCTGCAACTCTTTTTTTTTTTTTTGGCCAGTCCTGGGCCTTGAACTCAGGGCCTGAGCACTGTTCCTGGCTTTCTTTTTTACTCAAGGCTTAGCATTCTGCCACTTGAGCCACAGCGCCACTTCTGACCATTTTCTATATATGTGGTGCTGAGGAATCAAACCTAGGGCTTCATGTATATGAGGTAAGCACTCTTGCCACTAGGCCATATTCCCAGCCCCCTGCAACTCTTTTTATACCTCTTCGGACTAAGACTCTCACCAGTAGAGAACTGTGACTACTACTGTGCATGGTGTAAGTTCTCCCAAGTAGTCTGGGCCTAAGACATGTTCCTAAAACCACCTGACATTCACTGAGCACTTACTGTGTATGGCAGGCACCATCTTCTTTCCTGGACCCATCCTTCCTCCTTCCCTCCCTCCTTCTCCTAGTAGAGTTTAAACTCTGGGTCTCCTACTTGCATTTGCTTGATTGGTGTTCTACCACTTTAGCCACACCTCCAGCCCACCTTTTTACTGGTTATTTTGGAGATGGAATCTTATGGACTTTTCTGTCCTTGCTGGCCTTAATCTGTGCTTTATTTAATTTTTTTTCCCTAGGCATACTATTACAGTATATTTAGTTTGTATTCCAATGCTGCCTTCTGATCATAGCCCAAATCATCGGTCAGGATAAAACAGTTTGTCTTGTCAAGATTTTTTTTTTTTGCCAGTCCAGGGGCTTGGACTCAAAGCCTGAGCACTGTCCCTGGCTTCTTATTGCTCAAGGCTAGCACTCTACCACTTGAACCACAGTACCACTCGTGGCCGTTTTCTGTACAGGTGGTGCTGGGTAATTGAACCTAGGGCTTCATATATAGGAGGCAAGCACTCTTGCCACTAGGCCATATTCCCAGCCTTTGTCAAGATTTTAATGAAGTCCTTCAGCAAGAGTGAACACCCCCTAAACTAAATGTAGCTAGATTCATCGTTCTTTTCCCACTCTTGGGTTTTGGTGATAAAGCCTTTCATAGCCTTAATTAAAGTGTGTACATAGTAATAGTGATAGCAAACATGCATCGGGCATTTATTCAGTGTTAGGAATAGCTTGGTTCATTAAATAACATTCAACAAAAATTTATTGGAATTATTATTTATGGTTCTGATAGGTAACTGTCAAACTTTGTTTAAGTTGGTACTTGACTAATTTATAATATGATATAAATACTATACAAATAATAAAGTATACATTTGTCTTTTTTTTTGTTTTTTTTTTTTTTTTTTTTTTTTTGGCCAGTCCTGGGCCTTGGACTCAGGGCCTGAGCACTGTCCCTGGCTTCTTCCCGCTCAAGGCTAGCACTCTGCCACTTGAGCCACAGCGCCGCTTCTGGCCGTTTTCTGTATATGTGGTGCTGGGGACTCGAACCTAGGGCCTCGTGTATCTGATGAGGCAGGCACTCTTGCCACTAGGCTATATCCCCAGCCCCATTTGTCTTTTTTTTAAATGCCAGTCCTGGGGCTTGAACTCAGGACCTAGGTGCTGTCCTTGAACTATTTTGCTCAAGACTAGTGCTCTGCCACCTGAGCCAAAGCTTCACTTCTGGCTTTTTTGGTGGTTAATTGGAGAGAAGAATCTCATGGGCTTTCCTGCATAGACTGGCTTCAAATCACAATCCTCAGATCTCAGCCTCCCAAGTAGCTAGGATTATAGGCATGAGCCACTGGTGCCTGGCTCTATTGCCTTTCCTTTTACTTTGGGTGATTCCTGCGGAATAGAGATATAGAAGTGGAATTAGCTTTGCTAAGGATCTGAAGGGTGTGTGTGTGTGTGTGTGTGTGTGTGTGTGTGTGTGTTGTGTAGGTACATGTATACACATGGTTGGTACTGGAATCTGAATTCAGGACCTTCAGTTCTTGCTTAGCTTTTTTTTTTTTTCCTCAAGGCTGATACTTTATCCTTTGAGCCTCACCTCCAGCTCTGGCTTTTTGCTGGTTTACTGGAGATAAAGGACTAGGATTTATCTCCCTAGGCTTGGCTTTGAACCTGAAATTCTCAGATTCCAGCCTCTTGAGTAGCTAGGATTATAAGCATGAGCCATTGGCTCCTGGTCTGAAAGGTTTAATGTTTTGTTAGATGAGGCACAGGATTCCAGGAAGAGCATTGTCCTGTCTGAGTTCTGGTCCATACTGTGTCACCATCCAGCTTGGCTCCTGGATGATGGTGGCTTTAGTTTTTCTCACTTGGACATGAGTGAATCATAGTAGCTTGTCTTGTCCCTTTCTGGTCTAAGATTCTATTCATCTAGTGTCCAAACCAATACACCATGTGAACAACAGCTTACAAGTTCTCATGTGTGTTGTTTTAGCAAATAAGCTTACCTTTGTTCTCTTCTAGTCTTCTGTGATTGAGATTCTTCTGTGTGGGAAGGTCTATTCACATATTTTTCCATCAAGGACTCATCAAAATAATGTAAAAATGCTTCTTGTTTTCCCAGGCACAACAAATCCAAGTCTGAAATCACTGACATGGTTCGCTCTTCCACCATCACAGTATCAGACAAGGCTCATATTTTATCAGTGCAAAGGTTTGGACTGAGAGAAACGATTGTGAAGTCACAGCTACTACAGAAAGAAGAGGAGTACACCTATATCCAGAACTTCAGGTAGCTAACTAGGTCTGGAATTCAGGTACTTCCCTTCCACGCCTTGGATTTAAAGGGGACCTGTATACTATATAATCTCTTATTTCATTTTCAAAAAGAGTGATCCTATTCAGGTTGGTGTTTTTTTTTAATGACTTCTTCAGATTATTATTATTTTCATGCTGGTACTAGGATTTGAACTCTAAGCATTTGAGTACCAGTCTTGGCTTTTTTTGTTCAAGGTTGGTGCTCTACCACTTGACCACACTTCCACTCTTGGTTTTTTGGGGTTTTTTTTTGCTTGTTACTTGGAGCACTAGCTTTGAGCAAAAAACCTCAGGGACGGTGCCTAGGCTAGGAGTTCAAGCCCAGGACTAGAAAAATAAATAAATTATATTAAAAATGCTATTTTGTAAAGACTGAAGCCAAGTAAAATCTTTCCCCTGTCTTCTCCATATTGCCTTCAAATCACTGATCGGTTTTCTTGGGGGACAGGTTTTTTGTGGGAACATACAATGTGAATGGACAGTCCCCGAAAGAATGCCTCCGGCCCTGGCTGAGCCATGGTATCCAGGCACCAGATGTGTACTGTGTGGGGTGAGTGATTCTTCTGGTCATCTGTCCATCCTCAGGATCACAGAGCTATGATGAAGGGATGGGGACATGAATATGTAGTCAAGTCTTTGTGGCAGGTAAAGGAATTGAAAACAGAGCATGTGTTTAATAACAGCTTCCTCTCTGTTTGATGTTCTTCCTAGTAAACCAAAGTTTGGCAAAGTACTATGCTTGCCATTTAAATACTAGTATTTAATTTTTAGTTTACCTTCTGTTAAAATCTGTGCATCTTGAGCTGATTTTTTTTTCAACAAAAATTACCTTTTGCCAGGTAAGGAAGATTAAAATCTTTTTTTTTTTTTTTTGGGTGCTGGGGAATAAACCCAGAGCCTTACATCTATTAGGCAGGGCCTTTAGCACTAAGCTGCACCCTTAGCCCAATCATTTTTTACATATACTATCTTGTCACCATTATTCTATGTTTTGTTGGTTTAGGAGGCCTGAAAAGGAAGCCTAGATGGAAATTTATGTAGACTGAGGTTTGAATCCTAATTCTCAATTTGTTCCTTGCATGAACCAGGGCTGGTAGGTATAAAATGGGGATGCATCATTTAGTTCTTTGGCTCTTAAGTATTTATCATTATTCCCTAAGTATTTATCATTATTCTGCAGTGTAGGTAGGCCTTAAACTTCTAAAACAATTTGCAAACATATTATCAGCATGTTACCTTTCTCTGTCTAACTGGCTGCTTCTCCAAAAGGTTCCAGGAGCTGGATCTGAGTAAGGAAGCCTTTTTCTTTCACGATACTCCAAAGGAGGAGGAATGGTTTAAAGCTGTGTCGGAGAGTCTTCATCCAGATGCCAAATATGCAAAGGTCAGGGAGAAGTTAGGGACCTTTTAACTTTGTGCTACAGGTAGAGAAATTCTAAAGTAATTTTTCATCCTTTCAGTGACCTTTATTGTAAGCCAATCTTAGCTATTTTGGCATTTCAGTTCCATCTCCTCTGGAACAGACCCTTCTGGGTGGGAAAGATTCAGAGTCTGGTCACTTGGAATCATTTAGATTAAAATGTAGTGTGCTTAGTGAGTCAAACCCTGCATCCCAGCCTTCAGGAGCTGTGTTGATGCTCTCAGCCAGCTTTGAGACTACTTTTCCTTGGACACATTTGTTTCTGTTTACAACTTCTCTCTCATGCCATAACTTGAATGTTTTCTAGGTAAAGCTCATCCGACTGGTTGGGATTATGCTGCTGTTATATGTCAAACAGGAACATGCAGCGTATATCACTGAAGTGGCAGCTGAGACCGTGGGGACAGGAATCATGGGGAGGATGGTAAGTTCTTGATATGTTCTGCCATTCAAGACCTTGACTCCCCAAGTATTGGCTCAGCTTCCTTTGATGGCAGTATTACATGAGTCCTAGTTTGAGGGAGCCAGTGTCCCCTCAAGCAGGGCTGCATTGAACAGGCTAGAGATCATCTGGTAGTAAAGTCTCAGCTTGTTTGCCCAACTAGCACCTGTACTCAGAGTTACTCAGTGCTAGTAGCTCTGGTCAGTCCAGACAGTTTCATGAAGAATGGTGCAGATCTATGTTGGGTCATTAAGGAAAACAAAGAGTGCTCACAGTAGATTTGCACGTTTGTGGGAGTTGAACTCAGGGCCTGGATGCTGTCCCTGAGCTTTTTTGCTCAAGGCTGTTGCTCTACTACTTTGAGTCACAGCACCACTTCCAGTTTTCTGGTGATTAATTGAAGATAAGCATCTTACGGACTTACCTGCGTGGGCTGTCTTCAAACCTCCATCCTCAGATCTCAGCCTCCTGAGTTGTGAGGATTACAAGTGTGAGCCATTAGTACCTGGAGAGCTGAGCTTTTTGTAGAGAAATGGAGTACGTGGCTTGTCTATGATAGGAGAAAAGAGCGGCAATTTGCGAGATCCAGGCTCTGGACTCAGCTTTCAATGCTGACTAGTCCCTTTGCCTTTGTGGATTCTTTTTAAACAATTTTCTTAAGTACTAGGATTTGAACTCAGAGCCTTATGCCTTCCTGTTCAGTCATTCTACCACTTGAGCCACATGCCTAAACCTAGGTTTGTATGCTTATCTGTGAAAAATAAACTTATAAAGCTATTAGTAAGATTAAGACAAATATTTTGAAAGTTTGTGGGTTTAAATGACATAATTGTGTGTTGGATCTATCTATCTATCTATCTATCTATCTATCTATCTATCTATCTATCTATCTATCTATCTGTCTATCTATTTATTTATTTATTTCTATCTATCTTGCATAGGGTAACAAAGGTGGTGTGGCAATCAGGTTCCAGTTGCACAACACCAGTATCTGTGTTGTGAATTCGCACTTGGCAGCCCACACAGAAGAGTTTGAAAGGAGGAACCAAGACTATAAAGACATCTGTTCTCGGATGCAGTTTTGTCAGGTTGACCCAAATCTTCCCCCTCTCACCATCAGCAAGCACGAGTGAGTCTAGGTTTCTTCCCATGAGGTTTGCCTTGTGTGTGACGTGTGCAGCTCTGGGAGGGGGTGCTAGTTGCCAACTTTCTTGGCATTAAGACCATCTAAACTAAGAAACTTTACCATCTGGCAGACTTCTAGAATCATTTTCAA
Source organism: Perognathus longimembris pacificus (assembly GCF_023159225.1). Lineage (NCBI taxonomy): Eukaryota > Metazoa > Chordata > Mammalia > Rodentia > Heteromyidae > Perognathus > Perognathus longimembris. Next base: position 24,269,419 of record NC_063167.1, on the reverse strand, counting down.
GCATCATTTGTCCCTGGAAGAGTATAAAATTTATTTTAATATGAATCTTCCTGGATCTAACATTATGAGGAAGGTAGCCAGAAACAACAACAAACAAAAAACCCAAGCATCTCAACTCAGTTTTTAGTATTATGTTTTAGGATTTCTGTGTATTCTTTCTGGAGCACATGAGAGTTCACAATACCTGCTTGCCTCTGCTTGGTCTTTTTCTCCTCTTGATTCTACTTTACCAAGCTATGGTTGCAACTGCTTAGAGCATCTTGTACGTTTGTCCATCCTCTTTATTTCATTTGCCTTAACCTTGCTATTTGTCTGAATGCAAAGCTTTTGAACTTCAGGCTTGGTGGTAATAGTTGAAGCATATGCCATTTCTTTTCTGAAGAGGAGGAAGCCACTGTGGCCACAGTGCTTATCAGGGAATAAACAGTACTCCTCTACTATCCTTCTGCAGTGAAGCTGTCTGGCTTGTTTGTGTTCTGGAGGCTGGAAGGATGGCTTTTCTTCTCCAAGGCTTCTTTCAGGGAGCATCTCTCATAGCTGAGCTTCTGTATTCTAGTGAACCTGTGGCATCCTGGTTTGTGAGGTTGTGTGTCAGTTTGTGTGGTTCTAGCCTGTAGATGCATTGTTTGGGAGGGTGCATACTGCTGCTCACATTCTCAATGATATGGTTGTTGGTTCCAGACAGAGCAGTATTGGACTTCATGAGATGTGTGATATCATCAGAGAGCCTTGAGTTTGCTTTTACCCAAAGCAGCAGTATACCTGTCATAACTGCTCAGGAACTCAGAGTGAGCGACCAATGATAGGGTAGTAGTTTAAATCCAGGCTCCACTACAAAAGTCGATCCTTTTGGAAGAATTCTGTCTGGAGACTGAGATTAGGTTCTGTGAAGTAGAATGTATGTAGAGGCTCTGTAGTATTATCTGGTTTGGGGTTCTTGAGGGATCATCATCACTTCCCAATTCTTGATTCTTTTTACTTCTTCCCAGCAATGGGATAAATTGTTTTGCTTTCAGATTCATTCATTCATGTATGTGAGTGAGGGAGAGAGGGAGAGAGAGGGAGGGAGGGAGGGAGGGAGAGAGAGAGAGAGAGACTAGGTCTTACTATGTATATAGCTCAGGCTAGCCTCAAACACACCATGTAGTTCAGGCTGGCCTTGAACTCTAGATCTCCCAGATTTGGTCTCCCAAGTACTGGGATCATAGGTATGGGCTACCGTATCTAGCATTACTTTGAGATCTTAGTAGACTATTTTCCCTATCATACAAGAACAAAATAGTCAGGGAGAAGTCAACATTGTTTATAATGTTCTTGGGCCAAGAGAATTATAAATAAGCAGCATTTTTTGGCATGGTGCTAAGTGGGATGGCAAGAGAAAAAAAGAAATTGAAACAGCCACCTCACTTCCCTACCTAGCTCCCAAAAGGCTGAACCTCAGGGGCCTTCTGTCTGAAGCATCCTGGAAAGGATGGGTTAAAGTCCCTCCTAAACCCTGTTACCTTTGTGCTCTGTCCTCACAGTGTGATCTTGTGGCTGGGGGACCTCAACTACAGGATAGAAGAGCTGGATGTGGAAAAAGTGAAAAAGCTCATCGAAGAGAAGGCCTTTCAAACCCTGTATGCATATGATCAGGTACAGAGGGTCACCTGTGTCCTCTTGGGCAGCTGCTTCCACTGTGAGGCCACAGAGAAGCCTGGCTCCCCAGCCATCCATTTCTTCCTCAACTCGGGAGCTTCCCGAGGATCTCATGTTGTCCTGTAGTTTCTTCTTTTCATCTGCTTTTCTTTCTTCAGAAGTATTCCCTCCATTGGCTCTGTCTTTGAGGTATTTCATCTCCTTTGAGAGCAAGAAGTCTGAAGTTGAGACTAAAAGGGTCCCAACTTCGATAAAGAAACTACTTTGTACCTTTAAGATGATTTAATAATTCTTCTTAGGATGCACTTCCTCCTACCTGCATCCTTTCCTCACGGGTGAGCCTGGAATCTCTTTCTCATTGCCTCTCTTCACTTCAGGTAGCAGTCAGTTCTGTATCCTGCTGTTCTCTACTGGCATCTGACATTAGCTGTTTCACAGGACAGGAGTCTCTTTCTCACTGTCCTTTACTACTTTCAATAAATTTGAATCCTGTTCTAGGGGTCAGTTGTTCAGAATGTAAAAGTCTCTTTTCTTTCTTAGTCTAAACTCTCTTCATTTTAATAACTTTACTATTGTCATGAATCTAAATCTTTCTATTACCATTTCCTTTCCCAGTGGAAAGAGAATCGTTTTTTGGTTTTTTTTTGCCAGTCCTGGCTTTGAGCTCGGGGCCTGAGCACTGTCCCTGGCTTCTTTTTGCTCAAGGCTAGCACTCTGCCACTTGAGCCACAGTGCCACTTCTGGCCGTTTTCTATATATGTGGTTCTGGGGAATCGAACCCAGGGCTTCATGTATACAAGACAAGCACTCTTGCCACTAGGCCATATTCCCAGCCCCTGGAAAGAGAATCTGAATTTTGCTTTCTTTTTTAAAAATATAATTTTATTGTTATTATTAAGGTGTTGTATAGAGGGGTTACCATTTCATAAGTCAGGTAATGAGTACATTTCTTTTTTGGACAGTGTCAGCCCTTCCTTTGCTTTCCCCTTTTCCCCCTCCCGTCCTTGCTCACAAGTTCTTTTTTATAGGATAATTTCTTTATTTCTCTCTAGTTTGTTTTCTTAGTAAATTACTTTTCTTCTACTCAATTCCTATATCAGCATTATCCGAGTCTGTTCCATATCTTTTTCTTTCCTCTGTACCTAGGACTTAGGCATTCTGATTTCCCTTGCAATTTGCTGTCCATCTCAACTTGCCTTCCTTTCTTGTCCTTCCTGAAGTACTAGCATCTGACTTTGTGTACTATCTGCTTTCCACGTGGTTTTAACATCTATATGTATTCATTCATTAGGCATCTTCTTCCATTCATATCTTTTTTTGGCCAGTCCTGGGGCTTCAATCCCTGAGCTCAAGGTTAGCACTGTATCACTTGAACCAGAGCTCCACTTCCAGCATTTTTTGCTGCTTAATTGGAGATAAAATCTCATGCAATTTTCTTCCACGACGACTTCAAATCACAATCCTCAGATCTCAGCCTCCTGAGTAGCTACGATTACAGGCATGAGCCACTGACACTCAGCACATTCATACCTAATTTTTAAATTAATTTCTGTTGCATTTTTCTTTGACAGTGTTTCCAGAAAATCATATTTTCGAAAAGTGGCACTTCTTAGATAGCTGGCTATGTTCCCTATGTTAGCAATGACAGTTCTCCACCAACCCATACAGTACCGAATGTGGTCTCCGAGGAAGAGGCAAGAGCATCTGTGGTTTTTTTTTTATCACTTGCTGGGTGTTATTTGGGTGGGGCCCTAAGAATTAATGCAACAGGATACTATTACTTTTTAAAAATTTATTTATCTTAAGTAGTTGTACAAAGGGGTTACAATACTATTACTTTCAAAATGTGTCAGACACTATTTTATGTTGGCAGTTAATTTTTTTAATGAACCTATGAGGTAGGTTCTGTTATAAACCCCAAATTCACAGATGACAAAGTCAGGGCAGAGAACTTCCTCTAGTTCACGTAACACAATTTAAGAACACGGGTCTCTCTATATATTTGGAGCAACTATGCTGGATGGATGATGTGTTTGATACTTGGAACTGAGAAAATAGGTTGAAGGGTATCTAGTGCTGTTTGGGACATCTCAGTTGAGATGGTACTCAGGCTTCTAGATGTAGATTTAAGAGCCTTAAAGCCAGGGATGGTACATACCCATACTGACGCATGGGATGCTGAGGCAGGATAACTGCAAGTTCAAGGCCAGCCTGGATTACACAGACCTTGACTCAAAAGAAAAAGGCGGGGTAAGGGTAGATAGGGGAGCCTTAAAAATGATTCACCAGGCCAGCATGGTATTGCATGCCTGTACAAGGCTCAGGCAGGAAGATCAAGAGTTTGAGTCCAGCTTGGGCTATTTAGTAAAACTCTTAAAATCTAAGGAAAAGGGACTGGGAATATGACCTAGTGGCAAGAGTGCTTGCCTCGCATACACGAAGCCCTAGGTTCGATTCCTAAGCACCACATATATAGAAAAGGTCAGAAGTGGCGCTATGGCTCAAGTTGGCAGAGTGCTAGCCTTGAGAAAAAAAAAAAAAAAGCCAGGGACAGTGCTCAGGCCCTGAGTTCAAGCACCAAGACTGGCAAAAAAAAAAAAAAAAATCTAAGGAAAACTCCAGGCACAGTGTCTCATCTGCATTTGTAGCTGCTTGAAAAGTAGAGAAGAGCAGGAGGATTCTTGGTCCAGGTTGGCCAGGCAGAAAGGGCTGGACATGTAACTCAAGAGGCATGTTTCAAGTTGATTTTTTTTCTTCACTAATTCAAGGTTTGACTTGTTTGTTTGATAATGCTGGGGATTAAATTCAGGACCTTGACCTTGCTAGGTAGGCACTTGACCTCTTGAGCTATGCTTCTGGCCCACCCTTTTTGTATTGGTTAGTTTTTTTTTGTTGTTGTTGTTGTTTTTTTTTGCCAGTCCTGGGCCTTGGACTCAGGGCCTGAGCACTGTCCCTGGCTTCTTTTTGCTCAAGGCTAGCACTCTGCCACTTGAGCTACAGCGCCACTTCTGGCCATTTTCTATGTATATGTGGTGCTGGGGAATTGAACCCAGGGCTTCATGTATACGAGGCAAGCACTCTTGCCACTAGGCCATATCCCCAGCCCCTGTATTGGTTAGTTTTGAAGTAGAATCTCACTTTATGCCTCGGTTGGCCTAGGCCGTGATCCTCCTTTTTGTGCTCCCCCATGTCATTGGGCATGCAGGGGCATACAACTCACCCAGCCATTGGTTGAGATGGAGTTTTATGAACTTTTACACCTGGGCCGGCTTTGAGTCATGTTTCCCTGATCTCTGCCTCTCAAGTATCAACCTTTTTATTCTGAAGTATTTCCTCTCTCATCCTTTTATATAGCTGAAAATTCAAGTAGCTGCGAAGACTGTCTTTGAAGGCTTCACGGAGGGTGAGCTCACATTCCAGCCCACCTACAAGTATGACACTGGCTCTGATGACTGGGATACCAGGTAGGTCAGAGGTCAGAGGTGGCTCCAGAGGGTTGAACAAATGGAAACCCAGAAATTCTGGGAAGCACTGGCCCTCATGGATTTGAAGAATATAATTTTTCTGTGACTTTCCTCCTGTTTTTCACTGTGGTCAAACATTTCCATATTTATAGAAAGGAACTCGGAAATGAGGGAAAACATTTCCTACCAGTAACTGCTCACTAAGCAGTCTGTCTTCCCACAGATTTTCTGTTTGACGACCTTGGGCTTTTTTCCATAATAGTTCAGCTAGTTCTAATTAACTTAGCTTATATTTAGTTATTAGATACTTGATATACTATTTTTTATTAGTGCTTACTGTGTGACACACACTATTTGGAATATCTGATTTATATTAATATCTCATCTAGACCTCTACAACCTATTAGAGTAGGTGTGATTTTTTAAAAGAAGAAATTCTGGGCATATATTAAATTATACACAATAAGGGGTTTCATCATGACATTTCCATGCATGCATATAATGTACTTTGTTCATAGTTACTCTCTCTCTCTCTCTCTTTTGCCTGTCTTAGGGTTTGAACTTTGGCCTGGACACAGTCCCTGAGCTTTGTGCTCAAGTCTAGTGCTTTACTTCTGGAGCCACAGTTTCCCTTCTGGCTTTTTAGTGGTTAATTGGAGATAGTAGTTTCACAGACTTTCCTGCCTGGGCTGGCTTCAAACTGCAATCCTCAGATTTCAGCCTCCTGATTAGGTAGGATTACAGCTGTGAGCCACCAGCACCTGGCTCATTCTCTCATTTTATGAGATTGGAGACTGAGGGGTAGAAAAACCATAGAGCCTCTTAAACAATCAAGTGGTAGAGAGGCTGGATTTGACCTCAGGCACTAGGAATATAGAGCCTCTTCCTTAACAACTGTCTTCTTAGTGTTCTTACTCTCATACAGTTTTTGTTCATTGGTAGAGAGGCAGGATTTGACCTCAGGCACTAGGAATACAGAGCCTGTTCCTTAACAACTGTCTTCTTAGTGTTCTTACTCTCATACAGTTTTTGTCATTATCACCTAATCCTCATAGGAGGGTAGAGGACAGGGAGTTCACTGTCTTTAATTCCCACTTCCTGCAAGGGGAGCACAAAATATTCCTCTTTTTCTATTTCTCCTTATTTTAGCCCTGTTACTAAAATGAATCCTTGCTAACTTAAAAAAATAAACAAACAAAAGAACAGAGTCAGTGTAGTGTGTCATTGTTTTTCTTCTCCCTTAAAGCTGGTACTCTACCATTTGAGCCATGCCTCCAGCCCAGTAAACTGTGTTTTCATGAAGCTTTCATAGTTGCTTTAATGGCAATTGGATACATGTTATTCCTTACAGACCTAATGTTATATCCCTAGGCCACATGGGCACTGAGGCTCTGCCACTTTGTTCCCTGTCTGAGCCAAGCTCTTGCTCAGCAGTGGGTCTTGCTGCTTCAGTGGGTGTTCCCAACATGGACTTTGCATTTCAGCGAGAAGTGTCGAGCCCCTGCCTGGTGTGACCGAGTCCTCTGGAAAGGAAAGAACATTACTCAGCTGAGTTACCAGAGCCACATGGCCTTGAAGACCAGTGATCACAAACCTGTCAGCTCAGTATTTGATATTGGGGTAGGTGGGCAGGTGGTACCTGGGGAAATTCTCTAAGGAACTGGCAACTTTTTGTCTTTCTGGTCTCTTCCTCTGTCCTTGAATATGAGGAAGCTTTTTAACATAGTTTTAGTTTAATAATTCTTTCAGTAGACTTGTATGTATTTCCGTATAGCTAGCAGTTCCTTTAGCAATATCGGTCTAGATCTTTATGTATTTATAAGTGAGTGTGTCATTATTCTGTGTACAATCTACCAAATGTTATTCCTATTTGTTTACTGGCAGTACTGGGGTTTATTTGCTAGACTTTACCTCTTGAGCCCCTCCCCCAGCCTTTCATACTTTTAGTTACTTTTTTCAGATTAAGCCTTGCAGTTTTGCCCTGGTTGGTTTTGTGATCTTCTTCCTATACATTTTGCACATAGCTGGGATTTATAGGCAAGTGCCACTGTGCTTAGCCTTTTTTTTAAACACACACACACACAGAGGTTTTTTTTTCCTTTTTGGTAATAGGGATCGAACCCAGGATGTTGGACTTGCTAGGCATGCACTTTGCCATTGAGCTACATCCTGGCCCTTTGTTTTTGGTAAAAAACAAAACAAAACATAGCACCTCCAATCTTAGCTACTCAGGAGGCTGAAATCCAAGGATTACAATTCAAAGCCAGAACAGGAAGGAAAGCCAGGAGACTCTTCAGTTAACCACCAAAAAAGCAGGAATTGGAGCCGTGGCTCAAGTGGTAGAGCACTAGCTTTGAGCAAAAGAACTCTGGTAGGCCTTGAGAGCAAGCCCAGGACTGGCACAAAAATAAACAAAAAGAGGACATTATACATGCTATTCTGAGAACATCTTTTTGTTCATCATTAAATATATCTCAGGAGATCTTCCCATGATAGTAAAGGTACGGCTTCCTGTTTTGTTTTGCTTTTAGTGCCAGTTCTGGACTTGAACTCAGGCCTGGGCACTGTCCCTGAGTCTTTTTGCTCAAGACTAGTGCTCTACCACTTGAACCACAGCTCTCCTTCTGCCTTCTTGATGGTTAATTAGAGAGAAGAGTCTCATGGACTTTCCTGCCTGGGCTGGCTTTGAATTGTGATCCTCAGATCTCAGCCTCTTGAGTAGCTAAGATTATAGGCATGAGCCACCAGTACCCACCTAATTTTTTGCATTTTTTTTTGCCAACTTAGTGAACAAAACAAAATGTATATTTATTTCATGATACATTTTCTTTTTTTTTTTCTTTTGCCAGTCCTGGGCCTTGAACTCAGGGCCTGAGCACTGTCCCTGGCTTCTTTTTGCTCAAGGCTAGCACTCTGCCACTTGAGCCACAGCACCACTTCTGGCCGTTTTCTATATATATGGTGCTGGGGAATCGAACCCAGAGCTTCATGTATATGAGGCAAGCACTCTTGCCACTAGGCCATATTCCCAGCCCTCATGATACATTTTCTTGATGACTAGTGTGGTCAGCCATCTTTTCATTCATTACCTGTTTGTATTTGTTCATCAGTGACTTTTGTGGTGTACTATACCTGTCCTCAAAGATATGGATACTGGCCTCTCAGCACTAATGTGGGTGTTTATAGTTAGAGAAAAGCCTAAGGAATTTTATAATAAAAGTTTTATTATTGGAAAGTGAATATATGTATATATGTATATATATATTGTTTATAACTCAAAATATAGAAGGGAGAGCCTAACAAGATCTTCCTGGCTGAAAGCAAGGGCTTAGTACTTAGCTTGAGAAATGTTGCTTTATGGCATAGAAATGCTTCTTGCTGCCAGCCCTTGGGTGGCAGCAGACAGAATAGAGTCGTGCCCTGAGCATCTTTTGCCAGGGCCTACAACCCCTCAGAAGTAGTAGTCAACACGCTGTCACTCCCACATTGTCTTCCTTGCCATTGTCTTATCTACCAGGGCTTTAACACAGAATTTTGAACCCTTGCTCAGCTTCCTTGATCATGGATGGCATTTTGCCACTTGAGTCATGCTTCCAGCCTGGTGATTTGTGGGTTAGGGATGGAATCTTGAGGATTTTCTACTTTGACTGTCATCGTACTGCAATCCTCAAGGTCTCAGCCTTCTGAGTACCTAAGACTATAGCCATCTGCCACTGGTGGCACAGCTAGTCTGTTGTATATTTCTGTCAATTGCAATTTCCCAGAGCCATGAATGCCCTGTACACCAAGAATGAGAAAATGGTCATAAGCCTCCACACTCAGTCTCTGATGCTTCCACTCCAGGTGAGGGTCGTAAATGAAGAACTGTATCGGAAGACTCTGGAGGAAATTGTTCGCTCTTTGGATAAAATGGAAAATGCCAACATTCCTTCTGTCTCCCTCTCCAAGCGTGAGGTAGGATGGACATGTTTAGAACATTAGCATTGAGCACTTCTGTTCCTACAACTTAGATCTCTTTACTACAATTGGTTTCTAGTCTTTCTTGAGGGACTGCTTCTAGATAGAGTGAGAGTGATAATGCTAGCTGGGGAAAAAGAGCTTGTTGTGTCTTCCAAACTGGAAGATAATCCAGATATGCTCCTTGATTTTAGAACAACAGGTCTGTGTTCTTGCAGTAGATTTTTCTTCTTACTGATGCTTCTCTAGAGGTTAAAAAGATTCTTGGGGGCTGGGGATATAGCCTAGTGGCAAGAGTGCCTGTCTCGGATACACTAGGCCCTAGGTTCGATTCCCCAGCACCACATATACAGAAAACGGCCAGAAGCGGTGCTGTGGCTCAAGTGGCAGAGTGCTAGCCTTGAGCGGGAAGAAGCCAGGGATAGTGCTCAGGCCCTGAGTCCAAGGCCCACGACTGGCCAAAAAAAAAAAAAAGATTCTTGGAGTTATACAGATAACTGGTTAGTGGCAATGGAACTCTCTTACCTAAAGCAGAAACATCTCAAAGAGATGGTCCCTTGTTTTCTTCCCTGTTGGGGTGTGTAGACAAGTAGCTATGTGAAAGTATGAAGGCACTGGTTCTGACTGCTCTTTGCTTGTTCCCAGTTCTGTTTTCAGGATGTGAAGTACATGCAATTACAAGTAGAATCCTTTACAATTCATAATGGACAAGTACCTTGTCAGTTTGAATTTATCAACAAGCCTGATGAAGAGTCATACTGTAAACAGTGGCTAAGTGCCAGCCCCAGCAGAGGCTTCCTCCTGCCAGGTAAGGCCTCTCTTCTTAGGTTCCTGGTCTCTATTCTGGGAAAATGCCTGTCTTGGTTCATTACTTTAAAATAACTTCTTTTCCTCTAAGCATCTGTTCTCTGCCTGAAACTTAAAAAACAAAAAAAAAAAAAACCTTGTAGCTGAAAACATCCATAAATAAAACATACATGCGTTCAGTTTCAAAAACATTCTTAGGGGGCTGGGGATATGGCCTAGTGGCAAGAGTGCCTGCCTCATATACATGAGGCCCTGGGTTCGATTCCCCAGCACCACATATACAGAAAATGGCCAGAAGTGGCACTGTGGCTCAAGTGGCAGAGTGCTGGCCTTGAGCAAAAAGAAGCCAGGGACAGTGCTCAGGCCCAGAGTCCAAGCCCCAGGACTGGCCAAAAAAAAAAAAAAAAAAAAAAAAAACATTCTTAGGGCTGGGAATATGGCCTAGTGGCAAGAGTGCTTGTCTTGTAAACATGAAGCCCTGGGTTTGATTCCCCAGAACCACATATATAGAAAACGGCCAGAAGAGGCGCTGTGGCTCAAGTGGCAGAGTGCTAGCCTTGAGCAAAAAGAAGCCAGAGACAGTGCTCAAGCCCTGAGTCCAAGCTCCAGGACTGGCCAAAAAAAACCCAAAAAACATTCTTAGTTATTTATTTGTATGCTCCATAATTTTACAGAAAGAGAAGACATACATTACTGTAAAACAGGTGCTGTCATAAGGGAGCCATTTTCTCTATCTTAGCATAATCAACCCCAATGATTTGCTCTTGTGGAGAGAGATAGTTCAGTACTACCATATCTATCCTCTGGCTTCTCCTTTGGGTTGTATGAGGTGTGGTGAGGCAGGATTTATGAGTAGTTCCTAGGATGAAGGTTCACTGTCTCAGAATCTCCATCTTAACTGGTTTAGGAAAGGTTTTTTGATCCTTCTTATTGACTTAATACTTCTAGCTTCAGCTATGCTACTCACTACTTGAATTTTTTTCTTCTGTCTCTGTCTCTGTCTTTCTCTCCTTTTGGTGATATTGGAGATTGAACTCATAGCTTTTCATTGTCTAGGCAAGTGCTCTACTACTTGAGTCATGACTGTAATAGTACTTGGGTTTTTTTGAGCATTTGTTTATCCAAAAGTTTTGTTTGTTGTTTACATTTTCTTAGTTGAACTATGAACATCTTGCAACTAGTGAGTGCTGAGTACATAGATACTTGTTGGTTAGGCTAGACTTTTTCTTTGCCTAACCCCTTATCCTCTTTCCTCCTATCTTCTTTCCCTCTTTCCTCTTGGTTTCTCCCTTGCCAACATTACTTTTTTTTTTCCTCTGTAGATTCTGACATTGAGATTGAATTGGAGCTCTTTGTAAATAAGACCACAGCCACAAAACTCAACTCAGGCGAAGACAAAATTGAGGACATTCTGGTTTTGCACTTGGATAGGGGAAAGGATTACTTTTTGTCTGTGTCTGGGAACTACCTGCCCAGTTGTTTCGGATCTCCCATTCATACATTGTGCTGCATGAGAGAGCCAATCTTAGATCTACCACTTGAAACTGTTAGTGAGCTGGTAAGTTTGATACTACAGAGAAACATCTAGTACTCTGTAGCAACCCAGCCAGTTAAACAAGATATTCCTATACCTGCTTCTAATATATTTAAGAATTCTTCAGGGCTGGGAATATGGCCTAGTGGCAAGAGTGCTTGCACCATATACATGAAGCCCTGGGTTCAATTCCCCAGCACCACATATACAGGAAATGGCCAGAAGTGGCGCTGTGGCTCAAGTGGTAGAGTGCTAGCCTTGAGCAAAAAGAAGCCAGGGACAGTGCTCAGGCCTTGAGTCCAAGCCCCAGGACTGGCCAAAAAAAAAAAAAAAAAAAAAAAAAAGAATTCTTCAACCTCTTAGAGCTTACTTAGTGTTTCAGTTACATATTGCTATGTAACAAGCACCCCCCCAAATTAAAATAATAGTGGGTTGTTTTTCATGACTGTTGGTTTCTTCTGCTGGTCTTGGTTTTTGTTTTGTTTTTAGTGCTAATACCAGGGCTCGCAGGGCCTTGCATTCTCACTGGGGCTTTTTCACCTGCAGCTGATACACTACCACTTGAGCCATATCTTCAGTACATTTTTTTTTTTGCTAATTAATTAGAGATAGTTTCTTGGACTTTTCTGCCCCAGCTGGGTTTGAATTTTGGTCTTCACATCTCAGCTTCCTGAGGAGCAAGGATTGTAGGATTGAGCAATGAGTGTCAGCAATTTGGTTTTTTTTTCTTTTTTGAATTCAGAGTCTTGCACTAGTATACCCAGCTTGCTTGCTATGCTGGTGCTCTATAACTTAAGCCATGTCTCCACCTCTGTTTACTTGTGAATTGTAAACAGGTGGCAACTGTAATGGCTAAAAGGTTGAAGGTGGCCTTTCTCATGTTTCTGTGTTGGCTACTTTCTGGACCTTTCTCCGCTTATGGACTCCTGTCTTTCAGAATGTGAATTCAGGTCTCTATCGATGGTAGTAAGAGCCTGAGAGCAAAAACTAAGGCCTTTTGTGGCATAGGCTTCAAAACTCTCATGCTACCACTTCTGCAATATTATATGGGTCAGAGAGAGTGAAGAGGCCAGCCTATGTTGTAGGGGAGAGAGACAATACTCTCTAAGGGAACAGCTGCCCAGTGTGACTGTTTTTCAGTTTTTCACACCCAGTATGTGTCTTAGTTCATTAGGCTGTTGTAACAGAATATCATAGACTCTGTGGTTTATGAACAACAGAAATTTACTACTCATAGTCTGGACGCTAAGAAATTCAAGACTTTTAGTGTGTGGTGAGGACCCACTCCCCTGGCTTTCTTCTTACTGTGTCCTCACATGGCAGGAGTGAGGGCCTCTCTCTTGTCTCTCATAAGAGCATTAGTTCCATTCATGAGTGCACAGCCCTCATGAACTAACCACCTTGGTGATTAGGTTTCAACATAGGATTTTGAGGGTGAGCAGGATTATGGTATTATTATTGTTATTTTATTTATTTTGCCAGTCCTGGGGCTTGGACTCAGGGCCTGAGTACTGTCCCTAGCTTCTTTTTGCTCAGGGCTAACACTCTACCTCTTGAGCCACAACACCACTTCCAGCCTTTTCTATTTATGTGGTACTGAGGAATCAAACCAGGGCTTCATGCATGCTAGACAAGCACTCTACCGCAAAGCCACATTCCCAACCCTGTTGTTTGTTTTTTTTTTTAAATCTCTTAGTAGGTTACCCTAAACTAAAATTGCTTAAAACTGAAAAGGTTCCTATGGAGACAATTCAAAGACCTGGGATCTAGTTTGGGAAGTTTTATGGTAATTGCTGCTTTTGTGTTTCTTTCCAATGCTCCTTTTCATTTAGAGACTTTTGGATTATTTTATTATGTAGATGAAAATAGAGGCCCAATCAAAGAGAGTGGTTTGTCACAAATCATATGAGTTGGACCTCAGACTTAGATTTTTGGAGACCTGTGTATGATTTTTTTTCCTCTCTAGACCACTCCTGCCTCTTTGGTTCTAATAGGAGACTTCTAGGGTAGTGTTTCTTTTTACTCTATGAAGGTGATTCTTATTTGATCTGATTCTTCAAAACTGTTTGCTATAACCCTCTCCCTGGTCTCAAAAATCACCTTTTGTCTCGCCTAACTTCATTTTTGTTTTTCCTCAAGGCTAGCACTATATCACTTGAGCCACAAGTCCACTTCCAGCTTTTTGGTGGTTAATTAGAGATGAGAGTCTCACAGACATTCCTGCCTGGGCTGCCTTTAAACCATGATTCTCAGATCTCAGCCTCTTGAGTATTTAGGATTATATGTGTGAGCCACCAGCGCCTAGCTCTGGCTTCATTTTTGTCTCTGGAATGCTTGTTTCGGGGCAATGCTTCCCTTCCATGGGTTTACAGTTCCCATTATCACTCATTCTCCTGACCCTAGCTTGGTAGAAGTTTTACTGATGGGCTACCTTGTCCTGATTTCTCTTTCTTTTCTTTCTTTCTTCTTCTTTTTTTTTTTTTCCAGACTCTGATGCCAATACAGGCAGGAGATGATGTGAGCCAGTTGCAGAACTCCATGGAAATCCCCAAAGAACTCTGGATGATGGTTGATTACCTGTACCGAAATGCTATCCAGCAGGTAGGTTGTGTTTCAGCAGTCAGTCATACCGGATTGAGGCTACACTGCCTTGAGAGAGACCATCAGCCCTAAGAACATCTTACCTAGAAGGCCTTTACCCTCAGGAAGCTCTGGGGAGCTGTTCTTCCTCCAGCTGTTCCTCCTCCAGAGGTCTTGTGCCATGTATTGTTCCTCCTCCAGACCTGCTGTTACAATGTGGTACTTGATTTGATTGCCCCTATGGGAACGTAGCCTTGCATAGAGCGTAGAGCAGCGTTCCTAGCACAGCATGTTCCTTCCCCAGGCCTCTGCGGTCTCCCAGTCAGAAGGCCATCTGGAAGGCTCCTGGTATGTCATCCTGCTGTCCTTTGCAGGCATTCTCACCAGCTTCTGGGAATAGGTGGAGCTAACTTGTTGAGGCAGAGGCAGAGGGCCAGATGGAACTCATGTATCTGGAGGCCTGACTTCTAGAATGATTTGGGCACGCTTCATGGAGTCAGTTGATCAGTTTGACTAACCTGTTTCTAGGTTCCCTGGAGATCTTTACAGAGTATGATACCGTGGCAACATACATTTTTGTTTTGTCCAGCCCTTGTTAAGGTAGTGTTCCCCATCAAGCTATACCCTAGCTCCTAGCCCAGCAACATATGTTCGTATGATGTTCTGTTGTCATGTTTTTCCCTCCTCGTATTATTAGTGTTGTAATAATGCCAGGCCCTGTTCTAAATGTTTATTACCACATTGCCCCCATTTAATTATCACAGTAGGTCTTGGATGAAGAAATGGATAACTTGGTCACGAATCCCCTAGTTGATAAATGGATCAAAGTGGGAATGTGACTTAAGAGGTCACACATTGTTCTTATTTTTTTTTTTTTTTTCAGTGCTGGGGATTCAACGCAGGGCCTCACACCTGCTAGGCAAGCAGGTCCCGGAATTTATATTTTTAAGTACTGTGCTCTTCCACCTTCTCTGTAGAGCTCCTTTCAAATGCAAATTGTGGTCAATACATATACTAATGTTGTTATGAACAGTTACATTATTTTAAGTCACTTTATAAAACAAGTAATATAAAATATCCTAAAAATAATGAAAACTTTTATAACTATGATCTTCTTTGCACATAAAGCTTTGAGATTCCTTTTTGGCTTTCTCTCTCTATTTTTTTTTCCCGTGTTTGTGTGTTTTGGTTCTGGAGCTTGAACTCAAAGCCTGGGTGCTGTCTCTGAACTTTTTTTTTTTTTTTTTGCCAGTCCTGGGCCTTGGACTCAGGGCCTGAACACTGTCCCTTCTTTTTACTCAAGGCTAGCACTCTGCCACTTGAGCCACAGCACCACTTCTGGCCATTTTCTACATATGTGGTGCTGGGGAATCGAACCTAGGGCTTCATGTATATGAGGCAAGCACTCTTGCCACTAGGCCATATTCCCAGCCCCTCTGAACTGTTTTGTTCAAGGATAATGCTCTACCACTTGAGCTATAGCTCTCCTTCTGGCTTTTTGGGTTCTTAACTGTAGATAAGAATTTCATGGACTTTCTTGCCTATGCTGGCTTTGATTAGGATTATAAGCATGAGTCACTGGTCCCCAGCTTTTTTTTTTTGATGCTGAGATTCATTTATACCACATATATGTAGTCGCTTCTGGGGTCTAAACTCAGGAACTTGTGCTTGTTAGGCAGGCACTCTACAAGTCCCACCTCACCTTCTGGCTATGCATTGTATATTTTCATTTTTTTTTCTGTTGAGTCTCTCAACACTACAGGAAGCATATGACTGCTTCTCAGTGTTCTCTTATGTTGAATTTTGTCTTGTGTGTGCCTTATCTATAGTTATATAATAGATGTTTACTGTTCTATTATAAAAGCATGTCTGGGATGGCCTGCAAGATGGATTCACCTCATTAGCATGTCACATTGTCTTCTAGGGTGATTCAAATATCCCACTACTGATACTTTTTTGCACCATGATTATATTGCTAAATGGGAAATTATTGCCTATTTTCTGAGAAAATAATTGTTTTATGACTTTCTTCCCTTTTGCAGGAAGATCTGTTTCAGCAGCCAGGCCTGAGGTCGGAATTTGAACATATCAGGGACTGTTTGGATAAAGGAACAGTTGATAGTCTTTGTATCCTTTAGGCATTAGTGTGTATGTGTGTGTGTGTGAAAAGGGAAAGAAGAATTTTTCAAAATGCATACTCATATTGTGTCCTCAGCTAACATCTTTTTTGTAAACTTTGCATAGAGGCTTGACAGTTTTAAGCAGCACATACAGCAAGAACTCAGGAGGGTCTGGCTCAGCTGACAAACAGCATGGTCCCTTTGAGGTACTGGGCCGGCATCCCAGCTCTGTGCAGAGGGCCTGACTGAACAAGGCAGCATTTCTGGCTTGCCCCTAGGCCTTCTATCCATGGGCAGCAGCATCATCTGTTCCTTAACAGTGGGCCAAAAGCTGCTAGCAACCATTCTGTAGCCGAAGCCTTGCTGCTTTTCCTGGAGAGTCTGCCAGAGCCTGTCATCTGTTACAGCGCCTACCATAATTGCTTGGAGTGTTCTGGCAGTTACGCAGCGAGTAAGCAGGTGAGGGGAAACACTTAGCTTCAACGTGCACATGTTGCCAGCCCCAGGTAAATGAGGCCTGATAATAAAGTGGGCACAGTCCTTCAAGTGCAGTTCTTAGAAACTGAACACTATCTTTCCTTCTCAAACCTGTTCTTCCTCTCATGCCCCGTTTTCTTTTAATAGCATCACCCAAATTACTTTCTGCCAAAAGTAATTTCTTACAGTGTACACTTTTCTACTTGTCTTGCTGCTTGCCTTCTTTGGTTTTTCATACTTTCTTTGCCCAAAATTCTCTAGACCTTACCTCTACCAGTCCAGTTTTGTCTTACAAAACCCAACTGACATTGGGTTTGACATCTATTCTCTAAGTCTTCTGAGAACACAGAGTTAGAAGTTTGACCTTCAAATTCACATGGTGTTTGACCCTTGCTTCTCTTTTAATACTTAATGCTAGGAAGTAAGTGGTTAAAGTTTCCTATGCAGTCTCCCTTATGCTCATAGATCATGTACTCAGTTTTTAAAATATAGCAGGCAACTTGGCAAATAATTGAATGAACAAAAAAAGGCAAATCCCACCTCTTCCTCTTTCAGGTCATTTCTGCTCTTCCCAGATTCCATAAAAATGTCTTCAACTACTTGATGGCGTTTTTGCAAGAATTGCTGAAAAATTCAGCAAAAAATCATTTGGATGAGAATATTCTAGGTGAGTAGCCAAGTGTTTAGAGGAAGCATCTCTACAAATAGATTTATTCTGAGAAAGGAGGCCTAGCTGGGTCCAAGGTCATTGCAGCAGAGCTGAAATGTCAAGTTCTGGGCAACAAAAAAAAATTTTTTTGAAACAGGGTCTAGCTATGTAGCCCAGCTTGATTTTGAACTCTTGATCTTGTTCTGTAACCTTTCAAGTGCCAGAATCACAGGTATGTGTCATCACATCCAGCTCTGGGCAAAGTTTACACTAAGTTTGGATGGGGGAATAGCTTAGTAGTAGAATGTTTGCCAAGCATGTAACAACAGAATAGGGGTGTGTGTGTGTGTGTAATGAAAGAGAAGAGAAAGAGAGTGATAAAGGGTCTTGCTATGTAGTTCAGGGAGACCTCAACTATTATGTACCTTAGGTTGGCTTGGTTTTTTTTTTTTTTTGGCCAATCCTGGGGTTTGAACTCAGGGCCTGAGCACTGTCCCTGGCTTCTTCTTGCTCAAGGCTAGCACTCTGCCACTTGAGCCACAGCGCCACTTCTGGCCATTTTCTGTATATGTGGTGCTGGGGAATCGAACCTAGGGCCTCATGTATATGAGGCAAGCACTCTTGCCACTAGGCCATATCCCCAGCCCCTTGGCTTGGTTTTTATAGTGTTGGGATTATAGCATATGTTACTCCCCTATTTTCAAAACCAGAAAATATTGCTAACAACATAAAAACAAGTAGTATTTTTTTTTTAATTTCCACACACAGCTAGCATATTTGGCAGCTTACTGCTTCGAAACCCAACTGGTCATCGAAAGCTTGAAATGGCTGAGAAGAAAAAAGCTCAAGAGTTTATTCATCAGTTCCTCTGCAACCCACTCTGAGTCTCTCTCCTCTCCAGTTTCATTCAAGACAGCCAGTTGCTAGCCCCACCTATTGCAGCTCAAGAGACGTCTTAGGATGATACAAGGCCACCTGGAAGCAAGAACAGTGGCTGCCTCCTCCTGAGGCTACACCTCCCCTCAGCTAGTGCCTTGGGTTAGCACATCCCATGCTGAGTTGTGAAAACATGGGAGAAGCCCACCTTGGTAAAACTGACATTTGATATTCAACTTTAGTTATTTAACACAAATAGATCTCTATTCTTTTTTATTTAAAAAGTTTTTTTTTTACAGAACTATACTTTTGCTTACTCAACCTGCCTCCAGGGCAGTCAGTGCCTTCCTATAGCCTGGGCTGAACTTGTGACCAGATAGTTGGACAAACTTAGAAGTCCCAAGCATGAGTTGGACAGCAAGAATGCCTTTGGGTAAACAACCCTAAGCTACCACAAATGCTTCCACTGCTCGATGTATATACAGGACCTCTTACCCCCTTCCTACTCAGATGTAACTAGGTAACCCTGAGGCTGGCCACTCAGCATATGAGCAATATGGTAGCTCAGATGCAAAAACATGGGAGACCAGGTTCTGGTGAGTCAGATGAGATTTTCTGGGCCTGCAAATCCTCCGGGCTCTTTATGATGTATCCCCTCTTTCATGGTGTAATATATTTTAATGATAAATGTATTTTTAACAGTTGTTCCTGTGCATGGTTTTTTTCTTTTTCTAACTATTAGCTATTACTTAACTATTGACTTGTGGACCTTTGTTGCTTAAGACTGAGACAGCTGAGCTGGGCAGGGCCCACAAGAGTCATATGCCTCACAGTCTGATGGATAATCAACATTTTTCACATTTCAAGAGATGGTAAAATGGCCCTAATTCAGTCTCTAGAGATTGTCCCACTCTTTTTTTCACTTATTTTGTTTGCTAGTCCTGTGCTGTCCATGGGCCTTTTTATGCTCAAGGCTACTGGCTCTACCACTTGAGCCACAGTGCCACTTCCGGCTTTTTCTTAGTTTACTGGACTTTCCTGCCCAGGCTGGCTTTGAACTGTAATCCTATTTTAGCCTCCTGAGAAGCTAGGATTACAGGCGTGAGCACTGTCACGCCGCCGGCTCTGTCCCACACTTTAGTGTGTGTGCAAGCGCGTGCTGGGCTTGGGGCTTGAACTCAGGGCCTGGGCTGGGCGCTGCCATACGTCACCTTTTGCCCAAGGCTAGCTGTCTACCACTTGAGCCACAGCTCCACTTCTCGCTTTCTGGAGGTAAGTAAGTGTCGAAGGGACTCCCCAGCCCAGGCTAAGAACTGCGATTCTCAGATTTCAACCTCCTTAATAGCTAGGATTTACAGGCATGAGCTACCACGACGCCTGGCCCCACTCGTGAGCCTTCCAGAAAAGCAGCTCATGGAGAGAACAGGCAGTGGCTGCAGGGAGGGTTCAACAGCTACATTTCACAGACACCTAAGAATACTGGGAGACACTTAGAGGTACGACCAAGCACAAAGTTGTACCCAGGGCGCTGGTGCTGCGATTTGGCATGGTAATGGAGGCCGGGCGCAGGGTAAGAGCGAGCAATGGGAGTGAATGGCCAGTAGGTGGCGGTCACTGGAAACCTCAGGGGAGAAAAGTTGAGACAGCCGGTGTGGGCTCGAGTGTGAGAAGATCGGAAACTGTCCACGAATGTGTGACAAGAGGAAGAAGCGGCCGCTTCCTCTCTGGCTGGGCCAGGAATTCTCCTAACTCGGCCTCTTTGGTCCATTTTTCTTTGCCTGGCCGAGTTAATTTAGCTGGGTGACAAGGCGGCGCTGGTGCAGTGGTGCAGTCCGGGAAGCTCGCTCCCTGCGGGTCCAAGCCGGTCACCCGGGCGTCCCGGCCTCGGGTTGCAGTATATGCGCAAAGCGGGCGGAGAGTATGTCGAATTAGTGGCTGGGGGCGCCGCTGCTACCGAGCGCCCGGAACCGCGCGTTAACGCTCCGGACACTTGCCCGCGCCGCCCGAGCGCACGCTCCCGCGACGCCTCCGCGGCCCCGCCCCGCTCTGCCCCTCCTGCTCACCCATTGGAGGAGTGCACTCAGCCTCCAGATAGGAGCGCCAATCAGAAGCACCGGGGAGAATCGTGCCGCTGTCCTCTCCTTCCTCCGGAAAGAGGAAGCGGAAGTGACGTCCGGGAAAGGTGGGGGCAATCATGGTGCCGCTTGGGAGGGGAGTAGCTGCTGCTGCCGCCGCCGCCGCCGCCACCGCCGCCGCCGTTGCCGGGAGCCGCGGAGGTAAAAGGCGAAACTAGACCCGGCTTGGGTTAGGACTTCTCGGGGGGAGCAGGGGGCGCGGGACTTAGGCTCCTCCGGACGCATTTCCCAGCGGAGACCTCGTTCCAGTCTCCGTAGGGACCCCACCCCTCCTCCGTTTCCATGGGGATGGGCATCCAGCCCCCCCTTCCCTGTTTCCATGGAGACCCGGACCCTGCCCCTGCTCGCGGTCTTCCCCCCCGCCCCAAGCTTGTATCCAGATTTTGCCCTGTAGTCCGGGACTCGGGGCTGTCCGGGACAGGCTCCTTACCCCAGTCTCTCTGGGGTGCTGGGCTCGCGCTCCTTGGCCACCCTCAGACCTGGTCTGGTTTGTTCCGGAAAGTTGGTCTTCGTACTGGCGCCGAAGGTGCGGGGCCAGCTCCCTGGGCCCCGGCGGTCCTCTCGTTTCTCCCCGCATCCAAATGTGCAGCCTTGGGATTGCGTAAGGCAGAGCTTGGGGTGGGACGTGTTCCTGCCGGATTAGATCCCTTGACCTGTCTCTGATAACAGAGAGACTTCTGTGTCTAGCTGCCTCACAACATCAATGCTTACATTCCAACCCCGAGCCAAAGAGAAGGCGCAGAACCAGGCTACAAACTAAAAGTGACATACTGATTGTGTATAACGTTTCTGGGCTGCCCGGCAAACCCAGTTTGTAGAATCCCAAATGTTTGCTGGTGACGGAAGAATCATTAGTCCAGACTATGAAAGCTTCCAACTTGGGATTTTCCTCAAGAGAGTGTATCTACTTGTCTGTCTGTCATTCACTTAGCTGTCTTTTCCTGAGCTCCTAGTGTCACTGTACTATACTCCAGACACTCCCTAAGGACAGAAAAAGAAAACCCTCTACACAAGCCTGACTTCTGGTCCATATATTATTTCAGGAGACAAATTAATTTAAATTAGATGTTTCTTATTAAGGGTTAGCTTTTCCACCTGAAGCAAAAGTATCTTCTAGGAAAGAGGGAAGAAATTCATATTTGTTCTGTTGTCAGGCATTTTGTTTTACATACATTTTCTCTTTCATTCCTCCTAACAATTTCTGACAGAACAGAAATCATTAGTCTCACCATACATGTAAGAAAAATGAGACACAGAAAAGTTACCCAAGTAAATAAGAAGCGGACACAGACAGGATTGTAGATGATTGGCTGCAACCAAAGCCTTTCTCCTCCACCATAGACTACAAGTGGCTGTGTATGCCTCATGGTGTGATGTAGGGGGTATTTGAAAGAGATCTCCTTACTTGAAGGTTTATAGCCATTAGTCTTGAAGCACCCTCCTTTTTGTTTGCTCCATTACCCTCTAAGTATTTTGACCGATCTTCAAATTGACAGGCACATTTTGAAGGTCTTGTGGACTACTTATTCCTTCAATTTTTAAAAGAAAATTATTGCTTACTTTAAAAAATGAGTGTATCAAAGTTACAAGTATTTCCAAAGAAGATAATTTTTTATTTGCTTTGACTTGCTCTTCAAATGAGAGGGGGAAAATGAGCCTTAAGGTTAAGTGGGTCTTGAGGTATGGTACTGATTTTGACTTTGTCTATTGCAGAAAGGTCATTACCTTTTCATTTCTCAAAACTGAGCTGAGCACGATTGAACCATGGGAGAACACAGTCCGGACGACAACATCATCTTCTTTAAGGCGGAGGAAGATGACCTGACCCCCGATGACAAGATGCTCAGGTTTGTGGATGAAAATGGACTGGTGCCTTCCTCTTCTGGAACTGTTTATGATAGGACCACTGTTCTTATTGAGCAGGACCCTGGCACTTTGGAGGATGAAGATGACGATGGACAGTGTGGAGAACACTTGCCTTTTCTAGTAGGGGGTGAAGAGGGCTTCCTAATAGACCAGGAAGCAATGTCCCAGGGTTACGTGCAACACATTATCTCACCAGATCAGATTCATTTGACTATAAACCCTGGTTCCACACCCATGCCAAGAAATATCGAAGGTGCAACCCTTACTCTGCAGTCGGAATGTCCAGAAACGAAACGCAAAGAAGTAAGTAAATTGACTAGTGAGGGCCCAGGTAGGATTGTGGGTAACACTTGCTGGCAGTTTTAACTGGGGAGTTAAGGAGTTCTGGGCTTAGAGCTGACTGATTTTTGCCTGTTAACAACACATGTTCTTTGTGTTTTATGGTGATTGCTTATTAGAATTTTTGGATTGTATGGCCATATTGTAATTTATAAATACTAATTTGTAATATCTCAAAGTTTCTTCCCCATATCATGAATAAAATATAAATTACATTGAAGTAAATTCATGTTTATGATGCTGAAATAATTAAACTTGAATTGTCTGATACTAAAATAACTAGATTTGGTTTATCTCTGGGTTTTATGTAAATGGTTTGGGAGATGAGTATCTTCTGGAACATGCTTTATTAATGAGTGTTTAGTGAATTATAAAGGCTAGAGTATAATTCAGGCAAGAGATAGTAAATGAGTAGATTATCTGAAATAAGTTGTTATATTCATATTTAGATAATGTGACTAAAGCATTTTACAAATTGTACTATGGGATGAAAAACATGGTTAGAGGTAGTGGTGAAATTATTCAGGAATTATTACAGAAAGTACATCACTGGTCGTTATAGTTCTGGCAACTAAATGTAAGAAGCTACCAAGCAGAAATAGGATAAATTATTTAAGGGAAAAAAAGTGGGGTTTGAACTCAGAGCCTTTCGCTTACTCCTCTTGCTTGCATAGGTGGTGCCCTACTAATTGAGTCACACAACCAGCTCTACTTTTGCTGGTTATTTTATAGAGTCTCATGGACTTGTCTTCTGGGACTGACTTTGAACATTGATTCTCCTCTAAATCTCAGCCTCTTGGGTTGCTAGATTATTATTTTTTCAGCACCTAACAGAAGAAAAGTCCCACAAAAACCTGTGTTGCTCTTACTAAGGTCTTGGAATTACCTATGGCTTATGCATGACATTTGGCTTTTTTTTTTTTTTTTTTTTTTTGCCAGTTTTGGCGCTTAGACTCGGCCTGAGCACTGTCCCTGGCTTCTTTTTGCCCAAAACCAGCACTCTGCCACTTGAGCCACAGTGCCACTTCTGGCCATTTTCTATATATGTGGTGCTGTGGAATCGAACCCTGGGCTCCATGTATACGAGGCAAGCACTCTTGCCACTAGGCCATATTCCCAGCCCCAACATTTGGCCTTTTCTAGAATTAAAATCTCAGACCTAGAAAAATGTTAGAGAGATCATTTTATACTACTTTCCATCAGGTGGAGGAATCTCTCTCTCTCCAGCCTGTTTGACATTATTGTTTTGTGCTTTGAACACTTCCAAAAGGACAAGAACAGTCTTTCACGGCTCAACCTAATACATATGTTGGCCCACTCTGATTGTTAGAAAGCTTTGATTTATATAGATCTAAATCTGCCTTCTGGATGCTCTCTAGTTCTAGTTCTGTTCCGCTACAGTCCCAGGATTTGCTTCTTAAAAGATCATGAGTTCTCCTGAGATCTCTTCTATCTGACCACTTCCGTTTAGTTAAATATCCCTCTTAGGATATTTTCCTCCAGTGTCCCATTGGCTTGGTCACCTTTAATTGAATGAATTCCAGTTTTCCAAAGTCCCTTTAGAATTTAGAGTTGAATACAATCTCACAAGTGTGAGTCAATAGTACTGAGTACCTTGTGGCTTTATCTTTTAATCTGGACACTGTACTACAATTGCTGTGTGGTCTATGTTTTATTAGTGATACCATCTTTCTGGCAGCTTGAACTTGGAAACTTCCAAGAATGGTGGTTTTCAACTGGGGTGATTTTTTTTTTCTCTCAGAAGACATTTAGTAGTGTCTGGAGACATTTTTGGTTGTCACACAGGGGAGTTGCTAGGGGAATATAGTGGATAGACTGAAAATGCTGCGGAACATTTTACAATGCATAGGGAACTAACTCCCTGTAGCAGTTAGCTGGCCCCAAATGTTAGCAGTGCTGGCTGGGATTGAGAAACTGTTCCATGTTAGTGTCATGAGTACAGTTGCCAAGTCTTGTGTAATTGAGTAGAGAGTCATATGTTAGCCTTAAGAATACCTCCCTAGCCAGGTGTCAGTGGCTCATGACTGTAGTCCTAGCTACTCAGGAGCCTGAGATCTGAGGATCATACTTTGAATCCAAACTGTGCCAACAGATCTGAGATACTGTTTTATCTCCAATTAACTAATAAAAAGCTGGAACTGGAGGTATGGCCAAAGTGGTAAAGCACCAGCCCTGAACAACAACAACAAAAACAACAAAAGCCAGTTAAGAGTCTGAGCCCTAAATTCAAGCCCACCCTGTGGTCACTGTATATGATTTTGGTACACTGGATATTGTATATGTGCTTATCTGAACTAGGGAAGGGAAAGAAAAATGAGGGAGAGTGTAACAAATAAGAAATGTACTCACTACCTTATTATGTAACTCTACCCCCTCTGTACATCACCTTGTCTATAAAATTTAATTTAAATAAATAAATAAATTCAAGCCCAAGTACCAGTAATAAAAAGAACAGCTCCCTACTAAATATTATCTTGTTGATTTCAGCCCAATATTTGAGCTTATATGGGATTGTTTCAATTCAGCAAACGTGTATACAGACAAGGTGCTTTTATGCTCTGTGAGGATGGGGATGCAAATGATTATGACAGTTTACAGAAGTAGAAATATTCGTATGACAGTGATGTGGATTGGTACAAATTCTGTATTGGGAACATAGAAGCTAACTGTTAACATCAGAAGTAGAGACACATCCTTCTGAGGGATGGGAATGGCAGACACTGAAAAATGATATCAAACACAGGCCATCTTAGGGAATTGCCTATTTTCCTGTTAGAACAGAGGTCTGTATTTTTTTCTTTTGTAAAACGCTAAAAAGTAAATATTCTAGGCTCTGTGATCTCTGTTGTAACTACTCACCTTTTCTGCTGTAGCACCAGTGCAGTCATAGATATTGTTCTAGTGGGATGGAGATAATGCTCTATGGTAGAGCACTTGCCTAGCATGCAAGAGTCTCTGGTTTGGGTCTGTAGCACTACAATAAAGCAAAACAAAAAGATGGTGATATGTGAGCTTGAGTGAGTTCTGATAAAATTTTATTTATAAAAACAAGCAGGTAGCTAGATTTGGCTATATTGTGACCCTTGGACTAGAACAAAGAGTAGTAGGAGATAAGGATGGACGATAGCAAAGATCCAAACCTAGGAGACAAGGAAAGCATTGATAGCTTACTAAGGTTTGTACCACATTCCAGCAGTAGTGGGAAGCCATTAGGTGGGAGTTTGTGAGCCTGGGAGCAATGTGGTTAGACTAGCACTTTAGAAAGTGTGTCTTGGCAGTGGCAGTAGCTTGGAGGCAGTGTTACTTAGAAGACGTTTGGAGTGTTGGCTTGGAATTTTATTTAAGTCTGATAAAGGAAAGAAGAGCTTTTGTAGAGACCTCAGGAACTTGGTGTATTATTGGAGATTGAATAATGGAGCTGTGAGTTCGGTGTGATTCAAAGGTTTTGAGTCATGTGAATTGAAAAGATCCATCCATTTTTGTTTTCTTTTTCCAAGTGTGTTGAATTCCTGCTGTGTTTTAGTACAGCTGATTGATGGAGCTGGTGAAGAGTTTAGTAGTGTATGGACTAGTGTGTTGGGTACTTTATAAAGGCAAATTCACATTCACATTGTGTGCTTGCTGATAGGGAAGCAGCTAACTCTACTGTTCACCCTCTTAAATGTTGTTTCCAGTAACATGAATAAAGACAGGAAGAGCAAAAAGTTTGGTGAGGAAATGGATGAGGTTGGCTGGAATGTATTGAATGTGTAGTCCTTGGAGAAAAGATAAAAAGCACAAGCTGAAAGCCCACTGGAAATGAGGATCTGAAGCCAAGGAAACAATTTAGGATTAGGATTGCGGATACAGGAAGGGGTAGCACTTAAACCATTTGCTTAGGGGAAAGCAAGAATTGGTCTGAGAGTTTAAGGATTGGACCGAGAAAGAGGAGCCAGACATCACTGCTGTTAGAGATGGGTGGAATGCCTCATTCTGGGAGCTGAGGGAAGAATGTGAAGACTGTCTATTCCTGTGTGACCTTGTGGAGGGATTGAACCAGAGGGAAGCTGCTTAGCTCTGCCAGTTATGTAGCTGTCCCTCACATCCTGCAAAGGAAGGCCTTCAGCGGGAGCACAGGTAGCTCAAGCTACTTCAGAGTGAGGAAGACTGGAGGTGGCAAGGGAACAGGCAGGAAGTACCATATTTAGTGTTTTCGTTTGTGTGATTCCCCCCTCCCCCCAGGTTTGGAAGGAGACTGATGAGGCAGTTAGCAGCACCATTTTTTTTTTTTGCCAGTTTGAATGAGGTTCTAATGATTACTATGTGACAGTGTTTTATTAGCAAATGTTTGGAAAACATTAAGCCAAAACAGAAGTTTATTCATTACAGGACTTCTCAGAGCCTTTGATGGACTAATAACTAAGAAGGAAGAAAGTGAAGAATTTCCCAGATGTTATAAACTTGGGAAAACATTTTTCTGTTCTCATTTCCAGGAATTAAGTAGAACACTGTTTGGGAAATGCTGACCTAGGCAGAAAGGGAGAAGGAACGATTATGAAACTAGTGACATTGATTGTTACTTTCCCACATTGCAGGGTGTGCAAATTGGTTTACTCTATTTGCGAACCTGATTTGCCATTCACATCTCTGGCCATTGGTAATCGTGTTGAACAAGATCAAAGGTATTATGAGGATTTTCTGTAGTCTGGTGTGGCTATATCTCAAGTTTCCTTTATTTTTCCCATGAGATCACTATGAAAGATTTTATAATCTAGTCTTGAGACTGGTAGGTGTGAGGTTTGATGAGGACTGAGAGGGAAGCAGCACTGGCTCCAGTCTTTGAACATCTTGCTTACTAGCCAGACATTCAGGAGATTTGCCTTCCTGAAGCACCATTTTACCCTTAGCTTTTGATTTCACAGTGATTTTATTTTGGTATTTGCATCCATTTAATTGGCTTGAAGAGGTCATTGTTTATGACTGATAACAGCTTCACAATCTCTTAGTCTACCCTTGTTTCCCCCCATGTTTTCCAGCCTGTTTTTCTTTCAAGCCCAGGTGCTACTTGAGAAATCAAGGTGTTTGAGATCTAGTCTTCTTGGCTTCCTAAGCAGCTTATTTCTGAGTCAGATTTTAGCCTGATTTTCCTGTTTGCTTTTGGTTGTGCCATTGTTTCCTACAATGTGTAATCAGCTTACTGATTGCTTCATTTTTTTTTTTTCAATATGCTTGTCTTGTGCAAAAGTAAACCAACCAGAACTTTGCCATAGGTACTATCTTCCTACTGTAGGACTATGGGTCATTCCAACTCTTAATTTCACATTTCAGATTCTTGTACTTGTTTTTTTTTTTTCTTTTTTTTTTTTTGCTGTGTACTTGAAATTCTAATGAAAATATTGTTATTTTGCTCAGAGGCATTCTTTTTAGCTTATTTTGAAATAAGGCTGTTCTTAAATAACCTTATTTAAATAAGATTTAAAAAAAAATAAGACTACTGCCTTCAACCACAGTTCCATTTGAGGCTTTTTAGTGGTTAATTGGAGTTAAGAGTCTCATAGACTTTCCTGCCTGGGCTGGCTTCAAACCTTGATCCTTAGATCTTAGCCTCCTGCAAAGTTAGGATTACAGGTGTGAGTGATGGGTACCTGACTCCTACTCTCCCTTCTTAAAACAGTTCAGTAGGTTTCATTGTTTATTTTCATACATGCAGATAAACTACTTTTTTATTTAAAATTTTTTTTTATTGGTCATGGAGCTTGAACTCATGGCCTGGGCACTGTCCCTGAGCCCTTTTACTCAAAGCTAGTGCTCTACCACTTTGAGCCACAGTACCACTTCCAGTTTTCTATTGGTTAATAGGAGATAAGAGTCTCTTGGGCTTTCTTGTCTGGGTTGGCTTTGAATGGCCATCCTCGGATCTCTGCCTTCTTGAGTAGCTAGGCCACTGGCACCCAGCTAAAAGCATTCTTAAGGTTTGCTCCTTAAAGGTTTCTAAGTTGCTGTTTGTTTAGTCTGTTAATGTAGTCCATGTTTTCTCAAAGTTTCTTACAGCTGTGCCATCCCAGAGAACCTGTCAGGACTGTCTAGTTACCACTTCTCAACATTCCTGAACATAATGTTTCCTATGTGGTTTGCTGACCGTCCCACTTCTTTGCTGAATAGTTGGCCAAGATGTAGATAAAACTCAGGAATTCTATGTCGCATATGTTCACCATAATGCCTCAAAGTATTCCAAAGTACTGATTGGGATAGAATCTCCTTCTTTATCAGGAAGCAGTAATACTTTGTGAATTAGGCTGTCTTCTATTTGTTCTAGACACACCATAGATAAAATATGTGGTCAGTGATTTTCCATTGTAGTAATAGTAGTTGATGTTGTTTCTTCTCCTCTTCCTCCTCCTTGTTTCCCTCCCTTCTTCATCGTTTTATTTATCTAGTTTTGCAGTGGATAGGACTCAGGGCTCACCCATTCTAGGCAGGCAAACTCTTCCCACAGCCTGAGATTTCTTTTTTAGGCTGACACATTTTAAATATAAGAGTAAGAGGGAGAAAAGAAACTGCTGTGGGAATGTGTACTTGTAATCCCAGCATTTAGGATGCTAAGGCAGGAGAATCAAGTTCAAAGTCAGCCTACTATAAAACCGTGTCTCAGGAAAAGGGGAGTGATGGTGCTGAGGATGTGGCTCAATAACAGAACTTTGTATGGCATTCAAGAGACTTGTGGTTTGCTTCCCCCATTTCATGCATTCATTGTGTGTGTGTGTGCGTATGCAGGCACACAGAAATTTTGACTCCAGTGTGTCTCTTAGGAAACTTCATCGCAATCTTGTATCTTTTACTGCTCAATATAAATCCCTCAGGCAGAGAACTCTTCACAGGTCCCTCTCTTAAATTCCCATGGAATTGCCATTCAGAAGTAGGACAGCCAGACTTGGAAGTCTAGTGTAAGGACCCATTCACCCCCTCCCTGCCTAGCCAAGATTTGATTCATCTACTTTTGTCAAATATCAAGAAGTACAACACAGGGCTGGGGATATGGCCTAGTGGCAAGAGTGCTTGCCTCTTATACATGAGGCCCTGGGTTCAATTCCCCAGCACCACATATACAGAAAATGGCTAGAAGTGGCGCTGTGGCTCAAGTGGCAGAGTGCTAGCCTTGAGCAAAAAGAAGCCAGGGACAGTTCTCAGGCACTGAGTCCAGGCCCTAGGACTGGCCAAAAAAAAAAAAAAAGTACAACACAGTCCCTGCCCTCAGAGCTTGGAATCTCCATGTAGCATCTCCATATTACAATCCAGAGCACATGTGTTTTCCTCTTACTTACCAAGCTATGCTACTTTATCAGCCTCCCCTACATGTGCATTTGTACTTTGTCATCAGTATTCCCATCACCCAGGCCCACTGACCTGAGAAGAGGACACATTTGGTTTTATGTTTATGCTGTTTTTCAAACTTGATGGTGTAGCAGTTACAGGTCTTGAACTTATGGTTTTTTTTTTTTTTTTTTTTTTTTTTTGGGCCAGTCCTGGGCCTTGGACTCAGGGCCTGAGCACTGTCCCTGGCTTCTTCCCGCTCAAGGCTAGCACTCTGCCACTTGAGCCACAGCGCCGCTTCTGGCCGTTTTCTGTATATGTGGTGCTGGGGAATTGAACCTAGGGCCTCGTGTATCCGAGGCAGGCACTCTTGCCACTAGGCTATATCCCCAGCCCCTTGAACTTATGTTTTTACGTAAGCTATGGCCTATTGGGAATTAGGTATTGCTAAATTATTTTGTCCAAGACCAGGACTGGAACTTGGCACCTGATGCTTTTACTCATTGGCTGATTGATGCTCTACGAACTGAGCTACTGTTAGTTTAAGGTTCTGGAGAAAGAAGTTGGTTTTAGTGTTCTTTTCCTCTCTCTTCTTTGAATCAAGCTTATTCTCAAAATAAGTTTCTTCTGTGAAGGATGATTTCAACCTGGATTCCATCTTTGTTCTGGTATATACTAACAGTGTGGCCTTCAGCAAGCTGCTCTGTTTCTCCTTTTGTAAACTTAAAAATATTCCATTGCATTTTGTGAAGAGTTAGTAGGATTAGTGCATAAAGGAATATATGCATAAAACATGTAGCATGAAGTCTGGCTCAGTGAGTGTACACTTGGCTTCTCTTCCCCACAGACTTCTGTGGTTCTAACAGGATGTGCAGAGGTAACTTTCTTTTTTTGCCAGTCCTGGGCCTTGGACTCAGGGCCTGAGCACTGTCCCTGGCTTCTTTTTGCTCAAGGTTAGCACTCTGCCACTTGAGCCACAGCACCACTTCTGGCCATTTTCTGTATATGTGGTGCTGGGGAATCGAACCGAGGGTTTCTTGTATACGAGGCAAGCGCTCTTGCCACTAGGCCATATCCCCAGCGCCCAGAGGTGACTTTCAACTCAAGCATACTTTATAATGTTGAAACATTTTTTGTTAAGAACTGTTAGGAAGCATTTTCTCCTTGAGACTAGGTGGTAAATGGTGGTTGGGCTCTCGCATAGTCTATGGAAGACTTGCCAGCTCCCCTAATTAGCTGAGATATTGTATTGACACTACTATGGAATGTGAACCACCTTTTATAACTCTGTGTGTGTGTATGTGTGTGTATGTATGTGTGCACACACCAGTCCTGGGCTTGTACTCAGGGCCTGGGCCCTGAGCTTTTTTGCTCAAGGCTAGCACTTTACCACTTGAGCTACAGCTCTACTTCTGGCTGTTGTTTTAATTGGAAATAAGAGTCTCTTGGACTTACCTGCCTGAGCTGGCTTTGAACCATGATCCTCAGATCTCTGCTTTCTTAGGAGTTTAGAATTACAGGTGTGAGCTACCAGCACCTTGCTATAACTGTTTTAAAATGAAGGTTTTAAAAGAAATGTTTAAAAATGTGTTTCCCTGCTGAGGTTCCTGCAAGGTCACAGGTAGTGTTGCAGGCTCATTCTTGGTTTCCTTTGACTTCTTTAGTCCCTTCACAGTGGGCATTTGGGGCACCAGGCAAAGCTGAGGGCTCTTTCAGCTAAAGAAGGAAGGCTTGTGCTGGGAGAGGGAGGTGAAGGTGAGGCATGAGCAGCTGTTGAATAGCTGCTAGTTACTGCTAGTGTGTGCTAGTTATTGAGGTGTTCTTTTTTTGTTTGGTTGGTTTGTGATTTGTTTTTGTTTTGGTGGTGGAAGTTTTGAAATTAGGGCCTTGTGCTCCCTGTGTAGGCTTAGTACCCTTGGAACCTATCCTCTAGCCCCTTTAGCTTTAGTTGTTTCTTAGATAAGGTCTCACACCTTTTGTCCAGGGCCAGCCTCAAACTTTGAACCTCCTAGCTACACTTCCCTACCAGGTGGGATTAGAGACATACCCCACCCTACCTGACCTCTGGGATTTTAGACATCATTTTGTATTTCACTTTCATAATCTTATAAAATAGATACTCGCACAGATAAAAACAAACAGAAAACCCTGAGTTGTAGAGAAACACCCAGCTGTGGAG
Source organism: Perognathus longimembris pacificus (assembly GCF_023159225.1). Lineage (NCBI taxonomy): Eukaryota > Metazoa > Chordata > Mammalia > Rodentia > Heteromyidae > Perognathus > Perognathus longimembris. Next base: position 24,237,487 of record NC_063167.1, on the reverse strand, counting down.
TGGTAGAACTGAGATCTGAGGTGAGGACTTTCTAAAGGTCAAAGTCTACACTTTCTGTCTGAATCTACTTTCTCAAACACTGCAGAGTCAGATACTGAAACTTATTGGCTATGAACAGAGCTGAGAAATGAAGGGGCAGGAGATGGCATTATGACAGCCTTGGGAGGGGATGAGCTATGGAAAAAAGCATGGTGTGTGTGTGTGTGTGTGTGTGTGTGTGTGTGTGTGTGTGTGTGTGTGTGTGTGAACTCAGCTCCCCTGGCTGGTATGCTAGTGAAGAAATGGGGTCAGTTCATAGCTCTTAACGTTTCTGCTTCAAGCAGTTTGGGTGCCCATTTTGGGATGAAGACATGAGCTCAGTGTCAGTATGGGAAGACAATTTTGGTATGGAGGAAGGCATGAAAGTCTCTGGTGACAAGGAGGAAGGGCAGGTCCTCTAGCCATAGCATTCATCTGTCCACATGGCCTTTCCTTACGGAATAGAGGAAAGCAAATATTTGTTCAATGTAGTTTTTTTAGTCTCATCTCTCTCTCTCTCTCTCTCTCTCTCTCTCTCTCTTTTCTTTTTTTTGGTGCCAGTTCTGGGGTTTGAGGTCAGGGCTTGGGTGAGGTCCCTGAGCTTCTTTTGCTCAAAGCTTCTAGCACTCTGCCACTTGAGCCGTAGCTCCACTTCTAGGGTTTTATTTTGGTGGGTAATTGGGAACAAGAATCTCACGAACTTTCCTACCAGGGCTGGCTTTGAGTAGCGATTCTCATATCTCAACCTCCTGAGTAGTTAGGATTACAGGCTTGAGCCACCAGCACCCAGCAATTTTTTTTTTAACCTTTTGTCTCTTGGAGTTCCAGTGTTTAATTTTCTTACTATTGCTATTTCCTCCACTTTTCTCTCTCTGGTTCTGTTGACTTCATAGGGCGGTCATCTTTATTAAATATCCCTCTTATTTTAGAGCTGGGAACACATTTTAAGTAAATACCAGCTCTCCAGAGGCTCATGCTTCCTTCCCAGTAGTAGCATAGCTCTGTCCTTTTGTAGACTTGAGTGTGCTCTCCTACCACTCAACATGGTTAGCAACCTCTGTCTGAGGTGGTGCTGGAAAGCTAAAGTTGCCTGAGTCTTAAGCTCTCTTAGAAAAACAAGTTTTCTTTATATTCTGTGGAGTCTTCAGTGACATTGTATTATATAGATATCATTTTGATAAGTAAAGTAATTATGTGTCACCCCTCCCTGAAGTCTTTAGATTCCATTTGGGTGTCACCTCTGGCTTCTCTTAGTCACCCTGGGTAAGTTACATTCTTTCCCTGGTGTGCTGAACACTCCTTATCAGTTCAGCTTCCCAAGCCACCTGGTTCCTATCTCTTTATCTGTTTGGCTCTCCTGGTGATTCTGAGTCTTTTAGGAGCAAGGTTTATTTTTTTTTAATTCCCTAGCACTGTATATAATATAAGTCTTGGAGCCTGAGTTTTGATACTTGTATGTTCAACTTTGGCTGCTTTAAAAGTCTCCAGTGTTGTAACATCTCCTGTGTGTAATCAGGAAAAACTGCATGGACAGTTTCATAACTTCCTGTTCTGTCTGATTCAGCTTGAAGAGGTTTAGGTTTCCCTTTTTACTGAAGTTTGGTGCTATTTTAAAAGAATTCTGAAAGACACTGAATGGCTATTTCCTTCAGGTAAAGTAAACAATTATTTATTTAGCTTATATAGGGATATCTTTGACACTCAACTGTGTACCCCTGCTTTGAATACAGATACTTTCTCAGCCTATGTCTTCTCCTAACTTCATTCCTCAGTCTCTCAAGTTTCCTTGAAAGTGTAGTTGGTGCTTACTTCCTTACATTCAGGCTACTGCCCCACCCTTTCAGTGATCTTATCAAGCTAGGGCAGCTAGAACTGAGAAATATGGTTTTCATTTTTTTGTGTGGTTTTGTTTTTTTGCCAGTCCTGAGGCTTGAACTCGGGCCTGAGCACTGTCCCTGGCTTCTTTTTGCTCAAGGCTAGCACTCTACCACTTGAGCCACAGTGCCACTTCCAGCTTTTTCTATGTATGTAGTGCTGAGGAATCGAACCCAGGGTTTCATGTATACAAGACAAGCACTTTACCAGTAGGCCATATTCCCAGCCCTTGGTTTTCATTTTTTTAGACAGTATTTTACTTTGAAGACCCATAGCCCAAACTGATTTCAAACTTGCTGACTGAATTTGTGATCCTTTTGCCTCAGCCTCTGAGTGCAAGGATTGCAATCCTGCCTCACCACACCCAACTTTTAAAACTAAGAACTTGATCCATCTTCTCTGTTGGGTCTACCTAGTTGACCATCCTCCTAGACGCCCATTTCTTACCACTCTTAGTCCTTGTCACTACTTCCTTAGCATTGACTCCTGATGGGTTTCTTCATTCACTCATTCAAAAAATTTGAATGGAGCTGGGTGTAAGTGGCTCTCACCAGTAATCTTAGATACTCAGAAGGCTGAGATAGGATCACTGATCTAAGCCAGTCAGACAGAAAAGACTCCATGTCCAATTAACCAGCAAAATGCCATGCTGGTTGGTGGTGTGTGGCTCAAGTGGTAGTGTGCCAGTCCTGAGCAAGAAAGCTAAGTGAGAGAGTGTGAGGCCCTGAGTTCAAGCCTCAGAACCAACAAAAAGAGAAACAAAAATAATACCAACCAAAAAGCAGCGTGGATGGAGCGCCACTTTTCCACAGGCTGGTTGCTGGTTTCTAAGGTTGTGTTGTCAGTGAACCAGTTAAGCCTGGTCCTGTTCTTGTGGAGATTACAGTCCAGCCAAGAAGTAGTTGTCCATCTGTGTTGAATTACTTAATTCAACGAATATTTAATGCCTATTATTTTCCTGATACTGCTTTGCATAGCAGCTAAAGGTAGTGATGTAATATATTAATTCATCTTAATTTTACCTCCTAATTTAAAGAAAAATGGTCATTTCTGATTACCCATTGGGAATTGGTTCCAAAACTTCACCCTCTGCCATGCATACAAAATACATGGATGTTCAAGTTGAATTTGTATATAACATATATATTAACCTCTTTTAATTACTTACATTATCTAATTTAGTACAAGCACTGTGTAAATAGTTGTTATACTGTGTTGTTTAGGGAATAATGATGAGAGAAAAATTCTGTACATATTCAGTGCAAGCACAATTTTTTCCTAAATTTTCTTAAATTAACACGTATTAGTTAAACAAGAAGGGTTTTGTCCTTGTATTTCCTCTCACATAAACAATGTTTCTTTTGGTCAACTTTCCCCTGGCAGTTATCCCCATTTTTCTCCCCCTTCCTAGAATAATTTCTACAGGTCTCATTGTTCTGTTTTTATACATGCAAATAAACTGCTCACTATACTCACTACCATGCACTATCTTTTTTTTTGTTCTGTCTCCTACCGCTGGTGCCCCTCATCCAAGTCTATTAACTTTGCTGTTGTTCTCTTCTTTTTTAAATCATGTATTAATTGCATCAAGGGAGGTTCACCATGTTATTTTAGAGGTACATATATTTTGCTCACAATAACCTCCTCTACACTTCTCTTGCTTCTCATCCTGTATTGTCAGCAGCTTACATCATGGTCCTTTCTCGTCTTGTATTCATACATAATTGTATCATATTTTGAAATTATTCTCCCTCTTTTTCTCTCTTCCCTTCCCCTTATCCTCCTATACAATCCCTTACAGTCATGTATGTATGATACACACGGATGGATGGATGGATAAATGGGTGTAGTTATATATACATATATGCATGTCCTCGAATATATGTGTCTTTTTTTTTTTTTTTAAAGCTGGTCCTGGGGCTTGAACTCTGGGCATGGGTGCTGTCCCTGATCTTCTTTTATTTGAGGCTAGCACTCTATCACTTTGAGGCACAGCACCACTTCTGGCCTTTTTGGGTAATTTACTGGAGTTAAGAGTCTCATGGACTTTTCTGCCAGGGCTGGCTTTAAACCATGATCTTCAGATCTCAGACTCATGAGTAGGTAGGATTACAGGTGTGAGCCACCAGCACCTGGCTGTGTGTGTCTTTTAAGTCTGTCTTCCACATATATTTGGCCTTTTCCACTTGGTTTGTCTCCTACAAATGAATTCATTTTTTTATAGCTGTGTGATATCTTGTGTATATTTGTACTATATTTATTCATCTATTGTTGGGCACCTTGGTTGATTTTGAAATTTGGCTATAGTGAACAGTGCTGTAGTATAGATGGATATGCAGGTATCTTTCTTGTATATTGATGTGTATTCTGTTGGATACATGCACATTGGTGCTATGCTAGGGTCATAAGTACATCCATTGGTAGCTTCCTGAGGCACTTCCAAACTGATTTCCACAGTGGTTACACTCCCTCCAGTAGTGTAAGAGGATCCTCTCCCAGTCTTGTTTTCTTTCTTTCTTTCTTTTTTGATTGGTTGTTGGGCTTGAACTCAGGGCTTGGGCACTGTCTCTGAGTTCTTTTTCGCAAGGCTAGTGCTCTATGACTTTGAGCCACAGCACCACTTCCAGTTTTCTGGTGGTTAATTGGAGATAAGAGTCTCATGGACTTTCCTGCATGGGCTGGCTTTGAACCAAGATCCTCAGATCTCAGCCTCCTGAGTAGCTAGAACTACAGTGTGAGCCACCAGTGCCAGCCCTTGTTTATTTTCTTGAAGGCTGCCTTTCTGACTGGGGTAATGTGGAATTGTAGTGAGGTTTCGACTTAGATTTCCTCGATGTATTGAAGAGCTATTTGTATTTCGTCTGAAAACTATTTGAATTGATTGCCCATTCACTAGATTATTTATTCTTTTAAGCTGTTCAGTTTTTGGGGGGGCCTCCTGAGTAGCTAGGATAGTGAATGAGAACTACTCTTTTTTTTTTTTTTTTTTTGGCCAGTCCTGGGGCTTGGACTCAGGGCTTGAGCACTGTCCCTGACTTCTTTTTGCTCAAGGCTAGCACTCTGCCACCTGAGCCACAGCGCCACTTCTGGCCATTTTCTGTATATGTGGTGCTGGGGAATTGAACCCAGGGCCTCGTGTATAGGAGGCAAGCACTCTTGCCACTAGGCCATATCCCCAGCTCCCGAGAACTACTCTTTTATTGTTTTTTTTTTAAAATTTTATTGTCAAGGTGATATACAGAGAGGTTATAGTTACATATGTAAGGTAGTGAGTACATCTCTCATGCAACGTTGTTACCCCTATTGTTTTTTTTTTGTTGTTGTTGTTGTTGTTGTTTTTGGCCAGTCCTGGGGCTTGGACTCAGGGCCTGAGCACCATCCCTGGCCTCCTTCTGCTCAAGGCTAGCACTCTGCCCCTTGAGCCACAGTGCCACTTCTGGCCATTTTCTGCATATGTGGTGCTGGGGAATCAAACCCAGGGCCTCATGTATATGAGGCAGGCACTCTTGCCACTAGGCCATATCCCCAGCCCACCCCTATTGTTTTTTAATCTTCTGAGTTTTGAGTATGTTCATTGTTAATATGTAGAAAGACTAGTGATTTTTTTCCTCCCGTTTTGTGGCTTGAACTCAACACTGTCCCTGAGCTTCTTTGAGCTCAAGGCTAGCATTATTACCACTTGAGCTACAGCTCCTGGCTTTTTCTGAGTAATTTATTGGAGATAAGAGTCTTAGAAACTGCCAAATTGCCCTCTGTAATAATCCTAGCTACTCAGGAGGCTGAGATCTGAGAATTGTGGTTCACAGCCTGCCCAAGCAGGAAAGTCCTGGAGACTCTTACCTCTGATTAACCACCAAAAATAAGCAAAACAAACAAAAAACCAGAAGTAGAGCTGTGGCTCAAACTGAGTGCTAGCCTTGAGCAGAAAACCTCAGGGACAGTTCCCAGGCCTTGAGTTCAAGCCCTATGAACAACAAAAAATAAAAATTAAAAAAAGAGTCTCATGAACTTTCCTGCCCAGGCTGTCTTCAAACTGAGATCCTCAGATCTCAGCCTCCTGAGTATCTAAGATTATAAGCATTAAGCCACTGGCACCCGGCAAGACTAGTTATTTCTAAGTGATGATTTTATATCCTGCTACATTTCTGAAGGCATTTTTATCAGATGTCGAAATTTTTGGTAGAGTCCATGGACTCCGTTAGTTATAGTATCATGTTCTCTGCAAGTAGGGATAATTTGACTTCTTCCTTCCCTATTGAATCTCTTTAATTTTTTCCCTCCTTTATTGTTCTTGCCACTAGGCCATATTCCCAGCCCCCTCCTTTATTGTTCTAAAAGGATAGTGTTTGTATACAACGTATGTTCATTTTATGTATACCTTAAATCATCTTTAAATTCTTTCTGTTACCTAATACAGTGCAAGCACTAGAGTTGTAGTGCTGTATTATGTAGGAACTAATGGGGGAAAGTTCTGTACATAGCATAGATAGTTTTTCCTCAATGTTTTGATGCACAGTGAGCTGAATCTATGGGTACAGAATCCCCAGATAGAGAGGATGGAAGTCATGAGATCCTATAATAAGGGTTCCTATTCTAGTTTGGAATGGGAATAAGTACTAGTTGGACACTAGCCCTTGGGACAGGAATATGTAACAGAAGTTTGATTTGGCCAAGTACATAAACTCAGAGCAGGACTGAGAGACAAGAAAAATTACTATTTGTAAAAAAATAACTATGACTTAACTACTAAGCAGGTGCCAACTGCTGTAGCATTTTAGGAATGAAATTCAAAGGTAGCATAGTGATGCACATTTGTAATTCCAGCTCTTAGGAGGCTTAGGCATGAGGATCACAGGTTTGAGGCCAGTCTCAGAGCAAATTCTGGGTTAGCTGAGACCAATAAAATAAACAAGCAAACAAAAGAACGAAATCTGCTGTTATCATTCATCATTGCCATAAGCTTTGTGATTGGGACATATCTCCTTTATTGCTGCATCTACAGTCCCTCCTCCTCCTGACTGCTCAGTGGTTATTTTGACATCTCCACCTGGCAGCCAGAAGAGGTTTTTAGTCTCGTTGGGAAGTCAGGATTTATGCAGAGAGGAAAAGTACCAATATAAGCGAAGTGTCAAATGAGTGCTATAGCTAAATGTTATTGGCATTTAGGGAAGGTCACTATCCTGTCAACATGGAATGATTATAGAAAGGAAGAAAAAGAAAGAAAAAGGAAAGAAAAGAAAATAAAGTACCTGGGCATTTCCAGTCAAGGCAAAGGAGAGATAAAAGTCCAGGAAGTAGGAATTTAGAATTGGAATTGGAGAAAGGTTTCTCATTGCCTATAGGTCTAGACAGAGCCTTCTGTTTTTGTTTTTGTTTTTTGGCCAGTCCTGGGCCTTGAACTCAGGGCCTGAGCACTGTCCCTGGCTTCTTTTTTTTTTTGCTCAAAGCTAGCACTCTGCCACTTGAGCCACAGCGTCACTTCTGGACGTTTTCTGTATATGTGGTGCTGGGGAATCGAACCCAGGGCCTCATGTATACAAGGCAAGCACTCTTGCCACTAGGCCATATCCCCAGCCCCTAGACAGAGCCTTCTATTGGTTGGTTACTTAGTAATAAGGCAAAGAGGTAGAGGCCCTGATAATGTCCTAATGTCCTTTAATATCAGGCTAAGGAACAGGAACTGGATCATATATATGTATATGTATTGTATGTATATAAATATATGTGTTTTCTTTTCTTTTTTTGGTATTGGGTAGGCAAACACTTGTCCACTGAACCACATCTCAGCCCTAGGTTAGAATCCTAGCCTTGACTCTAGGCCCTGCGACCTGAGAATAAAGGTGAGGAATTGAGTTTTATGGATACTTGATAGTGTTCCTGTGTGGCAATGGGAAGGGTAAGCAGCAAATAGGTGAGGGACCACTTGCCTCAGAAATCTGAAGACTGTATGTTAGATCATTAGACAAGTGAAAGAGAGAGAGGGTAGAGGAGCTAGGAGGAGTCTGGGCCTCTCCCTTACCCACTCCTATAGATTTTAGTAGTAGCTGTGGCTGATGGGCCAAATCTATCAGCTGCTTGTTTGTTGTTTCCTTTTCTTTTTTTGCAATAAAGTCTTGTGCAGACTTGGCAAGCCTCAAACTCACTATTCTACATCTACCTCCCAAGTGCTAGGATTACATGTGAGCACCGTCATACCAGTTGCTTGATTTTTGTATGGCTCTAGAACTAACAGTGGTTTTTACCTTGTTTGTTGTTTGTTTGGCAGTGCTGGGGATTGAACCCAGGGCCTTGAGCATGCTAGGTAAGTGTACTGCCATCAAGCCACATCTTTAGCTCTAGTTTTAGACATTCTTAATGATTTTTTTTTTTTTGCCAGTCCTGGGGCTTGAACTCATGACCTGAGTGCTATCCCTGAGCCTCTCTGTCCTCAAGATTAGCATTCCACCACTTGAGCAACAGTTCCACTTTACAGAGTAATTTATTGAAGAGTCTCATAGACTTTTCTGCCTGGGCTGACTTCAACCTGTGATCCTCAGATCTTGGCTTGCTGAGTAGGATTACAGGCATGAGCCACTGGTGCCTGGCATTTTTAATGCTTTTTTTTTTTTTAATTGAAAGAAGATGGCTAAAAACATTTTCCAAAAGACTGCATATTATATGAACTTCAGATGTCAGTGTCCATAAGTTTTTTTAAACAAAGCCTTGCTGTTTCATGTATGTCTCCAGTTACTTTATTATTCAGTAGCAGGATTGAGTAGCTGGGACAGACGAATGAAAACTGTCTCCCCCTTGACCACACCCATTCTTTTCTGAAACTGAGTGTCTCTAAGCTATCTACCTTATGCTTTTCCCTCTACCCAGGTGGATTTGTGTGCTGGAAACCAAATCTAGGGCTCGTGTACACTAAGCAGTTATTCTACTACTGAGCTATAGTCTTTACATACATAATATTGTCTTTTCTCTTTTTTTCTGTTCCTCCCTAGATCTTCCAGGACATTTCTCCCTTAAAATCTGCTCAAGAACTAGCACCAACAAGATGTAAGCCTGTAACCCTAAGCTAGTTTGGAGGTGGAGACAGGATTTCAGTCTGAGGTTGGCCCCAGGCAGAAACTGCCTTAACTGGGGGGAAAGGGGGGGAACTTAAGCAAAAGGGGCTGGAGGCCTAACTCACTTGCTACAGTGCCTACCTGTCTATCACATGCAAGGTCCTGAGTTTATAACTCAGTACAGCCAAGATCAAAACAAAACAAAACAAAATGATAAAAGAGCTACCACAAGTCCCCTTGTGCATTTGCTCACCATCTCCACTCTTTCTACTTCCCTTTTTATTCACCTGCATCCTGCCCCTGCCCCAGACGTTAGCGCATGAGTCTTGCTGAGTCACTAGTGAATTCCTAGGTGTGATCTACTTGCTTCCCCAGTCCTTGGCTTCCTTATTTTCTCTGACACTTGACATTGTGATCATTTCCTTTTCATTGACACTCGTTTTCTTTTGGCCTCTCTGGCATTCTTTGCGGCTATGCTTCCTACTCCCACTTACTCACCAAGGGTTTCTCTTCTTTCACTAGTAGGTTGAATCTTAGCGGCTTTGGAGGCTATCTTTTATCCTCTTATGAGAGCTATTACTTTATTGGATATTGGGTATACTTGTTTGCTATGTATATCAATTACTATATTAAATGCTTTACACAAATTATTCTTAGGAATAACAACCAAAAGAAGATAGATTTTTATTCCCTATTGATAAGGAAATTGAGGCTCAGTGAATTTCCTTTTTGTAAGGTTACCTAGTAAGTGGCAGAGCTGGAGCTTACACCTGAACCTGATACTTAGTATCAGTATTGTGTTGCTGGTAAAGTCAGCTGTTGCCTGTGTACCAAAGGCTCCTGCCATAGAGTCTTCTTTTGCAGCCTGTATGTTTATCTGTATATTAGACATTTCCACCTGTGCCCATCCTGCCCATAGTGGTAGCCCCATGATCTACCTCATCATGCAGGCCATAATCTTGGGAGTTGATCTTAACTTCTCCACATTGCTCCTCCCAGTCCCCAGCACCCATTTGTCCCTGTGGCAGCCAGTCACTTCATTCTCTTTAATCTCCATGGCATTCATGTCATGATATTCACCATCACCTCCATTTTTCAGACTCTTCATATTCTTCTTGTGGTATTGCTTCTTTTCTCTAAATTATTTTCTGCCCTCTTACCTTTCCAGTCCATACTCCACAACTACCAGAATACAGGACCTCACTCAAGCTAGCCTCAAACTCTCCATCCTCCTCTCTGTTTCCCAAGTGCTAGGATTGCAGGCATTTGCCACCATGTCCATCTTTTTGTTTTTCTTACTCCATCCAATCTCTCACATGTTGCCAGTATTTGTGGATAGCTATACCTACATGCTCAGTTGTCCTTATGCATATTCCCTCTTTCAGTGCTTTCTCAGCTGGTTTACCTGAGGGATACCTTGTTAGCCCACCTGAAAACAAAAACGTAAAAAAAAAAAAAAAAAATTTTAGTCAGAACCATCTTGGGGTTTTCTTTGACTCACATTCTAGGAGGGGTTAGAAGGTCATGGAAAAAATTATGAGCTTGAATCTAATTATACAAAAACCTCCACTTTGATGCCCATCTAGATAACTCTTAACCACTCTACTCTCTTTCCCCTCCTTTTAAATAGTTGTTGGTGAATTTTATTATGCCATTTTCATTCACATATATATTACATTTAGAATATTCACCTCCCCTTCCTTCATCCCCCTTTTACAGTCATGTCATTAAAGTTTCTTTTATATTCCCCAAGCACTTTGTATAGGTGTATGTTTGCAGGTTCAGAGATTTTTGTCTTTTCTCCATGGTATTGAATTTGTTGCCTGGGGTATAGTAGTTCAGTAACTGTTAAGTGAATAGTGTTAGTGTACTATAGTATATAAAGCTGGAGATATGGACTGCTGCCTTGGAGAAAGATTAGGACTAAAAACTTTGCATACCAATGGAGAGTGATGGCACAGACCTTTAATCTCAACAATTAGGAAGAAGACTGAGACAAGGGGATAGAGAGTCCCTGGGCTACATAGGGAGACACCCCCTCACCCCAGCTCTTTTGCTCAAGGCTAGTGCTCTACTATTTTGAGTTACAGCTCCACTTCTGGTTTTCTGGTAGTTATTGGAGATGAGAGTCTCACAGACTTCCCTCCCAGGCTAGCTTTGAATAGTGATTCTCAGATCTCAGCCTCCTGAGTAGCTAGGATTGTTAGTGTGAGCCACCAGAGCCCAGTGGGAAGACTCTTTCTTAAAATTAGTTTTTAGGGCTGGGAAGGTGGCCTAGCGGTAGAGAGCTCGCCTCGCATACAGGAAGCCCTGGGTTCGATTCCTCAGTACCACATATACCGAAAACGGCCAGAAGTGGCGCTGTGGCTCAAGTGGCAGAGTGCTAGCCTTGAGCAAAAAGAAGCCAGGAACAGTGCTCAGGCCCTGAGTCCAAGCCCTAGGACTGGCAAAAAAAATAAAAAAATTAGTTTTTAAAAACCCAGTATTTGGCATATAAAGATGTTGGTTAAAGCTAGGCAATAATACTAATACACACACGCATATATATCTATATAGATATAGATAGACCATATATGCGCGCGCGCGCACACACACACACACACACACACACACACACATTTGGTCAAGTAATTTACAGTACTTTTAAAAGTATTTTATCTCATTTTGTCTCATAACCACTGTGAGACAGGCAGGGAAGGTATTGATATTTGCATTTGAGAAATAAAGAACTTGGAGCTCAGAAAAGTCAAATGGCTTGTTCAAGAGGCAAATTTTAGACAACTCCATTTAGAGATTAAGAGAGAAGAGAGCAGTCTCTCAGGAGAGACAGTGCTTGTGGCACTGCTGTTTTGGGAAGGATGAGTTTCCAGGAGAAGGTACTGGTATGCCAGTGGATATATTTGCAGATAATCAAGGAAGTTATGGATGGGTGAAAGAGGCTGAGTACCAGGCCATTCAAATGAATAGTTTCCCATGGTGGAGCCAGCTTGCCAAGGAGCACATGGACATTGAGGGAGATGGAGGCATGCATGTTGACCTGCCATTTCCTTCCAAGAAGTTTGGTAGTAAGCCAGGCACCTGTGGCTCACAATTATAATCTTAACTACACAGGAGGCTGAGGCCCAGAGGATTGAATTTCAAAGATGCTATCTTTAATGAACCAGCAAAAAAAGCAAAAAGCTGGAGGAGTGGCTCAATCGTAGAGCAATAGCTGAGTGAGAGCAGGAGGCCCTGAGTTCAAGCCTCAATACTGAAGAGCATCAGCTGATGCTACACACCTTCAGATATTCCAAAAAATTCATGGCACATTTTCTTTCATTTGAGGATTTGAAAATTAGCAGTGGCAAACTATTTAGAGAAATCCTGAATACTGTCTGTTGATTAGTTATACCAATTTCAGGCTGCTTTAGACCCAGTATTACATTGATCAATAAAATAATTTTAGCATTGGTCAATTCTAATCAAATTGGAGTGCTAGAGGGAAAAATGTTCAATCAAACCTTAAAACAATGCTAAGATTTCATATGAAAACACATAATTGCATGTTATTATATATTTACCTTTAAAGGATAGATGCGAAGCACACCAGTGTATAAAATCACTGTCACACTCACTTCATATATTCATTATGCATTGTCCATGTGTGCTTTGAACAACAAGAAGGTTTCCCATGTTGCCCTTGGAGGTAGTTTTCTGTGTTTATGATGGAAACCAGTTTGTATTCTCAACATTTCCTGGCAACTGAGCTCAGAAGGAGGTAAGTTCTGGGCAGTCATTTTGCCCCATTGATGAGGTATCTTCTATCTGCCAGGTGAAGCGGTACCAGTGCACCTTTGAGGGCTGCCCCCGTACCTACAGCACAGCAGGTAACCTGCGCACCCACCAGAAGACACACCGAGGAGAGTACACCTTTGTCTGTAATCAGGAGGGCTGTGGCAAGGCCTTCCTCACCTCCTACAGCCTCAGGATCCACGTGCGAGTGCACACGAAGGAGAAGCCATTTGAGTGTGATGTGCAGGGCTGCGAAAAGGCATTCAACACACTGTACAGGTCAGCCTTTCCTCCGTGGCTCCACCAGCCTCTGACCCTGCCCTTGACCTGTGGCCACCAGCTGTTTTCTCTAGCAGGAGAGATAATTCACAGCTGTGCTTCTCTACTGGACATCCAGTACTAGAAATACTTTAGGTGGAGTAGTGATAGTATATCTCTGTTTAGATTTTACAGCTCATGGAGTGACATTCTGGTCTTGGAATTTAGCTAGTAGAGTAACTGGTCCCTTTGATATAGGATCTTCATTCTAAAGCTTCTGTAATTTTCTTTCCTCCTTACCCTGAAGATAACTTATTTCTGTCCTGAAAAATGGGAAGTTGTGAATGGATGGCTATTTCTCCTTCCCATGTTTATAGCAGGAGACTTATACTTGTCTTCAATATTAGCTAGAAAAAAAACAGTAGTAAAAGTAGCTACTACTTTGAAAGCACATAGAATACTGGGCACAAGTCTAAGTGCAGGCCCTCAGAACAACAGTTGGGTAAGTAGAAGCACTTTTGTAGCAGGCTTAATTCCATAGGATGTAGGGCAGAGATTTGAGACTCAGGCAGTGATTTTGTACTATTGTGCTATTTATTTCTCCCAACGTCTCTTTGGGTGGATACTAATATACCCTGGGATTCATAAGTACTTGATCCTATAGTACATTAGGCTGGCACAGGAGGTTCTGTGGTACATTATACCATAGGGCATTTCTCTGGGATGTTTTACAGGTTGAAAGCACATCAAAGGCTTCACACAGGGAAAACGTTTAACTGTGAATCTCAAGGCTGCAGCAAATACTTCACCACACTCAGTGATCTGAGGAAGCACGTTCGAACCCACACAGGAGAAAAGCCATTTCGGTAGGTCTTCCTGTTTTCTGACACTGAACAGGTATCGGCAGGGTGTCTTGGTATACTCTGAGAAGTTTGCAAGTAGAAAAGGAATGCTCTCTGTACTTGTTCATTCTCTGGCAGTGTTGGCTTGCCCCAGGATAGCAGGAGCCAATGGTTACACATTAGAGGGTTTGAGGATTGTGGATGGTTCTAGGAGCACCCACTCTATGTATGGGACCTTCCCACTTCATCCTTCCTCTATATTTTCAGAAAGTATTTATTGAAACTCCCATGTGGGGTAGTGTCGGGGAAATATGAAGAAGCACATTCTCTTTAGAATCACAAGTTAGTAGATAGTGTCTGAAACTGTGAGATGCCTACAGTGGCTTAAGTACTGAGCGGCAATAAGATGAAGTGGGAGGGAGGAGGAAATTGGAGGGGAAGAGACAGGGAGAATCACTTAGGATAGTGGAACTACAGGATTGTCTTTTGCTACTTCTACAGCTGTTGATTTGTAATATCTCACTATGTATACACAAACATAGAATCCTCCACTGTTGTATATACATGTCAACTTACATACATACACACTTACATATTTAATAGATAAATGGATAAGCTTGGGTTTGCCATAGAATTCTGAATTTGAAACCAACCTGTGCTACATAGTGAGACCATGTGCATAAAACACAACAAAACCACCAAAGCCTAAGCTTGAAAGGGAGGATTTGTGTTACCTACTATCTTCTTCCCATATGGCATGCAGTAGTCCTGGGCCTTCTCTGTCCAGAAACAGCTTTAGGATGATTATATGGCCATTTTTAACTTTCTTTTCATTTTTTGGTACTGAGGATTGAACCTAGGGTGTTGTACTTGCCAGGCAAGCACTTTGCCACTAAGCTACATCCCAGCCCAATTACGTAGCATTTTAATGAGATGATCACTTTGTAAGACTCCTATGGGGATGTATTGCAGAAGATTGTTTATAAAAGATACCTTTCCATTTTGACAGGAGGTATCACTTTTTTTTCTTTTTGCCAGTCATGGGCCTTGAACTCAGGGCCTGAGTACTGTCCTTGGCTCTTCTTTTTTGCTCAAGGCTAGTACTCTGCCACTTGAGCCACAGTGCCACTTCTGGCCATTTTCTATATACGTGGTGCTGAGGAATTAAGCCCAGGGCTTCATGTATTCAAAGCAAGCACTCTTGCCACTAGGCCATATCCCCAACCAGAAGGTATCACTCTTGTAGTTGTGGCATTAAAACACTCTCTGTGGGGCTGGGAATATGGCCTAGTGATAAGAGTGCTTGCTTCGTAGACATGAAGCCCTGGGTTCGATTCCTCAGCACCACATATATAGGAGAAGCAGAAGGGGCACTGTGGCTCAAGTGGTAGAGTGCCAACCTTGAGCAAAAAGAAGCCAGGGACAGTGCTTAGGCCATGAGCCCCAAGCCCCAACACTGGGGAAAAAAAGAAAACAAAAAACAAACACTCTCTGTTGGGATGGGTGCTGATGGCTCATATATATAATCCTAGCTACTCAGGAGGTTGAGATCATTTGAAGCTAGCCCAGGTAGAAAAAGCCCATGAGACTCTGATCTTGACTAACTAGCAAAAAGCCAAAAGTGGAGCTATGGTTCAAGTGGTAGAGTGAAAAAGCTAGGGGAGAGTGCCCAGGCCTCCAAGTTCAAGCCCCAGTACCAGCGTGCGCGCGCACACACACACACACACACACACACACACATTTCCTGTCAGAAATGTCACTTTGAACCCCCCCCTCCCTTGTATAACAAATGTATGATAATTTTAAAAAATGCTAGCTGTTCATTCTCAAACCACCTTAGAAACAATACAAAAGTCTTCAGGGAGCCAAGCATCAGTGGTTCTTATTTGTAATCCTAGGGATTCAGGAGGCTGAGATCTGAGGATTGCTGTTATTAGAAGCCAGCTCGAGTAGGAAAGTATGAGACTCCTTTCTCCAGTTAACCACCAAAAAGCCAGAAGTGGAGCTATGGCTCAAGTGGTAGAGTGAAAGAGCTAAGGGAGAGTGCCCAGGCCTCCAAGTTCAAGCCCAGGGACCAGCACACATATAAAAAAGTCTTCAGAGACAGGTGGGTCTTAAGACACAAGTTAAATGGAATTGAGTTTTTTAAATTGCAGATGTATTTTTGAGTCATGATTTTTTTTTTTTTGTCTTGGGGCTTGAACTCAAGGCCTGAGCACTGTCCCTGGCTTCTTTTTGCTCATGGCTAGCACTGTACCAATTGAGCCACATCGCCCACTTCTGGCTTTTTCTATATATGTGGTACTGAGGAATCGAACCCAGGGCTTTGTGCATGCTAGGCAAGCACTCTACCACTAAGCCACATTCCCAGCCTGAGTCATGATCCTTTTAAAGACAAGATTGGTTAGTTTTAGTTTGTTATTTGGCTGCTGCTGTGAGACTTAGCCGATTTTCCCCCGTGAACTGCTGAGAAGATTCTGATTTTGCATTTGCTAGGCTGGCTCTCAATCATTTAAATCATGTCTCTCGCTGAGCATTTATATGTTTGCTTATGTGCTAGTCCCAAGGCCTGAATTCTGTGTCTGGGTGCTGTCTCTGAACTGTTTTTGCTGAAGGCTGGCACTCTACCACTTGAACTACAACTCTACTTCTGGCTTTTTTTTTTTTTTTTTTGGTAGTTAATTGTAGATAGGAGTCTCATGGACTTTCCTGCCCAGGCTGGCTTCAAACCACAATCTTCAGGTCTCATCCTACTGAGTAGCTAGGATTACAGGCATGAGCCATTGGCACCTGGCCATCCTATCTTTTTGCTGGATATAAAGCCTAGAGACATTTTTTACCTGAGCTTGCCTAAAACCACAATCCTCTCTCTAGATCTCAGCCTTCTGAGTAGGATTACAGATATGAGTCATGAGCACCTAGCTTGGACTCTCATTTCTACCTAGGCATATGCACTTATTTTTTTAAATAAAAATTTAAACTGACTAAAACTGCTATTTTTCTTGAATATTAGATAAGACTTTAGATATAGTAATTATTATAGATCATTAAAAATTAGAATGTTTCAGGGTTTTCTCTTTAAAGAAATACTTTGATTTATAAAAAATGCATTTGTTCATGTATATAATTATTGAATGCTTATGTAGAGAACTCAAATGTGAAGGGCTACATGGATTCTGTCTTCAGTGACGTCACAGTCCAGCAGACCAGATGGGACAGGTGCATGGATAGAAATGAGAAATAAGAGCTGCTTGAAAGAAGCATGTAGATAAGTGCGTTTGTAGTTCTGAAGAGGGAAAGATTACTTCTAGCCTTGGTTATCAAGAAAGTAAAGGAGGGCTGGGGATATGGCCTAGTGGCAAGAGTGCTTGCCTCGTATACATGAGGCTCTGGGTTCAATTCCCCAGCACCACATATACAGAAAATGGCCAGAAGTGGCGCTGTGGCTCAAGTGGCAGAGTGCTAGCCTTGAGCAAAAAGAAGCCAGGGAGTGCTCAGGCCCTGAGTCCAAGCCCCAGGACTAGCCAAAAAAAAAAAAAAGTAAAGGAGAGGACCCAGTATGGGGGTAAATGCCTGTAATCCTAGCTACAGGAAGCTTAGGTTAGAAAGATGGTGGTTGACAGTCAGTACAGGCAAGATCCCATTTCAACAAGCTACCCCCAAGTGTAGTGGTCCAAGTCTGTAACCCTAGCCATGTGGGAGATGTTATTTGCCATTCAAGGTCAGCCAGAGCAAAAAGCTGGAGAGCCTATCTGAAAAATAACTAAAAAAGCAAACAGAGCTGAGGATGTGGTTCAAATGTGTACCTGTCTAGCAAGCATGAGTTCAAACTTTACTACTCTCAAAAAGACAGAGAGAATTTGCTTTGGCGGGGGTTTAATTTTTGAGCTCTAATATATTTTAGATAGGAGGCCCCTGTTGGATGCATAGCTAGTAAAGCTCTTCTCCCAAGCTGTGGGTTTTCTATTTATCTTGCTAATTATGTCCTATGCCATACAGAAACTCTTCAGTTTGATGCAGTCCCATTTATCCAGTCTTTCTATGATTTGTTGTGATTCCAGATCTTAACTTAGAAAGTTTTGACCCATGCCTAGGAGCCCGAGTGTTTTCCCCTATTGCTTCCTGTAATATTATCATGGTATCTGACCTTACATTGAGGTCTTTGTTCCATTTGGAATTCATGCAGGTGCAGGGTAATATATAAAGATCTGGCTTCAGTTTTTTGCACATGTATAGCCAATTCTGCTAGCACTACTTGCTGAAGAAGTTGTCTTCCTTTCCTCCTGTGTTTTTGGCTCCCTTAACAATTATTAGGTGGCTGTGGAATCATTTAGGTCTGTGGATTCATTTCTGGGTCTTCTATTCCATAGGTGCTAAGGCCTATTCTTGTGCCAGTACCAAGCTGTTTTTATTACTATGGCTTTGTAATAGTTTGAAGTTTGGTATTGGTATTCCTTCAGCACTGTTCTTCCTGATAAGGATTATTTTTGCTAGTTGGGGTCTTCTGTTATTCCATATGAATTTTTGGATTGGTTCCTCTATATCATTGAAGAATGTCGTTGGAATTTTGATGGATGGGTATTGCATTGAATTTGTACATAGCTTTGGGCATTATTGCCATTTTCAGAAATCCTCAAAGAAACAACAACCTAATAAGTTGGCTAAAGACTTAAAGAGAGACTTCTTAGAAGAAGTAAGATTGACCAATAGACACATGAAGAAATGTTCAACATTTTTGGTCATAAAAGAAATGCAAATCAAGGGCTGGAAATATGGCCTAGTGGTAAAGTGCTCGCCTCCCATACATGAAGCCCTGGGTTCAATTCCCCAGCACCACATATATAGGAAACAGCCAGAAGTGGCGCTGTGGCTCAAGTGGCAGTGTGCTAGCCTTGAGCAAAAAGAAGCCAGGGACAGTGCTCAGGCCCTGAATTCAGGCCCCAGGACTGGCAAAAAAAAAAAAAAAAAAGAAAGAAAAGAAATACAAATCAAAACAACATTGAGATTCCACCTCACCCCAACTAGCATGGCCATTATCATGAAAACTAACAACATATGCTGGCAGGGATGTGGCCAAAAGGGAACACTACTACACTGTTGGTGGAAATGTAGACTTATTCAACCATTCTGAGAAGCAGTATAGACATTCCTCAAAACTAAACATAGAGCTTCCCTATGACCTAGCAGTTCCACTCCTGGGCATTTATCCAATTGACCAAAAACCAGGCCACACTAAATCTACCAGCACAACCATGCTCATTGCAGCATTGTTTACCATAGCCAAAATATGGAATCAACCCAGATACCACTTAATGGATCAAGAAAATGTGGTATATATACACAATGGAATTCTTTTTTTTTTTGTCAGTCCTGGGGCTTGGACTCAGTGCCTGAGCACTGTCCCTAGCTTCTTTTTGCTCAAGGCTAGCACCTCTCCTCTTGAGCCACAGCGCCACTTCTGGCCATTTTCTATATATATGTGGTGCTGGGGAATTGAACCCAGGGCTTCATGTATGGGAGGCAAGCACTCTTGCCACTAGGCTATATTCCTAGCCCTACACAATGGAATTCTATGTTTTCATCAGAAAGGATGATATTCTCCTATTTGTAAGGAAATGGAAAGACTTAGAAAAAATTATATTAAGCGAAGTAAGCCAGAACCAGACACATAGGTTGCATGGTTGCCCTCATTCCTAGTAATTAGAATGTGCTTTAAATCTACAAGTAAACACAATGGATGGTGAAAGACAAAAAAAATTATACTTGGACATGATAAATTAAACACGACTCTAAACATTCGCATAGTGAGACCAAAGGAGGATATTCTCAGGAGAGGATCATAATGGCCTCTACAGCTATGTGCCTATGATCATATAAAATGTTGTTTGTTGAAATGAACTCCAAGAAATGGAAACAAGTTTTTTTTTGTTATTTTACTTTTTGTGTGTTTGTTTTTGGGTTCCCCCCCCCCTTTTGTCTCTGTTTTTTGACTTCTGTACTTTTTGTCTCATATATAAGTGTCTGTTTTCGGAGGGGTAAGAGGGAACACAAAGGGTTGGACAAAGGGTGAGCCATAGAAACAGTGATACTAGAGATGGTGTTGAAAATGAACTATTGTGGGGGAGGGGAGTAAGGAGTAAGGAGGGAAAGAACTAGAAGAGAAAGAGGGAAAAGGAGACACTGCTCAAAAAGAAATGAATTCATAACTGTAACCCCTCTCTATCACAAAAAAATAAACAAACAAAAGACAGAGGCAGACAGATGGAAAAGAAAGAGAGAGAGAGAAAGAAGGGGTCCTGACACTGAAGATGTGGCCAGTCATTGGCTACGATGTTACATGGCCACACATTAGGTACAATATGTTTTCATGTTGTACGTCATGCCCACTGTATAGCCGTTGTTTTGTTTTCCTTGGCTTGTTTTTCATTTTTAGCTGTCCTAGAAGTCACTATGTATCCCAGGCTGGCCTCATCCTTGTACTCCTCCTGCCTCAGGTGTGTGCCTCCACACCCAGTTCTACCTATTTAAATGCTCTATGTCACTCTCAGGAGATTTTTCTTTCTTCTTGCCAGTCCTGGGCCTTGAAATCGGGGCCTGGGCACTGTCCCTGGCTTCTTTTTGCTCAAGGCTAGGCACTCTACCACTTGAGCCACAGTGCGACTTCTGGCTTTTTCTGTGTATATGGTACTGAGGAATCGAACCCAGGGCTTCATGCATGCTAGGCAAGCACTCTACCACTAAGCCACATTACCAGCCCTCAGGAGATTTTGCAGGTGGCTTCTCACTGTCAATAGACTTCTGTTTAAGTGAAGATAAAAAGGATTTTAGTTTTAGGGGTCTCAACATGTGCTTTACCTATAGGATAAGAAATACTTACCTTAGCTTCTGAGCCCAGATAAGCCACCTTACTTTATCAAGGACCTCTCATTTTCTCCTTCTCTGACACCAGTGTTGTTGGTCTGATCTTAGTATTTGGAACATATGCTTTAGCTTGCATGTTCAGGTTGAAGATCTCTTGGCTAATGACTCCTGTTTCTCTTTGTATACACTCTTTAGATGTGATCACGATGGCTGTGGAAAAGCATTTGCAGCAAGCCACCACCTTAAAACTCATGTCCGAACACACACTGGTGAGTCTCTCATCGGGCCTACGATTGGCTTGTTTTCCTTGAGGCCTGTAACACTAGGGGGAGAGTGAGCCTTCACCTATCAGTTTAGCCTTCATCTAAATTTCTGAGGTGAAAGGATCCAAAGATGGGACTCAGGAAACAAATCTTAAGGAATGAGTGTTTTACTCTGTATCAAGTTTTGTAACTGTGATAATTAATGTGTAGTTTATCAAACTTCTTGTAGTTTATCCAACATTTTGTTGTTGTTGTTGTTTTTGGTCTGTCCTAGGGCTTGATCTGAGGGTCTGGGCACTGACCCTGAGCTTTTTCACTCAAGGCTAGCACTCTACCACGTTGAGCCATGGCTCCACTTCCAGTTTTCTGACGGTTATTTGGAGATAAGAGTCTCATGGACTTTCCTGCCTTGAGTGGCTTTGAACTGTGTTCCTCAGATCTTAGTCTCATGAGTAGCTAGGATTACAGGTGTGAGGCACCAGCGCCCTTCTATCTAACATTTAATAACTTTCTCCAGTCCTCATGACTATATTTACTTCCCTCTGTAGATTTCTTAATCCACTGAAATGACTTCATGCCTTGTCATTCTTGCAGGTGAAAGACCCTTCTTCTGTCCTAGTAACGGCTGTGAGAGAACATTCAGCACTCAATACAGTCTCAAGAGTCACATGAAAGGTCATGATAACAAAGGACATTCTTACAATGCACTTCCACAACACAATGGATCAGAGGTGTGCAAAGCTCTTGTCTCTTGTTTTGATCTGGGTACCACAGAAACAGCAATTGTTTGTATCTTACAAAAAAAAAAGTTAAAATATCTTCTCTGGGGCTAGGGATGTGGCTTAGTGGTAGAGTGCTTGCCTAGCATGCATGAAGCCCTGGGCTTGAGTCCTCAGTGCCACATAAACTGAAAAAGCCAGAAGTGGCGCTGTGGCTCAAGTGGTAGAATGCTAGCCTTGAGCAAAAGAAGCTCGGAGACAATGTCCAGGCCCTGAGTTCAAGTCCCAGGACTGGGAAAAAAAAAATCTCTGTCAGCAAGAGGGAAGAAATCTGGATCAAAATCTGTCATTGTAATAAGGTAGTGGAAGCCAAGAATGTTACCATATTCCCTGTACTGTAGGTTCTGCCTTAGCTCTCCCTCACTTTCTTCAGATGTAGTAGAAGAAGATGCTCTTGAACTCTGGGGTCTCAAAATGGCTCCCATTTTCCCATTCCTGTCCATAAAGTAATTGCCACTGAACCACAAACAAGCCCCTATGCCGTTTTGGGCAGTTTGTTCCTCCATATTTTCTGCTCCCCTGCAGCTCTGTTCTAGAAAGAACCTGGGATGGATAAATTTGCTATTATTGTTTGTACATGGTATTGTAAGAAGTGGCCTATGTTTTAAGCCTGGAAAGGGCAAACAGTAATATTACCTTATTTGCAGGTTTATCATACACAAGTTTGACCAAACATCATGATGATGATGATGATGATGATGATGATCATGGTCATGATGATGATCATGATGATACACTTTTTAAAATCAAAAGAAATTTCAAAAACAAGCTGGGTGCTAGAGGCTCATGCCTATAATCCTAGCTACTCAGAGGTGTGAGGATTGTAGTTCAAAGCTAGCCAGGACAGGAAAGTCCACTCTTATCGCCAGTTAACCACTAGAAAACCAGAAGTGGTGCTGTGGCTCTAAGTGGTAGAGCACTAGCCTTGAACAAAAGAGTTCAGGGACAGCGCTCAGGCCTTGAGTTCAAGCCTGACAATAAAGTAGATAAATTTCAAAAACAAAGCTTTTTAAATGACCAACCGTACATTATGTAGCTCAGTTGAAGCAGAGCAGTTCTCAGTCAGTCCAGCATTAGCATCAGTTGTGTTTAGGTTGCATTTGGTCAGCTGTTTCCCTGCCTCAGACTTGGGAAACTCTGTCTCCCCAAAAGAAGTGGTGCCCCCAATGCAAGGTAAAAGTGAATGTGCTTAATTTAAAGTGAAACTTGGAGATTTGTTGTAAGGCAGCAATCTTTTAGTGGAGGTTAGGTAGCATTATGGGAAGTATCAAGCATCTACAGAACAGCACTGAACTCTGTATCCTGCACATGTGGGGCATTTTCTTTTCTTTTCTTTTCTTTCTTTTTTTTTTTTTTTTTGCCAGTCCTGGAGCTTGCACTCAGGACCTGAGCACTGTCCCTGGCTTCTTTTTGCTCAAGGCTAGCACTCTGCCACTTGAGCCACAGTGACACTTCTAGCCATTTTCTATATATGTGGTGCTGAGGAATCGAACCCAGGACTGCATGTATACGAGGCAAGCACTCTTGCCACTAGGCCATGTTCCAAGCCCCGGGGCTTTTTCTTAAAGTCTGTCTCCTTGGAACTGTTTACCTTTAAATACCAAGGGACTGTGATAGCTTTTATTTAATTACTTTTGTGTGGATGTGGTTTTCAAGGGTTATTTTACTTTTTGGGATGGGATGTACCTCAGTGGCAAAGCGCTTGCCTAGCAATTGCAATGTCCTGAGTTTGATCCCCAATACCAAAAAAGAAAAAGAGTTATTTACCATTTATGTTCTTTTTTAAAATTTATATTTATTTGGTATTGGAGTTTGAACTCAGGACATTGCACTTGCTAGACAAGCATTCTACCTTTTGAGCCACATATACCTTTTTGTGTTATATTTTGAATAGCGTCTCACATTTATGCCTAGGCCAGGTGACAAGTCCCCTACCTGTGCTTTCTGTGTGGTTAAGATGACAGACATGAGGTACTATGCCCAGATTTTGTTGGCTGAATGGGATGGCCTAGAACCACAATCCTGCTCTGCCTCCTGTATAGGTAGGATTGTAAACCTAAGTAAGCTACTATGTCCATCCAGGGTACTTTCATTATCTTACAATTATGTATATAAAGAAACTACTCTTTGTTTTTGTGTTTGTGAGTGTGGTACTAGAAATTGAACCCAAGGCGTTGTTCATGTTATAAGCCAGTTCTCTACCACTTGGATGGAGACATGGAAGCTTCTAGGTGTGGTAGCTCTCCTCTAATCCTAATTAATAAGGAGGTAGAGATTGAAGGATCATAATCTAGGCTAGCCTGAGAAAAAGTTCAAGAGATTCCATCTCAACCAATAAAAAGCGTGGCATGGTGGCTTTCAGCTATCATTCCAACTATGCAGGAAGCATGGAGAGGAGACTTAGGATCCAGGCTGGCCTAAGCATTAAACAAGAAATAAATCAAAAAGGGGTATAGATTTAGCTCAAGTGGTAGAATGGCTGTCTAGCAAATGTGAACCCTGAGTTCAAGCCCCAGAACCACCTCACAAGAAAAAAAGAAATAACTGGGCACCAGTGGCTCACATCAGTACTCCTAGCTACTCAGGAGGCTGAGATCTGAAGATCATGGTTTGAAGCCAGTCCTGGCAGGAAAGTCCGTGAGACTCTTATCTCTAATAACTACTCATAAAAAGCTGTAAGTGACTTAAGTTGTAGAGCGCTAGCCATGAGAACAGAGGCTCAAGGACAGCGCCCAGGACCTAAGTTCAAGCCCCAGGACTGGCAAAAGAAGAAATAGGCCTGAAATCCTAGCTACTTAGGGACAGAGGCAAGATCCTGAGTTACAGGCTAGTCTGGGTAACTTTAATAAGGCCTATCCAGAAAACAAAATGGGTCTTTTTTGCAAGTGGTAGAGCACTTGCCTAGCATGCTTTTTGTTCAGTCCCCTATACCACAAAAAAAGTAACTGAAGCTGGTAGAGCAAAGTCTGTCGGCTCTATCTTGAGAATGTACCTAGCCTCTGAGCACTTCTAACTGCTGTGTTCCATTACTCTCAATTTTTTGCCTGGATTATTAGGATAGCCAGCTAAGCAGGGTTCTTAACAGCTTTTCCTCCTTTCTCCCTGCTAACGGCCACTTGCTCACTCTCTTTTAGTCTCAGGTCTCTTGGCCATCTGCATTGCCTTTGAACCCAATGTTATAGCTCCAGCCTAGTCTCTCCTTGAACTCCAGACTTGCATATTCACAGACCCCTTTTGGAATAATGACATTCTGAAAGTACATAATAGGTCTTTGATTTGGGGAAAGACAAATACTCTCATTCTGTAGTTTTCAATTTTTAAACAGTAAAGGATTCCTTTAAAAGCACTCTGCTTCCACCCCTGAGTTTTATTAATAATGATCATTGTTTTATTGAATGTTAAGTGGGTGCTAGTTTCTGTGGTGAATGCTGTTATAGGGACCCTGTCACCAGAAAGCTGTGAAATGATTACTACCACTACTGTTTCTCCATATTATTAATTAGGAAACTTGATGCCAGGGAAAATTAAATAACTTGCATAAGTATCTGGAGCTTATGGGAGGCAATGTGATTCCATAGCCTATTCTTTACTGCTGCCTTGTGAGAGACAGAACAACAATAGCAGTGAAGAGGACAGCCAAGGAACCCAGCTGCCTGAGTTCAGATCCAGCTTCCATCACTAGCCTCACGACACTAGGCAAATGACTGTTTGGTGCCTCTGTTTCATCATCTTGACAAAAAAAAAAAAAAAAAAAAACCAACAGAGAGAGATGTTAAATTTGTGAATCTTCTCTGCTAAGCTTCACTTACTAGGTCATAATCAATTTTCTCATTTTTGAAACTGCATGGAGAATGGCACTGACAATAACTTCTGCACACTGGGGAGCATCATCCCCAGTTCTCACACCATCTTCTCTGGATCTCTACTCACTGTCCATTAGAGGGACACGCCTCCCAGACTCACACTCCACAGGCCTTCTGCAATGACTTTGAGTTCTACATCAATATTTGCAGCCCGAGTCTCTCCCTTAACTAGACTTGCATATCCAACCACCTGTTCAACATCTCTACCCAGATAATACCTACTCTTCTCAAACCTAATGTGCCCAAACCTGTTCCTCCTACAATCTTTCCATCCTAGTAAAAGACAACTCAATTTTTCTAGTGACAGAGGCCAAAAATCTTATCGTTGTTTCTGACTCTTTATTCATTCTCATACATCCACCAGCAAAGTCTCAGTATACCTTAATAAGCAAATACCTAAAATCTGACTTTTCAGATAACTTGAATCTACTTATCTGTTTGTTTGCCTGGATTATGGAAATACCCTGCTAAGTGGGTTGATTGGCACCTTTTCCTCTTGGCCCCTCCCACTTATCACCTTAGGCTTTCCCACATGGTTTTACCTGTGCTAACCAGAATGATCTTTCTAAACCATGATACAGATAATGTCTTTTCTCTGCTCATACCTCTTCAGGAGCTTCTTGTGTCATTTATAGTAAAAAGTCACAATCTTTTCAATGGCCCCAAAGCCTCTTTTTTCATGGTCACTTACATAATCCTATCTACTTCTCTCTCTTGCTTCAGCCATAATGTCCTCTTTGTAGTTCCTTGGGCCACGAAAGCCCCTTTTACCTCCAGGTCTTTGTACTTGCTGTCCTCTCTGTTTGGAGCACTTTCCCACACTTTCATGAACTTTTTCGCTGGTCTGCCCTCAAACCATATTCCTCCAATCTCTGACTCTAAGTAGCTAGGATTACAGGTTTAACATAGCTAGAACATAGAAAATTTTATAAATAATCTAATTAGCCCTTGCTTTGGATGATTCACACCCCTCCAAGTCACACACACACATCCTGACATTTCAACCTTAAAGACATTGTTATCAAGTATTTTATTATATAATATGATTCTATAAAAGCATTGGTTTTGTTACTTAAGATTTTTTTTTCTTTTTCTCAGGATACAAATCACTCACTTTATTTGAATGAGTTGGGTCTTCTGTCCACAGATTCTGAATTACAAGAAAATTCCAGTATAGTAAGTATGCCTGAAGTGAGGATGCTAGAAAATAGATTTAAGATTCAGCATTCCCTTTGGTGGGAAAATTGAGGATGGCCTGCCTGATGTGTCTGATTTACCACTCTGTATTCAGCCACTGATCATTTTGGATTTTTTTTTCTTTTCCTAGTAAGAGTTCTTTTAGGAGAGGTTATTCACTGTTGCCTAATGGATTTCTATTTATTTATTTTATGCCAGAGCTGGGACTTGAACTCAGGGCCTGATCTCTGTTCCTTCTTTTTCACTCAAGGCTGACACATTACCACTTGTGTCCCTTCTATCCCCATTTTTGTATTTGGTCTCAAACCCATGCTAACCCTGTGTTTTGTTTTTTTGTTTTTGTTTGCCAGTCCTGGGACTCAGGGCCTCAGGGCCTGAGCACTGTCCTTGGCTTCTTTTTTTTTTTTTTGCTCAAGGCTAGCACTCTGTCACTTGAACCATAGTGTCACTTCTGGCCGTTTTCTATATATGTGGTGCTGGGAAATCAAACCCAGGGCTTCATGTATACAAGGCAAGCACTCTTACCACTAGGCCATATTCCCAGCCCTAGCCCTGGTTTTGATCCTCTTACTTGTGTTCCACGTTTTTTAAAAAATTGGCACATATTTAAGTCAATTGGTAAATTTGTATGAGATAATTGTTTTCTGGGTATCTGAGTCTCCAAATGTATATGTGTGTCCTAGAATGAACTTTGGTTAGTTCCGGCCTTTTGTGAAAGGACAGGTGGGGTTGTTAGGGAGTGGCTGCCCTGTCTTTTGGTTACTGAGCTCCGAGATCATCCTGGGCCCAGACAGCTCCCCATGTTCTTCCTGCTCTTTGCTCTTTGCTCCAGGACCCGGAGGCTCAGAGGCTCAGCCTGTTCTGTCTCTAGAGCCATTCCCACTCATTCTGCCCCTGGCAATTTTGTCCTGAAGCCTGGCAGTGGCTTAGTGTTTTTCTATTTTTTTTCTCTTTTATTAAAAAAACTTTTCATCCAGGTGTGGTGCCGTACACCTGTGACTGAAACAATCAGGAGGCTGAGGCAAGAAGACTACAAGTTCTAGGCCAGACTGGGCTACCACAGTGTGACCTTGTCTCAAAAATTGAAACACACCTATAACTCAGTTACCCAAGAGGTAAAGGCAGGAGGATCAAGAGTTTGAAGCCAAAATTAGTGAGACTCTATATCAGAAACAAAATTGAGGGGCTGGGAATATGGAATGCTTGCCTCACATACATGAAGCCCTGGGTTCAACGTTCCTTGGCACCATATATGGAAAAAGCCAGAAGTGGCGCCCTGGGTTTGATTCCTCAGTGCCACATATACAGAAAAAGCTGGAAGTAGCACTGTGGCTCAAGTGGTAGAGTGCTAGCCTTGAGCAAAAAGAAGCCAGGGACAGTGTTCAGGCCCTGAGTCCAAGTCCCAGGAAAAAAAAAAGAAGAAAAAGAAAAAAAAAGGGGGCTGGGGATATGGCCTAGTGGCAAGAGTGCTTGCCTCATATACATGAGGCCCTGGGTTCGATTCCCGAGCACCACATGTACAGAAAAAAAACAGCCAGAAGTGGCACTGTGGCTCAAGTGGCAGAGTGCTAGCCTTGAGCAAAAGGAAGCCAGGGACAGTGCTCAGGCCCTGAGTCCATGCCCCAGGACTGGCCAAAAAAAAAAAAAAGAAAGAAAGAAAAAAAAAAGAAAAAAAAAAAGCCTACCTTAAAAACACACACACAGGGGCTGGGGATATGGCCTAGTGGCGAGAGAGCTTGCCTCGTATACATGAGGCCCTGGGTTCGATTCCCCAGCACCACATATACAGAAAATGGCCAGAAGTGGCGCTGTAGCACTCAAGTGACAGAGTGCTAGCCTTGAGCAAAAAAAAAGGAAGCCAGGGACAGTGCTCAGGCCCTGAGTCCAAGGCCCAGGACTGGCAAAAAAAAAACAAACAAAAAAAACCACACAAGCCATTTTTATTACAATACAGTGTGCATACAGAAAGGGGCATATGTCATAACTGCACAGTTGATAAATCATCATAGTTCATCATAATATAAATAATATATAACTGTGCCTCTGTTCCCATAAAATTTTATTTACAAAATTTTACTTGTAAAAATTTATTTATAAAATTTATTACAAAATTTTACTTGCTCAACCTGCAAGTCAACTCCTGAGCCAGGCAACTCCTCAGAAGCCAGATTTTTAGTATACCTAAGATTTGGGGGAAATAGATGTTACTTTGAGATACAAGAAGGCGGGAACAGAAAGTATATTCAGAAGACCATTCTAGTTCTCCAGTGATGAAGAACTTTCTCAGAATAGTGGTCTCACATCTTTTATCTTGTTCCATCAGACCCAGGACCAGGACCTCAGCACAATTTCACCAGCAATCATCTTTGAATCAATGTTTCAGAATTCAGATGATACAGCAATTCAGGAAGATCCTCTGCAGACAGGTTTGTTATACTCTCTTCTAGCCCTGGGACAGGGAGTTTACACTTACTAATGCACTGAATGACAGACACAGTGAGATATCTCAATTAACTTAAAGGAAGACGGGCTTCCATGAAAGATCAGAAAAGTGTGAACCTGGGCTGGGGATATGGCCTAGTGGCAAGAGTGCTTGCCTTGCATACATAAAGCCCTGGGTTCGATTCCCCAGCACCACATATATAGAAAACGGCCAGAAGTGGCGCTGTGGCTCAAGTGGCAGAGTGCTAGCCTTGAGCAAAAAGAAGCCAAGGACAGTGCTCAGGCCCTGAGTCCAAGGCCCAGGACTGGCAAAAAAAGAAGAAAAGTATGAACCTTTCAGTTCAGTTCCTAAGCTCCTGAAGCAGAGAGTCTGTTTTTCCAGAATCTCATTGACTTTCAAAATATGAGAGGAACTGTGAGCATTTTATTCTGATGAGATACACTGTTCAGAAGTAGATGCCACACAGAAACCAGACTTTGAATGTTTATCTCTCCTGCATTTGATTTGTTTGTTTGTTTGTTTTTGCCAGTTCTGGGCCTTGGACTCAGGGCCTGAGCACTGTCCCTGGCTTTTTTTTTGCTCAAGGCTAGCACTCTGCCACTTGAGCCACAGCGCCACTTCTGGCCTTTTCTATATATGTGGTGCTGGGGAATCGAACCCAGGGCTTCATGTATACAAGGCAAGCACTCTTGCCACTAGGCCATTTTCCCAGCCCTCTCCTACATTTGAGTGGGAATCTGTCAGTAAGGTTTTATAGTAGTCAAAGTCATGCCAAAGAAAGGATGCCTCATCTCTTTTCTAGAAAGGCTGTAGGACACACTTGTTTTTATGGCTTGGTTTGGCAAGCTATGATACACAGGAACGCTATTGATCCCGAAGCCTGCTACTTGGACCAGTGGTGTCACTAAATGAAAGCAGAAAGCCAGCCTGGTAGCAGAGTAGAAAATAACTCTTATGGATTTCAGCTGTCTTTGTTCAGTCCATAATAACTGTTTTTGTGGGTCTTATGAGGCTTGGGATATGTATATATGTTTCTATTTCTTTTTCTCGCCAGCTGCCTTGATTGAAAGTTTTAATGGTGATGCAGAGTCAGTCAATGATGTTCCGCCACCCACAGGAAATTCAGCATCTTTATCTCTCCCGCTTGTACTGCAGCCTGGCATCTCCACACCACCTCAGCCTCATCTACCAGCCTCAGCTCCATCTGCTCCTCCGCCTGCTCCCTCCCTAGAACCTGGTTCCCAGAAAGCTGCATTTGGCAACCCCCCTGCTCTCTTACAACCTCCAGAAGTGCCTGTTTCCCACAGCACACAGTTTGCTGCTAATCATCAGGAGTTTCTTCCGCACCCCCAGGTACCCCAGCCCATTGTACCAGGACTTTCTGTTGTTGCTGGGGCTTCTGCACCGGCAGCAGCAGTGGCATCGGCTGTGGCAGCACCAGCCCACCCACAAAGTACTACTGAGCCCCTGCCAGCCATGGTCCAGACTCTGCCCCTGGGTGCCAACTCTGTCTTAACTAATAATACCACTATAACCATCGCCCCGAATTCCAGCACGGCCATTCTGCAGCCCAGCCTGGTCATGAGAGAGCAGAATTTACAATGGATATTAAATGGTGCAACCAGTTCACCACAAAACCAAGAACAAATTGTAAGTATTACTATATGCATACCCAGCGGGGTAAGGGGTGCTTACACGTTGACATGCCCTTTATCAGAAACAGGAGAGAGGCTAGCTTATTTACCTGGAAACATGTAATTCTCCCTTGGAGTCATTTTTTTGCTATAATTAAGCGATAAAAAATCAAGGAAAACTGTAGTCCTCTGATGAGGAGACAGAAAAACAACCTTTATGTTTTTGTCTAGCAGTAGGCACTTGAAAGCATATTCTTATCTATGGTGTGATCACATCATCTAGTACAGGGTTGCAGCCAAGCTCCAGAGGTCCATCCAGGAATATTTCAGAAAAGCATTCATTCCCAAAGTCAGCCTCCGTGAGGGACTCATGTGACCCACTGAGACAGAACCAGACAGCAGTGAGCAAGTCAGAGAAATACTCTGCTCCTGGAGCCCACCCACAATCTTCTTAGTTGTCTTCTTTTTTTAAACCTCCATGTACTGGGGATTTAATACACTGAGCCACGCCCCTACTCCCCTACGCCTTTACTTTTTAAAGATGACTCTGGCAATGCCTTGCCCTTCACCAGATTCTACACTGGGTAGTTGAAAGATAAAAGTGAAAAACATGGGCTGGGAATATGGTCTAGTGGTAGAGTGCTCGCCTCGTATACATGAAGCCCTGGGTTCGATTCCTCAGCATCACATACATAGAAAAGGCCAGAAGTGGCACTGTGGCTCAAGTGGTAGTGCTAGCCTGAGCAAAAAAAAAAAAAAGTAGCCAGGGACAGTGCTCAGGCCCTGAGTCCAAGGCCTAGGATTGGCAAAAAAAAGTGAAAAGCATGTTTTGTTTTGTTTTCATCAAGGCTTACATTCAGTTAAAGAGGGTAATGTGTAAAAGTAGGAAAAAGTGCAACTTTTTTTTTCTGAGATTTACTGTGTGGCCCAAGCTGGCCTTAAATTTGCCTCTTATGTGATGGAAGTATAGGTATGTACCTCCATGCCTAGCTAAGCACTGTGATTGTCCATCTGTCTCTATGTATCTGTGTGTCTGTGTGTGTGTCTGTCTGTGTTTCTCTCTCTCTCTCTCTCTCTCTCTCTCTAAGACAGAGTCTCCAGTTGTGTTGTGGAGGCTGGTCTCAACTTCTGGATTCAAATGATCTTACCTTAGCCTTCTGAGGGGCTGGACTTATAGGCACATGCTGCCGTACTCACCAGGCAATTTTTTAAATTGAGGATCTAACATATACCAGTCATTACTATGTATATATTTTAAATTTGTGGGTCAACATAAATTTTGTAGTTTTTAGGCTTTTTACTTGATGCTGAGGATAGAGCCCAGCGCCTAACACGTGCTCCACCACTGAGTTGCACTCCTAGCCCTCCCAGATTATTAAAAGCCTACATCGGACAAACCAGAATTGGTACATTATTATTCACTAAAGTCCACAATTTATATTAGGGTTCGTTTTGTTTGTTTTATTTTTTGAGACAATGGCTTATTCTCTAGCCCAGGCTGACCTAGAAATGTCTACTCTGTATGCTGTACATTCTGTTGGTTTTCAGAAGTGCATAATGCTTATATGCAGAATAGTTCCATCTTGTGCTTCATATATGCAGCCTTCTCCCTTTCTCCTCACTCTTAGCAGCCACTAATCTTTTTACTGCCTGTATGTCCACATTTGTGTGCCACACATTCTATTAACTAAGCAGTTTCCTCCTGCCCCATCCCAACCCACTTTGGGGTACCAAATCCAGGATTCTGAATGCTAGGAGAGTACTATACCATTGAAACTACATCTACAGCCTTTAACTGCTTTTTGTGTGTGTGTATGTGTGTGTGTGTGTGTGTGTGTGTGTGTGTTACTAAGGTTTAAATTCACACTTGCTAGGTAGGTGCTCTACCACTTGAGCCACTCAGCCAACTAGTCTGTAAGCACTTTTTAATGCATTACAACAGTCCTAGAAGGTAACTCACACAAGGCAAAGCTGAGACTTGAGCACAAGCAAACTGCAGCAGGGCCTGGGCTCTTAGTTATTTGATTGTGCTGCCATTTGAAGGGTTCACACAGTAAAGGACTTTTTGGGTGGCTACACAGATCAAGGGAGCCTTGAGATTTGGGTAGGAATTAGATGAAGAAGAGGTACCAGGGAGGAAAGTTTGTGGATAGATGTAAATAAACTAAAGGGGGGGGGGAAGGATTAAATTGAGTACTCAAATTCCAGAAATGGCAGCCTGTTTCCATGTTGGATGGCCAGGGTCATTGATAAGGTCTGTCCAGTGTGACATACTGCTTCCATGTGACTGGTTTTTAATCATTTTTCTGATACCGGGAAGCTGCATAAAGCAGGTGTCATTCTTTCTCTTTGTAATTCATGGTATGGGGATGGACACCAGTATTCCCAGTACTCATATGGCAAAGGCAGGAGAATCAAGAGCCAAAAACAAAACGAAACAAAATAACAACAAACAAAAATAGCCAGCACCCACTGGGATTGTGGCTTAGCGGTAGAGTGCTTGCCTAGCATGCATGAAGCCCTGGGTTCAATTTCTTGCTACCACATACACATAAAATGCCAGAAGTGGCGCTGTAGCTCAAGTGACAGGCTAGCACTCTGTCACTTGAGCTATAGCCTTGAGAAAAAGGAGCTCAGGAACAGTGCCCAGGCCCTGAGTTCAAGCCCCAGGACTGGCAAAAAAAAAGCAAACAAAAAATAGCCAGCACCCATGGCTTATGTATGTAATCCTAGCTACTCAGAAAGCTGAGATCTGAGGATCATAATTAAAAATCAGCCCTCGCAGAAAAGTCTGTGAGAGTCTTACCTCCAGTTAACCACAAAAAAAAAGTCAGAAGTGGAACTGTGATTCAAGTGGTAAAACACTAGCATTGAGTGAAAAAACTAAGGGACAGTGCTCAGGCCCTGAGTTCAAGCTCCAGAACCAGCACAAAACAAACAAACAAAAACATCAGGGCTCAAATCTCTATCATTATTTTATTTTTATTTTTGCCAGTCCTGGGGCTTGAACTCAGGGCCTGGTTGCTGTCCCTGAACCTCTTTGTGCTCAAGGCAAGCTAGCACTCTATCACTTGAGCCATAGTATCACTTCCAGCTTTTTCTGAGTAATTTATTAGAGATAAGAGTCTCACAGACTTTCCTGCCTGGGCTAGCTTCAAACCATGATCCTCAGATCTCAGCCTCCTGAGTAGCTAGGATTACAGGTATGAGCCACCAGTGCCCATCATTTTTTTTTTCTTTTTCTTTTTTTTTTTTTTTTTGCCAGTCCTGGGGCTTGGATTCACGGCCTTAGCACTGTCCCTGGCTTCTTTTTGTTTGAGTTTCTTTTTGCATTCTACCTCTTGAGCCACAGTGCCACTTCCAGCTTTTTCTGTTTATGTGGTGCTGAGGAATCAAACCCAGGGCTTTGTGCATGCTAGGCAAGCACTCTACCACTAAGCCACATTCCCAACCCCCCACCCCCACCCCATGCTTTTTTCTAAGGTTGAGAAACAAAGCCCTTTTGAGATAAGACTTAAAGCAGAAATCCATTAGCCAACTTAACTAGGAAGTATACTAGAGTAATAAATGTGATCTAGGCACGAATTTTTTTTTTTTTTCTTGTCAGTCGTGGGGTTTGAACCCTGGTCCTGGGCCCTGTCCCTCAGCTCTTCAGCTCAAGGCTAGCACTCCACCACGTGAGCCACAGTGCCATTTCCGGTTTTCTGGTGGTTAATTGGAGATAAGAATCTCACAAGGGCTGGGGATATGGCCTAGTGGCAAGAGTGCTTGCCTCGTATACCTGAAGCCCTGGGTTTGATTCCCCAGCACCATATATACAGAAAATGGCCAGAAGTGGCACTGTGGTTCATTGATACTAGCCATGAGCAAAAGGAAGCCAGGGACAGTGCTCAGGCCCTGAGTTCAAGCCCCAGGACTGGCAAAAAACAAAACAAAAAAAAATGGGGCTGGGAATATGGCCTAGTGGCAAGAGTGCTTGCCTCCTATACATGAAGCCCTGGGTTCGATTCCCCAGCACCACACATATAGAAAACGGCCAGAAGTGGCGCTGTGGCTCAAGTGGCAGAGTGCTAGCCTTGAGCAAAAAGAAGCCAGGGACAGTGCTTAGTCCCTGGGTCCAAGGTCCAGGACTGGCAAAAAAAAAAAAAAAAAAAAAAGAATCTCACAGACTTTCCTGCCCAGGCTGGCTTTGAACTATGATTCTCAGATCTCAGCCTCCTGAATAGCTAGGATTACAGGCATGATCCCCTGTTGCCTAGCGAGGCATGGTTTTAGATTGCTCCTGATCACTAATATTTACTGGACATTTTTCATGTACCTTGTGAGAAGGTTTTTGGTTATCATTCCAACTTTTGTTTTTTGTTTTTTGCCAGTCCTGGGGCTTGAACTCAGGGCCTGAGCACTGTCCCTGGCTTCTTTCTGCTCAAAGCTAGCACTCTACCATGTGAGCCACAGCACCACTTCCAGCTTTTTCTATATATGTGGTGCTGAGAAATAGAACCCAGGGCTACATGTTTTTGTTTTTTGCCAGTCCTGGGACTTGGACTCAGGGCTTGAGCACTGTCCCTGGCTTCTTTCTGCTGAAGGCTAGCACTCTGCCACTTGAACCACTTCCAGCCTTTTCTATATATGTAGTGCTGAGGAATCGAACCCAGTGCAGGGATTCATATATATGAGTCGAACACTTTACCACTAGGCCATATTCCCAGCCTCATTCCAACTTGTATAAGACTTGAGACGCTAAGAAATGAAGTAACAAAGCTTGGGCTTGAATTCGGTATAGCTGAACCCAGGCTCATCCTAGAACTTCCTTGCAGCTCACAGCACTGCCCAGGGCTTTTCCAGGGCACAGTGCCTTAGCTTATCCTTAATGTGCAGCCTAATCCCTAAGATGAAGAACAGAAATTTCTAGCTTTCACAACAGAAAGGGGTGGGGTAATAGCCTCCAGGGAAAGCCAGCCCTGCTCCCTCTGTGGAGACCATCAGCCTAAGAAAGCAACCCTGGAGGAGTCTTTGGACACACAGCCCACTGAAATAGGCAGCTGGGAGACCGCCAAGTACTGGGGTACAAAGCTAGGAACATTGTCAGCACAGAATGTCAAATAGTACAGTGACCTCATGGCAGAGCACAAACAAAAACATCACTCAGTACAAAAATCCCCACACACTGGGGGTTTTCTATCCTCTTGGATGACCATTAGAAGCTTCAGGTCTTTGGATGTCTGCCATATGGAGTGGCTATAAGTGTACCTTTTTTTTCTTCCTCCAGCAGCAAGCGTCTAAAGTTGAACAGGTGTATTTTACCACCGCAGTACCAGTAGCCAGTAGCACAGGTATGTAATTTCATGTTAGTTTTAAATGCAAGTTAACTTTTTTGGGCCCCTTGAGATACAGTAAATTATTCCTTTGCCTCAGTTTTGAAGCTTTAAAAAAATCTTTACCCATCTTCAAACTTACATTGTATTATTATAGTAATGTCATCTCGCATAAATGCCATTTTTCTTTTCTTTTCTTTTTTTTTCTTTAACATAATGACATTCTTTCCCCTTCAGATACAGCTTTTATATGCAGCCAGAAAAAAGTTTGATTCACAGTTAATGCTAAATAGGGCAGTTGTTAATTGACTGTACTCTTCTAATTACAGTAAGGAAGAAATAATATCTAGGTCAGAAACTCATGCACAGTTAGAAGGCACTTTTATTTTGAACTTTTTTTTTTAATGTATTAAGAAACCAGGACCTAGAGCTGGGAATAGCAGTGCCTACCTGAGATCCCAGCCCTCAGAAAGCTTAACTCTGGAGTTGTAAGCCAGCCAGGGTGATGAAGTGATAATTGGTCTCCTAGATAGATGGATGAATGGATGGATGGATTGATTGATCGCGGACCCAAAAAAGATTAAATGACTCCCAAAGGTCCTAAGTAAACATTTGTGAACACCAGAACATTAGCTCTCAGGCCTCCTCCCTGCTGTTGAGTTCACTGGTCCATATCTCTGTTGAAACACATGAGCCAGGCACAAAGGAGAATGAATACAAAGCGGTACAAGGTAGGCCAGGTGTATAAGAAGAGATTGGCTGACATTTACCATGTGTCAGACACTGAGAGCACACACAGGAGCTTGATGTCCTAAGGAGCTTGAAATCTAAACTGGTCCTGATCAGTGTGGGAGAAGTGCAGAAGGAAGGCAGCAGCCTTGTATGTGTGTGCCCGACAGCTCAGGGCAGGCTTCTCCTGGCCTGCCCTCTTCACAGCCTGCAGGAAACTGTCTGCAGGGAGGGGTGTGAAGGGTGTCAGCTGAGTCATGAAAGATGAGCAGAAGTTCCCCCAAAGAAAACAGTCTGTTGGGAGTTTAGGCAAAGAGAAGGGCCCAGAGGTGTGAAGACGGTGTCAGGAAAAGGGAGGTGTCTGCCATGTCTAGAATAGGGGTACAGCTGCGCAGGATGAGGTACATCTGGATTGTGTATGTGTTTCTGTAGGGAAAGAGGGCTTTGTATGGAGGCATGGAGAGTATCTGATGCTTTCCCTAGCCCTGTTTAAAGCAGAACAAGGCCGCAATCATGATACCCATCCCGCTTACCATTTTTGCCTCCATGACCCTCAGTCCTCTCCTAGTCTGTATGTGCCTGTCCCTCATGCCTCTAGCCATGGCTACTTGAAGAGCAGTCTGTCTCACCTCTCTCACAGGGAGCTCTGTCCAACAGTTTGGCCTCAGTGTTCCTGTGATCATCATCAAACAAGAGGAGGCATGTCAGTGTCAGTGTGCATGCCGGGACTCTGCGAAGGAGCGGGCATCCGGCCGGAGAAAGGGCTGTTCTTCCCCACCCCCTCCCGAGCCAAACTCCCAGCCTCCTGATGGGCCCAGCCTGCAACTACCACCCTAGACTTTTCCAGTCCCTTTCCCCCTCGTCATCTTCCTCCACGGGACTCTGTTCCTGTGAGCAAAGTCAACAGGCCAAGGCTCCTTCCACCCCTCACATCGAAATGTTAAGTGCCATGGATGTGTCAGAGTTCCTGTCCCTCCAGAACCTGGACACCTGTCCAATCTGATTTGCATTGAAGCACTACTGCAGGGGGTGGAGGAGATGGGGCCTGACCAGCAGCTTCTCCAGGGGAAAGGCCTGTGCGTGCTCACCCCCTGGAAAAGGGGGAACAGGAAGCGTGAAGCGTGATGCCTGCCATCATGGGGTCAGAAATTGGAAGGATGAAGAAGTCTGCTGTTTGAAAGCCTCATCTTCCAGATGTATTTTCTTTATTCACATCCCAGGAGTACCCATTTTACTGACCTGATCTTTTGGAAAAAAAAAAAAAGAAAGAAAAAGAAGAAGAAGCTAAGTTATAAGTGAACTGTTTGGCTGCACTGTATGTCACTTTTGCTTATTGTTATGTGAACTTGGAAATTAAGGTTACTCGTATGCATAAAAATACTAAATGAAAGGATGTGGTTTCCATCACCCTGGTACTGCCCATCCTTTGCACTGGTTTGTTTTTTTTTGTTTTTGTTTTTGGATTGGGCAGGAGAAAGTTCACTATGTTGGGTATTGCTCTTCCCCATATGTCTTTGACTCTGAGGCTAATATTTGTCTGGAAAGTCCAACCTTTGCATCACA
The DNA here is from genome assembly GCF_023159225.1 of Perognathus longimembris pacificus. NCBI lineage: Eukaryota > Metazoa > Chordata > Mammalia > Rodentia > Heteromyidae > Perognathus > Perognathus longimembris. Next base: position 24,199,030 of record NC_063167.1, on the reverse strand, counting down.
GTGAGCAGTAGAGGGGCAGCTGAGACAGATGTTAATTGGCTCAGATGGTTTTGTTGTTTGCACTTGGCATTGGTGAATCTCCAGGTTGATGCTGCAGAGGTTGTCCAGTTCAGCACAGACGGGTGGCTTCAAGCCTGGCCCATGGCTGTGAGTGACAGTTGTGTCAGGGATGTAGACAAATTTCCAACTGCTATCTGTTGATGATGTGTGTGCAGAGCAGGCTCTAGCAACACAACTTCAGTCTTTGCCTTCCTTGTTCTTTCTGCCTCTCAGTTGCTTGCCAAGAGCTTGTGGGTCACACTGCATTTTTCCTGGGGAACACCCCTGCTTTGTCTTACAGTGAACACATGGCTTGTGGCCTGTCACTAGCCAGAGGTCCGCTTCCTTTAACAGTGTTTTCCTCCTCAGAGAAGAAGGGTTGCATCTTGCTTGCTTTCTCAGGGGAAGGTGCAGTTTGAAGGAAGTGTGAGAGTTGACAGGTGATTGGCAGGCAGGTCTTGTGGTTCCAGGTTCTCTAGCCAGGCTTTAGGTTGTTCTCTACCATCTCCACCGCTCTGATTTTGCATAAGCTTAGTACACAGTGCAAAGAAGAATGTGACTCTCAGCTTAGTCACATAAATTCTAAAAAAAAAGAAAAAAGAAAAAAATCACAAAAACAAAAAAATAACTACAAACAATGACCTTTTACTCAGGGTAAAAAAAAAAATCCCCTTCCACCAAAAAGCCTGAAATGTTGCAATAAGTTATCTCATTTGGAACATTTCATTAAGTTGTGCTATAGGAAAAACAAACTTTTTGATTTGTATATAGAATTGTATCCATCTGTCTGCCTTTGGCTCCAAGTCATTGCCTCTTAAAATAAAACATAAAATACAATCCACATGAGAATGAAAAGTTGCTCTCTTTTGGCTACATAATGTAGTCATGAGTGCTCAGCAAGCTCAGACACCAGCTGTGTGGCCAGAGGTGTAGAATTGGCATGTCTCCCAAGAACCCTTCCCCTGCTTCCAGCAAGGAGCAGGGTCTACACACCAGGCAATGAGAGATCTGTATTGGTCATTCTCCTGCTCTTTGAGCCATTACTCAGGCCCACCAAGACTTCAAGACTGACCTTGAAGCCAAAGATAGAGCCTTTAGCCTGAATTTCAGGAACAAACTTGGATAAGAGGGTAGTGGCAGCACTGTCACTGTGTAAGTGAGACCTCAGAGCAAGTAGCTGGTTCTCATCCCAACAGTCTGACCATAGTTGATTTCTTTTTGTCCTGCACTCCCCTCCTGCAAAAGGCTGGTGGTCTCGGCATCCACTGGCCTCAGCACAAGTTGATAAGGTGAGAAGAATCTTCTGTTACCACAGTGGCTTCATCCTCCTGAGAAACCCAGCATTGAGCATGAATTTCCCTGGCTGACTGGCCCAGACTCCCATAGGAGTTTTTGAGTGTAGGCCCTTGATGTTTTCCATACAACCTGTGAGAGGCCAAGTGGATGGGACCCTAAAGTGAGCTTGACCTCCCCAGGTTCCCATCCTCAGATCACCCAGGATTCCGGGCCTAGGGAAGGACACGTGCAAGTTTAGGTATTGTTTCTTCCTGGTTAGTCAGGGCATTGGTCCCTTTCCATACAAGTGGCTTTTCATGCTCCACAGACTTGGGGTGAAGAAGCATCTTAAGTAGTGTTTATGCTGACAGACTTTCCTACTTGAAGTGTCTGCCTTATGTGGATGATTTTAGACTTTACGAGAGAGGCTTAGCTGATCCCATCCACTTTGGGAAAATCAGGAATGTGTTTCACATGTCAGGGAGTGGTGGTGCAGAGCAGGTGAATTCCACAGGGTAGGCAGACTTTGCTTCCACACTGTCCCAGCACTTCTTCCCTCCCATCTTCCTTCCGCAAGTCGGGCCTCTAGTACCGGGGACCTTAGAGAAGAAAGGGCCCCTGGTTATGTTGGAGCCAGAAAGAACTTTGATGGAGAATGTGTTTTCCTGACCCTGGGAGCAAACCTGGGGTATGAGGATAGAAAAGATAAGCGAGCTCTACCATCTTCCCACAGTAACCTCAGCCACTGTCCCCCCCTCCCCCATTGACCTATACTTGAGCTTCCAGCTGGACTGCCCCCTTCAGAGGATGGTTTGGGAACTCAGGTGGTAAAGAGACTATCTAGCACCCCTATACTCCTGGGTGAATTTGGCCTTCCCCAGGCAGAGAGTTGAGGGAAAAGTGGTCAATCTTCCCTGGCCAGTCTTGGAAGCACCATTATTTTGGTGACCAGAGTAGTGTCATGAGAGGCTTTAAGACGCAAGACAACAAGGGGCTACTTTCTCCTCACCACTTCCCAGAGAATCGATGGCTGCAAAGTGCTCATTTTCAGGGTCAAGGCAGCAGACTGGTGGGGATAATGGAGGGCAGATGGGTTTTCCTGAGACTGTGTATAATGCTGAATGTGTCCAGAGGGACAAGTTTGCAGAACCTCATCTTGGTATGTTAAAGAAATAATAAAATTAAAAAGCACTTTAGGTTATTTTATCTTTAACCCAATTGCTGCAATTTCTGTTGTGTGTGTATATGTATATATACATATATGCGCGTGTACACATAAATACATATACATATATATACATATACACACACATAAATACTTTCCGAAACAAAGTTTTATTTTTTGCTCACAGTAAAAAGTTAAATTGAGGTGTGGAAAGAAAAGCACTTGTTTTGGTGCAATATGTGTAACTTGACAGTTGTCCCATGTAGCCCTGGCCTGTGCGTGTCTTTCTGTGTTTTTCCACTCAATCGGCCCTTGTGCTGTGAGGCTGTACAGAGGGAACCACTGTTATGCATTCTCAGCTTAATCTATGCAAGCCTTCCCTGCATGCCCCGGGCGCCCCCTCAGGCTCTCTCGGGAACTGCTGTGGGTGGGTTTTTTTTGTTTTGTTTTGTTTTTCTGCTGACTGTTGAGGCCCTTTTCACCACTTCTTGGTCCATGGGCATCTTTCCCCACTTCACCATTACAAAGTAATGGCCGAAAGGCATAGATTGTTTCTCGGTAAGACACCTGGCACCTCCTAGACTGCCATACTTATAATTACATCCAATCAGCTGGATCTTAAAAGACTTCTCTAGCATCACTGAAACGATTAATTTATGGGACTGCACCAAAACTGCTCAAGAGTTTACAATTTTCTTAACACCAATCAGAAATATGTTGGGGGAGGGGTTAGTTGGAGCCATATCTATATGCTTCTTGTCCCACCTATGATGGTTCATAAAAGGCGTCCAGCCATCATAAGATCCAATAAATAAAAATATTAATAATCTACTTGATCAACTTCCTTCCTTTCTCGCTACCTGTTCTTGTTTTGTCTTCAATTCTCAGAAAACAGATGTTTCAAGAATACTTCAAAGCAGAAAGATCCATAGATGCAATTTGCAAGTGATTCTGTTGTGACAGATGGAAGGAAAATTGTTCATTCCTTGACATTTGGGGAAAAGAGGTTGACAACAAAACTGAATAGTGCATATTTCTGATTGGACCATCTGTTTATTCTGTTTTGTTGGTTTTTGTGTTTTTTTTTTTCTTTTCTGTGGCTGACTTGGGGCTTAAATGCTGTCCCTGAGTTTTTTTTCCCTCAAGGCTAGTGCTCTATCACTTGAGCTTCAGCTCCACTTCTGGCTTTTTGGTAGTCAATTGGAGGTAAGTCTCACAGACTTTCCTGCCTGGGCTGGCTTTGAAGTGTGATCCTCAGATCTCAGCCTCCCAAGTAGGTAGGATTACAGGTGTGAGCCACTGGTGCCTGGCTAGCCCATTTATTCTTGCATATCCTGGGGGGTGGGGAGGGTAGAAGGAAAGGGTCCCTCCTTTCTTCTCATGCCATTAGGGGAAACTGATGGGATTATCTGGGCATTTCTGTTACTCTCAATCAGGAGAGGGCTTCTTAGTCTGCACTGAAAAATGCAAATTAAACTGGATCTTTATGTCAAGTTATACATAGTACAAGGTTTGTTTGTTTGTTTTTTCTTTTACTGGAAGTTTGAGATCATTGCCCTTTTAATTGTATATCCACTGGGCCAAAAGTCGAGTGATAAATGGCATGTTCCTTTCTCAGCTCAATGCAGTTTCTACTTTTTCTTATGGGAATTGTTTCATAAAACTTTTTTCCACCAATACCCAGGGTGTTTTTTGCAATATCCTTGTCCTCGCAGTGGTGCCAAGTCAGAGGCTTTTCTTGCCCCTTTCCTCTGTGTTCTCAGGCCTCCCAACAACCTACATCTTCCATTGTGTTTAGAAGAAAGTGGAGTTGGGGGCCAAAGTTCAAGGTGGCTATTCCCATTTCCTGTGGATTCCTCCCTAGACCCTATTTGGGGAAGGTGGCTGGAAACAGGTTTTTGTGGCTCTGGGTTAGAACTACCAGGTAAGGCAAGAGCTCCTGAAAAGCTTTTTTCTTTTGACACACACCAATCATTGGCCAGTGGTCTTAGTGACAGTTTTTTAAGTCCCAAATAATTTTATTTGGATTATGTAATAAAAGTCTCATCAGATTTAAGTGTAAAACATGGGAACAATGAACTTCCACTGAGCGATATGAAAACGTTACATGTTCAGTACTTCCAAAGGAAGAAACCTCCAAACCCAAAAGAGTAAAATATGAATTTGTATTTTTGAAGAATGTGAAATAATGGTGTTTGCTTAATTGCTCATTTTGTATAAACTTAATATTGTACTTTAAAATATCTGCTAAGTGAAAATTTAACTTTTTGGAATTGAAAAAAGCAATATTAAATACTAATGAATCTTAATTAAATGCTTATTTAAATCTAGTAGTATCTGTGGCATTACTTCCCATTCCTGTCCATGGCTGACCTTTTTCCATCCCCCCTCCCCAGCCATCAGTCTTGGAGAGGGGACAGAAAGGAAAGGCCCATCACCAGGAGAGTCTGCAGGTTTCCTTTTAATCAAGGCTCTGCTGAAGGTGTTTTAGGGGGCTTAGAGCTCCCAAAGCATGAAATGGACATGTCATACCGCCTGGAACCCCCAAAGCGGGCCAGACCACTCTGGCCAGCACTGCTGGTCTGCCCAAATCCAAGTAATCAGACTGGGAAATCATGGGCTACATTTCAAAACACAGCACTGCCTTCAGCCAGGATGAAGTGGGAGTGAACCCAACTGCCAACAGAGCTGCCATCCCAGGCTAACGGCCAAGTACCGCCACTGCCAGTGAAGACTAGCCCCTTTTTCCTGAAGGGAGTTGTTTAGAGTCCAGCCACCAGCCCTGGGGAGGGAGAGAAGTTAGGATGCCCGGCTAGGGGGTGGTCAAGGCTCCGCAGCTCCATCGCCAGCATCCTTTGGAAAGCCACCTCTGGCAGCGGCAACTGGCTGGGGAGGCGCTCCGGGTTTGGCTGAGACGTTCTAGTTGGAACAGAAAGGGAAAAAGTAAGCCTGTGAGGAAGGGCCTTGGATTCGGGCCTGCAAGGATGTAGCCTCTAGCATTTAGCTAGGACTTAACTTTTTCAAAACCTCTCCCACATCAAAGGAGGTTAAGGGTAAAGCGGTCGGGCGCTTTTCCACCCCCACACCCCTGGGAAGCAAGGGCTTGGCCGGCCTAACCAGGGGACAGACACCCTCTCCACCACCACCACCACCCCCAGCCCAGCCCGGGGTGGGCACTGACCCCGCCACCAGCCGGCTCCGGGCGCCGGCGGCCCAGCTGCCGCAGCATCTCCTCGCAGGCGGCAATGGTGTCCAGGAGCTGCCGCTGCCGCTGCTCCACCGCGTCCAGCAGCTGCTGGGCGCGCTCATCCCGGGGCGGCGGCGGGGGAGGCCTCCCGCCGAGCCCCAGCCCCGCCTTCCCGCGGTCCACGCCGGCAGCCTCCCTGCCCGGGAGAGAGCGAGACACCGACGGTCAAGGCCTGCGCTTGCGCGGGGTCCGAGCCCCCGAGCCCTACCTCCCCTCCCGCCCCGACGGGTCCCCTCTCACCCCCGTGACCAGCCTGAGCCCGGGCCCCATTCCATCTCCGCCTGCGCGGCCCGACCACCGCCCCCCTTTCGGCCACCCCCCCTCCCCAGCGCGGCGCCAGGACTCTGCAAAGCTGCGCCCCGCCCCGTCCCCACCGGTCTCCTTCAATCCTCCTCGGGGTCGTGGTCCCTTTAAGTTGCCCGGCGCGGAGGTGGGGCCGCGCCTCCCGAGCCGGAAGCTGGTTGTGTGCGTCACTTCCCCCCGGAAGCGGGCCTGGGCGGATGTCTCCGGCGCGTCCCTGCGCCGGGCTGAGGGCCGTGGTGGCTGCCAGCGTGGGGCTGGGTGACGGGCCGGCGGGCTCCGCCCGTAGCGGCCGCCTCCTCCGCCCGCCCTGCCCCGCTCCGGCGGCGCCTGGAGCCCGGCTGTTGCGGCTCCCGGGGAGTGGGGCCGTGCAGGCCGCCAGCCCCGAGCGCGCCGGCTGGACTGCGGCGCTGCGGGCCGCCGTGGCAGAGCTGCGCGCCGGCGCCGTGGTGGCCGTCCCCACCGACACGCTGTACGGCCTGGCTTGCTCGGCCGGCTGCTCGGCGGCACTGGACGCCGTGTACCGCCTCAAGGGCCGCAGCGAGGTGAAGCCGCTGGCCGTGTGCCTGGGCCGCGTGGCCGACGTCTACAGGTGAGGCCGCCCCGACCCGGCCCCGCTGGGGGCGGCACCGCGGGAGGGGCTTCCGGTGACAGGCGTGGGAGACTGAGGCGCCGGGAGCGGGAGGGGCTAGTCCGTGCTCCCCGAAGGATCCGGAACTGGAAATATGTACAGAGCCCTTCGCTTGTGCCAGGGCCCCAGCTAGGCACTGAGCGACAGCGACGCGTGAGGCCGGCCGTGCCGTGTCCCCCCTCAGCGCTCCTGCGCGCGTGAGGGGCGGCCCACGGGAAGGAAGCAAACGTGGAACAGAATTTTGGCAGCGAATGACTTTCCAAAAAAGAAACAAAATAGACGGGGCTTGAGACTTGTCACGGTAATCACAGCTCTTTACCTGTTGTAGTTCCCACGACAGACGAGGGCTCCAAGCCTGGGTGCTTCCCTGCAGCCCTGCCTTCCACGCAAGCTCTAGGGGGCTGGGGGGTGGGTTGGGGTGGAAGCAGAAGGACAAGTGGTCGTGTTGTAGACCCCAAGGGACCCTTGTCCTGGATCTGTCTAGAGGCCAGGAAAGGCTCACTATTGGCCCGGTGGCTTTTCACTTCGATTAAGTTTGTGCTCCTTTGTTTCCCAGGTACTGCCAGGTGACAGTGCCTGAGGAGCTCCTGAAAGACCTCTTGCCAGGACCAGTGACCCTGGTGATGGAACGCTCCCAGGAGCTCAACAAAGACCTGAACCCCTTTACTCCTGTGAGTCAAGTTTCCTCCTGTGTCTCAGACTTTTTCTGACCCATCTGGCATCTCAGGATCCAGAGTAGACTCATTCTCTCTCCTTGCCAACCTTCCTGATAATTCCCTTTCCTCTTGCCTCATAGCTTGTAGGCATCAGGATTCCTGACCATGCCTTCATGCAAGACTTGGCGCAGATGTTTGGGGGGCCTCTTGCTCTCACCAGTGCTAACCTCAGCTCTCAAGCCAGTTCTCTGAACATAGAGGTGAGAATTGCTCAATCCTTCCCCTAAAAGCCTCAGAAGACCAAAAATGGTTTCATTTGGGTCCAGCCTTGGGAAGCCTACTCAGTTGCCATGGGTTGAGGGAGGGCATCCAAATTTAAAAACTTTGGAACAGTTTTATTTCAAAGCTTAAGAGGCCTTGGTAGAACTGGTGTCTTTTTTCCTACCATCTTTATAATAATAGGAAAGATTTTTTTTTTTTGCCGGGGTGGGGGTGGGTGTCTGGGAGTCTTTTATTTAGCTGTGCACAGCATCAGTTCACCACCACCAGGATAGTGAAGAACAGCACTGGGCCTCAGTAGGGCTGGGTGGTGGTTGTTGTTGTTGTTTTTAATTAAATTTTATTGACAAGGTGATGTACAGAGGGGGTACAGTTACATAATAAGGTAGTGAGTACATTTCTTGTCATATTTGTTACACCCTCCCTCATTTAACAGGAAAGATTTTGACAAAACGGTTGTCTTCTTGTTGTTAGAGACTTCTATTCAGCCCTAAGTCTTTACAGTAGTGCTAGGAAGAAAGATGGAATTAGACCCTAAAAGTTGTCACTTCTTATAGTCACATAGCCATTGAATGACTAGGTTTTGACTCCTGACCTTCATCTCTTATCTCTGCCATAAGGCAGACCAAACAAAGAGTTACTCTCATCTTTCTTGGCTACATAGTTTAGAAGAAATGGGAATATAAAGAAGTTTCACTTACTTTTCTTATTCAGTTTAAATATAAAGGGACAAGAGTTTTCTGTGCCCAGACCTAAGTGAGCACAGGGGCTTCAGAAATTAAGAGCTACATGCTTCTCATTTCATACTCTGGTAGCTTACTTGGTCTTGGTTTGCAGGGACAGACATGTGGCAAGGAGAGAGGAAAGTTCTTACCTTGTCAACAATCAGTTGACCTGGTCAACATAATATAACTGGTGTTTCTCTGCTGTCTAGAATTCCCAGGCCTAAGGGTATTACATTGTCATCAAGTAAGGAGCTCTAGCTTAGCAAACAGTTCAGTCCACTGTTTTGGTAGGAGCACCCTTGCCACAACTCAAACTGAATGTTGAGGAATGTATTTGCAGAGCTTGTCCTATTTTACTCTCCCTGCTCTGATCCACAATCCATTAAGATCCAGGATCAGAGTGCTAGAGCTGGAAGGACCTTGGTGGTCAAATGGCCAGTCACCTTGTTAGAAGGGCTAGATGAAGTACCTTGCATTTGTCCCATAGGTATGGTGGAATGTCTAGGATCAAAGCCCACATCTCTAGATGTCCACCAGAGTCCAGGCATTCCAAACAGCAATGTGTTTGATGTCCTTTATGTTCTAGACAGGTGCTACATGAGGCATTTACTCAAAAGGGTGAAACCTGTTAGAATATGGTATCCTGGGAAGACTGACCTTTATAACTAAGGTTTCTTCCTCTAGAGGAAGATGCCTCCTGTTGCAAAATAGAGGTCTTTGCTTAGGTATACTGAGTGTGCAGTGTGACATCATTGCAGATGCCAGGGAACATAGCCATGCTCTTCCTTTCCCTCTTCTCAGGAGTTCCAAGACCTCTGGCCTCATTTGTCCCTGGTCATTGACGGGGGACCCATTGGGGATGGTCAGAGTCCTGAATGTCGCCTTGGTTCTACTGTGGTTGACTTATCTGTGCCTGGAAAGTTTGGCATTATTCGTCCAGGCTGGTAAGTCTCTTTGCTATGCTATGAAGGTAGAATTTTAGGGAAGTTAGAGAAATGAATCAAAGCTTTGACAAAGCAAAGGTTGTTAGTTCTATCTAGCTCTGGGCTGGTAGGAGGATGCAGATAGACATGGAGAAGTGGCAGGTACAGTGGGGACTAGATTCACTGGTGTTTCTGCCTTTTTAGGATCTATCAGGTGTTTAATGAGTAGAGATGAAACTAGGACCTTAGAAGTCCCTAGTCAGCAGACACTGGTGGACTCAGGGCTTTGAGAAGTTAGACAGTAACAAACTTGTGTGTCCTCCTCAGTGCCCTGGAAAATACTACAGCCATCCTCCAACAGAAGTATGGGCTGCTCCCTTCACATGGGTCCTGCTCCTGACACTCAGGAGGGAGGACCAAGGACACTACTGGATACTATGTGTCTGTCTGCTGCTGGTTGTTGGGCCTCATTCGCAGAGGCCAGTGGAGCCGTGTCTCTAGCCCAGTCCTTTCGGCAACATGTCTTTCTGGACTTCACATACCAGAAACTGCTGGCTTAGCCTCACACTTGGTGTGGGGGTGAGGGGAGTATATTATATTTATTCCATAGTTCCTTATATCAACCAAAAGTTGAATAAAGATTAAGAACATTCCTAGGGTGGCCTGAGTCTAATAATAGTTTCTTTTTTTCTTCCCTCTACCTCTTTTAAATTGTGAAATAATTTAAACCAAGCACCGTAGTGCATGTGCCTGAAATCAAAGCACTTATAATCCCAGCACTCAGGAGGATGGTAAATGCAAGGACAGCTTGAGCTAGTGTTCAAGGCCAGCTGGGTTACATAACAAGATACTGTTTCAAAAAAAAAAAAAACAAGTAAAGAAAAGTAATTTAAGTAACAGATTTAGAAGCTAGTGAGAGCTTCCTTTCTGGTGGATCCAAACCAACTGGAAGTGCCCATGTAAAGTCCCAAGGGACCATTGGGACCAGCAGCAAGGGTTTGTTTGGGCTTCTGAAGCTGGAATCTGGTTTGAGTAAACATTGCAGAGCTATAGAGCAAACCCTCTCCTCTGTGCCAGAGGACAAACATTTTGATCTAATGATAGAAATCTTGGGAGAGGGATCCACATTAAACAAATCTGAAACATCCTTTTTAGTCAGTACTTTCTTATTTATCCCTAAATTATATGCATAATTTAACTACAGTGTTTACTCAGCAGCCTTTTTGCTTCATAATGTATACCAAGTGTTGTACATAATTATTGGGCATTTTGAACTTTTCCTTTAATAAAAAGTCTGTTAAACACATTTGTAAATGGTTTATTTTTCTTTTTGAATTATTTCCTTTGGGTAGGATTACCAGGTCAAAGTTATATATGCATTTATGGCTCTTGATGTAGATTAGACTTCAAAAGAACTGAATCACGTTTCACTGCCTTCAGCAGTGTGTGAGGTGGCTACCTCTTTATTGGCCTTGCCATATTTTTCACATTGTGTATGTGTGAAATGAAATCACTACAGGCCAACTTGCAGCCCTTCCCACTGTCCCTGTCTACCTTGGTTGCCCTAGTGAAAGCACAAGCTAGTTGCCAGGCTGATGGGGTTTTGTGTCAGTTATTCAGGGTTCTGTGTCCTTGAAATAGGAACCTAGGTCCTACTTTCCCTCCCCCATGCACCCCACTTTCCAGAATTGTGATTCAGTCTTGAGTCTCTAAACCTCAGTACAGTGGTTTCCAGTGCACACTGCTTCAACTATAAGAATCTTGCCATGGTATTCCAGGGGCCTGCCTGCTTTATTGGGGCCTTTGCAATTAATGTATTAGTTTGTTTCTAAATAAGCACTGATTTGTTAACTATTCCATCTATAAATTTCATTTAAACTAGTAATTTTTTAAGCTGATCTCCTCTTCATTGTGCCAAATCTATAGCCAGCCCAGGCCTATTCTGAGGTCAAGATTCATGAGATCTTAAGGGCAAGAAACCTGTACTTGAGGATACTACTTCATACAAATCATAAGAGCACTGAAAGTGGCTCTAGTGAGGACCTCATCCCACTCAAGCAACTAAAGGGAAAGGGTGTTCTGGTCCTCTCCCTGCATTAAGTGTTCATCTGGGAAAACTGCCTGGAAATGAAAAGCAATTGAACTCCTAGCAGAGTGAAACAAAAAAAAAAAAGAAAGAAAGAAAAAGTGCACCTAGGAGGCACTAGCTACAAGGCCACACCAAACAGCAGAAGCCTATCCTCCCCCACCCCCCACCCACAGCACCAGGCTTACGATCCTGGTGCTGTTATTGGGTGTTGAATGAATGTGTGAACACTCAAGATTGTTCCTGGTAACTGGGTTTAGGAATCTGAATCCAGTTGGGAGGATTGTAAGCCTGTAGTTCCCTTTTTACAAAGTCAGGTATGTTTCCCTATCTTTGAGAAGACAGATGATGCTGAATAGAGGAAGCAGACTGGCTCAACCCTGAGACCCTTCCAAGAGCAATAACTGGACAACTCCACTGCATAGCCACCACCAGCCACAGAGCTTAAAGCCAGAGGATTCTCTTGCCACTAGGCCATATCCCCAGCCCCAAAGCCAGAGGATTCTATGACACTTCTGAGGACGTGAAGTTGCTCTGCCCTGGGTTCTGGTCAGTCACCTGCTAGCCCAGTGCCCCGACACCACCTGTCTGAGCCCTGTAGAAGCATGGTGGCCAACCAAGAAGCACCCATCTGTTTATTTTGGGGACCAGTGAGTGAGCCCACACAATGCCATCCTCTAGGGAGGTTTGTCAGCCCCTCACATCAGCCATTGCTCCTTCTCCTTGATGAAGTGCTCTGCCCATCGGCGAGTCAGCTGCAGATACAGGCTAGGTTGATGAGGCAGGTAGTCCAGATACAGGCGAGCTGGTGTCTTCTTTGGGACGGCCTTCTCGATCTGCGTGCCCTCGTGCCACTCATTGAAGGAGGTGATAGAGACAATCTCAGGCCTCACACTCAGGGCAGCCTGCAAGGCCGTCTCGTAGTACTTGCCATTGACCCTGTTCCTTGTATTGTGGTTGTTCCAAGGCCTAATGCTGGTGTCAATGTAGCCAGGCCCCACACTGGGAATGAACATGAGGTTGTTGGCATCACAAAAGTTCTTCACAGCTTTCCAGTTCTGATGGGAGGAGCCAAAGGAGAAACCATTGGAGGCAAAATAGGTGTACATGCCATCAAATCCTGCAGCCAGGATGTCGTGGGTGTGGCCCTCCTCCACCAACAGCGCTATGAAGACCCCATCATAGGGGGTGTTGCGGATCGAATGGGGCCCATTAGGTGTCAGAAGGTGGGCCCAGGCATCAGGAGACGTCAGGTATGAGTCGTAGATATAAAAGAGTGGGAGGCTCTTGCCCATGCTGTTCTTATAGCGGTAAAATGCACCATGGGAGCCATACCTGAGGGATAGGAGGAAGGAAGCCTGAGTTACATGTGAGAAACCAGCACAGCTTTAAGTGGTCTCAGTTGAGATGATTCTCATGCACAGCACATCTTAGGATTCAGCTAGTGTCCACAATTAAACTTATCTTCTTCTACCAGCCAGGTCATTCCTAAGCCTCATTTCTCCATGCTGAGCTAAGCCACTGCCGTCTTTCATCTGGAAAGTGGCAACGGCCACTTGGTGTCTCTGCTTTCACTCTGGCCTCCCTATAATCTCTTCTCTTTAAAATATAACTCAAACCTTGACCCCCTAACCAGGACCAATGAGGCCCTGTCTACTTGGTGTGTTCCTACCCCTCTCCTTTTCTGTGACCACCTCCTCCATTCCCTTGTTGTGTGTAGCTTGTCCCTGCTTAGGATTTCATAGGCCTTTCCTTCTGCCAGCCCTCTATATGAAACTTCTTCCTTCCCTCAGATCTTTCTAGAGCTGAGCCCTCTTCCAGGGCCTTATGCATACTAAGGTAAGCTACATGGTATAGTCCCACCTATCTCTCATGTGTTTGTGTGTATGTTTCGCTTCACTACATTTATTTCTCACAGTTCTGGAATCTGGGCAGTTCAAAATCAAGGTGCCCAAGAGAGTTAGTGTTTGATCAGGGCTCACTCCCTGACTGGCAAATGGCCACCATCTCATAAACCCACAAACCTGAGGATAAGAACTAGATCTTTATTCATGTCAGCTCACATGTTGTCCCCTAGAGAGCTATATGTGGGTTGCCTATTCTAAAGTAGGTTTAATGAGTGTATGTGTTCTAGTACTGTGGTTTGAACTGAGGGCCTTGGTTTCTTGCTTTCTTGCTCACTGCTGGTGCTCTTGAGCCATGCCTCCAGTCTGTCATTTTGCTGGTTAATTGGATGGAGTCTCGTGAACTTTGTCTACTCAAGATGGCTTTGAACCATATACAGTCCTCAATCTCAGCCTCCTGGGTTTCAAGGATTACAGATGTAAGCCACTGGTACCTTACCCTCAAGTAGTTTATTTTTTTATTTATTTTGTCAGTATGGAGCTTGAACTCAAGACCTGGGCACTTTCCCTGAGCTCTTTTGCTCAAGGCTAGCGCTCTATCACTTTGAGCCACAACGCCACTTCCAGTTCTGGTGGTTAATTAGAAATAAGCGTCTCATGGACTTTCCTAAATGGGATGGCTTTGAACCTCAGGTCTCAGCCTTCTGGGTAGCTAGGATTACAGGCGTGACCCACCAGCACCCAGCTCTCAAGTAGTTTCTTAAAGACTGAAGTGTAACTCAGAAGCTGAGCTCATGCTTAACATACACATGCTAGCATACAAAGAGTGGAGTTTCTCTTGGGTAAACTCTGACATAAAACCTTGCTTTATTCCTTATTTTTCATAGTATGGGTCACCATTTTGTTTTCCCTCAATTTTTCCTGGCTCCCCTGTAACTCCAACATACTAGAATGTAAACATGGAAATCAGAAACTTTCCTGGTTGTGTCCATCATAAACATTTAGTAGATTTTTTGTTTTTGGCCAAGTGCCTGTAAACTTAGCTACTCGGGAGGTAGAGACCAAGAAGGTCATGGTTTGAAGCTGGCCCAGCAAAAAAATAGTTCTCAGGATCCTATCTCAACAGCAAAAGCTGGGCATGGTGACACATGTCTGTCAGATCAGCTACAGCAGGAACTGTAAATAGGATCAGGGTTCAGGCCAGCCTAGGCAAAAAATAAGACCCTATCTCAAAAATAACCAGAAAGGGTGGAGGTGTGGCTCATGGAGTAGAGCACCTACCTAGCAAAGGTAAAGCATCTGGCTCAAACCTCAGTTCTGCCAATAAGACAGAAAAGATAATTTTCCTGACTACTCAAGGGTAAAGATCTATAGGATCACAGTTCAAACACAGCCCAGGCAGAAAAGTCCATGAGGCTCTATCTCCAAAATAACCAGGAAAAAAGCTGGACTGCAGGCATGGCTTAAGTAGTAGATTGCCAGCTATGAACAAGAAAGGAAGAAGCATAAGGCCCTGAGTTCAAACATCAGTACTAGAAAGTAAAAACTAAAAAAGACTTCATGAATGGTGTTATGCAAGCACTATGCAAGCCACATGTGTATTAGTTATCAGAGCTTATGAAACTTGCCTCTAATCAGATTAGAGGCTGCAGAATTGGAGTTGACATTCGGGTTGTCTTGACTCCAAGTCCAGCACCCTCTTCCTCTAAAACAACTATCGGGGGGTAAAGGGACTTGTGTGGTTCGTGTGGTAGAGCAACTACATAGCAAGCCCAAGGCCCTGAGTGCAACCCCAATACTACCAAAACAAAAACACTCATGTGTGTGAGTCTCTTATTTAACTGTCTCCCTACCCCTACCTTGATTCCCATCAACACCCCATCCCCTGGAGCAGCCTTACGTGTCAATGATGTACTTGATGTTGTCGTGTACAGTGATGTCATCCCGGCCCTTGTAGGGTTGGATGTGGAAGGCCACCTGTGACAAACAGAGCAGTTAGTGATCAGTGAACATATGTCCACAGGTCATTCTGGTGGGCTTTTACAGGGTGACCAGCAACTCTGCTCTGTGCCAGCTCCAGTGAGTGGCACTGGCTGCCGGAAACCACTGGAAGCAGTGTGCCAAGCCGTGGAAGGGGAGGTTCTATGTCTGTTCAGTGTGGGTTCAGGGATGGGGAGTGGGCTTTTCTCCTTCACCATAACAGTGGAGACTGACTTATCCAATTGGTATGTCTAGGGGAAATGGCTGCATAGCTAGCTCATGTCCTTCCACCTGAAGGTGAGTCTTCCTGCTGAGCACCCGGCTTGTGTTCCACTCCACTTCTTCCAGAATTCAGTCTGTGGGCTTACTGGTTTCTTGCTTAACCTGTATTCAGGGACAGGGTCTCTACATTAAGTTTTCTCAGAATTAAAGTAAGAGTGGTATAGACATAATTAAGACCTTTCTCCTAATTCCACATTCACTAGTGGTTAGCTGTTTCTAGGAAGCTGCTAAGAGCTCCCCTAGAGGCACTGGCCCTGTGGGCATAGGTGGGGGAAATCTAGACAGAAAACACACAGTCTTTTCTCAGAGACACACCTGGATGTTGTACTGGTGGGCAGTGTCCAGAATGGCAGGAACCAGGTCATCTGAGGGCTCCCCGTTATCATCAGCCATGCCAGGCGGGTACCAGGAGAGGACCAGGACACCTGAGACAGAAGAACAGAGGCCTGGTAGGAGATACCAACTCCAGCTGCAAAGTAGTTCCTGAAAATCTTGGGTCAGGTTCATCCTGGGCAGATCAGATCCCAAAGTTTCACATTCTGGAGCTGTCCGCGCTGGAGGTGCTGAAGTTCTGCTGCCAAGGGAGCAGTAGCACGCCACACCAGCAGGCAGCCCAAGTCTGCGGTGCATCTGCAAGTGGCAGAACCAACAGGAGCCGGTGGCCACCCACACTGCGACCTCCCTAGAAGAGGCACACACCTGGGGTCCACGGGGACAAGTGCCCTACGTAGAAGTCAACTCCTTGCTTACCACAGGATACAGCACTTTTGCCTTGACTATCCACCTTCCTCTCTGTTTTGCTCATCTTGGTATACTTCCCACCCACCTCCTTGTAGTTCCTTTATCTTTTTTCTTTCTGGGTTATTTCTTCTCCCCCACCCCTTTAGACAAAGTCTTGCTATGTGGCACAGGCTGGCCCCAAACTGGTGATCCTCCTACCTCAACCTCTCAAGAGCTAGAGTTACAGGCGTGTGCCGCCAGGCCAGGCTTCTGCCGATTCCATTTTCCTCCTACTTGCAAGCCACCGCCAGGCAAACTGAATGTGCTGTAAAAACCAGCAGAATTCAGTGACAAAATCTGAACCAAGCCTCCAATATAGGAAGATCCCAGGGCCCTGTCTTCTAGTTTGGGCATCTGATGAGAACTCCTGCCTCTGCTCAGCAACAAGGGCGAACTTTCTTCACTGCAGCCCGCAGAAACAGGAAGCGCGGCTGCTTTCTTCTGCACCCGGTGTAAAAGCAGAGGCCGCCCCGGCCTGTATGCTTTTGAACTCCATGGCGCCATGCTCCTGAGGGGGTTTCCGAGGCCTTGCTTTCCTGGACTTGGAAGTCCCATAGATTTGAAGTCTGCCGCCCTCTCCTCGCTGTCCCTGCCTAGGACGACAAATCTGGCGCGCACCACCCAGCAGCTCTGCCCTCTAGCAGGGCCTTGGAGCTATTGGGGTCAGAACGGGCAGAAGAAATACTAGAAGGAGCCGGCAGCGCCAAGCTGTGCGCCCAGGATGAGAGCGGGAGTGGGGCTGAGGCCTGGGAGGGGGCTGCGGGGGTGGAGAGGGCTAGGGCTGAGGGGAGGGCTCACCGATGGCGGCTTCCTTCAGCTGGGTCATGTGCTCTCGCAGCACGTCGGGGTCCCGGGAGCTGTAAGGCCCCAGCTCCGGGTAAAAGCTGGAGCCCAAGTCGTCGGGGGGGCTGTGGCGGCCGCGGGGGTAGCTGGCCGAGATCTTGGGGTCCCAGTGCGGCACCATGACGTGGTCCCAGTGGATGTAGCGGCCCTCGCGCCGCGGGCTGCCGTACCAAGAGTAGTAGAAGGCGTGCAGGTCGGAGTAGACGCTCAGGCTCCGCCCGGGGGCGGGCTCGGCCTCCGCGGGGCCCGGCCCCGGCGAGCTGCGGGGGTCGGCGGTGCGCGGCGCCGGCGGGGGCGGCGGCGGGGCGGCCGGGGCGGCCGGGGCGCGGGCGGCGAGGGCAGGCGCCCCCTCCGGGTGCCGCTCAAAGGGCGCCAGCTCCGGGCCCGGGCCCAGGGCCGGGAGCCCATCGGGGGCCTTGAGCGTGCGCAGGCCCATGAGGGTGCCGAAGGCGAAGAGCAGCACCAGAAACAGCGCGATGCAGGCGCGGCGCCGCCGCCGGGCCATGGCGGCCTCCGCGGTCCCGCCTCCCGCCGCCGGTCCGTCCCGCTACCTGCCCGCCCGCCGCGCCATGGCCGCCCGCCAGGGTCCCCAGCGCCCGGCTCCCCGCGTCCCACGGAGACGGCGACGCGCGCGGCGTGGGCGGCTCCCGGCCTCTTCCCGCAGTGCGGGCGGGCCCCGCACACAGAGAATGCAGGCGGCGCAGACCAAGTGGTGCGATCCGAGGGGGGACTGGACTGGAGCAGACCAAGTCCAGCTCGCCGAGCCGCGCGCCTTGGGGAAGGGGAGCAGCGGGACTCGGGGCGCTGCGTCCCGCGGCGGCGATCTCCAGCCCGGCCTGCCCGGTGCGGGAGAGGGGCGCGGCGCTGGGGGTGACGAGGGCGGGCGGGGAAGGGAAAGGAAAGAAACGGGGTCTGCGGCTCCCTTAGAGCCGGGGCGACCCGCACGGCAGCCTCCGCCTCGGCCCCCTCTTAACGCCGAGCGGCTCCGCAGCCTGGGGAAGGCGCGTCGACGTCCCCGCGGGCACCCGCGCCAGCTAGGGCCGGGAAAGAACTGGCCAGGCTGCAGGCACGCACCAGGCCTGGGCCAGGCCCCCGGCACTGTTTCCAGCCTGCCCCATCTGGCCGCGGAAGTCCCCTGTGCCCCTCCTTGCAGGGGAGGCCTGCTTGGTTCGGCCGTTTGCTAAGGCCTGATAAAAAGCGCACTAACACACGCCCTCCATGTGCCAACCCCCCTACCCCCCCAGTCTCAGGTCCTGCGGCCAGCCTGGGTCTTCATTACTTGTTAGTCACCAAGTGCTCTAGCGCAGGGTCTGGGCACTCCGGTCCTAGCGCCGTTTGTTGAAGGAATACTAGGCCCCGGTGTGATATTCGGTAGGCAATACGTTTTTCGCTCAACATGGATTGAGTTCGTACTCGATTCATGATTTCCTTTTTCCTAAAATAGTTTTGTTATCTGCCTGCTTCATTGGTCAATGATAACCATTTTGTTACAGCCTTGTTCTGTGTGCAGCATCTCAAAGAGCTGGTACAGCCAGGAGGATGTGGTGACAAGTGCCTGTAATCATAGCATTCCAGAGGCTGAGGCGGGAGGTTCAAGGCCGGCCTGGGCTACACAAGAAGCCCCTGATTCAAGAAAACAAAAATAACAGCTTGGTTTAATAACACTCGAATTTTTCTTCTTGTGGTGCTGGAAGTGGAACTAGGGTCTCCTACTTACTCTACCACTGAGCCACACCTCCCCCTAAACCCTGCCCAGTAAACTGTAGAGAACCCTGGGTTTGGAGCAGCAAAGATGAGAAATGTTGGTTAATCTGGATCCCTAAGACAGCACTTCTAATAAAATTCACACTGTGTGTGTGTGTGTGTGTGTGTGTGTGTGTGTGTGTGTGTGTGTGTATGTGCTGGTTATGGGGCTTGGACTCAGGACTTGGCCCTGTCCCTGAGCTTTTTGCTCAAGGCTAGCACTCTACCACTGAGCTACAGCTCCATTTCCAGTTTTTTGGTGGCTAATTGGAGATAAGAGTCTGATAGGCTTTCCTGCCCAGGTTGGCTTTGAACTGTGATCCTCAGATCTCAGCCTCCTGAGCAGCTAGGATTATAGGCGCCAGCCACCAGCACCCAGCAGAATTCACATTTCTAAGTGTCAGTGAGATAGAACTTGCTTTCAAGTCCAAGTTGCAAATGCCTAATTCAAACTGACTTCAGCCAAATTGAAGGTATCAACTCAGGAAGGAAGAAGTACACCAGGAAGGCAGAGTGGGTAGATTTCTGTCTCAGCAATGCCCTTAAACTGAGACGTCCCTGCCATTGACTTCACACAAAATCTAGTTCCCCTCAGATCACAAAACAGCTGCCTCAACAGCAGTTCTTTTTCCCCAGAAAGATCCATATCTCTTCCAGAAGTCCTAGGCAAACATCTTGAGCCAGGTGAGGTGGTTTAAAACTGTAACCCCCGGGGCTGGGAATATGGCCTAGTGGCAAGAGTGCTTGCCTCCTACACATGAAGCTCTCGGTTTGATTCCCCAGCACCACATATATGGAAAACGGCCAGAAGGGGCGCTGTGGCTCAGGTGGCAGAGTGCTAGCCTTGAGCGGGAAGAAGCCAGGGACAGTGCTTAGGCCCTGAGTCCCAGGCCCAGGACTGGCCAAAACAAACAAACAAACAAACAAAAAAACTGTAACCCCAGCTACTTGAGAGGTAGAGATCTCAGAGTATCTTGGTCTCAAGTCAGCCCTAGTAAAAAGAAGTTTAAGAAACTCCAAAGCGATGCGGTATAGTCCCTTAAAATAAAAATAAATCCCCTGGAATTAAGATTGTGGAGATTTTGATGAAGGAATAAATAAAACCTCTTTATATTTAGTAACATATATAAATGAAGAAATAATGCCCAGTTCTGTGGTTTCTTCATTCTTAAGTTATGAGAAATAAAATACAAGTCTATTTTCCCTTTGAATTAATTTAATGATCAGCTCAATTAGAAAAAGAGAACGATTTTAAGCATAGCCAAAGATAGTGGTGTTTTTTAAATTTATTTATTCAGTATGCTTAGCAATTCTTTACCTAGTCATTACCAATATTTTAAGTCTAGATGGATATATAACTCTTCTGAGCCAAAAATATATGTATAAATCTATTAACAACAACAAAAAAAATTCCTGGCCTGGGAATGTGGCTTAGTGCTTGCTAGGCATGCATAAAGCCCTGCATTAACAGAAAAATCTGGAAGTAGCACTGTGACTCAAGTGGTAGAGTGCTAGCCTTGAGCAAAAAGAAGCCAGGGACAGTGCTCAGGCCCTGAGTTCTGGCCCCTGGACTGGCAAATATATATTCCTGGATAAAATGGTAAAATCACACAGATGACTTTGAAGCATATGTTTGGTAAGAAAAATAAAAGAAACAAACTTTACTAGGGGAGAGCAAAAGGATGGAATGAATAAGACTAATGTGATACCCTGAGTTAAATCCCTATATATTGAAAAAGATATAATACATAAATAATATTACTGTGGATATGCCAAGCAAGCCTGAGATGAGACCTCATGTTAAACCCCAGTACCAAAAATAAATTAACAACACTTTGATGGTGGCTCGAGATTTGACCTAGCAAGCCTGAGATGAGACCCCCAAGTTGATCTTTAATTCCACAAATAGACAAATAAATAAATAAAATAAACTGCATCTCAACCAATGGGAGATGTGCTGGACTGTGCCTGGTATCCCAGCTATGAGGGAAGCATAATGGCTGCGCAACAGAGGCTGTGGCTGTCATCCCTAGAAAACAGGAAGCATGAATATGCAGATTGAAGCCCAGGCTGGCTCAGGTAAAAAGTGAGACCTTCCTTAAAAATAATTAATGCAAAATGTGGCTAGAGGTATGCCTTAAGTGGTGGAGTGCCTGACTAGCAAACATGAGGCCCTGAGTTCAATCCCCATAACACACACACACCACCACCAACACCACCACCACCACCACCAACAACAACAACAACAAGCTGGATATCAATGGTTCATGCTTATAATCAGTTACTCAGGAAGCTAAGGTCTGAGATCAAGGTTTAAAAACAGCCCAGGCAGAAAAATCTGTGAGATTTCTTCTTCCAGTAACTAGTAAAATGCCAAGCTGGAAGTATGTGGTAGAATGCCAGCTGTGAACACAAATATGGAGCAGGAGCAAGAGGCCCGGAGTTTAAGCCACAGTACAGGCACAAAACAATAACCAAAAAGCCATTTTGAAGCTCCTGGGTCTTGCCTGAGTTAAGCCTTCTCTTTTCAAACACATTGTTGGCAAAGGAGATGGAATTTCCATGACCAGATTAGTTTTGGGGTGTGGATTAAATGTTGAGGGGAATGCTGCAGTGTCTACCAAGGAATGAGAAAGTGTGAGAGGAAAAAAGAATAAAGACTTCCAGGAGCTAATTTAGAGGATGCAGCAGCAGAGGAGAGCCTATGAAGGTATCAGAATAAAACTATAACAATTTAAAGACACATGTTGCTATGTAGTTTAGGCTAGCCTTGAACTCTCCTGCTTCAGCCTCCCAAGTGCTGAGATTATAAGCATGTGCCACCAATCTCTCTCGGTTTACTTTTTTGAAATTTTGAAACAGGGTCTCAAGCTGGCCTGGAACTTTCTATGTAGCCCAGGCCAGCCTCAAATTTGTACCTTGGCTTAAGAATATCTTAATTCAGGTTCTAGAACAGGACAATAACTTACTCTGTAAAATAGACTAAGTACACTAATAGGCTGAGCAGAAGAAATTGTTTTTTGTTTTTGTTTTTGCCAGTCCTGGGGCTTGAACTCAGGGCCTGAGCACTGTCCCTGGCTTCTTTTTGCTCAAGGCTAGGACTCTACCTCTTGAGCCACAGCACCACTTCTGTCTTTTTCTGTTTATGTGATGCTGAGGAATCGAACCCAGGGCTTCATGCATGCTAGGCAGGCACTCTATCACTGAGCCACATTCCCAGCCCCTGATGATACTTTCCTTCATCTTTTTTTTTCTTTGCTCAAGGCTAGTACTGTGTCACTTGAACCACAGCACCACTTCTGACCATTTTCTATATATGTGGTGCTGGGGAATTGAACCCAGGGCTTCATGTACACGAGGCAAGCACTCTTGCCACTAGGCCATCTTCCCAGCCCCCTGATGATACTTTTGCCTCTCCAAGTACATGTCTACCAGATCTCTGTGCTTGTGAGCCACATTCATCTCAGCCCGCTGTCTCCATACCCATCATTCTGACTTTTCCTCTATGTATCTCTCCATACTTTTCTCGCCTCCTACTCAGCATTTAACCTCCTTTTTTTTTTATATCATTTTTCCTATTCCATTTTTAACTTTACTTAAGCCACAGAGTTGAATAATAAGAGCTACATGTGAAGTATCATACTGGGTCATTTATTAAAACTACATTCTGACCTTACAATAGCTCTGGACAGTTTTTATTCCTTACTTTGAAAAAGAGGAAATGGAGGTGCTTAATGACTAGGTAGTGTGTTTCATACTTTTGAGGATTTTCTTTCTTTTTTTTGCCAGTTCTGGGCCTTGAACTCAGGGCCTAGGCACTTTCCCTGAGTTACTTTTGCTGAAGGTTAGCACTCTACCACTCTACCACAGTGCCACAGTGCCAATTCTGGCTTTTTCTATTTATGTGGTACTGAGGAATTGAACCCAGGGCTTCATGAATGCCGGGCAATCATTCTATCACCAAGCCATATTCCCAGCCCCTTTTGAAGATTTTCTTTTCCAGTTTTTCAGTTAGCAAATCATTTTATGTTTCCTTTATCAATGAAATGTTAAAAGTTTTGTATATAATTGCCATTTTATTTGGGCTTGTGAGTCAGTTGTCTTGGAAAAGAATCTGCCTCAAGTACATTTTTCTTCCCCTTAGGAAGAAATTTTTCTTAATAACCTACATTAGTTAATTGGAGAGAGATTTCATTGTTATGTTCTCATACATGTTTACAATATGTTTCAAACAGTCTTACCCCCTCTATCACTCATTCTTCCCCTTTCTCTCTTCCCCACTTCCTAAGACAATTTCAACAGATTTCTCTGTTCACTTTTCATAGCTGTTAACAATCTATTTTGACTGTATGCATCCTCTTTAAAATGCAGCTTATAATACAATAACCCTCTATTATTCCTTTTTTCTTTCCTGTCCCTTCCTATTAATGTTCTGTGCTTATCCACAGAAAAGGGCATTTTTATTCTTTATTCTTTTACTTGAGTTTGACGTCAAGACCTTGTGCTTGCTAGGAAAGTGCTAGCCTTCTGTCCTTCATTATTTTTTATATGAGAAGAGAGAACATCCTTCTGAGTGAGACAAGAGGCTGATTGAGTAATAATGCATCTTACAGTTCATTTTTTGTTTTTTTATTTGTTTTGGTCTGAGACCAGGACTCAAATTCCATATCTGATGCTTTCGTTCATTGGCTGCCACTCTACCAACTGAGCCATGACTCCAACCCCCAAAATATTGGTTCTTTTTTTCCCTTACAGCATTTTTTCTGCTCTCTATCCACTTTCCCAAGAGCATGGCTTGGCCCTACCCTGCTTTCTCTGGTGTGATCTTACTGTACTCCGTGGAAGAGATGACCTTCTCTGTCCAGTGAGGCCAAACACACTTTCGGTCCCAGTGAGAAATGAGGAAATTAAAATGTCAACGCCTGGATTTATAACTGGCAGTAACTTGGAGGTGGACGTTGAAGTCAAGTTGCATGTGCAACCTGGAAGAGCATGTGTTGGTCTCTTGTGTGTTGAATTAGGCTGCTCAACCCCACTATCCCCCAGTGGCATTAGAAGATAGGTAAATAGAAGCAGCATTCATCTTGCTGATTCAGGAGGGGTCTGGGAGGAGCAGACAATAAAACAGCTGTCTCCCAGTGTGTCCCAGGCTCATCTGATTTCCTCCAGGGAGAGAGACCTTCTTGGCTCCAGTCTTGGTTATAGGTTTGGTGTAGGCAATGACCCGTGGGGTGAGGATCACAGGGCACTAGCGTAGAAGTCCCAGACACCGTTGAAAAGTTTTGGAGCGTTCAAACGCTAGTGGGTTCAGCACCACGGACAGAAACCAGAGCAGAGAGCAAGTGTGAGGCTGAGGTTTCAGCACCATGGCCAGAGGCTCCCAGCAAGCTTGCAAATCAGCCCCCCGCCCGCCCGCCCCCGTCTCTCCCCCCCCCCCCCCGCCGCCCCGCTTCTGTAATAGTTACAGAGAGGTGCCTAACCCATACATGGTGCCTTGGTTACCTTCTACGACCCTGCAGAATTTCTTCATGGAGCTGTCTGTTCTCGTTAAGCTGTAGCTTCCTGATAGAGCGGGGTCCTCCTTGAAGCCACTCTTACTGAGAACCGGTTGATTTGCATATATCTGCATACACTGGGGTTTCTCTACTCTGGTTTTATTATAAAGGTATTGATCACAGGAAGATAGAGAAGGATTATATCACCCCTTTTCATCCTCTTGCTTCACCTCGAATTCCTAAGGTTTCAGTCTGGCAGTTTTCCACATGTGTCTTACTACAACCAGATTCCCAAGGGCCAGAGGTTGGGAGGCTGTGGGCATCCTACATAGCCTTCTCCAGTTAATTTCTCCCCTGTCTCTTTGGCTTCTGAGGGATTCTTGGCGAGGCTTACGGGCAGTTTTTGCATTTTGTTTTCCACCTCGGGTCAGAAGCTTTGGGCTCCCTGGTAAAAAGCCATGGCTGGCGCTTTAAAGACAGCTGAGGTGAGAGGACCTGGCTTTGAAGACAGAGGCACGAGGGCTGGTGAAGTGGGGACTCATTTCGAAATGAAAGGAGTCCTGGGTCTCTAAGCAGCTTCTAAAAATACCATCTCCCAGCACTGGGAGGAGGGGGAGAAGAAACCAAGCGTGAGGAGAATGAAGATGGGAAGGAGGTGGGGGATTCGAGAGCCCTTCTTCAGGTAGATGTCATTTCAGAGGCCCCGCCTCGCCCTGCGTCCTGGAACCCCGGCAGGCGCCACACCTCCTGCTTCCTCTCGAAGCTCATCTCCAGTGGGGTCCCAGACCGAGCCCTTCCCGGTGACCTTCCGTTCTAGGAGCAAAGGAGAGTCCCCCTCCCCATCTACTCCTCCTATGGCTCCCATTCAGCAAGTGCTTCTGTGCGTGTGTACACGTGCTCACACAGGCACACACAAATATGTGCGCACACCCAGGGAAGTAGGACTTGCAGGTGGCTTGTCCATGGTCAGTAATTTGTGATGCCACCAATTCTTCTTACACACGGTGCACTAAGAGGTATGGAACATGGCAGAGATGCGGTGATTCAGAGTGACCAAGACATGTTGGCTGGCAGGGTGGAGACTGCACAATGCACAGAATGCACACACACTCAGACCACACAGACCAAGCACAGGCAGGACTCACGCCTGCAATCCGAGAGTCTCCCCCCAGGCGTCCAAAGGGAGTAGGGGGTGGGGCAAGAAAAGAGCCGCAAAGCCGGAAAGGTGGGTGGGGCTTTCTCCCCTCAAGTTCAGCCCACACGGGGAAGCTCGAGAGCTGACGCCCGCCTCCCTCCCCCTAGAAGGCCCGGACTCGTCCCACTACCGAACGGTTAAACCCCCAGCTTGCACATAAATGACCTTCACTAAATAGAGGTCGCCTTCCACGTTTTCTTGCGGCTTGGCAGCTCCGCTCAACTCCGAGAGGATCGCTGCGCCTCTCCTAGGCGGATTCCTCTGCTCCTCAATAGTCACCTGTGGGGGGGGGGGCGGATTGGGGTGCTCAGAGGGGAACCTCAGCCTGAGCCGGCGGAAGGCAGAGGTGTGCTTGTGTCTTGACAGCAAAAGCAAAGATCCGCGGACCCAGTCATTCATACAAAATGCACCACCGCCCCCAGCCCGGCGGCGCCCGCGGGCTTTCCGAGCCTGGGAAGGGGCGCTGCGAGGGTGGGACCCTGTCTCTCGCTCGGCTGTGTTTTCTCCAGCAGCTCCTGGGGTCGGGCTCGGCCCCTCCCGTGTGTGTGTGTGTGTGTGTGTGTGTGTGTGTGTGTGTGTGTGATGTGGGTGGGGATAAAAGCAGGAGGGATCAAGCCAAGAGGCACCAGCAACCGCAGAGACAGGAAGAGAGCCAAGAGCTAGGAGAGGAAGAATTGCTCCTCAGAGCTTTGGGGGGGGGTGTCTGGATATCACGCTCGGAGCCCCCCTGAAAGTCCAGGAAACCGGAGCTTCTGGGCGCGCTGGCTGCGAGTGTCTCCGCTTGCCTGTGGCCGCCCCCTGCGAGCCACGCCCACATCGCCCACTTCTGGAGACATGGAGGGCTGAGGTTTAGCTGGGCCCACCCCCCAACGCAGGCTCACCCCGACACCTATCCCCCCCAGAAGCCCCTCCGGGGCTCAGGGCTGCCCTACCCCCACGCTTTGGAGATCTGCGGGACCCCTGCCTTCCCTCCCTCCAGCTGGGTGTTCTGCCCCTGGCCTACAAAGCTCCACCCCTCCGATCTTCTCCTGGCCAGGATTGGTGAGCCTCCCGCGGCGCTGCCTAGTGATTGGTCCCCGTGGATGATGGTGACCGACGAGGCCCCGCCCCCAGCCGGTGTTGGGGTCTGGGGGCGCTGCTCAGGGTGCTGGGCTGGCGCGGCTCGAGCCGCCGCCGCACTGACAGCTCGGTCTGCGGACCATGGAGCCTGGCGCCGGCCCACACCCGCTGCGCCCATTCGCCTGCCTCATGCCCCTCTGCCTGGCGGTGCTTTGGGGACCCGGGCGACCTGGGACTGCCGAGGAAGGTACGGATACTGGTGGCTGAGCTTGCAGCCAGGAGGACTGGGGGGTTTGGGGAAGCAGTTGATGGAGAGAGTGGTCTGTGTTGCGCTTTGAAGCCAGCGAGGACGGTAGGCGCAGAACTGGACAGGGAGAGGGAGAAAGATGGCAAGCAGCGGGGAAAAGAGGGGCGTTGGAAGCTCGGGAGCTAGAGACCTCGGGGGCTGGGGAAGAAAAGGACCAGGAACCTCGGGAGCCAGAGGCGGTGGTTCAGGGGCCGGTGAGGGATTGGAGGTGGGAGGTGTGGGGGTGGGGAGATGCGGAGGTGAGATCGGAGATGGGATGAACTCGAACAGTGGGGCGCTGGGGGGGGGGGGGTGGTTCGCTGGGGTAGGGCTCAACAGAGGCAGCAAGAGTGGGATGCTGGTGGCCAAGGTGGCCAAGACTGGGTCCAGACGCTGCCCGAAAGTGCTGACCGTGAACTGTCCGCAGTGCTGAATTCTGAGCTCGCCTGCCTCCCGCCGCTGTCCGTGTTGCGGGGAGGTTTTGGAGGGCTGTGAGCAACACCAGAGCCTGCGTCTTCCCTCTGGTTTTGCACCGGATGTGAGTGGGGGGGGGGGAGGTTAGGAGCTGTAGGCTCGGGTAAATCCAGAGGCGTCGTATCCAGGTACAGAATCCTGAGGCGATGACCACAGGTCTGGTCCCGGAATGGGATGGCAGATGCCTTCCAAATGTGCAATTCCAGCGCGCTGTCAGTGATGAGAAATCAACACAGTCAGTGGTCCTGCCCACTGTGCCGGTCGCCTCAACAAACACCTTCTCTTAGAGGCTCTCACCTTGACAGCTCTGTCTCTGTCTCTCTTTCTGTCTCTCTGTCTCTGTCTCTGTCTCTCTCTGTCTTTCTCTCTCTGTCTGTCTCTCTCTCTCCAGTCCTGGGGCTTGGGACTCAGGGTCTGGGCACTGTCCCTGGCTTCTTTATGCTCGAGGCTAGCACTCGACCTCTTGAGCCACAGTGCCACTCCTGGCTTTTTCTGTGTATGTGGTGCTGAGGAATCGAACCCAGGGCTTCTTGCATGCTAGGCAAGCACTCTACTGCTAAACCACATTCCCAGCCCCCACGACCTTTCTTAAGCTCTAGGTAAGTAATCTGCCAAGCTTTGGGGGATAACCTGACTTCCTGTCTCCAGGCTGCTGGCACTGCAGTCCAAGCCCCTGCTTTCCTGTGACCAAGGCTGCTGATCTGCCACCTCCTGGGGGCATAGAGCCTCCAAGCTTCTCTGGTGTATGGGGCGGGGGGAGTGTCATGGATTAGATATAAAAGGGCCGTCAGTGTAGCCGCTGGAAAAGGGGCTGGCTGGGGAGATGAAACATGTTTCTATCTCCTGTTGCTAGTAGGGTCTTTCCACTTCATTTTCTCTAGAGGACCTAGGGTCAAACTAAGGATTTAAGCCTCCATCCCTGGTAACTGAACCCCAGGAAGGTCTCTGAATCTGAGTAGATTTGGGAATGAATGCAGAAATTGCTGGATACCCCCATTTTCTCACTAGAATTGTCACCAATCTATAATTTGGGGTACTGGGAAGGCTAGGAAGGGTCACTGACACTCCACCCCCAGGTTGTAAGCTGGCCTTGACAGCTGCCACGGAGTCTGTGGAGGGTTGAATAATCACATTCCATAAACAACCAAAACAGGTCCCAGTCCCCAGAATGTGTTCATGTTACCTTAAGTGGCAAAAATAGGCTCTGAAAATGTGATGAAGGATTTTTTTTTTGCATGTCGATCCTGGGGGGTGAATCAGAGCCTGGGTATAATCTCGTATGTTTTTACTCAAGGCTGGCATTCTACCACTTGACCTACAGTCCCACTTCTGGCTTTTGGGTAGTTAATTGGATTCTCATGGACTTTCCTGCCTGGACTGGCTCTGAACTGTGGTCCTTAAATCTCAGCCTCCTGAGTAATTAGGATTACAGGCGTGAGCCACTGGTGCCTGGCTTCCGATCTAAACTTTCTGACGTATCTGTTCCTCCCTCTTCTCAGTTGTCCTCCTGGATTCCAAAGCCTCCCAGGCTGAGCTGGGCTGGACTGCACTGCCAAGTAATGGGGTACGTGTTAAACTGTCTCCTCCTAGCATGGGGATCTTCTAGGAGTCCAAGACTTATTCTCTCTGAGCTCACACCAATTCACATCCCCATGACCACATCAGGTCAAATACACCTCAGAGTGTGTGGTCTCCAGTGGCCCTGCTGTCAAGACACCTAGAAAATGTTGTCTTCAGTTACACAGTCAAATGTACATGTGTTCAAATGAATGAATAAACAAATGAAAGAGAAAAACAGAAATGTGGCAGCTAGATGGAGCTAATGCTGGACAGCGCACATAGTAGCTCTTATAAGCAGTGCTCTCCTTTGAATAACAGAGCAAGCAAGACTAGGGGTCCTCAAAGAGGCCTGGGAACTCGAGGTGGGAATGGGGTTACAGCAGTGTGGTGAGTAGAAGGGGCACTAGGTAGAGGAAAAGTCAAATGATTCAAGCTCTAACACTAATTCAGCATGCACACCAAATCACTCTTCCTCTGGAACCTCAGGTTCCTCCTCCATAAAAATAAGAATAGCTGCTTGTGGGTGGGCACCAGTGGCTCAAGCCTGTAATCCGAGCTATTCAAGAGGCTGAGATATAAGGATCACAGATCAAAGCCAGCCCAGGTAAGAAAGCCTGTGATACTCTTATCTCCAATATACTACTCAGAAAAAGCTCAAGTGGTAGAACACTAGCCTTGAGCACAGAGAAGAGGCTCAGGGACAGTGCCCAAGCCCTGAGTTCAAGCCCCAGGACTGGTGTGTGGGGTAGGACAGAAGTAGAGCTCAAGTGGTAGAGCCCTAGCCTTGAGTAAAAAAGCCAAGGGACAATAGCCAGGCCCCGAGTTCAAGACACACACACACACACACACATACACACACACACACACACACACACACACACACACACAAGCTGCTTGTTCTGCAGCACATGTACCAAATCTGGAACAATACAGAGAAAATCTTTATGATGCATGCTCAAGATTGACACACAAATTCATGAAGTGTTCCATTTCCTTTTTACTTTCCCATTCCAAGCAGTCCATATTTTAAAAGAAAGGAGAGTCTGACACAGTGGCACATTCCTAGAATCCCAGTACTCAGGAGGCTGAGTGAGGATTAACAATCTGAGGCCAGCCTGAGTTACCTAGAGACCCTTTCTCAAAAACAGGCTCATTTGTTTCCAAAGTCTCTCCTAGCTCTGCATCTTATCATTTTAGGGGTGTGCGTGTGGTGGGAGCAATTAAGGAAAAGTAAAAGCTGATGGAGCAGGGCTAGCGCGAAACCTCTTGGAGTGCGTGGGCCCTGAGCTGTCGCCCGTCTCTGTTCCCCTGCTTCTGTCCCAGTGGGAGGAGATCAGCGGTGTGGACGAATACGACCGTCCCATCCGCACATACCAAGTGTGCAACGTGCTGGAGCCCAACCAGGACAACTGGCTGCAGACGGGCTGGATCAGCCGCGGCCGCGGGCAGCGCATCTTCGTGGAGATGCAGTTCACGCTGCGCGACTGCAGTAGCATCCCCGGAGCCGCGGGCACTTGCAAGGAGACCTTCAACGTCTACTACCTGGAAACCGAGGCCGACCTGGGCCGGGGGCGACCCCGCCTCGGGGGCAACCGGCCTCGAAAGATTGACACGATCGCCGCGGACGAGAGCTTCACGCAGGGTGACCTGGGTGAACGCAAGATGAAACTCAACACCGAGGTGCGGGAGATCGGCCCGCTCAGCCGGCGGGGCTTCCACCTGGCCTTCCAGGACGTGGGCGCGTGCGTGGCTCTGGTCTCCGTGCGCGTCTACTACAAGCAGTGCCGCGCCACCGTGCGGGGCCTGGCGGCCTTCCCGGCCACGGCGGCGGAGAGCGCCTTCTCCACGTTGGTGGAAGTGGCCGGAACGTGCGTGGCGCACTCCGAGGGGGAGTCCGGCAGCCCCCCGCGCATGCACTGCGGCGCCGACGGCGAGTGGCTGGTGCCCGTGGGCCGCTGCAGCTGCAGCGCAGGATTCCAGGAGCGCGGAGACACCTGCGAAGGTATCCAGCGGCCAGGGCGGCACGGGTGGGGGTGGAGAACACGGGTGGCTCTTGGGAAAGAGGCAGGGGGGTGGGGGAGTGGATCGTGGAACTTCCACGTGGGCCTAGTCAGGACCAGGGAGCGAAGCCACTCAGCTCATGGAAGGAGGCATTCGGGATCTGTATGGAAGGCATAACCATCTGCACTCTTTACAGGCTTTCTTGTCTTTTTATTTGTGAAGCTACTGGGGGTTCAACCCAGGGCCTGGCCACTATCCCTTAGCTTTATTTTACTCAAGGCTGACACACTACCGCTTGAGCCATAGCTCCACTTCTGGCTTTTTGGTGGTTAATTGGAGAAGAGGGTCTCATGGATTTTCTTGCCTGGCCTGGCTTTGAACCTAGATCCTCAGACCTCAGACTCCTGGGTAGCTAGAATTACAAGTGTGAGCCACTGTGGCCTGGCTAAAGCTTTCTCATTTATTTGTGCACCAAAAAGTCCATAGAGAGCTTTAGAGAGATTAATTCAGCAGAGGTAGGCAACTGGGAGCCAGGGTAACTCAGAGTTTGCCATACTCTCAAGTTCTTTCTATTACACTGGCTGCTGTCTCTATACCTAAGAAAGACACCCACTCAACTCAAGCTTTTAAAGGGAGCCAGCCTCCAGTCTCCCTATCTGCATACAAGCCGGCAGCAGGCAGGGGGCACTCCAGCGATCAAGAGAGAGCAAGAGGAGGG
This sequence comes from Perognathus longimembris pacificus, assembly GCF_023159225.1. NCBI lineage: Eukaryota > Metazoa > Chordata > Mammalia > Rodentia > Heteromyidae > Perognathus > Perognathus longimembris. The sequence goes on along the minus strand of NC_063167.1, from coordinate 24,167,444 downwards.
CTGGGGATATGGCCTAGTGGCAAGAGTGCCTGCCTCATATACATGAGGCCCTGGGTTCGATTCCCCAGCACCACATATACAGAAAATGGCCAGAAGTGGCGCTGTGGCTCAAGTGGCAGAGTGCTAGCCTTGAGCAAAAAGAAGCCAAGGACAGTGCTCAGGCCCTGAGTCCAAGCCCCAGGACTGGCAAAAAAAAAAAAAAAAAAAAAAAAAAAAAGAGAGAGAGAGAGCAAGAGGAGATTGCAGTAGATTTGACTACTGAGATCCCACTCTGAACTAGAGTCACCAGGTACCCCAGAGGAGATACCACATGATGAGGTGTTTGCCAGGTCCTGAGGTTTGTGGGAGGCATTAGGAAATGGAGGATAAGGATGGGGTTAGGAACGTGTACATTTAATGTGTAAAAAAAAAAAATTCAAGGATCCATTTTCTGAACCAAGTCCTTTTCTGGATGCCAGAGCATCAGAAATGAATCAGACATAGACCCAGCTTTCGCAAAGCTCATATGTAGATGGAGAATAGCAAAGATTTATTTCTTTTTTCCCCTGTTGGTTGTGGGGCTTGAACTCAGGGCCTGGGTACTGTTCGCTCAAAGTTAGCGCTCTACCACTTTGAGCCACAGCTCCCCTTCCACTTTTCTGTGATTAATTGGATATAAGAGTCTCATACAGACTTTTCTTCTTGGGCTGGCTTTGATCCTCAGATCTCAGCCTCCTGAGTAGCTAAGATTTATGTATGTAGAGGGGCACACAGACTGTGTCATTCCTTCGCTCAATCACCCATTTAATGTGAACTGAGGACACTACCAGCTGCATTTATTCAGGTCTTACTATGTGTGTATAGATGAATGCCACCATCTAATCTCTGGGGGGAATTGAGGTTTTGTAAGTCATCTAGTGTTCAGAACTTTCTGGTCTCTGAACAACCCAGCCATGGTTAGTATCTAGGTCTGTACTCTCCAGCACTCCTTGAAAACTCTAATATTGCATTTACCCTACAGTATGCAGGGATCCACTTCTGTGTACCTCAACCATGGGCCTAGTGCTTCTTGAGCCCAACTATTGGGTCTGAGTCTCATCAACTGCAGTGTACACTGTGGGGCTCAGAGCATGGTAGGTGCTCAGTGGAAATGCATTGCATAGGCAAGCAGTTAGCACAGGAGGTGATGCATGCCAACAGAGCACTGAGCAAGCATGGGGAAGGATGGGATAGAGAGAGTTTTCTGGAGACAGTGAGAAGGCATCTCCTCCAGGTAGCGGAGAGTATTCTGAACTCTGGAACTGGCTGCATGGCTGTAGGAAGGAAGAACCACAGCATGTGTGGTGCTATAGACAAAATCATATGTTTAGGGCAAAGGGCATGTGGGATATGAGGAGTGATAAGGCTGGAAAGGGGTGTGGGCATGCGTGCAAGCATGCACGCACATGCACGCACGCACACACGCACGCACATGCACACTCCAGGGCAGGATTTTTTGTTCAAGGCTGGTGATCTGCCACTTGAGCCACACCTCATCTGGCTTCAAGCCATGATCCTCAGATTTCAGCCTCGTAAGTAGCTAGGATGTGAGCCACTGGTATCTAGCTTAAATGTAGTGTTTTTTTTTTTTAAATCAGTGAAGAGCAATCCAATATGTCCTGATTTAGATCCTCAAAAGATCACCCAAGTGTCAGCAGCATGGAAAGGATGGGAGAGGAACACACTGGGGGAAATGGGGAAGATAATTCAGTAGCCCAGAAGAGAGAAAGCTCTGAATGAGGTAGAGATCATGAAGAGTGAATGTGTTTGGGAGACAGCCTCACTTAGTGGCCATGTGACACAGGAAGCAAAGGAGCCCCCGGGTCCTGCGTCCTGCTGTGGACTGAGTGCCCAGAGGGATCATCTGCTTGGTGTGCAGCACAGAGTGCAGTTGGACAGGTGCCTTAGAGAGGAGGTAGTTAGCTGGAGTCCAGCAGGGCAGCTACTGCTTGAAGCTCTGTATGTGTAACAAGCCAGGGGAAAAATGGGGTAAGAAGCAAGAGGACTAAATATGAAGAGTCTCAGAAAAACAACATTTAAGGAGTAGAAAAATGAGACTGATGGGAGACTGGGGAATGTGGCTCAGCAGTAGGACACTTGCTTAAGGACCTGGGTCAATCCCCCAATACTGCCAAACAAATCAAAAGCAGAAAAGAGAGAGAGAGTGGTGAGGAGCTGGAGGACAGGGAGGAGAAGGTGACATCATGGCAGCCCAGGGGGGGTGGAGACATCTGGGAAGGAGCAGCCTACAGTGTGGCCGGATTAGATGATGTCCATGTGGTGGCCTCCACAAGAGCCATTTCAGCTGCTCCTGTCTGAGTAGCACTGGGCTGAGGGATGCGGGCCACCGGGCCACCGAAGGGATGGAGTCAGAGAACCTCACAGCCTGGATGGGAAGGGGGAGGGGACAAGATGGCATCTTCAGGAGAACACTGAGTCGGGAGGATTTCTGTTTGGATGCAGAGAGGACTTTTACCATATAAAGGAAAGACTTGCTTGTATGCTGAAGGGAGAGAGCGAGTGGAGTGTGTGTGGAGCAGCATTCCACTCTAGAAGGATTATTTTCTTCACTGATGTGGATTAGAATTGCTGATGCATGTTGCCAATAAAGAAGCAGGCCAACTTTAAGTCCGTTCTATAATTATTTAAAAACACTCTAGAGTCAGTGCCCTCCTGGCGGCACAGAGATGGAGCATGTCTCCTGCTCCCTGGTTCCATGGCTGAGAAGAGGCAGCAGAGGCAGTGCGACTGAAATGGTAGTGTCTGCCTAGCAAGTGTGAGGCCTTGTGTTCAGTCACCAGTTCTTCCAAGAAAAAAAAAGAGGAAAAGAAAAAGAAGGAAGGGAGGAAGGGAGGGAAGGAGGGAGGAAAGAGGCAGCAGAGGAAGAGTGTGAGAACCGGTATGTGGGGAATGACTGATAAAGTGCAGACATGATGGCGGCTAGAAAGAGACTCCAGACTGGAGATGTGGGGATGTGGCCTACAACCGGAGGTGACTAGTACCTTCCTCTAGGACTGGAATGCGGGAGGAGGGAGATGGGCTCTGTTGGTGGGACTTGATGGCCAAATGCTGAAGGGATTGCCAACTAAGAGCAGCTGTGCCCAGGACAGTCAGAGCTTTGTCTGCTTTGCTCATGATGCAGTATCCTTATAGCCTAACACAGCACCTGGGTCACAGCAGATGATACAATTCTGAATGGATCAGGAGGAGGTTTGGGTGTATACTCTGGGAACACACGCACACACACACACAGGCACACACACAGGCACACACACAGCACACCTCCACCCTTGGGCAGCTGTGGAAGTTGCCAGCAGATGCTTCCTATTTGAACTAGGGTTTGGAGAAGTATAGAAGTAGATCACCAGAGGAAAAGAAATATGAGACATAAGACCCAGAGGTGGGAAAAGAAGAGCTCAGGCTAACATGAGTAAAGTGGCTGGAAAGTGGAGCTTTTGGAGGCTTTTAGAAAAGTGTCCAAAGGGAACAGGTTACATTTGTATTTAGCAAGCATAGGCCTTGCAAATACTTGCAGCGCACACATGCCCTTCTGAAGAGGTAGAGGGCTGTGGAGGCGCGATGGGATAGAGCAGTCTTTTTTTTTTTTTTCTTTTCTGTCTTTAGTAACCTTGACTTTTTCCCCTGCCCTAGCTACTAGAGAAATGAGTGAAGAACTGGGGTTTCCTTTTAGGGGAACAATCGGAACACACAGCCTGTACTTTCAAACTCCTGGGTCATGCCTGGAATCCAGGGACCCCAGTAGATCTACATTCTGAGGCTCTGCAGAGCATACTCCTACCTCATGATGGGCCAGCCTGGCCAGGATTGCATACAGAGAGTGAGGGGTAATCAGGCCTCTTCCTAAGAAGCACTTTCTAATTGCCTGCACACTAAGAGCTATCTGGGCAAAGACCAGTGGCTCCTGCTGGGAAAGCTGCCAGAGGACCAAGCCAGTAGGAGTTGAAGCAGATGACCTCTGAAATCCTGATTCTGACCTTGAGGAAGAGAGGGGCACGCTGGCTGCAGGGATTCCTGAGTCTGCCCTTCCATGAGCAGAGAGCTTGTGGAAGGGCTTCTCAGAGAAGAAGCTGCCTCTGATGAAAGCACACATAGAGCAGCCAAGAGGGCAGACATTCACATACTCTCCCCCTAAAACCTGGGTTCCGAGGGCAAGCAACGATCAGCATTCCCATTTGCCTGATAGTTTTCTGAGGCCAGAGAGGCATGAGTGGCCTGGCTAATATGATAACCCAGGTCTTCTGAGTCCCAGCAGCTCACTGCAATGGCTGGACCTTGGGCTAAGCCTCCCCCAAATTGTGCTGGTCAGGACTCTGGTCTAAGTCTAAGCCTTCCACACAATGGAGTAATTCAGCATCCCCACCCCAGATGTTCCCAAGGACCACTTTGCTCACCAACTATTGAATTGTCTTCTTGGACCTGGAAAGCCAGACTAGAGGGAAGGGCTAGGGAACCAGTTCAAGACCACATGAGCTAGAAAGGAGGAGCCAGGAACCACTACTCCCCTCCCTGGCCCAGTTGCTGAGACTGAAAAAAAAATTAGAGGACAATGTCTACTAGTTTCCTTCTCAGGCCTGTGAGGAGGAACACTAATCACAGCCATTGCTATGCAAAAGTCGTCTATGCTGGTCTATCAGGTTACATCCTTTCTCTCAGTTAATTCTCCAGCAACTTTAAAGTGGGTATTCTACACAAAGCTCAGGGAGGTCAAATAATAATACACAAGGCTACACGGCAAACAAATAGTGCAACTCAGCTACAAACCCAGGTGTTCAGACATAAGAGCCTGTGCTCTTAAGTACCATGCTCTTGGTGAGGTGGGGAGGAGAGAGAAGGAAAAGTTACCCTGCAGGTATCAACATTAGAAGAGGTTAGCTCAGGGTCCAGGTAACTTTGTGGGATCTTCTCTTCTCTCTACCCTTATCATCTTCCCAACTCCACTTCCAAACTGGAGTCTAGGGTATGAGTTGGGAATTGATGACACTCTAGCTCCAGAGGTGGTAGGATGACGTTTGACAACAGTGTGTGTGTGAAGTAGAATGTGTCTAGCCCTGGGTAACTGGGGCCCAGCCCCACTTCTGTTATCTCTCTAGAATCAGGACAGCCTAGTTTGGCTCATTTTCTGTCAGGGAACCTTAGCGCAGCCTCTTATGGTCTCCGAGGTTCCTGAGCTTTTGTGCTCAAGGCTAATTAATGTTCTACCACTTGAACTACAGCTCCAATTTTGGCCTTTTGTTGGTTAATTGGAGATAAGAATCACACAGACTTTCCTGCCCAGGCTGGCTTTGATCCTCTATCCTCAGATCTCAGCCTGAGTAGCTAGAATTATAGGTGTGAGCCACTGATGCTTCGCAGTTTCCTCATTTTTATTTATTTATTTTAAAGGAGGATAAAGTCATACCTCCTGGCCTGGCGCTAGGATCAGTAGATTAATAGAAGTGAAATATGACAAGGTTCCCCCCTCCCCCACTAAATGTTTGCCAAGAATCCTGGGTTGCTCAGGAGCTGCCCCGCGCCAGTCACATTGGAGGCGAAGAGTCCCCCAGTTTCCTTATCACAGCTGGATAAGATGAACCCCAGCCTAATGGGGGGGGGGGGTCAGGCAGGAAGGGGGAAGAGAGAAGCTGTGCAGGACCCCCCCCCTCACTGGCCCCCGCCTTGCAGCCTGCCCCCCAGGGTTTTACAAGGTGTCCCCACGGAGGCCTCTCTGCTCACCCTGCCCGGAGCACAGCCGCGCCCTGGAAAATGCCTCCACCTTCTGCGTGTGCCAGGACAGCTACGCGCGCTCGCCCACCGACCCGCCCACGGCCTCCTGCACCCGTGAGTGTCCTCAGTGCGCGGCCGGAGGGTGGGGGTGAGGACCCGGGGACGCTAACTGGCGAGCCTGGGGTGGGGCTGGGGACCAAGCCTGGAATTGGAAGATCCGGGACCAGAGAGAGTCCGGATGCCCAGGGATGAGGTGGGGACTCCCGGAGGCTGGCCCTCCTCTCATCCCCGCCTCCCCCCGCCCCCCTCCTAGGCCTGGGGGGCGGGGGAAGACACTGGTCAGTTCTCAGTCCTCACATCCCCATCCTCGTGGGCCCCCCCCCCCCACGTCTCCATCCCCGCTCCCTTCTGGGCCCCCACGTCCTCCGCCCTGGGGTGGAGGAGCGGATCCCCCGCCGCTCCGCCGGTCCCTCCCTCTTCCCTCCCTCCCCGTCGGCCCCTGCCCTCTCCCCCCCTCACCCCACCCCCGACTGAGCGCCGTCCCGTGCCGCCCAGGGCCCCCGTCGGCGCCGCGGGACCTGCAGTACAGCCTGAGCCGCTCGCCGCTGGCGCTGCGGCTGCGCTGGCTGCCGCCGGCCGACTCGGGCGGCCGCTCGGACGTCACCTACTCGCTGCTGTGCCTGCACTGCGGCCGCGAGGGCCCGGCCAGCGCCTGCGAGCCGTGCGGGCCGCGCGTGGCCTTCGTGCCGCGCCAGGCCGGGCTGCAGGAGCGCGCCGCCACGCTGCTGCACCTGCGGCCCGGAGCGCGCTACACCGTGCGCGTCACCGCGCTCAACGGCGTCTCGGGCCCCGCGGCCGCCGCGGGAGCCACCTACGCGCAGGTCACCGTCTCCACCGGGCCCGGGGGTAAGGCCGCGCCGCGCCTGCCCGCCCGCCCGCTCCTCCCGCCGCGCTCCCCGCACCCCGCGCCCGGGCGTCCTCCGCCCGTACCCCAACGCAACCACAGGCCCAGGGCGCGCACGCAGCTACCGTCCCTCTCCAGGAGTCCCCGCCCCCGCCCCCTCCCCAAAGCCCCAACCCAGAAACTGAGGATGCCCGCGACCCCTGGCAGAGGGCCAGAGAGGATGGGAGGCCCTAGGGGCGGGGACTGCGGGCTCGGGGGGTGGGGGGGGTCCCCCGCCACCAGATACAGGGCAGCCTGTGTCCCCCCACCTCAACTCTACAGTGGGCTGCGCCTCTCATTTCCCAAGGAGGGGGAAGAGAGATGGGAATCTTTTTCCTTTCCTTCTCAACTATTTTGGCTAAAAGCTCATAGCACTCTCTCCTCGGTCTGCCGTGTCCCCTGCCTCTGCAGTCCTCCCTCATCGCTCTTTCCCGACCCTCCAGGAGGGCACGGCGACGCGCAAGCGCGCACAAGGTCAGACTGGGGCTGCATGGACCGGCCAGGCAGAGCCCAGCCTGGGATTGAGGGGAATGAGTGAATGAAGACAGGTCACCTCCATCTCTTCTTGACATTTACTTTTGATTTGTCTCCATGCTAAGGTTGGTGGAGGGGTGGGGGGAGGACAGTCTTTCAAACGATCCCTTAAGTGCCCTTTGGAAGGAAGAGCAGTGATGGGAAGGCTTCTGAAGCTCTTCCGGTCTGACGGGTATGATTGCTTCATGAGCTCACTTCATACAGTAGTAGCATTGGCAGAAGAGAAGTCTGAAGCCTTGTGTCAGTTCTTCTTCTTGTGTGAAGTTCTTGTGTCAGTAACATGAGTAACATATGTGTGTGTTTATACATATATATACATATACATACATATATATATATATATACACTGCCTATCTGAATAATACATTAACCTACTGATGAGAATTAAAATTTAACCAATCTTTTCATTTGAGTTTGTTTGGAGCTGAGTAAACATTATGATCTGCACATGTATTTTTTTAACTCCTAGAAAAGTTGTCTTCAGTTATTGCTTGGACTAGAACTTCTGATAGCTCCTGTGTATCTCCTAAGACTATCTTCTAAGCCTTAGCTTGTACATTCATGTTCTGATTCTTCAATCTTGTCCATCTCTTTATCATTTTTAGCCCTTAATCCCTTCCTGTCTCTTTGCCTTTTGAGAGTGATTTTTCCAACCTGCTTGGCTTTCTACCACAGCAATTCTGCTTTTTATTCTCTCCCCTGTGATTTAACATTTGCTATTGTATTTACTTTTTAAAAATTCAAGGGCTAGGGATGTAGCTCAGAGGCAAAACTGCTTGGCTATTATGCATGAGATCCTGGGTTTGATCCCCAGTACTGATAAATAAATAAATAGCAACTAAAAACTCAAGGTAGAAAGAAAAAGAAAAACCCTCAGGATAGAGAAAGGAATAAATAAATAAACAATCCAGCTGGGTACCAGAGGCTCACATTCATACATTTATAATCCTAGTTACCTAGGAGCCTGAGATCTGGAGGATTGGGGTTCAAGGCTAGCCTGGGCAGAAAAGTTCACTAGACGCCATCTCCAAAAAAAAAAAAAAAAAAAAAAGCCAGGTGCCAGTGGCTCATGCCTATATCCTAGCTACACAGGAGGCTGAGATCTGACGATCTCAGTTCAGTTCAAAGCCAGCCCAGACAGGAAAGGTTGTGAGACTCTTATCTCTAATGAATCACCAGGAAACTGAGAGTGGCGCTGTAGTTTAAGTGGTAGAGCTAGCCTTGAGCTGAAGAGCTCAGGGACAGCCTCTAGGCCCAGAGTGCAAGCCCCATAATAAACAAATAAATAAATATTTTTTTAAAAAGCAATGTATTTTGAAGTTATTCACTCTCCATCTTTCTTTTTGTCCTTCTCTGCTCTCTATCGTCACCCTAAACACTCTCACAGTTAGAATCAGGGACTATGTATGTGGTTCCAGTCTAATTTCCATACATGGGTGAAAAATATATGTGGTTTTTCGAGCTTGGCTTATCTCACTCAACATGGTCTCCGATTTTATCTGTCTTCTTGCAAGTGACATGATTTCATTTTATGGCAGAGTAGTATTCTTTGGTCTAAGTGTACCATATCTTTTTTATCTGTTCATTTGTTATTGAGTGCCTTGGCTGATTCCAGTGTGATTAGCACTACAATAAACATGGATAAACAAATACCTTAGTTGTATATTGATGTACACTCCTTTGGCTATATGTCCAATAGTATGCTATGGTGGGCTGGTAAGTCAGGCCTATTTTCAGTCTTAGAGGAACCTCTATACTGATTTCCATAGTGGTTGCAATGGTTTACATTCTCACCAGTAATGGATGAGAGTTTCTTTCCCCACAACCTTACCAGCATTTGTTGTTTGTTTCCTTAATGACTACCATTCTGATGGGGGTGAGATGCAATATAAGTGTAACTTTTGCGGGGTGCTGCTAGCTCACACCTGTAATCCTAGCTACTCAGGAGACTTGAGATCTGAGGAAAGTGATTCAAAGCCAGCTGGAGCAAAAAAGTCTCTGAGACTTTCATCTCCAATTAACCAGCAGAAAATGGGAAGTAGAGCAGTGGCTGTAAGTGGTAGAGTACTAGCCTTGAGCAAAAAGAACTCCTCTTGGGGACAGCACCCAGGCCCTGAATTCAAGGCCCAAAACTGACAAAAAAAATTGTAGCTTTGGGGGCTGGGGATATGGCCTAGTGGCAAGAGAGCTTGCCTCGTATACATGAGGCCCTGGGTTCGATTCCCCAGCACCACATATACAGAAAAAGGCCAGAAGTGGCGCTGTGGCTCAAGTGGCAGAGTGCTAGCCTTGAGCAAAAGGAAGCCAGGGACAGTGCTCAGACCCTGAGTCCAAGGCCCAGGACTGGCCAAAAAAAAAAAAAATTGTAGCTTTGATTTGCATTTCCTCTATAACTAAGGATATCAAACATTTCTTAGCCATTTGTATTTCTTCTTCTAAGAAGTATCTGGTCTGGTTTTAAACTGTGACTTTCAGATCTCATCCTCCTGAAGAGCTAGAATTACCAGTATGAGCTACTGGTGCTAATTTTTAAACTAACTTACTAACTAAATATTTAATAGTAATAACAATAATATTTTTTTTCTGGTACTGGGGCTTGAACTCAGGGCCTGGGCATTGTCCTTGAGCTTTTGTGTTCAAGGCTAGCCCTCTACCACTTGAGCCACAGTTCTACTTCTGGTTTTTCATGATTAATTAGTTGGAGGTAAGAGTCTCATGAATTTCTTGCTTTGGGTGGCCTTGAACCTCCATCCTCAGATCTCAGCCGCCTGCATAGCTAGGATTATAGGCATGAGTCACCAGTACCAGGCTTAATTTTTTTTTTAAGTTTTATGATCTGTAAGCAGTTGTACAAAGGGATTTCAGTTCAATGTATCAGTTTATGAGTTTATATATCTTGGTCAGTGTTACCCCTTCCATCATTCTCCTCCTATCCATCCCAACTTCCAGCCCCTTTGCTTACTCTATTTATAAATTAGATTTTTTTTCTTTTTCTAGTTACTTTTTTTTTTTCCAGTTCTGGGTTTGAACTGTGGCCTGGGCACTGTCCCTAAGCTTTCTCAGCTTGAGGCTAGTATTCTACCAGTTGAGCCCACAGCTCCACTTCCGGCTTGTTTGGCGGATAATTGAAGTTAACCGTCTCAGAGACTTTCCTGACTGGGCTGGCTTTGAGCCTTGATCCTCTTTTTAAAGAGCTTTTAAAGCTCTTTATATATTCTGGATTTTAATCTTTAATCTGTTGGATTACTGGCAAAGATTTTCTTCTGTGAGTTGTCTCTTGGTTCTGAGGATTGTTTCTTTTTTTATGCAGAAAGTTCTAACTTGATGTAGTCCCATTCATCAGTTCTTGTTATTATTTTCTGTGCTATTGGAGTCCTATTCAGAAGATAATTATCTATGTCTGTTACCTCCAGAGCTTCCCCTATGTTTTCCTGTAGTCGATTGAAAGTTTCAGGGCATACTTTCAGTTCTTTGATCTATTTGAACAGGCTGAGAGATAGCGGTCAAGTGTCAGTCTCCTGCAGGCAGACAACCTATTTTGCTAGTACCATTTGTTGAAAAGGGTTTTTTTTTTCCCCCCTCTAATATTTGTTTTGGTTCCTTTGTTAAAAATCAGATGGCTGTAGCTGTGTGGTTTTATTCCTGGGTTTTCTCTAGTGCTCCATTGGTCTTTGTGTCAGTTTTTGTGACCGGTACCAAGCTGTTTTTGTTACTATGGCTCCATAGTATAATTTGAAGTTTGGTATTGTGACTCGGGATTGCTTTTGTTATTTTGGGTCTTTTATGTTTTCATACAAATTTTTGGATTAAATTTTCTACATCTGTGAAGAATGACATTGGGACTTTGGAAGGTATTGCACTGAATCTGTACATGCCAGTCCATAAGCATGGGTGTGTGTGTCTTTCTGTCTTCTTTGATTTCTTTGTTCAGGTTTTATCTTTCTCATTGTGGAGATCTTTCACTTCCTTGGTTAATTTCTATTGTATTGCTTTTGGAAGCTATTGTGAACTGTTTTCCTGTTTTCTTTTTCTTTTATTATTGTTATATATTAACACTACTGATTTTTTAAGTGCTGTTTCTGAAGATATTTATCAGTTCCGGACATTTTTGGTGGCATTTGTAGGATTTTTTTTTTTTTTTTTTTTTTTTGCCAGTCCTAGGCGGTGAACTCAGGGCCTGAGCACTGTCCCTGGCTTCGTTTTTGCTCAAGGCTAGCACTCTGCCACTTGAGCCACAGCGCCACTTCTGGCCATTTTCTGTATATGTGGTGCTGAGGAATCGAACCCAGGGCTTCATGTATACGAGGTGAGCACTTTACCATAGGCCATATTCCCAGCCCTCTGAATCCCTTTTATTTCTTTTTCCTGCCTTACTACTCTGGCTAGAAATTCTAGTATCACATTGAATAACTATCAAAATGCTAGACTGGAGATGTGACATATGTGGTAGAGAGCCAGCTGTGAGCAAGAAATCTGAATGAGAGCAAAGACTCTAAGTTCAAGCCCAGTAGTGACACATACACACATGTACTCATACACTGTAATGGATTTTTTTTCTTTTCTTTCTTCCTCCCTCCCTCCCTCCCTCCCTCCCTCCCTCCCTCCCTCCCTCCCTCCCTCCCTCCCTCCCTCCCTTCCTCTCTTTCTTTTTTCTTTCTTTCTTTTCCCACTAGGCCATATCCCCAGCCCCCCCTTCCTCCCTTTCTTATTTGTTTGTTTTGCTTTTTTGTTGTGCTAGTCCCAGGGCTCAAACTCAGGGCTTGGACTTTTTTGCTCAAAACTAGCACTCTACCTCTTGAGGCACAGCTCCACTTCTGACTTTTTGGTGTGTAACTGGGTATAAGAGTCTCATGGACCTTCCTGCACAGTCTGGCTTCAAACCATGATCCCCAGATCTCAGCCTCCTGACGGGTTAGGACTACAGGTGTGAGCCCCCTGGCATCCAGCTGGGCTGTTTTGTTGTTGTTGTTGTTGGTTGTGGGGTTTGAACTCAGCACTCTACCATTTGAGCCACAGTGCCACTTCTGTTTTTTGAGTGAAATTGGAGATAAGAGTCTCATGGGCATTTTTCTTCCCAGGCTGGCTTTGAACAGTGATCCTCAGATCTCAGTCTCCTGAGTAGCTAGGATTACAGGCATGAGCCACCCGCTCCCAGCTGGGCTGGGTTGTTTTTTGGGGGTGGGGGTGGGGGTGGTAGTTTGTTTCTTGTTTTATGACACAAGTTCTTGATATATACCCCAGGTTGGCCTCAAAATTGCAATTCTCTTGCCTTAGCCTCTTGAGAGCTCAGATTACAGGCATGCACCACCACGCTTGGTTAGATTTTCTTTTAAATTTTTTGATTTTGCTAATATGCTTTTCATTTCCCATGAGGCTTTCTTGCCTTGTTTCCTCCTGCTTCTTTCCACCCTCTATCTGCTTTCTCCTCATGGCCGTCTCCACCTACTTGGCAGAGGCTGTGTTATTTTTCTTGTTGACGATGCCAGACAGTCAGTCTCCTTGCATCTCCCCATCACAGTAAGTCACCTGTCAAGATAGACTCCTATCTCTGAAGACTGAGTCTTCAGAATAATGTCTGTGTTTGCTTATTCTGACATTTGTTTTCTGCCCAATTTATTGATATTTTCCATTCATTTATCCCCTTGAGCAGGAGATAGCTGGTGACACATGCCAGTAATTAATCAATGCTGATTATAATGATGATGAGCATGACTTACTCTTTGTGTGGGTTGTGAGGCTTTTGCTTACAGATAACAATGAATTTAGAGCTTGGCCAGTTCAGCAGGTCAGCAGTGTCCTCTAGGACACAGGCTCTTTCTTTAGGTCTTCCCACTCCCCCACCCTTTACACCTAGGCTGCCTCCTTCTGATGACAAGTTGGCAATGGCAACTCTGGACATCACAGCCGAACCATCCAGAGGCTTAAAAAGAATGACTTGTTCCTTGTAGGCTTTTTAAAAGCAAGAGACCTTTCTCAGAATTCCTTTTCCCCTTAGCTGAGTTCTTTGGCTGGCTGGAACTGGCTCACCAGCCCAACTCTAAACCAGATGTCTTAGAACAGGCAGAATCAACTGTAACCCCCTCTGTACATCTCTTTGACAATAAATTTTTTTTTTTTTTTTTTTTTTTTGGCCAGTCCTGGGCCTTGGACTCAGGGCCTGAGCACTGTCCCTGGCTTCTTTTTGCTCAAGGCTAGCACTCTGCCACTTGAGCCACAGCGCCACTTCTGGCCATTTTCTGTATATGTGGTGCTGGGGAATCGAACCAAGGGCCTCATGTATACGAGGCAAGCACTCTTGCCACTAGGCCATATCCCCAGCCCGACAATAAATTTTTAAAAAAAGAAATCTGTACATAAATTTTAAAAAAAGAACAGGCAGAATCTCCGGGACATGTGGGAAGAAGGTGGACCCTGAATCGCTAACGGCTCTCAGCAGGGACAGGGGACTGTCTGGCGGAGGATACATTTTCCTCGGTGGCTACTGAACTTTTGGCATCACCTTGGCACCAGTTGAATTTTATCACAAGCCTACAGCTGGACTTGGGGCCTGGACTCCAATTTTAATTTAATTATCAGCATTTCTTTTCCATTCTCTGGTGATGATGGTGATGACGATATGGTGGGCTGGTAGTGGGGCTTGAACTTGGGGCCTCATGCTCATGCTTAACTTTTTCCACTCAAGGCTGCCACTCTGTCACCTGAGCCACACTTCCACTTCTACCTGCTGCTAGTTAAGTAGAGATAATAGTCCCTAGATTTGTCTGCCCAGGCTGGTTTTCATCCTCAGGTCACAGACTCCTGAGTAGCTAGGATTATAGGCATAAACCACCAGCACCCAGCTTTATTTCCCATTCTTAGGATTTAAAAAAATGATATTATAAGGGAGATGTTTCAAAAGTTAGGCAATGAGTACATTTATTTTTGGGCAGTGTCACCCTTCCTTTGTTTTCTCCCAGTTTTTTCCTCCCATTCCTACCCACAAGTTGTATAGTTTTGTTTTGTTTTGTTTTGCCCATCCTGGGGCTTGAACTCAAAGCTTGGGCTCTGTCCCTGAGCTCATTTTGCTCAAGACTAGTGCTCTACCACTTTGAGCTACAGCTGCACTTCCAGTTTTCTGAGAGTTAATTGGAGGTAAGAGTCTTACAGAGGGGCTGGGAATATGGCCTAGTGGCAAGAGAGCTTGCCTTGTATACATGAAACCCAGGGTTCAATTCCTTGGCACCACATATACAGAAAATGGCCAGAAGTGGCGCTGTGGCCCAAGTGGTAGAGTGCTAGCCTTGAGCAAAAAGAAGCCAGGGACAGTGTCCAAGGGACAGAGTCCAAGACCCAGGACTGGCCAAAAAAAAAAAAAAAAAAGAGTCTTACAGACTTTCCTGTCTAGGCTAGCTTTGATCTCAGCCTCCCGAGTTGCTAGAGTTACAGATGTGAACCACCAGTGACTGGCTATAGTTCATTTTTAACATAGTTTCTATAGAATACAACTCCTGCATTTGTTTACTCTCTGTCCCTCTATTTTTGTGCCCCCACCCCAGCTCTCTGAGTCACTGAATCACCATTCAAAAACTGGCCTTTTCCTGTCTCAGCCTCTATGTGCATCTACAAAGGACAGGGCCACCTCCTAGGAGGCCTCATCACTCCTCCTGTATTTGTGCCAGATCTTTCTGACGAATTCCTCCCAAGAGGTGCTCGTGGGGGTTGGCAATTGTCCAGGTGACAAAGACTCTCTCTCTCTCTCTCTCTCTCTCTCTCTCTCTCTCTCTCTCTCTCTCTCTGTACAAGGTCAGGCAGTGAGAGAGGAAGAAAGTATTCTCAAGTTATTTTTAGAATGGGAAGCAATGCCACTCTGCGGGCAGCAAAGGCTCGGGTTCACCACAATTACACCTTCCAATCCAGTCCCACAGGCTTCATCTTAGGTAAAAATACTCCACTCCATACCCTGCCACCCCCCCCCCCCCACACACACACTGTGGCAATCTGGCGTCTTCCTGCATTGTGATGCTGCTGTGGAATTTCCACGCTCTCTGTGTTGAGTTTGGAGAAGTCTGGAGATAATGGCTGCTAGGCTGATACTGTTCAAGGCAGGAAGCCACGTTCTAGCCATTGTCAAAGGGGGAGCCCCAAGGCTTTGTCCCCACTTCCTGCTCCACTGCTATGTGATGTTGACTTCCCCCAACCCCTGAGGTCCAGGAGCTTTGGGATGTGTAGGCAGGCCAGCATGCTGGATCATCATACTCTGCCTGTTCCAGGGCTACATATGTGTTAGGCCAATGTTCTAATGTTCTAGTCCTTTAAAAACAAGTCCTTCACAGACAGGATATCACTATGTAGCCCGTGCTGTCCTCAAACTTTTATTTATTTAATTAAATTTATCTGTCTGTCTGTCTGTGCCATCTTAAGCTTGAACTCAGGGCCCAGGTGCTGTCCTTTAGCGTTTTCACTCAAGGCTGGCACTCTACCACTTGAACCATAGTTTCACTTCCAGCTCAAGGTCTCCACTTCCAGGTTCTACCAGCTGTTATAAGTGATGTTTACCTGTGTTGTGTGGGGGGGGGTGGTGGTGCTGGGAATCAAACTCAAGGTTTCGTGTATGCTGGACAAGCACACTGCTGAGCTACACTCCTAGCTTAGTTTCTCTTTTGAACTGTTTATTGTTAGTCTATAAACATGCAATTTATCTTTTAAACATTGATTTTTGTATCTTCCAACTTTGCTGCATTTATCAGTTTTGAAAGTATATTGTGGACTCTTCGGGCTTTTCTACATTGTGCCATCTGGGAATTCTATATTCCAATTCGGACACCGTTATTTCTTTTCCTTGCCTAGTTGCCCTGGCTAGAACTTCAAGTCTTGTATTGCATAGACATGGTTAGGGCGGGCAGCCTCGACCTGATCAGGATGGAAAGGTTCTGGTCTTTCACCATTGAGTATGACCTTCACTGATGGCTTTCCACGTATGCCTTTTATCTCATTGGGGAAATTTCCCTCCATTTCTAGTTTGTTCCATGTGTTTATTATTCTGTGACCAGACTATGAGAACAACTATGTAACTGGTTTCCATGCTTCTAAATGTCCTCTTACATCTCTAAGCCATAGAAACTGCAGAAAAGGGCCTGGGGGATTAGAACCATCACCAGCAGAGATGCTGGAATGTAGAGTAGCAGGCAGCAGGAAACTTCTAGCTTGCCCTCTGAAAGGTGGTGGTGAAGAGGAGAGAGGTGTCCACAGCTTCTGGTCTCACAAACTCTGCCTTGGTTCAGCCCCGCCCCTGGACCTCCCTGGCCCCGCCCACCCACCAGGCCCCGCCTAGTCTTCAGGCCTCGCCCACCACCCCCACCCCACCCCATCCTGCACCCAGTCCCACGCTCCGGATGCCCAGTTCCCAGGCCCCCAGGCAGGAGGCGAACCCTACTCTGCTTTAACTTCCAGCGCCCTGGGAGGAGGATGAAATACGCAGGGAGCGAGTGGAGCCCCAGAGCGTGTCCCTGTCGTGGCGGGAGCCGGTCCCCGCTGGACCCTCCCGGGTGAATGGCACCGAGTATGAGATCCGGTACTATGAGAAGGTGAGTCTGTCCGGGAGTCCTCAGCCTCGCACCTGCCGCCCCCTCCTACCCTTCCTTCCTTTCCAAGCACACCCACCAGCCTCCTCAACACCCCTCTCCCCACTGGAGGTTCTCCGTGGCCCTCCTCACCCGGGACCCCGTGCTGACCCCTGCCTTTCCCCCTTCCCCTCAAGTAAGCCTCATCCCGCTTCCCCCTTTGCCCTTCCAGATTTCCTGTGGCTGGATCTATACATACCATTTGCTCAGCCTTTTTAAAGGGAAAGAACACACACGCGCACGCACACGTACACACATACACACGCACACACGTACACGCACAGGCACATAGTTTCAAACTTTACAAAATTCTCTGACCATACAAACCCATTGCTATGTTGGGTGGTGCACTGGTAATATTTGATAACAGCTCTCCAAAATAATAAGGGTATGAATTATTATGATTTTACTGATAAAAAGGACACATATGTAGCACATTATTTATAAGATTAAAATACTCAGTATAAATTTCATACATCCAATTGAACCTCTTACGGTATTTTTGCAAACCTTTTTTAAAATTTGATTTGATTTTTACAGTACTGAGGATAGAACCCAAGACCTCTCCATATGCTATGCAATTTCCCAGCTGTAATTGTGTGTGTGTGCGCGTACGCGCGCGTGTGCATGCGTGCATGTGTGTGTGTGTGTGTGTGTGTGTGTGTGTGTGGTGTTGGAACTAGGGTTTGAATTCAGGGCCTGATGCTCTTGCTTGGCTTTTTCATTCAAGGCTAGTGCTTTACCATTTGAACCACACCTCCACTTCCAATTTTTGCTAGTTAGAGATATAAATCTCTCGGATTTAACTGCCAGGGCTGGCTTCAAACCTTGATCCTCAGGTCTCAGCCACCTGAGTAACTAGGGTTGCAGGCATGAGCCACCAGCACCCACTTTTTTTTTTTTTTTTAGATATTACTGTGTTGCCCAGCACTGCCTCTGACTCTTGAGCTCAAGCAGTCCTCCTATCCCAGCTTCCTAAGTAGCTTAAATCCCTACATTCATCACTATGCCAAGATTTTTTTCCTTGTATGCATTCCCCATTTTATAATGTTTTCTATAACTCAAACAACAGGGCTTTATAAAAATTCATACAAAGTTGCTCGAGATCATGTATGCATTTTTGATGTAGGGCTGCAGTTCAGCCTTGATTTGACAAATGGAGTTACACCACAACCACTCTGTCACAAATTCCTCCTCCTTACATCTGAGGTGTAATCTGCTGTTAAACAGTTTCTCACCTTAGTGCAAATTAAATTCATTAAAGCAAAATCTCTTTCAGCGCCAGCTCTAAATGCAATCAGAAACCTGCTCCCTCCTCTGTGACATGCAGGACTTCTTTGCTAAATCAGATAATCGCTTTGGAATACTGGAAGTTTCTTGAGAGCTGGGAGTGTCAAGGGGACCTGATGTATGGCCTGGGTAACCCAGAGCACACCGCTGGGCCCTGGCAGCACTGGCTGAGATGGAGACCCACAGGGGAGGAAGAGCAGGTTGGGGGCAAGATTGGGTCCGTTCGCTCATGCAGCATTGAAGTGGCTGGTGGTCCACCCAGGGAACTCGTAGAGCCCCGAGCCAGAGAGAAAAAGAGCAGGGCTCACGTGTGAGGGACAGCTTTCAGCACAGGTTGGCAGCTAAATGCCAGGAAGGGGATGTGCAGATTTCTCTTCCTGGGCTGACTTCCAAACTTGATCCTCAGACCTCAGACTCTGGAATAGCTAGGATTACAGCTGTGATCCACTGGCATCCAGCTTTAATTTTTTTTAAAATAAAGTCTTACTGTGTTGTCCAGTCCTGCCTCTAACTCAGAATGTGTTCAGGGAAGGCTTCCGAGGAACAGTGTTTAGGAGACAGCAGTGAAGGACTGCTATGTGTGCAGCAGTGCCTAGAAATGACGCACTGAACTGACATTTAGAGATGCGAATGTAGATGACAGTGTTCTCCCTGAGCTGGCTGGGTGGGTGCTCACAAGCCCTCAATCAGGGAATGTGAATATGCTGGGAATGAAAACCATCAAAAAAGAGGAGCGAGTTTCACAAGGCGCTGTCTTTGAAGTATAGTTGGGTCACTATGTCTGGGCAAATGTCAGGGACCCTTCTCTGGAGCTGCAGTACTTCTCTCCACTTCCCTCCACACCCGCACAGCCCCCTCCACAGAGGGGTTGGCTCCTAGCTCATGGAAGCAGCTGTGATCTGCAGCTGTGCTGCTCTGTGCTGTCCTTATGCCCAGCCTCCCCAGCTGCCCTTACCCTGCAGGTTCTGCAGTCCTTGAGTCTTGTCTTTCCAGGAACTGTCCAATGAATGTCATAGTCATAGAGCTATTACAGGGAGTGGGACCTCAGGGGGTGGGGCTTGCAGGGTCCAGCGCCGTGGGTGGTGAGTAGACCCCTATGGGTGATGTTCAGTGTTATTCCTTCTCTCCAACTGGGGCCTGACTGAGCTTGACTGAGCTCAGTGTCCTCATCTGTGAAACAAAACAGCAAATGAGATCATACCTCTTGTCCCCCACCTTACAAGACTCATGAACATCAGACAGGCAGGGATGGAAACCTCAAGAGTGTCTAGGGCAGGATGGGGCAGGCTCATTTTCTTGATCTTTTCCCCTGCAGTGTCAGGCCTACTCACTCTCGGTCCCTAACCCCATCCTCTCTGAGGAGGCTCTGGCATCTTCTTTCACGTCTGCCTTAGGCAGATATAGAGGATAGTGCTCCCGGCCACAAGAACCTAGAGCAGGACTAGTATGAAGAGAACCTCTGGGAATCCTATAGGAGAAATCTCTGCAGCCCCTCAGGATGATGGGAGTCCTCCTTTGGCACAACCCCCATTCTCTGGAAGGTGCTCCTCTGGGCTCTCGGTGCCTGTCCTCCCATCCTTCTCCCAGAAAGGTGGCTCGGGCCCTGGAGCTGGCCTCAGGTTTCCATCTTCTCCAGGGTCGGAGTGAACAGACTTACTCCATGGTGAAGACAGGGGCACCAGCCGTCACCGTCACCAACCTGAAGCCTGCAACCCGCTACGTCTTCCAGATCCGGGCAGCGTCCTTGGGGCCCTCGTGGGAGGCACAGGGCTTCAGCCCCAGCATTGAAGTGCAGACCCCAGGGGAAGGTGAGTAGGACATTGCTTGGGCCCAGAAGCCAAACACAAGGCACAGGGGAAGGAGACAAATCAAGGAGGGAGCTGGGTGTGCCGGGTGGATTACAGTGTAATTACGTAAGGTTTGGTGTCTTCCGACATGAATTTGACTGGTTCCTGCCCTGAAGAAGCCCACCAGGAATGGCAGGGACTTTTGTCTCAGCATGTGCCTCCCTCCTTACAGGGCATGTCCCATGTCCTGTGAAATGCTCTGAGATTCAGACTCTGGGCCACCTCAGAAACTCAGCCATTTTACTAGAAAGAGCTTAGAGTCTCGAGACCCCTTGTTACCGTGACCACCAAATCCTTCTTCCTGTTCTTCTTTCTCTCCACCATGTTAGAGACCCACCACGAGGCAATGTCCCCTCCCCCCAGCAGGCTTAGCCCCTGAACCTGACCTCTCTAAGGGGTAGAGGATGCTCGCTTGAAGGGGGTTTGAAGGCAGCAACCAACAAATCCAAATGAGCTTTGCACACTTCAAACGAACCGAGTGGTATTTGAATGATCGTAATACAGCTCTGATAGCAACAAAACAAAAGCTGAACATTAGACTCCCTGATCTCAAAATAGCTCTGGCTTCTGCATAGTATTGGGTGGGGGACAGAGGGTGGGCACGGCCCCTGGCTTCCTGCCCCATTGCCTCTCCCTCAAGCCTACCCCCAAGTTCCCTTTCATGGCACCTGCAAACTGCTTTGGCTTCCTCTTTTGTTGTTTTGCCCGCTGCTCACTAGCCCTCAGGATCTCACCTCTATCTACCCTGAGCAGCTCATGAAAGTATTTTCCTGAACAAAGGCAGTTCCCCCTAAGAGGCATGCTGGCACCAGCTGTCAAGATAATAATTCTTTCCAACCTGCTATATGACTCTAATCCAAGATAGGAAGAGCTCTGGGCCCAAAGGGAGGTGAAGATAAAATGTTGAGGGAGCCTAGGTTCCAGGAAGGATGACAGCACTTCTGACTTAAATGCCTGTCTGTGTCAGACCTCGGCCAGGTGCTGGGAAGAGGAGATTAGAGCTGAGTCTTGAAGACTAGGGGGCATTTGAAGAAGAAGAAATGGGCAGGGCAGGTATTTGGGTAGAGGAAGCCGCTGAACAAAGGCTCATGAGTTTGCCTGGTCTGCTAGGGGCAGGAGCTGGGTTGTCAGCTGACAGCTGATTCTGCCTTCCTTGCCGTGGGCCTGGCTATGGGGGGATGCCCCCTACAACTGTAGAGCAATTTTTCTAGTGACCTCTGACTCCAAGTTAGGGTGCCGATGTGGGATCATGCTTCACCGCTGTGTTCGTAATTTTTTTGCTGGGTAAGAGATGACTCAGTGACTGAAAACAGCAGTCATTGCTCTCTCATGGTTTTCTGGGGGGTCAGCAACATGGGTGCCATCTAGCCAGGTACCACTGTCTCTGCGTCTCTACCAAGGTTGGCATCATCTTTGTTTGTTCATTTGTTTACTTAGTGCTGGTCTTAGGGCTTGAACTAGTTCCCTGACCTTCTTTGTTCAACTGGAGTGCTCTACCACTGGAGCCACAGCTCCACTTCCGGCTTATTTTGGTGCTTCAGTGGAAATAAGAGTCTCATAGACTTCCCTGCCCCAGCTGGTTTTGAACAGTGATCCTTGGATCTCAGCTTCCTGAGTAGCTAGGATTACTGGTGTGAGCCTCTAGTGCCCTGCTCATCTTAGAGTCTAAATGGCTTAACTGGAGGAGAATGAGGCTCTTGTGGCTGCTGCAGGGGGCTTGCTATTCTTTGCCCCAGAGGTCTGCACAGGGACATTCCACTCACCACTAGATTCTTTCAGCGGCTGTAAACCAGTGAGAGGACAGCGGACAGTCAAGATGGAGCCCGAGAACAGCATCCCATGTTCTGCTCATTAGAAGTGAGTTGCTAGGTCCAGCCTGTTGTCCAGGTGAAGTAGACCAGGAGGCAGGCATCAAGGGGGCCATTGCAGAGCCTGCCTGTCATGGTGGCAGTGCCTCCTTCTCATCCCTGTGTCTGCACCAATGCCTCATGCCTCAGTTCCAACAGTTCTGGCAACTCCATTCTCCTGCCATTGGCTAGCCCCAGGCCCTGTGGCTCTGTAACCCTTGGCTTGTTAGTCTCGAATTCTCCCTCCTGTCCCTTTTTCCTTGCTCTGTGGCATCCAAGAGACAGTTTTCTGTATTCTACCTCCTCTCCCAGGCTCTCGGCAACCCTGGCCTCTACAGCACGTCCCAGCCCCCACAGGTAATCGAGGGAAATGTTCCTGCCTCACTCCCTGCGAGTCTTGCCCTAACTTCTCCACTGCTTCCCAGCATGGGCTGTCTTCCTCTGTTCTCTATAGATACTATAAAGGCACAGGCATGTGCCTTTCCAGTCCCAGTTCAGTGTTTAGGACCACCCAGTACCTTCCCTGCTCTTCACAGTTATTCCAGATCTTCCCTTTCTCCAACACCTCCCTCGTCCTCACTCCCAACTCAGTATAGCCCTCAGAACAGCGTTCCTACTCCTCGGCCTGCATCCAAGGTCCTCCAAATCTACCACCACCCCCAGGCCTTCCACCGTCCTCTAGTGTCGCTCCTGGCTCCCCAAGTCCTTCCATTCCCCATCCAGCTTCTCTCTTCTCTCCCTGGTCTATGCACTCCCATCTCTTGAATTTTCCAGACTTGACATTGTATCTCTGGCTTGACAAAGCAGCATCCAAGCCCGTTCTGTCCCAGACCCACTTCAGAGCACCCTTCTTGGTAAAGTGTCCTCACTGGCCTTAGGAGGGAAGTGTTGAGCCTCTGCTCAGCTCTGTACATTTCTTTGGTAATTGTATGGTTAAGGTGTGTGTGTGTGTGTGTGTGTGTGTGTGTGTGTGTGTGTGTGTGTCTGTCTGTCTGTCCATCTTGCAATCTGAGTCTGTGTACTTCTCCAGGTCAGACATTCTTTCTTGTTGACACATTGGACAGTAGGTGGGGTGGGGTGGCTGGATGGACGGATGGCTGTGGTTCTGGGCCCCTGGCCTGGGGGAAATAGTTCCAAGTAGAGGCTTTGGCATCAAGCAGAGGCTTTGGTGTCAGGTTCAAATCGTAGGTTATCATTTTCAGCTGTCAGCTTGGCCAGGTTAAGTCATTTGCCTCCTCCTTGGATCCCTCCCCTGTGACACAGAGTCAGAATCACCTCCTTGGTCTATTGCGATGATGACACGGAGTGGCAGAGTTCAGGCCTGAAGCACTGTGTCTTGGAGGGTGTGTGTTTAGTACTGGCTCTTCTGCATTGGGGTAGGGAGCCCAGGCAGAGCTTCTGAAAGGGAGGCCAGGCCCACCTGGCTGCCTTCCCACCCTCTCTCAGCACTGGCTACAGTGCAGGCAGCCTGTCCTGGAGCAGAGAAAGCGCTGGTTTGGGACTCCAGGTGCCGCTTGGTCCCTGTGAGCTGACAAGAGTCTGTGTCCTAGAACCTGACTGGGGGCCTGGGCCTTCACCTGCCTCAACCTCCTGCTTTTCCTCCCAGCCACCTCAGGGTCCAGGGATCAGAGCCCTGCGGTCGTCGTCACGGTGGTGACCATCTCAGCCCTCCTTGTCCTGGGCTCCGTCATGAGTGTGCTGGCCATTTGGAGGAGGTAGGTGGCCGGCTCCCGCCCGGGTGACCCCTGCAGGCTCCTGTCACTGTGCACGTGGACACGGGCTCAAAGACAACAATATCTGTGCCTGCCTTGCACACATGCAGATTTGCACATGCAAGCACACAGTTGCAGAGATATCAGTGTGGCCAGTCCAGCCCCTCCCCCTCCCCCTGCTCACGCAGCAGCCGCCTGCACTGCGGCTAGCTCAGCTTCACTGGGATGAAGGGATTTAGCTCCTTAACTCATTAAATGTCAGAAGGCTTCACTGAGGATGGATCAAGCTCAGTGTGATTAGGATTCTCCTGAGGGTCTGGGAGTCTGCCACTACTGCCCAGGGAGATGGAGGCAAAGAGAAAGAAGTGTGGGTGTGTGTGTGTGTGTGTGTAAGCCTGGAGGGCAGGGAAGGGAACTCACAAGTCCCAAACCCTCCACCTCATTGGAAGAAAGCAGGCAGAGAAAGAGAGCAGGCAGAGAAAGGGTGGGGGAGATGTAGAACCAGAACCTGGTTAGATCTGGCTGAGAGAAGATTCCAGGCCTTTTGCACACAGCAGAGGCCCCACTGCCACACCCTCTCACCCCTCACCACCCCAATTCCTCTGGGGCTAAGCTCTGCTCTAGGCAGAGGCCCCAGGTGATAATACGCTGGGGCTGCAAGCCAGCAGACTGGAGAAGGTGGACAGTCTGCCTGAAGGGAACTAAAAGGGGGAGCAGAGGCAAAGTGGGTAACCAGGGAGCCAAGTCTCACGCAGCTCTGCCTTGTAGAACTCCCCGGAGGCTGGAGGGTCAGTGTCCATCCCTTTCTCACTGGCTGTTTGCATGCTCTTGGTGGAGGTACTGCCAGTGACTGAGGAGGCAGAGGTGGGCAGCCCCATCTTGTGCTTGGTGTAGCAGGGCTCAGGAGGAAAGGGGAGCAGGGAGGGGCCTGCAGGGAGGAAGCAGCTGCCAGGAGTGCCACAGAAGCAGGCGTGCTGGGCAGGCCAGGAGCAGTGGTGGACTTCCATGCTTACCCAAGCTGGCCTGCAGAGGGGAGAGCCGGGGGCCCGGTGCTCAGGGCCAGCAAGGCTGAATCTCCTAACCTTGCAGACAGTGGCTTCTCTCTCTCTCCGTGTCTCACTGTGCCCACTCAGTGCTGATTCCCTCCCCCTCCAGTTCCTTCTCCAGTCCCTCCTGACACACCCGTGCATGAGTGCGTCTCACTGGAGGCCCTGGTCTCTCAACCCGTAGCCTTTTAGCCTTCACCACGGTGTGGTTCTCTACCATGTAGCTCCTGCCTGCTTCCTCTACCCATCTCTCCTGGGTGGATGTTCCTCTTCCTCATCCAGCCTGGGTGACCACAGCAGCCATTGGATGGCCTGCCCCCCCTTTTCCCCCCATGCAGTTACTAGGTTTTGAACTCAGGGCCTGAAAACTGCCTCTTAGCTTTTTCACTCAAGGCTGGTACTCTACCACTTGAGCTATATAGCTCTACTTCTGGTTTCTTGGCTGATTAATTAGAGACAAGAGTCTCATAGGCTTTCCTGCCCAGGCTGGCTTTGAACCTGGATCCTCAGATCTCAGCTTCCTAGGTAGCTAGGATTGTAGGCGTGAGCCATCATTGCCTGGCATCCATTGC
The DNA here is from genome assembly GCF_023159225.1 of Perognathus longimembris pacificus. Taxonomy (NCBI): domain Eukaryota; kingdom Metazoa; phylum Chordata; class Mammalia; order Rodentia; family Heteromyidae; genus Perognathus; species Perognathus longimembris. Next base: position 24,142,312 of record NC_063167.1, on the reverse strand, counting down.
CTCCTGATTCTTTGACTTCTTTGTTCCCAAGGACCCCCTCTTCTGTCTACCCCTAGCCTCCTGGCCATCCCCCTTGACTGCCCCCTCTCACTGTCTCCTACCCCCACCCCATGTACATGATCCAGTTTTCTCCTTTAGGCCTCCAAAGACCCTGGCTTTTTTTGTTACCCCCGTTCTTTACCCTTGTTCTCATTATTGGCTCCTCAACTTCTTATCACCACTCCTGCAAACTTGTCTCCTCATACAGCTGTCGCTCACCTATGGCGGAAGTTATGCTCCAGAGACTCCTGTGATAGGTGAGGGATCGTTACTTCTGTTTGTTTTTTCCAACCTGTGGTGCAGTGAAGCTGCAGTAAGTGAACCATGATATAGCGGGGGATGACTATACTCCTTACAACCCCAGCCCCTTTTGCTCTAAAAGATGAGCCTTCCTCCTAGCCAGCATCAGCCCTTCTGGCTAGGATGTAGTCCCTACTTCTTGTCCTTTTGGGGACCCATGCTTATTTGTAATGCTCCCTTCTCCCCCACATAAAACATATATTGAGGCTTAGTAAGTGTGTTAGTCAGCTTTCCGGTGCTATGACAAAGTCTCCCAAGCAATTTGGCTTATCGGGAGGAAAAGATTATCTTGGCTTAGAGTTTCAGGGGTTCTGGTCCGTCTTGTCCTTTGGGCTTGTGGTGGCATAGTACACCATGTTGGGAAGGTATAGCTTGGTGGCAGGGAAGCAGAGAGATGGGCAGGGAAAGGGCTGGGCTCCCAATTACTTCTTCAAGGTCATTCTCCAGTGGACCTGACATCCTTCTCCCTAACCTCACCAGCCCCTAACAGGTGGGCCTCTGGGGGACATTTAAGACCCAGCTGTAACCGTAAGCTCTTTGCAGTGGTGCTATGCAGCTTGGCTGTTTTTTATCCCAATTTTGTTAAAGAGAAAATGGAACCTGCTTGGTCCAAATCCAGTGGAGGGTCTGAGAAGCAGGACTGTGCTGTTTGATTCAAGAGCCATCTCCCGCAAGCTCCTTCTGGTCCAGATACCATCCCACCTCTCTTTTGAAGACTCCTCCCTCCCCTCCTCCTCTAACCTTCACATGCCCTTCCCCGCACCCCCTCCGCTTTCTCTTTCCCTGGCTCCTGTGACATCCCCAGCCCATTTCCCTTCTGGTTTCTGTCCACTTCTGAGGCTTTCTCCTCTCCTACCCTATCTCTAACAGTTGGGTTTTCCTAGACTTGTTCCTGGTGCTTCTCTCAGGCTCCCTTCTTTCTCTGGGCAAAGTCTGCGGCTCTTGATTTGTATCTTCAGAGCAGGTCTCTCTTTGAACTACAGAAATGCAATCAATTTCCCTGTTCATCAGTCTTCCCTGAGCCGCCCACGGCCGTGAGCTCAAATGTCTAAACGTGAACTTTTCATGCCCCATCTTGGTAACGGCACCCCGTGGATTGTGCTAGGCGAATTCTCCCTCTCCCTTTCCATCAGCAGTCTCCAAGCCCTGGAGTCCCTGGAGCCTTCTTGTCCCTTGAGCTCCTCAGCCTCTGTCTGTGACATGGTCCCCCCACAGTGTGAGCCCCTGTGCTGCCTCTGCAGGGACTGTAGAATGGCCTCCAGTGAGCAGCTGGGAGGATCTTTCTAAAATACAAATTAAATCATGGCATTGCACCACCGAGGACCCCAGGGGTTCTCTGCTCCCAGAATAAAAGCCAGAGTCTTTATCTGGGCCAGCATTATCCTGCCTCAGGGGGCTGTGTGCCAGCTTGTGTGGCTCAGGTTGTTGAACTTTGGAGAAGGGAGGCAGGGCAGAAGGAAATGAGAAAGGAAAGAAGAAAGGAAAGGAGCAAAGATGGAAAGAAGGGAGGGAAGGAGGGAGGGAGAAACAACTATAGAGAAGGTTTCAAATGAGAGGGACAAGAAAGTCTTTGCCCAGGGTGCACACCCTACCTTAAATGGGCACTGGTCAAGTGGGAAGGGCTGGGGTGGCCTGGTACAAGGATAACTGCGCTCCACAGACCCTGCAGCTATGGCAAAGGAGGTGGGGATGCCCACGATGAAGAGGAGCTGTACTTCCACTGTGAGTTGTCTGTGCCCTCACTCCTCCTTACGCCTTCCTCACTGCCCTTGCACACCCTTTGCCTACCCCGGTGATGGAGGCTCCTTCCCTCAGGCTCATCTCTCTCTCTCTCTGCATTGCCAGTCAAAGTCCCCACGCGTCGCACGTTCCTGGATCCCCAGAACTGTGGGGACCCACTGCAGGCTGTGCATCTCTTCGCCAAAGAGCTGGATCTGAAAAGCGTCATGCTGGAGAGGAGCCTGGGAGCAGGCAAGCCTGGCATTCTGGACACCTAGTCCCACCTGGAAGCCCCATTCACTAGGGAAGTCCCACCCACCAGGCAGCCTCTGCTCAGGAAGTCCCGCCCACTACCCCCACATTCACTCGCTATCTCCCTCTCCCCTCCCCATCTCCACTTTCATCCTCTCAGCCAGCCTCTCTCAAGCCCCTGCCCCATGTTCAGAAGCCCTGCCTCTATACTGACCAGAGCCTTTACCCAGAAAAGTCCTGTGGGACACCCTCTCAACCCAGGCCTTCATGGGAGAGTAGGGCCAAGCCTGTTTCAGTCTTGGCTCTGTAATGGATGAGCTGTGTGATCAGGGGTGTGTCCCATTTTTCTCAGAGCCTCAGTTTCTTGTCTGTAAAATGGATACAACATCTACCTAATCTGGGGCTGATGTGGGGACCTCCCAGTGCTCACCCATGTCTGGCTTTCTGCCTAACTACATGACCTTAGTTCCTACACTTAAAGGCCTGGCATGTACAAAGTACTTTCTCTGAAGTTTCACCGAGAAGGAAAGCGAGGCCCAAAGGGAGATGGAGATGAAGCCCAAGGCCTCACTGCTGGTACTCAGGTTCCAGGAGTTATACTCAGGGGTTCCCACAGCCACAGCCCATGGCCCAGAGTCACTGCTGCTTCTGCTCAGCCTGGCCCCGCCCGCTGGGTCCTGTCCTCCAGGGAGTGGTCTGAGGTGCTGTTTCCCTGTAGGGCGCTTTGGAGACCTGTGCTGTGGCTGCCTGCAGCTGCCGGGCCGCCAGGAACTGCCTGTGGCGGTGCACACGCTGAGGGATGGCTGCTCTGACTCGCAGAGGCTCAGCTTCCTGGCAGAGGCCCTCACCCTGGGCCAGTTTGACCACAGCCACATCGTGCGGCTAGAAGGCGTTGTCACTCGAGGTAGGTCCCGTGCTCCTTCTAAAGTGGCCAGTGGCCCAGAATGAGCCTCCTGACTGGCCACTGTGTGGATCACGTTGGCCTTGGGTTGATCTTTTGTAGCTAACTTGCTGCGGCTGCCCTGACCTCGGCCTCTGGCCTTCTGAAGACACATCTCTTTTGTTCCTCAGCATAGGGGATGCTGGGCTGGGTGGGAGGCTGGTAGTATTAGAGAACTTGGCTCCCTCCTGGCTGTCTTGGCTGAGGAGTGGCCCTGTGAGGTGACTATGGAATAAATAATTTAGTGTGTGTCCCCAACCCTGGCCCAGGAAGCCCCTTGATGATTGTCACGGAGTACATGAGCCACGGGGCCCTGGATGGCTTCCTCAGGGTGAGTGGCCTGGGCCCTGGGGGGGGGGGGGCGGGGGGAGGCACTGCGGACCATGTTGTACTTAGTCCTTCACTTCTCTCTTTGGTGGGCTTGGACCCGGCATCATCGCTGCTGTCTTGGCTGACCTAATGGTTATTGGGCAGACCAAAGCCTAGAGAGGGCTAAGATGTCCCTTGGCCACCGTGCCAGGGGACCCAGGGGTGCAGCCCTGGCTTTGGTGTTTCCCCCATCCACAGCATCACGAGGGCCAGCTGTTGGCTGCGCAGCTGATGGGGTTGCTGCCTGGGCTGGCGTCAGCCATGAAGTACCTGTCGGAGATGGGCTATGTTCACCGGGGCCTGGCGGCCCGCCGCGTGCTGGTTGGCAGTGGCCTCATCTGTAAGATCTCTGGCTTTGGGAGGGGTCCCCGGGACCGAGCAGAGGCTGTCTACACCACCATGGTGAGGGCTCCCTCCAGTCTAGCCTGTTCCCCCCTCCCCACAGCCCCTCCAGCTGTTGGGGGAGCTCTATCTCCCCATCCCTGTCCCTTCCCTGCTGGTAGAGTTGCTCCCTGCCCTGCCTGTCTACCCCTGTGGTCTTGAAATGTTGGCGGGAACCCTCCATCCTGTGGTCAGCTCAGGGATAGTGACCAGGGGTTGCCTGGGAGGACAGATTGGGCTGGAAGCAGGGCGGGGCGGCCTGGGTATGACCATTCCTTTCTGACCTAACCTGCCTATGCACCGCAGAGTGGCCGGAGCCCTGCCCTTTGGGCCGCCCCTGAGACGCTCCAGTTTGGCCACTTCAGCTCTGCCAGTGACGTGTGGAGCTTTGGTGTTGTCATGTGGGAGGTGATGGCCTTTGGGGAGCGGCCCTACTGGGACATGTCTGGCCAAGACGTGAGTGACCCGTGACTCCAGATCCTTGTTTCCTGATCTTACCCTCTGACCTCAGATACCAGCTCCCTGACCTCTGCCCATTGACCCTTGACCTAAACTCCAAATCTCTCTTCTCTGTCATCCTGCCTAGACACAGCCTGAAGCCTCTTTGGGATAGTGTGTGCATGTGTGTTGGGGGGGGGGGTCTGATCTGAAGCACTGCCCCCTCCCTGTCCCCCTCTCCCCCGTATGTTTCCCCATCCCTGTGGCCCAGGTGATCAAGGCTGTGGAGGATGGCTTCCGGCTGCCGCCCCCCAGGAACTGCCCCTCCCCCCTGCACCGACTCATGCTTGACTGCTGGCAGAAGGACCCAGGTGAGCGGCCCAGGTTTTCCCAGATCCACAGCATCCTGAGCAAGATGGGGCAAGACCCAGATCCCGCGAAGGGTGTCACGACCACCTCTCCCAGGTACATTCTCATCAGCCTCCAATCGTCCCGCAGTAGCCAACCTGTCACCTGTCCAGTAATGTAGTTCCCAATGTCCCCGGCATAACCACCCACCGGCCCACTGTACTTCCCCACTGCTTAGCATTGTCCCAGTCATCTTTGTCCTGGATTTTACTCTATATATCCTGGGTATAAAGACCATGAGCTGAGGGGCTGGGAATATGGCTTAGCTGTAGCGTGCTCGCCTGGCATGTGGGAAGCCCTGGGTTCAATTCCTTAATACCATATGCACAGAAAAAGCTGCAAGTGGGCACTATGGCTCAAGAGGTAGGGTGCTAGCCTTGAGCAAAATGAAGCCAGGACAGCGCTCAGGCCCTGAGTTCAAGCCCTAGGACTGGCAAAAAAAAAAAAAAAAAGACCATGAACTGAGAAAAATATATTTATAATCATCCCAACAAATCTGTAGTTCCAATAAATGAGCTAAGTGAAGTGAATCTTAGTTGTTCTAAATATATGACCTGCCACACCAGTGTCTCCGCTGGAACCGCACAGTGCTCCGTGTCAGCTAGGCCTATCCCTGGGTCTCCAGCTCCCTCTTTTCCCCCTGTCCTTGCTCACAGCTCCTCCTCAGGAGAGTGACCAGGTCTAGGTACCAGATCCTGGCTATTGGCTGATCATAGCTCTTCTGCTCCCCAGGCCTCCCACCCCTCTGGCAGACCGTGCCTTCTCCACCTTCCCTTCCTTTGGCTCTGTGGGCGCCTGGCTGGAGGCTCTGGACCTGGGCCGCTACAAGGACAGCTTTGCTGCTGCTGGCTATGGGAGCCTGGAGGCTGTGGCTGAGATGACTGCCCAGTGAGTCTGAGGAGCTAGGGTCAAGACTGGGACTCAGGGAACCCGGGGGCCTGGCCCTGCCTCTCCTGGTACTGGTGCTGCCCTGTGCCTAGAGAAGGGGAGGGGGTGCAAGGGGACTCCACAGGAAGAGCACAACAGTGGGCTGGGCTAGCCAGACCTGACCTTGTTCCAGGGACCTGGTGAGCCTGGGCATCTCTTCAGCGGAACATCGAGAGGCCCTTCTGAGCGGGATCAGCGCCCTGCAGGCTCGAGTGCTGCAACTGCAGGGACAGGGGGTGCAGGTGTGAGGTCTCCCCCTCACTCTTCTACGGCAGGCTTCAGCCCTGCCCGACAACCCTGCAGCTGTTCTCCACCTCCGGGGAGGGGGAGGGGGAGGGCTTGCTCCCTCCTCTTGGGCTCTGATTTGGGGTCGTAAGGTCTCCTCATTTCATTTTCCCCTCTGAACACCTGGCTGACCTGGTACCCCTGGAAGAGATCCAGTCCCTGGAGAGACTCCCAAGATCATAGCAGAAGGAAATCCAGGGTCTCAGGGACATAGCTGAGCAATGACAGGGAGAGAAGACAGATTTCAACCACCTTGGCTCATGCCCATCTGTCTTCTACACCCACTGTCCTCCTGGATGGATGTTCCCTTTGCTCTCAGATCCATTGGCAGCCAGATGACAGGGGTCCCTGAGGGACATCCATGTGACCTGGCAGCGATTGTAGCTGCCTGGTAGCCCAGGTATGGGAGGCCGGGCCAGGGGAACAGGGTCTCTAGGCGCAGGCCCCCCGTGCCTTGGCTGGGGTCTGTCTGGACTAATAATACTAAGGCCCCAGCAGGAAAATGTTCTGGGCTCAAGGGCTAGACTTCAGGTCTGAGACTCAGGAGCTCCCGCTGACAGTTCAGAATGAAGGCTGGGATCCTGAGTGGGCACAAAACCCTGGTGCTCCCCTAGGGCCCCGTGGGGAGTGAACTCACACAGAAGAGCATGAGAGGCTGTGCCTTCCCTATGGGGACACGAGAGCCTTGCTTTCCAGCCTGGGGGCTGAAAAAAGCACACTCAGCTCTCTCTCTTAACAGGCTGTCTAGCTCCTGCTCCCCACACTGCCCAAGTACCCTGGAGAAAACAGAGCCCATGGAGCTCACAGCCAAAGCTGGGCTCAACCCCAGTCTAGGGAGGAGGCGGGCTATGGAGAGTCTTTGTGGTACCCACAGTCTTTCCTGGGGCAGCCCAGTGGGTGATCTAGAGGTGACCAGCTCTGTCCCCGGGTACCCGGCAGCCTTGGGGCTTTCCTCCCTCGGCTTCTGCAGAGCCGTGGCAGGAAGTCATGCTGGACTGGCTCTATAAGCATCTGTCTGGAAGGGCCCTGGCAGTGGTGCTCTCAAGGCCAGGGCTTTAGTAGGAGGGCCGGCAGGTGGCTGGATCTAAACAGGGACACAGGAGCCAGATTCGTTCATGACATGCGTGACAAGGTCTGCTGTAGTTTGGCTGTGTGGGATGAAAAACCCACCACGAGAGGGCTCACACTCAATGGGGAACTGAGCTCAAGTACCAAGTACTAAATGGTGCCCTCCTGCCCACGCCCTGGGCCATCCAGGACCACTCAGAGGCAGCTGGACACTTGCCGTGTGAGGAATCCAGGGATATCCTGAGAGGCTTCTTAGCTGAAGCATCAATACACATAGGGTCTTGAGATGAGGGTTATTTGGCGTGGGTGGTTTTCAGCAGGCCAAGGGAGGCAGCACAGGACAAGAGGAGTCCCAGCAGGTGCTAACTAGAAAAGAACCCAGGGGTTGGACGGTGCAGCACATCTTTGGGGAGCACCCCATAGTGGGGATGACTCCCAGCTGTGCCTTTGGCCGCACCCTGACAGCAGTGGCTCCTCCCTTCTAGGAGTCTCCTCTACTTCTGGCTCTTCACTCCGCTGAGCATCTGCCTCAGCTCAGTAACTTTAGGGGTACTGGGATATCATGTTCACCTTTGACAGTGCCCTCCCGGCTTTTCCTTCAGCAACCCTCCTTTCCCCCGTCCCCACCAGGGGTGCCTGGACCAGCATCCAGGGCTCCTAGGGACCAGTGTCCTGTCCTGGGTGGTGGGAACTACATCCCCATCTCCACCCTCATTGGTCATTCTCTTAAGGTCAAAGCCCTCCCCTCCTCCAGCTGTTGTATGTGGGGGGGGGTGTGGGTGGCTGTGTGGGCAGAACATCGGTGTTCAGGGTAGGTCTCTCCTCCAATGAGGAGTGGGGCCCCAGCCCAGCCCGGCACCAGCGGGAGGCAGGGTAATGGGTCTCCAAGAGCCCTTCACAAATCTATTTTTATATGGAACATGTTCATTGGACCAGAGGTAGCCTGCAACCCCCAGCATGGCCCATCTGAGCCCACCCAGGGAGGGAGGGAGCTGGTGGGGGAGGTGGGTCCTTTGAGTCATTCGGGAGTTGTTTTTCTATTTCTTGGTTCTATATGCAGGACAAATAAAAACTTGTCTGTGATCTAGTGCCTCTTTGAGTGGCAGTGGTTTAAGCATTGAATAGCTTGTAGGCAAGATACCAATGTGTATCTCAGATTCCTGTGTGTAGGTAGATTGCCTGTTCTGACCTGGAAATGATGGCAGGGAGTGGTCACAGGGCATAAGGGTCATGCTGGGTACCCTAGGTGCGGGAGTACCCTCCTGAGACTGGGAAGAAATGAGCTGGGTTTTGGACATGCATTTGAGGTATGTGGAGGACATGTAACAGAGATGTACAGGATGCAATCGGGCATCTGGGTCTAAAGCTTGGAACGCAAATGTACAACAGCTTTGGAGTCATCATGTACAGGTGGGAGTTGAAACCATGGTGAGAAAGCAGTCACCTGGCCAGCATGTAGGGGAGAGAAGAGCTCTGGGGAAACTCCAGCATTAGGGGTAGCTGGATGGAGTGCAGGAACCAGAACGCAAGGAGCAGTGGAAGGGAGAGGCTGGGATGGAGTGGTGCCACAAACCCCAGGAAAATGCAACTTTAGGTGTTAAATACAATGACTGTGGTGGAAGATGACAGAAGAGGGGCTATCAATCTGAATGTGATCAGCGGTTGCTTTAGGACCTGAAGTTGGGTGACTTACCCAATAGGAGTTTATCTAAGCCCTGGACTTGGAAGTCCAAGATCAGGTATTGGCAGGTTGAATCTGAGGGCTGAGAATCTGCTCCATAGCTCTCCTCAGCGTGTGGCTGCCATCTTCTCTCTGTATCATCTTTGCAACATCCAGTCCTGTGACAGCCCAACTCATGCTTCAACGTCCTGGGATGGGGAATGCTTCACCTTCTAAGCCAGTCCCAATTATAGCATGAAGGCCTGCCCTATCTGGGTCACAGGTATCAATCAGGCACTTTCTGTATACTGTGCTTTCCTACAACTGGGTTTACTTAGGCAGTGGTGTGAATGGAAGGCTCTGGATAAAACATGTTGAGTCCTAAGTGTCACCTTGATGTCAGACTCTTCTCAGCGCTGCCCCCAAGGAGGAAGGGGAAAGGCAGAAGCTCAGATGTGTGACAACTGCAGGTTAGGCTACCTCCTTGCAGCAAGCAACCTTTCTCCCAAATGCTGTTCCTGGGCTAGGGGGCTACCAAAGAGCTTCTCCTGGAGGAGCTGTCATGGCCTCGGGCCGTCTTCCTCGGAAGATGCTCAGAGTTCCATGTGGGTCATTTTGGTGTAGCAAGTTCTAGGAGGGAGAGAGCTGACTCTAGAGACTGTGGAGAAGTGTGGTTACTGAGAAATTCTCTATACTGGGCAACCGATCTTTAGGCTTCACTGTACAAGTTTACTATAGATATTGGAGACTATATCCTCTCCCATGTAAATTTCTAGTTCCTGAATAAAGTGTGGGGGAGCCAGGCACTGGTGGCTCACGTCTGTCATCCTAGCTACTCAGGAGGCTGAGATTTGAGGATTGCAGTTCAAAGTCAACCCAGGCAGAAAAGTCCCCATGAGACTCTACCTTCAATTAACCACTCAAAAACCGGAAGCAGTGCTATGGCTCAAGTGGTAGAGTGATAGCCTTGAGACAAAGAGGACAGTTCAAGCCCCACAACAGACAAAAAACAAAAACAAAAAACCAAAACTTTGGGGGAATCTGCTTAGGGCTGAAGTCACTGATGTCATGGATTTGGTGTTACACGCTTCCCAAGGAAAGTAGCCATCCAATGCCTCCTACTCCAGTAGACTCAGTGTCAAAACTGCCCCTCTCCCCAAGGCTCATAGCACAACCAGAGATGTGGGGACAGTCTGAATATATTGGCTTAAAAACAAACCAAGATTTATTGAAAGCAAGTATCTTTCGGTATTCAACATTACTCAGAAAAACTCAAAGTCTCAAAGACAGAACTTGAAAACAACTCAGCCTGTACAGGAATGAATTAAGAATACAGAACAGAAGTCACCTGAGAGGCCACACCCACCCTCCCAGTGCTCCCCACAGAAGTGCTCTGCGGTCCACAGGCCTGGGAGGGGCCGCCACACCAGACAGCTCAGACATGGTTGCTCTGCGCCCTGTCAGTAAGACCCTAGACTACAATTCCTCATCCGCGTTCCCACAGACAGAGGTGCAAGTGGGGAAGCTGCCTCCAGGGCAGTTTTTGCTCATTGACAAGGAGGGATAAACGAAGCACACTTCCACAGCAGCGTGACAGAACTCCAGGGCAAAGCAGGTGAACGAGTCCAAGACTCATTTCCAACCTCAGGAGGGAGGGGAGACCTGCATGCTCTGCTGCTGGGGTCACTTCGTGCCCTCTGTTTCTGCCGTCTTCTCATCTGTGGGTCCCCAGGCTGCTGCAGATTTGGTAGAGACGGCTCTGGAAAGGAGACGCTTGGTCATTCAAGGAAAGTGGCACCTGGCATGCTTTTCCAGCCAGCGGCTTAGCCAACCCAAGCATGAGTCCGTGTGAACCCTAGCCCTCTATTCACTGTACTACATACTAATTAACCCTTCTGAAAATCAGTTTTTCATCTGGACAGAGGAAAAAAATCATTAATGAGACTAGGAGAATATCAAGAGTATTCAGAACAGTAGTGCTAGAGAACTGTTACCGGGAGAAAGAGAGGGAGTGAGGGGAAGAGAGGGAGGAGGGAGGTCTGAGTGTTTTGGAATCTAGCTCCACCCATCCCTTTGGGGTGCACACTTCACAGACTCTGGGGTCTAGGGCAGGCTATGCGCCATGCCTATATGAATTATTCTCATCCATACCCAAGACTGACTGGATCAGGGAGGTTTATCACTTCAGAGCTGAGCCAATTAGACTCTTCCTCTTGAGAATTTAAGGCAGGAAACCAAGCAATATTGGACTGAACAATAAAGTTAGGGCTGGAGTGAGGCTCCCCAAACAACATACAAATCAATGAAAAGAGAACAAGAGCCTGGGAGACTATGTGCTAGGAGAGCGGATAGAGGTGTGCAAGAGAAATGAGTGCCGAGCCTCAGAGCCAGGGCGTGTTGGAGTGGCGTTCCTAACTCCCACTGCTGCTGACTCCCCACTCTGGAGGCCCTGGTAGTCCTCTTCTTTCCTGTACCCTTTGACAGGACCGCCTCACTGAGGCAGAACTTGGACTCAACAGCAGTGTCAGTACTGGTTCATACCTAAAACACAGAACTGAAGAAAGCCAGACCAGGTGCCAGTGGCTCATGCATGTAGTCCTAGCTACTACTCAGGAGGCTAAAATCTAGAGGACTACAGCTTGTGCCAGCGCAGGCAGAAAAGTCCACTAAATTCCACCCCCAAAGTAACAAAAAAAGCAAGCAGGACTGCAGGTATAGCTTAAGTAGTAGAGCGCCAGCCTAGCAAATGGCAAGCTCTCAAGTTCAAACCCTATTACCACAAAAAAGGAAAAAAAGAGAGGCGCTAAACCAAGAAAGATCCTGGGGATTCTTGTATGTAAAGATAATAACTATGAGACTTACTGAGAGCTTCTTAATGTTTCCTATGGCCTCTGGACCCAGCTCTGTAATGTCCATCTTCTGCAAGTCACTGGCCAATAACCGCATACTCTGTGTAGAGGAGAAAACGGGCATGTCCTTCAGGGTGAAGTGGTGAGGTGGGCAGGAGGGTGTCCATACCATCTGGGCTCCCTTTGCGCTGATCACCATAGAGCACTATGCAGACCACAGCCCTGACCCCCTCATGGGAACTGAGCTCAGCAACCATCACTCTTTACAGCCCCCAGAAACCCAACTCGATCTGTTCAGAATCCCCCAGCTTTGCAGGGCGGAACAGCTCCTGCTACCTTTTTGGGACCAAGTACACACCTCATAGTGCTTTCTTCTCTGGCTCCCTTAACTGTCGCTCTGTTTGCACTGAGTCATAGAGGGTACCCCTGGGGCCTCAGTGTACCCAGGGTACCCACTGGGTACCCCAGTAGGCAAATGGTAGCTGGTGAACAGAGGGAACCTGGAGTTGGGCGAGAGTCCTCCCAGCCGGGGACAGAAAATGGAGCTGCGTCCTGTGGATATGTGGAGGTCAGGCCCCACCCCACTGAAAGGACTGTGAGGGAGGGCATGGGACGATGGCCCAGGGAAGAGAAATGCTCCACTCAGCAGTGCACTGTGGCGAGGCTCCCTGGGACAAGCCTTACCGAGCCGCCAGCCACTGGCACGGTGAGGGAGATCTCTTTGCTGTCAGCAAGGGGGCTTCCATTGGCCGAGATGTGGTAAATCTGTTCTCTGGCCGCGGGAGTGCGGAGGCCCGGGGTCTTGAAGACTCTGTGAAGTGGAAAATCTCCGTGAGGATGGCTTGGCAGACTCAGCGACACCAACCATGAAGAGCCCTTCCAGCCCCCATCTGGTCTCAAGCTGCAGTTTTCAAATCCCACATTTCTAAATGGCAAATTTTAAATTTAGGGAAAACATTTTTAAGGCAGTAATGACTAAACACAGCTGGAGAAGAGATTATAATTATCAAACATACATTTAGCAAATACTCATGCCAATTTTAGGGCCAAAACTCCGTATGGGTGCCAGTCCGCCACCCATCCAGAGCCAGAAATAAACTGGTTAATGTGCCTCCGGCAGTGGCTAAATGCTTCCACCAAGAGAAATTTCCCAGGTCAGAGGGGGATGATTCAGAGATTACACCATTAAGCTAATTCCCAACTAACCTCAACACAGTTAAAATGTTGCTACTTGTGTCCTCAAAAGTGACTTTTGCTACATGTTTGCCTGGAAAATAGTAAGTAGGAAATAAAGGTGGAAAGTTAACTCTTCCTCACTTTCCCTACCCCTAGATAACTACTTGCTCCACTCTCCCCAAGGTAACCATTCTTATAATCCCTGATCTATTTCCCCAAACTTTCCACGTGTACAAAGCAAACAGGATAATAAGAGTACACGTGGGTCTGCAACCTGCTGGAGACAAGTTCTTTTTAAGGCTACACAGTGTTTCCTATAAGCCAGCCAGCCTCGGGAAGGCATTAACTTATGCTGTAATCATTCTTGTTCACATTGCTCTCTAAAAAAGATCGAGTTTCCTCCTACGAAGGGTATAGGGAAGTGCCTACGCAGCTTCAAAAAAAAACTTCACAGCAGGCCAAGGGAGTCAGGTAGAGACCTCTAAGGTATCAGATGCAGATAAACCAACATTTGCAAAAGTCACAAGTAGTAGAGCAGCTCAAGTGGTAGAGCACCAGCCATGAATGGAAAACGCTGAACGAGAGTGCCAGTCTGGAATTCAAGTTCCAGTACCAGTGAGTGTGTGCCTAATGTGCACATGTGCCCACGTGGATCATTTTGCTGTTGAAAATGGGTGAACATGCACTCAAGAGAAGAGGCAAGCACCGGGAAGCTCAGACCTCTGTCATGTTCTGAGGTTTCTCTGACCAATGAGAGCATTTCCTACATTCTCCTGAGTGCTGGTTACAGTACTCACCTGGAATCAAACCTGGGTGTCACACCTGGGGTTGGTTTCACCATAGACAACTCTAGTCTGCCCACAGCTGGGGTTACCGTGTTGTAATAGCTTGACCTGTAGGCAAGAAGCCACCACAAAGTATGTCAACTCGCAGGACCAGTAGTATGGACAGCACTGATCGTGTCCCATGCTACTCTTGAGACCTGTGCTCAGTCATGTGACTCTCTTTGCCATCCTGGACTGTGAATATCATATTATCCTCACAGATGCAGAAACTCATGTGTGTGGCATTTAAAGAAGTTGTCCAAGACCATAAGAAGAATCTGACTTGAACCCAGGTAGCCTGCCTCCAGCACCCCCTCTGCACCTCTTGACAATGCAAAAGCTCCCTAGCTGGCATCGCAGTCCTCTCACAGGGCAGCTGGTTAACGCGGGAGGACTTCCCTCCTCCAAGCCTATTCTACCAAGCCATCCCCCTTCTGCTAATGATTCACAGTGGAATCGCAACAGGACCAGCAAGAACACTTCAAGAAACTAATTATGGGCAGGTAACAGCCATTTTGTAGCTGATTCTGGGGTAGCACTGTACAATACTGTCAGGCAACTAGCATAATGTACAGTCCCCCTCTTCCTGTTGGTATTTAAAAACTACAGCAAAGGAGGAGGATAGAGACGGTCAGCAGAACTGGGGACGGTTTTAGCTTAAACCATTTCTAGAAGCCCCTCTAGCCTGGACATTCCACCCAAACATCAGCCATCAAGGCTCCTTTACTTGATTTCTGCCATGCTAAACAGTGTTTTCCAATCAAACCAAGCAACATGACAGATCTAACTTTGGAAGAACCGTTACCTTTTGCTTCTGCCTTTTCCTTGCACGGACTGGGTTCTCTTCTTGGATGGAGGACACTTCTTGACCTAAAGTCACAAAGTGAGGTCACACAAAGCCCAGCTAAGGGGAAAGGTAAGGAGAATTAGGGAGAACTAGAGAAGAGGAGCTGGGTATAGTGGAGCACACCTGGAATCCCAGCATTTGGGACCCTGAGGTAGAGGATGGGCTACATAGCAGGACCCTGCCTCAAAAACAAACGAACAAGAAAAAAGGTCCATGGATCAGTGAGGAAACTTATATGGGGCTGGTTCTCTCTGGAACTGGCTGTAGCCTGACTTGTTTGTACCTGAAAAGAATCTCTCATCTCTTGGTAATTCTCTCTTCCCTTGCCTCCCAAGCCCAGTCCCACTGGAGGTCCCTTGGAGTCTGCCTCAAGAGCTCCTTCCATCTTCCCTCCAGAGTGCAGTGCGGACTCCCTTCCTTCTCCTAGCAGAGAAGGAGAAGCATCGGCAGATCTGGAGGGCAGTGTGTCTCAATCTCTCCCTCCTTCCTAAGCTCCAGACAGAAATTCTGTCTAGCTCAGATGACTTGGAAAAGTACTTAACACATGATGTCAAGGAACTGGCCTATTCTCCCTTACCCCATGCAGCCACTCTGCTTCCTGGGCCCCATGGTTCACTGGATGGCGGCTGTTTAACCTAGAAACCACCTCTGATTCCTCCTCCTCATACTGATCACTCATTTTTCTTTATAAAACCTATCTCAAAGCCATCCCTTCTTTTTATAGTCATTTCAAATGAACATTTCAGTTCCACCTCTTGCCTGTTTTCCTCTCTTCCATTTGTCCCGAATACTGCTTTGAAATATGGATCTGGTATCTTTACCATTACCTATTCGGTAAAATAGAAACTTCCACACTTGGCTCTGCATGCCACCTGTTTTCTGGTCCCTACTCTACCCTTAGTACTGTCACAGCTTATATCCCAGACATAGCAAATGGCTTCCTACACGTGCATGTGTGCATGTGCATGTGCGTGTGTATATACCAAGGCACACAGGCCTTGTGCTTTTATTTGGCTTTTTCCCACAGGCTGGTGCTATTACTTGAGTCATACTTCCACTTCCGGCTTCTTTTGCTGGTCAACTGGAGATAAAAGTCTTGTGGATGTTTCTGCCCATGCTGGCTTCAAACTATGGTCCTCAGATCTCAGCCTCCTGAGTAGCTAGGATTACAGGTGTGAACCACCAGCATCCAGAATCTTCCTATTCTTTCACCGAACACTTTCCTAGATTGTTCTGGAACTCTTGTTCTTTTGTCAGTCGTGGGGGCTTGAACTCAGGGCCTGGGTACTGTCCCTGATCTACTTTGCTCAAGGCTAGCACTCTACCACTTTGAGCCACAGGGCCACTTCTGGTTTCTGGTGGCTAATTAAAGATAAGAGTCTCATGGACTTTCCTGCCTGGGCTGGCTTTGAACTAAGATCCTCAGACCTCAGTTAGGATTACAGACGTGAGACATTGGTGCCTGACCTCTGGCCCTTTAGTGAGTGGGAGGTCTCACACTGAAAGGACTGGCTGTGTCCAGTCGGGGAGGGAGGGAAGGCTTGCTAGCTTCCTCTTCTGTGTTCCACACATTTTACAGGTCAAATGGCCACTTTGGTTACTTGCACTCACAGTGCAAACTTCCCCAGCTGTGAGCTCTAGGAAGGAAGGTAACACTGTGTTGTTCTACATGTTTGTGTGTATGTGTGTGTGTGTATGTGTGTGTGTGTATCTCCTGCCAGTGCTCACCCTTTTAATCTGAATTGTTACTTACCATGGTAGTTTGAAGATTTTTATGTTTATTTTCATCTTCTTCCTCCTCTATCATTTCATCCACCTTTACTACTTTCTGTTCTATAAGAAACAGTTTTAACAGCATGTTATTTCTGATGTGAATAAACTCGCAGGCATTCACATTTCTCATAAGGACGTAAACTCATATAATCTCAGGCTACAATGAAACAAGCTCAGGGGCTTACAGATGTGGCTCAAGTGGTAGAGCTTCAGCCCTGAGTAAGAAAGCCAAGAAACAGCTTGAGGCCCCAAGGTCAAGACTTAGTGCCAGGCCAGGGAAAAATTTTAAAAGCTAGGCACTGGAGGCTCAGGCTTACGATCCTAGCTGAAGCCCACTGATCAATGGGGCACAAAAATAATCTTAGTCATTTGTTTATATTGGTCCTGATGTGTTCAGTTCCAAAAAGTGAAATTAAAAGATCTTTTCCCTACTATCAAGCAAGCAAGAGAAACTAGTATTATCAAAACATAGGAATGTCTCCAAGTGACCCAATGGGTTGCAGGTATATGGCTAAGGAACTCTAGTGGTACTCTATCATCACGTCAGGGAGCGGGACTAGAGCATGACACACGAAAGCAAAACCCCCATGTTTTCTTCACTCTGTAAGGTGACGCTGAGGAAGGGCTAGTCAGCACTAGAGGTGGACAGTTTCTGGTCGTCATCAGAGAAGAAGGTGCCCTGAAGGGCAACCATCACATCCAGGGCATGGGCCAGGGCTGTCCATCTGTCAGACGCATGGAGTAATGTATTGACGGTGATATTCTGTCTGTATCTCATTCATCCTGGCCAGATTCTGTTCTCATCAGTTACAGCCTGGCTTCCTATACAACTTTCCTATAAGTTGGTATTTCCCAGAGTGTAGTACACAGAAGATTTACACGGCATATAATTACTGCCCTAAGTTATATGGATTATATCCTGAGACAGATCTCTGATGATATCGGGGAGTCTCAGTTGGCATGAACTGTGCTTTAACACCTCTCTGAACCTTGCTAACCACTTTTACTTGGAGGAAAGTAAACAGGCAATAATGCTAGCTCTTTTCCTATCCTTTCACTTTAGCCCACACATCAGTCTTAGAAATTTGGTTGGCATCAGTCCTGCAAACACTTAATGTAGTGACCAAAATCACATTTTTTATTTAAAAGCTTAAGACAGACATTCTTAGAAGAGACAATGCACCAAATAAGGCCCAGTCTGAGGAGCTGAAACTCCCAGGACCTTAGCTCTCTCTGTTCAACAAGGGGTTTTGAAGAGTACTCACAAAAGCTGGGTGATGCCTGTCATGTGGGAGGCAGAGATAGGAGGATTACAAGTTGGAGACCAGTCTAGCCCGTATGGCCAGACCATGAAAACAACAACAACAACAACAACAACAAAATAAAAACCTACAGAAAAAAAAAAAGTAACCAGTACTTACTTCTAGAAGATTTCAGAGGTGTCTGAATAGCTTCTGTTGTTAATTTGTCTATTTCTGTGATATCCACATCAGCCTGTGACAAAACATAGCCAGAAAGTAGCAGGCTTGTGATCATGTATAAGAATTTATCAAGATGAAAAACAAATTGAAAACCACATCATATATGCGACAAAAACTTAAATGTTAGTAATACAAAACAGTGACCTTTCCATAAACCTTCCACATAGTCCAAGACCTAGCACACTGGCAATAACTTGCATCTAGTTATGTGCTCCTTCTCTGCTTTCGGTCTCTCCCCCTAACGGTGACTGGTCATTCCTCAGCTGTAACCACTATCATTCCATCTCCTCAAAAGAAAGTTTATGCATATATGAATGTGCTCACATATACATGCATATGCATGCGTGTGCATGTGTGTGTACATGTACATACTTTTCCAAAGTGTGACTTTTTTTCAGTACTGGGGTTTGAATGAAGGTCTTCGTGTTTGTTAGGTGGGTCCTCTACTGCTGGAACCACCATGTGTCCAGCCCTTTTTGCTTTGGTACTTTCAAGATACAATCTTATTTTTACCAGGCCTAGCCTGGACCGTTGTGTTGTTCCTATCCTGCTTCCTAACATAGCTGAGATGAAAGGTGGATGCCATTAGGCCCAGCCCTTTCTGTTAAAATAGTTTTTCCTATACTATTTCCCCCCCCAACCCGGGCCTGGGCTATCCTGGAACTGTGATCCTCCTGGTCTTAGCCTCCCAGATAGCTGGGATGAGAGGTGTGAGCTACTGCACCTAGGTTTTTTTTTTTTTTTTTGAGATAGGATCTCACTATGGAACCCAGTCTGGCCTCAAACCTAGGCCAGTTAGTCCTCAAGTTCAAGAATCTTCTGGCTCAGATTACAAGCATGTGCTACCATGCTCTGCTGTCTTTGACTCTTATTTGTGGTTATAGTTGATTTGTTTTCAGTTATATAATACACCACTGTGTGATTGTATCACAATGAATTTGTCCATTCTCTCATCAATATTTTTTTTTGCTGGTACCAAAAAAGAGTCTTATACCTGGGTCCCATCCAGTAGTTAGCAGGGGCCTTTCCAGAAGTTACCTTATCAACATAAACTCAGGCATGGGTTGGGAGGGTTTTGTTATAAACAGTAATAGACTTTGACTCATTTGATCTTAATGTCCTCAGTGCTTGACATAACTATATTTTTTTCAGTTGACAATATCCCTTGATGAATTTTTTTTTTTTGGGGGGGGGGGTCAGTCTTAGGGCTTGAACTCAGGGCCTGAGTGCTGTCCCTGAGTCTCTTTGTGCTCAAGGCTAGTGCTCTACCAATTGAGCCATAGTTCCACTTCTAGTTTTTTGAGTGGTTAATTGGAGATAAGAGTCTCACAGGGACTTTTCTGCCCCTTTTGGCTTCAAGCCATGATCCTCAGATCTCAGCCTCCTGAACAGCTAGGATTACAGGTGGGAATCACTGGAACCCGGCAGGATGAAATTATTTCTACAGTATATAACCCAATGAATGGATTTTATGACTGAACTAAAGTAAAAACTAAGCACTTCAACAACAATAATAATAAAAGGTAACTTACTGTTGCTGCCTCTTCCAGAGCTTGCTTGTTTCCTCCAAGGGCTTAAAAAATATATTAGTTACCATCAGATTTGAATAATAAATCACCCTTCCCTCCTTTTTGTGTGCCAGTACTGGGGCTTAAATTCAGGACCTCACACTCTTGCTTGGCTTTTTCACTCAAAGCTAGCATTCTATCACTTAGGCCATACCTCCACTTCTGGCTTTTTGGGTTTTTTTTTTTTTTTGGCTGGTTAACTGGACCTAGAGACTCTTCTGCTCAAGCTGGCTTTGAACCACAGTCCTTAGATCTCAGCCTCCCAAGAAACTAGGATTATAGATTACCTTTCTAAAGCTGGATAAGATTAAGCCCTAGGTCTAATAACGAAAGACCTTCACAACTTAATCTCTTTCCAAGCTTGATTCCCCTCCACCCCCAAGGAAAAGTGCTTTGTGAGATTTAGATGTAGGATAAAACCTTAGGTCAGACCATCTTGCTAGAAACCCTCATGGTATCCTATATGACAGAGTTAAGACCTCAAGCTTTACAAATAGAATGCCTGGGGTTCATGAAGCCTCTGCAACTAAGTAGCTTATGAGACCAAGAGCACAGTAACCTCTCCTATGCCTTAATCTTGTCATTCTAAAACAGATATATTAACTTGTTAAAGATAAAAATTGATATTAATGTAAAACATTTGGTGCCATGCCCCTCTGGCATAAGAAGCATTACATAAATAAACTCGCTGAGGCACTACTCCAGAGTAGTACTCTCTTTTGTAGCACTTACAATTCTAAATGCAAACCTGTAATTGTATATGTAATTCCAGCAGCTAGCACTGTCACTGACATAAGTTCAACTTTTTTTTTTTCTTTTTGCCTTGGACTCAGGGCCTGAGCACTGTCCCTGGCTTCTTTTTGTTCAAGGCTAGCACTCTGCCACTTGAGCCACAGCACTACTTCTGGTCATTTTCTATATATGTGGTGCTGGGGAATTGAACCCAGGGCTTCATGTATACGGAGGCAAGCACTCTTGCCACTAGGCCATATTCCCAGACCCCATAAGTTCCAACTTTTTTAGAAATGTATACATAGATTTGACTGGTATACTTGAGACTCTGGGATCATCCTCTAGTACCAATAAAAAGGAACCATTAAACTGGTGGCTCACATCTATCATCCTAGCTATTCAGGAGGTAGGATCAAAGCCAGCTAGGCCTGAAAACCTGTGAGACTCTTAACTTTGATTAACTACCAAAACAAATAAAGCCAGAAGTGGAGCTGTAGCTCAAGTGGTAGAGTGCTAGCCTTGAGGAAAAAAACTCAGAACAATGCCCAGGTCCTGAGTTCAAGCCCTAAGTCCAGAGTGTGCACAGGTGTGTGCATGTGTGCAAACACACATACACAAAGAACCATTAAATTCTTTGTGCGTAGAACTTGCATTTCTATCTAGAAAAAAAGCTGCACAGTGGGCCATTACTAATTAAGAAAATGAGAAAGTAAGGATAACTCAGTAGATAGTATCAGCATTTCCTTGGATATTTTAACAAGTCATTCATGAACAAACCATTTATTCATTTGTGAATGGTTGAATATAACACACACAAATACTAGTTCCTAACGTGGAAATTCACATTTCAGAGTGTCCATACATACAATTTTATTGGAATACAGCCCATTCACTATACATTTTTTGAAACTATAACAGCAAAGGTGAGCAGAGAACCCTTTGACTCAAGAATTCTAAAATCTTTGTTACTCCAGTTGATTTTTTTTTTTTAAGAGAAAATGGTAGGGGGCTGGATGGCAGTTACATGCCACTGCAGAAAAATGAAACGGGGAGAGGGATGGAGCAGCAAGTGATCCATGAGTGAGCTTAGCCCTCACTAAGAGGGAGCCATTTGGCTTCTGGGTGCTTCCCACAGGTGCTAACGATCAGAGAGACAAAGTAGACCCACCCACCGCATACACACCCTAGCCAGGCTCTCAGTCAGGCGAGTTATTGTGCATGGGGAGACAGGCGGAGAAGGAGAAGAGGACAAGAAAGAGCGAGTCCCTTCTGAAGGCCATCATGGGAGGCCGAGGTGGATGGTGTGTGCGTGCGGGGTGAGGGGAGCGGAGCCTCTGGCTGCCCTTACCGAAGTACTCGAGCCAGTTCATGTCGCGCAGCGCCCTGGGGAGCCGTAGGATCTCGATGTTGTAGAGGTTGTCCACCTCCTTGAGGAGGTTCTGCCGGTCGCCCTCGATTTGCTTCGTTCGTACTTGCACTGCGCCAAGGGGCACGGGCCACAGGAGGGGGGGTGGGGCAGGTGAATGAGTCGGCCCTTCCAGCGCACCCACCCAACTGCACCCCGCCACGGCCTCGGGGAGCCGCGGCGGCTGGGAGCCCGCGCCCGCTCCTCACCTTCACGATCGAAGTCCTTGAGGAAGGAGGCAAGTTTTCGGCTCCGTAACGAGTTGGTCTTGGTCGCCCGACTGTTGCGCTTCCGGGGAGCCATGACGGTCGGGCGGAGGCCGAGCCTCAAGGATCCGCGGCGGAGGCAGGGAGAAGGAGACTAGGGGTCAGAGCAGGACGCAGAGGGGAGACGGCGATCGGAGCTGGAGTCTCGGCTTAAAGAAGCCAAGGCACGTTCCTGACCTGAAGCTCCCAAAGAACAGCCTCTCACCGACGCCGCCGAGCAGCAGCGGCTCCGTGCCTAACCGCCTCCCGATTCAAACTTGACTGCCACCGGCTGGCGAATGGGAACTCGTCGTCTTAGGACAACATCCAATCACAAGGAAGCCCCTCCTCTCCTCCTCAGGTAGCCAATCCGTGAGGAGGACTTCAGCGCCCAGACACCCTTGCGGCTTTACGGCGTATTCTCCTCCCCACCCCTTTCCCCCCAACCACGCCGCTTCGAGCATGCGCAGAGGAGAGCGTGCCAGGCGTGCCTTGTTTCTGGTGACCTCCGTGGATTCCTTAGCTTCAAATTTTCCTGAGAGAACGCGACTGGGCAACTTCCAGGAAAGGAGCCGAGACCCAGGATCTGAGGGAGGCAAAGCTGAGCCCCTTAAAATCCGGGGTCGGAAGCCAAAGATTGCCCTGTTGCCGGAGGATTTGCCTTTGAAGGACTGCGGCTCCATTCCTGAGGTGGGAAGCCAAAGACCCTCACCGATCCGCCGGACGCTGCCCAGTCCGGTTTCATCCGCTGGGACTTGGGGACCCCTCCCACGGGGGTCCCAGTATCTCCTCCACCGCCCTGGCCCCCTGACCCTATTTGCTGTTTTACTTTTTCCAACAGAAGATGCCTCAAGAACAGCCTTTGCTTGCTGTGCAGGAGGCCCTGAGGAAGTGCTTCCCCGCGGTGGAGGAGCAGCAGGGCCTGTGGTGGGGCACCGTGCAGGACTGCCGGCCCCTCCTGCTCTCGCTCAGCAACCTGGCGGAGCAGATGCAGGCTGCGCACCGCCTGCGCTTTGAGGATGTGCCGGCCCTTCGGGCCTTCCCGGATTTGCAGGAGCGTCTCCGCCACCAGCAGCTGGCCTCTGCAGACGTCGTCCTGGACCAGCTAGCCCAAAGACTGTAAGGCTCCTGGGCGCTGCCTCCTGCAGGAAAAAATCTTAAGCCCGAGTGTCTTATAAGTAGCTCGCATGGATCAGAAGGATGGCTTTTTCCTTCCTTGAGAGCTTGGCATTTGGATGTGTCACCCACTCCCCTCCTTTCCTTATGTTGCTGTGGAACCTCAGTCAAAAGGCATCAGATATCTAGCCTGGCGCTGGTGGCTTTTACCTATAATCCTAACTACTCAGGAAGCTGAGATCTGAGGATGGAGGTTCAAAGCCAGTCCTGGCAGGAAAGTCCCCATGACACTCTTATCTCCAACTAAACACCCCCCCCCCCAAAAAAAACAAACCAAACCCCTTTGAAGTGGCCCTGTGGCTCAAGCTAAGGAGCTCAGAGCCAGCACCCTGAGTTCAAGCTCCTTGACTGACTCCCCCCCCCAAAAAAAAGAAAAAAAGCCATCTGTTACCATTTCTCTTGTCAATAGCCAACCATGGTAATCAAGGGTGGGGTAAGGGATTAAGGTAAGTTACAAAAGCAGAAAAGGATTAGTCTACTTCTATAGCTTTCTTTGATAGCAGATTGAAAAAATATATATGGTAGGTTTATACAATGAAATATGTTATTAGGTTATAAAAAGTAAATTACTGATATATGCCACCACTTACATAAATCTTGGAAAACATTATGCTGTGCAAAAGAAACCAGACCCCATTTTGTATTATTCCATTTCTAAGGAACATCCAGCATAGACCAATCCATAGAAATGAAAAGGAGGTAAATTGCAGAGCATTGTGGTGTAAACCTATAATACCAGCTTTTGGAAGGCTGAAGCAAGAGGATTATATGCTTGAGACCAGCCTGAACTGCATTAAAAGGATGCAAGTCTAGAGTCATGGTTCAAGTGGTAGAGCACCTGCCTAGCAAGTGTGAGACCCTGAGTTCAAATCCTGGAACCACATGTAAACAAAGAATGAAAAAGTAGACAACTAGTTGTCTGGAGCTTAGGGGAAGAGGAGAGTGCCAGAATGGATACTATTGATTTCCAGGATTTCTTTTGGGGGAGGCTGGAAATGTTCTGGTATTACATGGTTCACGATTTTGTAAAAATGTGGAGATCCACTAACTTGTATGCACTTTTTTTGCCAGTCTTGTGGCTTGAACTCTGGGCCTGGTTGTTGTCCCTGGGCTCCTTTTTTTGCATGCTGGTTTGTTGCTTCTATTTCCTTGTACTTGTCATAAGTGAGCATTTCCTCTCCTTTCAGTTTAATGGCAGCCTCAGATAGCTTCCTTGATCTTTACTTTCTATGACAACTGAGCTTATCTTTGAGAATCATCACTTTTTTAGCTTTTTTTTTTTTGTCTGTCCTAGGGCTTGAACTCAGGGCCTGCACACTGTCCCTAAGCTGAGCTCTTTTTGCCCAAGGCTAGTGCTCTACCAATTTGAGTCACAGCTCCTCTTCTAGTTTTCTGGTGGTTAATGGAGATAATCATGGACTTTCTTGCTCCAGCTGGCTTCAAAGTTCAATCCTCTGATCTCAGCTTCCTGAATATCTAGGATTATAGACATGAGCCACCAGGGCCCAACTAGCTTCTGTCTTTAAATCAGTTATCAATTCTTTTTTTAAATCTGTTTTTATTTTTTGCTGGTCCTGGGGCTTGAACTCAGGGCCAGGGCCTGGGTACTGTCCCTGAGCCTCTCTGTGCTCAAGGCTAGGGCTCTACCACTTGAGTCATAGCACCACTTCCTGCTTTTTCTGAGCAGTTTATTGGAGATAAGAGTCTCATGGCCTTTCTTGCCCAGGCTAGCTTTGAACTATGATCCTTAGATCTCAGCCTCTTGCATAGCTAGGATTACAGGTATGAGCCACCAGATGCCTGGCTCAGGTGTGATTCTTTTTTTTTTTTTTTTTTTTTTGCCAATCCTGGGGCTTGGATTCAGGGCCGGAGCCCTGTCCCTGGTTTCTTTTTGCATAAGGCTAGCACTCTACCACTTGAGCCACAGCGCCACTTCTGGCCGTTTTCTGTATATGTGGTGCTGGGGGATTGAACCCAGGGCTTCATGTATAGGAGGCAAGCACTCTTGCCACTAGGCCATATTCCCAGCCCCTCAGGTGTGATTCTTGAGCTACCTCTACAAGATACTACCACCAATCTCTTTAGATCATGGTCTCAGTTGGAATGATTCTCTGAGGGGCATTATTACCTTAATTTGAAGAGGGTGTAGTTTACTCCTGTCGCCTAGTAGGTTGAAGTTAGGCATTCTATTAAACATCCTGCAGTGCACAGCTCAGCCTGTCATAACACAGTCATCCTATCCCAACACCAGTAGTGCCAGGGTAGAGAACCTCACCTCCCTCTGTCATGATACTGCTTAATGTCATAATCTTACCCCCAGAGCCACCCTTCTCAAGGTGCGTGACAATGTCAGCAACCACGTGGAGCAAGTGTTCCAGACCTATGAGCAACACGCACATGCGGTGGGCATTGATGCTGTCCTGCAGCCCTCAGCTCTGAGCCCTTCTGTGGCTGACATGTTGGAACGGCTGCAAGACATTGAGAGACATTATCGAAATTCATATCCTTTGTGTTCACTTCAGGTAGTGCCTAGAGCTCTTTTAAGAAGTCCTTTTTAAATTTTGATTTCCACAAGATAGAAAACTATATGGTTTGAGTCTCTTTTGTTCCTGAACTTGGATTCCATCTGCATTCTTAAAAAAATTATCTTGCCTCAAATAGTTTACCTGCCAGGCATTGATACAGGTGTTGCAAGATGGGCATTAAGAAAAGGAAAGTATATGATGTGTTCGATGGCAATATGTTCTACAGAAAAAAAAATGGGGATGTGATGTTTGGTTTAAAATAGGATGGTAAAGGCAGCTATTGGGAGGAAGTGACATTGGAGTAAAGAGTATTTTTGTGAGCCTTTGAACCTTTCAGCCCTGACTGGCTTTGAACTGCAATCCTACTGCTCTCAGCTTTCCGAGTAATAGTTCCCAGAAAGTATTACAGGAGTGAGCCATCACCGGTGCCTGGCTTCACTTGCACTCTTATGGGGAGCTTCTCCACAGTTTCTTTGTCTCTGGTGTTCTTCCCCCTAGCTTGATTCCAACTGACAGTTGTTCACACGTCTTCAGAAAGTCCACTCATGACCAGGCACTTCATACAGAATTGCCAGTGGCTCCTGTGGCTTTTATCCTGGTCTTCTGTGTTCTGTGTTCTGGCTCACCCACCTTCTCTACATGTTAGTTTCCCTGTAAGGCGTGCTTTTCCCTGTATCCTCCCTGGCTTCCCCACTCCCGATGCCTTTGCTTCTGCATCTTCTACCAGCTGAAATGTTCTGCTCTCTTCTGAAGCGGATTGATTCATCTTGGAGTGACTGCTGAGTTTTGCCTTTCACTTCACTTTTCTTCTCAGTTTCTGGTTCTGTAGGTTTCAGGGAAGTGAAGTGCTGGATTCTTCTTCCCTGTTGGAGTTGCTCATAAAATACTTGTGGCCCAGGTTAGTCCTGCCACATGGTAAAGTGTAATGGTGACCACATCTTAACTTTGTAGCTCCCCATCACTCTCACCAGAGTACTTCCTTCCTGCAATAGATTTTCCTTCTTTTTCTTTTTTTTTCCTGTGCCAGTCTTGGGGCTTGAACTCAGGTTGCTATCAGAGTGCTATCCCTGAGCTTTTTTTGCTCAAGGATAGTACTCTACCACTTGAGCCACAGCTTCACTTGTAGCTTTTTGGTGATTAATTAGAGTCTCACAGAATTCTCTGTCCCGGCTCACTTTGAACTCTGATCCTCAAATTTCAGACTCCTGAAGTATCTAGGATTACAGGTGTGAGCCACTGGTGCCTGGCTCTTTATTTTCTTTCTGAGCAGTCCTTAACGTCCCAGAAAGTACCTGAAGAGAAAGTACCTCTTCTCCTCAATCCAGTGGGGAGACTTGGCTGGCATCCAAGCATTGCCCAAGGCCTGGGACCAAATTTCAGAAGATGAACACCAGGACCTTGTGCAAGGTAGTAGTTTTGTTCACTCCATATATATCCTTTCCCTAAATCTGATGTTTCGTGTTCACTGCAGAGGTGACCTGTCAATTTTTCTTTCCATTCCAGATACCCTATTGAATGTTTCCTTCTTCCTGAAGGAGTAAGGCAACTGCATGTTTATCGGGAGCCTGGAGCCCCACAGCTGAAGGCTGGCACTGCAGAAGCTCAGGACTGGGTCTTGGGGACAGTTGCTGCTAGATGTCTTTGGGACTTCTCCATGCCTGGTCATCACTGAGGGTTACGTAGCCACCGCTTGTCCTCTTCTGAGGCTCAGGGAGGAGGAGGATGGAAGAAAACAGGAAAGGCTGTGCTGATGAGCACAGTGCCTATCTCCCATAAGGTCCAAGATAGTAGGGAATCCCTGGCATCATCCAAAACATGTCTGATTGATACCAGGTCCTAGTTTTGTTTATGACAGTATCTGACTCCATGATGATTGAAAGAAATGGATGGGTCTGAGGATGTAATTTAGTTGTAGAGTGCATATTTGGCTTGCATGAGGCCCTAAGTGCATTCCTCACATACAAATGAAAGGAGAAAGTGATGTTGATGGAAAACATTTTAAAATGTTTGAGCAATCTCAATAGTTTCCTTATCATCAAGCCAATTTCCGTTTCCAGAACTTGCCACCAGGTGGAGCTCGTGCAGCATGAATCCTTAGGAAAAACTGTCTTTGAGGGAGCTGTTACTGAGGGCTAGTAACTGGGAATGAGACTCCCAGAGTATAGTTTTCAAAATAAAAATGGCTTTGGGCTGGGAATGTGGTTTAGTGGTAGGGTGCTTGCCTAGCATGCATGAAGCCCTGGGTTCCATTCCTCAGCACCACATAAATAGAAAAAGCCAGAAGTGGAGCTGTGGCTCAAGTGGCAGAGTGCTAGCTTTGAGCCAAAGAATCTCAGGGACAGTGCTCAGACCTTGAGTTTAAACCCAAGGACTATCAAACAAAATAAAATAAAATAAAAATGGCTTTGTGTTTTTCTTATGTTAAAAAAAAAAGTGTAGGAAAGCTGAGTGCAGGTGGCTCACACCTGTAATCCTGGCTACTCAGGAGGCTGAGATCTGAGGACCATGGTTTGAAGCCAGCCTGGGCAGGAAAGTCTGTGAGACTCTTATTTACAATTAATCACCAGAAAACCAGAAGTGCTGTGGCTCAAAGTGGTAGAGCACTTGCTTTGGCCTGAAGAGCTCAGGGACAGCATCCGGAGTTCAGAGTTAAGCCCTACAACTGACCAAACAAAAAAGGCAAAAATTCGGGGCTGGGGATATGGCCTAGTGGCAAGAGTGCCTGCCTCATATACATGAGGCCCTGGGTTCGATTCCCCAGTGCCACATATACAGAAAAATGGCCAGAAGTGGCGCTGTGGCTCAAGTGGCAGAGTGCTAGCCTTGAGCAAAAGGAGGCCAGGGACTGCTCAGGCCCTGAGTTCAAGGCCCAGGACTCGCCAAAAAAAAAAAGGCAAAAATTTATATATAGGACGATATAATACTCCACTGAAGTCATCTTGGTATCCTTTCAAAGTCCATTCACAAGAATTTTTAAAAGGGCTGGGAATATGGCCTAGTGACAAGAGTGCTTGCCTCATATACATGAAGCCCTGGGTTAAATTCCCCAGCACCATATATATATATATATATACACAAAACAAAACAAAACGGCCAGAAGTGGCACTGGGGCTCAAGTGGCAGAGTGCTAGCCTTGAGCAAAAAGAAGCCAGGGACAGTGCTCAGGCCCTGAGCCCAAGGCCCAGGACTGACTGGCAAAAAAAAGAATTTTAAAAAGTTATTGTTAAATTGCCTTTTTTGAAATTTCATGTGTAGCGTAGCCATCTTTCATATCCACAGATATACTTAACTATATGCCATTATTGATATTATATACAATTTTGTGAATGTATTATGCCTTTTATATCATTTTATGTGTTATTTTACGTTTTCCACATAAAATGGTTTCCATGGTCTTTATGCTGTCTATAAAGGTAATACATTCAGATTGTAAAAATTGAAATATACAGAATGCTCCATTGTACACTTTTTAGGTAACTTAATAAAATGCTATATATAGAAATAGCGCTGTGGCTCAAGTGGTTGAATGCTAGTCTTGAGCTGAAGCACTCAGGACAGCACCCCGTCCCAGAATTCAAGCCCCACAATTGAAAAAATAAATAAATAAAATGCTATATATATTTTTCCAGGAATTTGGAAAATTATAGTCTATATAATAATTGCAAATAAAACTTAGAAGATATTTGAGTGTTGAGGTTAGAACCCAGGGCCTTGCGCATATTAGGTAGGTGCTCTGCTACTGAGCTGCTTCCCACACCCTTGGATTTTTGAGACATGGTCTCAATGTGGCTCAGGCTGGGCTCAAAAATATAATCCTCCTGCCTCTGTCTCACACATGCTAGAATTACGGTGTGTGTTATTATGCCAAGCATGGGTATACAGTCATGTTAGGCTCTGTGGATAGAGCCTGGGGAGAGTTTAGTCAGGAAGATTGTTAAACCAGAGTTTCTCAAACTTGAATTTGCACTGATGTTTTCTTAGGCCTTAGATAAGATTCTTCATTACTGATGAGGGCCCAGGTCATGTGAAGGCTAATGGTTCAAGGACCAGACTTTTTTTTTAATAGAAAAAGTCAGATTTAAATTTTGGTAAATAAAGGTGCTAGAGTTGAGGTGGGAAGAGTTGTGGAGAGCAGAGGCGATGACTGACTGCTGTGGGATTGGTTCTTGGTGACAGCACCATGTGAACCTTGAGGGGAATTTTACTTGCACTAGATGAGGGGGAAGGCTCCAGGGTGCTTCCCACGCCTAAGGCACAGTGTAAGCAAGCGTGGGTTGCCTGGAAGTTCAATGCCTTTACTCCCTACACCTGGCAAATGGTAACAGCTCAGTGTAGCAGGTAAACAAGACTCACAGAAGAATGGACAAATGATAGGAAACAGGTCTGTAAGGACAGATGAGCCACATTGTGAAGAGCCCTGATTCCTAACTCACAACATTGTATTTTGTCCTACAAATGAGATGTGTGCGCATGTATATATACGTGTGTGTATATATATGTATGTGTGTATACATACATATATATGTACAATTGAGTAACATTTCAGTCAGTGAAGGGCCAATATATGAGGCTGGCCCCTAAGATGACATTGCTGAGCAACATTCTAGCCACCTGCATGTGTGTAAATACACCATATGATGTGTACACAACAAAATCAATTCATGATGCATTTCTTATCTCTATCTGTGTTGTGTTTGTATAATTAAGGCTTCTTGAGCCTTCCTCTTTGAAACAGATAATGATTAAAAAGAAAAAAGTAGGGGCTGGGGATATGGCCTAGTGGCAAGAGTGCTCGCCTCGTATACATGAAGCCCTGGGTTCGATTCCCCAGCACCACATATACAGAAAATGGCCAGAAGTGGTGCTGTGGCTCAAGTGGCAGAGGGCTAGCCTTGAGCAAAAGGAAGCCAGGGACAGTGCTCAGCCCCTGAGTCCAAGGTCCAGGACTGGCCAAAAAAAAAGGAAAAAAGAAAAAAGTATGTTGGTATAGTGTTTAGTAGTAACTATAATCTTTATTTAGTCCCCTCATAGGTTTCTGCTGTTAAAATGCTATCTATTTAGCAGGGCACCAGTGGCTCACACCTGTGATCTTAGCTGCTCAGGAGAGCTGAAGATCTAAGTTTGAAGCCAGTCCAAGCAGGAAAGTCCATGGGACTTATTTCCAATTAGCCAGCAAAAAAGTCAGAAATGGAGCTGTGGCTCAATGGTAGAATGCCAGTCTTGAGTGAAAAAGCTAAAGGACACCACTCAGACCCTGAGTTCAAGCTCTAGTACTGGCTCCAAAATTAAATAAAACAAAATACTAATTTAGGACAATAACCATACTGAGACTACTTCTCTCCTCATTAGGTAATGCCTCTCACTTATGGAGCAAGAATCTGTTTCCCTTGGTTGGGTCATAGGCCCTCCTCTGTCACTGAGATAGTCAATTGGGACTAAACGAAGAATTTTGGCTTCTCTCCTATCCCCATCCTGACCATATTCACAAATTGGCTTTAATGTTCTGCTCTCAGAGTAAGAGCTGTCCTAAGCCAGTGGGCCACTTGGGCTCTAAAGAGAAAGACTCCTTCCTGCCCAAAGCTTTATAGTGACAGTACTTTGTCTGCCATTAATAAGCACAAGAGAAGCCAGGTACTTTCCCAAATTGCCCAAGCCCAGGCCCCTTTATGCAGCTTTTTCCCTATGAGAAGGGAGGGCTAATGCACATTTGGAGGTAGGTATAGGAAGGAGCACGTTCATAATCAACTCAGGAAAGCGTGCCGCATTGCTTCTCACCTAGACCTGGGGTGAAGTCTCAGCCTCTAGCTGTGTGATTCTGGGGGAGTGACTTCCCCTTAGACTGCTCAGTTTTCCTGTCTGTAGAATGAAGAAGATGGCATGTGTATAGGGCTATAAGATTCAGTGAGAAAAGATAGGCAAGGGCTTTGCATACGTTTGCGTACATTTGAGGGATCGAAATTTACTGAAGAGCTGTTAGTCACCTACTTCATGCATAGCTCTGTGCCATACTCTTGGTTGTGTGTGTGCCTGTGTGCGTGTATGTGTGCATGGATGTACGAGTACACACATGCGCACAATTACTGGGCTTGAACTCAGGGCCTGGCATTCTTGCTTAGCTTTATCACTTAAGGCTGATGCTCTAACACTTAAACTACAACGTGCCCTTCTCACCTTTTGCTGGTTCCTTGGAGGTTAAGAATCTCAAAGGTTTGTTGACTTGGGTTGCTGGCTTCAGACCACAGTCCTCAGATCTCAGCCTCCTGAGTAGCTAAGATCACAGGCATGAGCCACTACACCCAACCCATGCTCGAATACCCCTTCTCTTCCACTGTATTTTACAATCCCGCCATAAGCAGGTGAGGCACCTGAGACATGATTTTTCTATGGTCCCATAGCTTATCAAAGATGCTGCCAGAATTTGTACCACTGCCCTGCATGGGGTATGGGTCCCGCACAGAGCTACCTCCATTTGGCTTGGCAGTGGCTCATAAAGTGTCCCAATCCCTTTCTGAGGCAGCAGTAAGCTTGCCAGTTACTCTCCCTTCTCATCCCATAGCCAAAGGGGTTGGAGTGGCTCCTGGAGTTGTCTGCCAATCTTACACTTTGCCCCATATGCCTGGGCCTAAAAATATAAAGCCAGTCCTTAAAAAAAAATGGACAGAGGGCAACCCCTTTCAGGTGCTCCCTCTCCGCTCCACCATTCTGGGAACATCCCTTGTCTCCTGCACAGTGCAAAGGAAAGCCATTTTTCTGAGATTGGTACTTGGTAGGGTGCATTAGAGCAGGGGGCTCTGGACATCGGATTTATGCATGTGTAAAAGAGTACACTATCTGCCTTCTTAACTAGTTCCCCACAGATGGCTACACAATTGCTACTTTTTCTCTTTAATCCTGAATAAAATTGGTGGGGTTGGGGGAAGGAAGTTTGATGGGGTAAGAATGGCTAAGAACAGCAGCTTCAAATATTGTCTGGGAGAGAAACGGGCCTTCAGCCCTTCCTCATTGTTCCTCTTCTCTCTCCATCCCCTCACAACGCATGGCTAGAACTCAGCATTGCTCTCCTAACAGCTCTATGCATGCTGTTTGGAGTGGGATAGTAAGAACTTACAAGGCGAGCACTTTACCACTAGGCCATGTTCCCAGCCCCGATAGTAAGAACTTAAATCTGTTACATCCATCCTGAAGTCTCCCTGAATCTCAGCACAGCACAGATTGGTGGCAATATAAAGGTAAATAAGAAAAGTCGAATCCTAGGGTAGATGCACGCCTGCTGGGAGTCACACTGTTATGAAGAATGTGATGAGCGTACAGGCAGGCGATGGAGAGGATAATGGCTGATTCTTTCTATGGGAGGTGAGAATAAGAAGTCTGAGACTACATGCCTGAACAACAACAACAACAACAACAAAAATCCCCTTGGTCTCCAGGAGAATAAATAACAGGGACAGAAGCGACGGAGCCCGTCCTCCATCCTGCAAGCAGGCAACAATGCGCTGTGCCCCCCAGCCTCTCCGGATTCAAACTTGTGGGGTAGTTCTTAATTTGCTCAGAGAGCCCAGACTAATAAATAAATGCACCACTCAATTGCAATCCCCATGGCGTGTTTATAGGCAGCAGCTGACTTTTATCGGCTAGTTTGTTCTTTCATAGGAGCAGAGTTTTATGAGGGTCTCCTGAGTTGGCTTGTAACGTGATGAACCGTCTTTAAAACTCAACCGTAAATCCCCGGCACCTGCCAAACAGAAAGATGCTGTTTTTCAGGCACATTTTGTGCAGCTGGCAGCTCTGTCCCCATGCCCAGTTTGCCTTTTTGCACTTGTTTCTTTAAAAAACTTGGATTTGTTTTTCAGTTCTCTGCGGCCTCTTTAAAGGCAACTGAAAAACGAGGAGTAGGAAAAAAGGAACTTAGAAAGTTACATCTGGGCCAAAAATTACCTCCTGGCTTATGTCGCTTGGAAAGATGGTTTTGATCCTCTTGCTAAAACAGAAACATCAGGCTTCTCAGTCACATGAACCCCAGGGTGGGGATCCTGGGGGACAGGGCCAACTGAGCCCATTATTACTACTTTGATTCTTTTCTGGGCCATCACTCTTTGTACTTGCCAATATCCCCTATTCTTGGTTGTCAGTTCTGTCAATGTAAGAGACAGCTCCAGAGGCCTCGTCCCCAGCCAGTCTCCAAGTGTGACATACTTTCCCCATCGTCAGAGCTTCCCCAACACCGAGATGGAACCAACCCACGTTCTCTCTTCCCAGACAGGCAAGACCTGGACTCTTGACAGGAAGCTGGAATTGAGACTGGGCACCTGCGTGAACCACCAGAGCCTTCGTGGACCATGCTGTCAGACTTAGAAAAGGGTTGACTGTGGCTCTGTTGTCCGCCTTTGTGTTGATGGGTTCTCTTCATGTAGGTCAGGAGACCACTGAGATAAAAGACTCCCGTGGCTTCCCCCTCATGGCCTCCTTCCTTCTTTCTGGCTGGCTTTATGGATGTGTGGTCCAGGCTTAGAAGGGTCCCCTAAACGTGCATGTCAATTATGTGCTCTTGACCTCTTGAAAGTCATCGTCTTTTGTTGTTGTTTTTTGTAGTTGTTTTTTTTCCAGAGCTGGGGACCGAACTCGGCGCCTTGCGCTCGCCAGGCAGGCGCTCTTCCGCTGAGCCAGATCCCCAGCCCCTGTTGTTTTTAAAACCGGGCCAGATTGTTCACTTTGTCCTGGGTCATATAAGCCATGTCACCAGTCCTGCCTTGCCTCCTCTCATCCTGCTGCCCAGGGCTGCTGCCCAGCTTGCCGCACAAGAGCCCTGGGTAGCCCTCTGTCCAAGTCTAAGCAGAGCAGGCCACTAAACTGTCAGTGACGTCAAGGAGGAGTCTCACTTGCCCCCTCTCAAAGGCTCCCTGCCACCCGGGTCTCTGGTCACAACCAATCTCTACTATGTGATAAGCTCTGTTTCCTCCATAAACCCTACAGAGATGCCTGCCAGGCCCAACTCGTCATCCTCAGCTGCTCCTGGCCTCTTACTACCTTCCAGAAAAGATGCCTATTTAATGCACTCTGCTTTGAAGACGTTCCTAAGGAGGGGCTAGAAGGAACTCAAGTCTCTACTAGAGAAAATACTTCTTCACATCTAAGTCAAGAATTGTTCCCCACTATCGGAAGGAGACTCATTCTTTCCAAGCCCAACTCAAACACCATCTGAGTTTTCCCCTCCTAGTCAAACGAACCCTTTCTCAGACCATTACTTGTACTTCTCTCTTTATATTTTCATGCCCATCCTTAAATCTCTACCAGCTCAGTGAAGAGCTCAGCCCACCTGGAAGTTGAACCGAGTGGTTCAATGGCACAGAAGGCCCTTGCCATTGCCTGGTGTGGGGGAATAGGCCCCCCTCTACCTGGTAGGGTGAGCAGGATGTAGCCATGGGCTCCAGCAAAGCTGGCTGGCTGTTGTGGTCTCCAGTAAAGCAATGATATCCTGAAAGCTCTCAAGCTTTGGAAAAATGCTGGCTCTATCAGCCAGGACTGTCAGCCTTGGGCTTCTTCTCTCTTACCTGCAAAGCAGGAATAGTAATATACCTGGCTTATTGGGCTATTACAAAAACCAAAAGAGCTTTAGCTAATCCACTCTGAGCACCAGGATATGCCCAGCACCCAGTAGGTTATTACGGAAGGTTTTATCCTCTCCCAGGAGGAAGATTTGGAGGCTGAGCATCTTCTTGTCCTCTGACAGGGACCTGCTGGGCTGGAGTGTGGGCCCTGACTACCTGTGCCTGGAAGCTAGGATGGATGATGCAAGTGAAACACAAGACAAAAGACCCCACCCGGATCCAAAGGCAAAGAGCCCTACGCCAGGCTGGGCAGAGCATCCTCCCTATCCCAGCCCTACGCACTCCCAGACCCAGATCCACCCAGCATTGCCACACCAACGGAAGTGGTGGCTGCTAGCCCAGCCAAACCCTAGGACTGTGGCGACAGCCCTGCCTGGGCCCAGCCACCACATCAAGGACCAGCTCTACCCTCCTCTCAGCACCCCTTCCAACTCAGGCTTCCCCCTCCCTCCCTACCCCCCCCCCCAGAAGCCAAGGCAGGCTCTCTTGAGGCTGGGTAGCCACAGCCCTCTGTGGCTGTCGCTATGCGGTAGAGAAAGTCCTGGTCAGGGAGACATCTGGGTTCCTGATCCAGCTCTGTTATTCATCCCTGTGGGGCCCATGCATGTGACTTGACCTCTGTGGATCCAACCTCTTCTCCAGAAAGAGTACACAGAAAGGGGGATGGCAGGCGAGTTTCAGCTTCCTAGGCTGCTGCAAAGAAGATGGGTTAATGCACATAACAGAAGTTTAGACGATGCTGGTTCTATGCTACAGAAAAAAAGTGTTGCCCAATTGTAGACCAGAAAATAAAGAGTGAAATTTCTGAGGTTGTAGGTTTGCTCTCTAGCACAAGGAGGGAAGGAAGGAGGGAAAGAAAAAAGGAAAAGGAAGGAAGGACAAAGGAAAGAAGGAAACTCAGACTCCAGATATAACTCTATCCTAGAGCACTCACCTAGCATGCACCAAGGTCCTGAGTTTCATCTCTAGCACCACAAAAACAAAACAACAAAAAACCCAAGGACATTCTAGAACTTAATGTCAGATTGTTTAATTATAAGCGATTTGAGGAACCAATAAGAAGAACAATATACCTTTCGATTATCAAGTGGTTTCTCTGTGGTTTCAAGCTATGTCCAGAGCTTTTATATCCATTACGTGGACTCTGTGAGGTATCCACCCCTCCACCCACCCCCCTTCATGGCAGAGATAAAGGTACTGCTTGGGGAAAATGAACTGACTACTGACTTCTCCAAGGTCACATAGCCATCAGATTTTAATTCTGGATGGCCTCCATGCAAATCACCTGACTTCTCTGCGCCTCAGTTTCCTCCACCTGTGCCCTGTGCCAGAAGCACTGGGATGAAGTGAGTCCATGTATGGAAAGCACCTGTGCTGTATTGGGCACATTCTCTTCTCTCGCTGGAGCCAGCAGCCTGGCATGGATGGCTACTTTGGGGCCAACGGTGACTGACTGCAGCCTTCCCAGGAACAGCTATTCCCAGCTGCGGTTTCCCAAAGCAGGCTCATTTCAGGAAGCACTGCCCAGGTAGGAGTGTGGGTGTGTCATTTCCTGGTTACCCCTCAGAGGTTAAGGCTGGTAGGCATTGTGAGGCTCCCTCTTTACCCAGGGAAATCTGGAGACAGTCCTTTTTCTAACTCTGTCCACTGAAACTATCATGCCCCAAGGCTTGCCAGAGCACTAGGATTCCACATCCCAGCATGGAGAAGTGTCCCCGGGCAGCAAGCCCTGTCGACAGGTCTGTAACCCTAGCCAGGGCCACCTGTAAAGCTGCCAGTCCTCCCCTTTGATCCACTCCTGGCATGAAGGAGGGTGGTTCCCAACTGAGGACAGGGGGAAAGCTTCCTCCACCCAGCTGCCCTCAGGCCTGGATACCTGGGCCAGGTGAGACAGTGAGACTCAGAGATGTCATTATTTTTATCCTGTGGAAGCCTGACTGGATGAGGAATAGACAATCTCTTCCTTTATAAAAATCAGAGAACCCAGACCAGAGAGTTTTATTTTATTTTTATTTATTTTTTGCTGGATCTGGGGCTAGGATTCAAGACTTGGGCACTGTCCCTGAGCTTTTGTGCTTACAGCTGGTGTTCTACCACTTTGAACCACAGCATCTGGCTTTTTGGTAGTTAATTGGAATTCAGCGTCTTGTGGACTTTCCGACAGTGCACCGAATAGAATATTGAGAGAAGAAAATCTCTCTGGACACTTCTGAAAGCCGTGGGGAGTAGGCCCAGGTTGACCACTGGACCGCCACATCTGAGCAGGCTCCTCGTCCTCCTGCCCCCCAGGCTTCCTGTGTCTCACTGTCCCCCTGCTTTCTGGTCACATCAGTCCCTGAGCACATCAGTCTCCAAGAGGGTGACAGCTCTCCAAATCTCTCCCGTTTTCTCTCTTTCCCACTAGTGGGCAATTGCTAGCCTTCTGTTTTTCTCCTTTCAGTCCGCCCCTGGCTATTAGGATTGCTCTCATCTGAGTCTAGCCTTGTTGATATCCTCTTACTCCCAAAGTCTGCAGGAGGTCTCCCACGCGGTGTTCCAGGCTCCTGTGGTGCCCACCGACTCCTCTTCATCTCCCAGAAGTCCTCAGGGCCCCTGTGGCCCAGGTACAGAATGCTCTCCTCTATCCTCATGCCATGTCACAGGGGATCTTTGATGAGACAACTTGATTACCCAGGGAAGTTCCACTGGCCTTTCATGGCTCAGATTCCACATCTCCTGTTCCAGGAAGTCTTCCCTGACCACTCAGGCCAGCCATCTCCCTCCTCTGAGTCTCCCAAGTACAGTGCAGGGAAACTGGCCACCTGCACTTCTCTTCTTTCCGTGCTCTCCGCATTCCTCCAGGACAGGGACCAGTTGATTCTCAGAAACAAGAGTTTGGCGCTCCATGGATGCTGGGATGAGGGAATGAGCGAATGACTGAATGAACCCATCGAATCAATCACGGACCTTGTATCTTAAAGTGGGAACCATTCCTGTAGCTGTCTCCTTAAAAAAGGTGGGTTTTTGTTTTTGTTTTTGTTTTTGTATTACCTGTTTTTGTTTTTGTCCCAGTCCTGGTGCTTGAACTTGGCCTGGGTGCCATTCCTGAGGTTTTCTCTTCAAGGCTAGTGCTCTAACACCTGAACTACACACAGCCCCACTTCTGGCTTTTTTGGTGCTTAATTGGAAATAAGAATCTCATAGACCTTCCTGCTCAGGATGGATTCAAATCAAGATCCTCAGCTCTCAGTCTCCTGAGTGGTTAGGATTACAGGCATGAGCCACGGGTGCCTTGCTGGTTATCTTGTTTCATATAATTTTAAAAAATGCTTAAGGAGGACTTGGCTCCCAGAGTGTGCACAAAGGGCCACCGGCACCTTGCTTCCCTGGGTACCCTGCCCAATTCAATACCCAGCACCCCTACAGATGGTCACCCTGCTGTTGGGCCTCCGGACAAACCAAACCCAAGAAACGTTGATGACCAGGAGGCTCAAAAAGAGGCCAGCGCAGGTTGGCACAAGGCCACTGTGCCCACAAGCAGGGGGCTGCATGAAACAAATCCTCCTCCAGGAGGCCCTGGCTGCCCTGCCCTTGTGACAGCCTGGAATAGTCACAGTGCCGGTGCCTAGTCACATCTGCAGGTAATTTCTCCATCCTTCTGCCTCGGAGTGGATCTCCCTCAAGTCCTCAGAACAACACCCTCTGTCCCAGTGCCATCTCTCAGGCAGAAGGGGCCACTGTGTCCCCTGGAGGGCACATTGCTCAGGCTCTGTGCTTGACCCTGCTGTCTCCCTGCTGGCTCTCATGGCAATAGAAGTAACCATGAGATCAGCAGGCATGCTTGTGACGCCTGCCTGGCCTCCAGCCGCCTGGGTGCGTGCGCATGGAGCTCCCAGGCCGTGCTGCCTGACATTTGCAATCGTTTAATGGGAATAAGTTCCATCTTTGTGCTCTTTCAGCCTTTCATAACAACTGCCAAACTGTCCACCCTGGATAGGACATAAATCCTGCTGGCCAGTCACCAGGCCGGCTCTTCCTGGAGCTGCTTCCTGGACCTCAGCAGGGTGCAGCTGATGACCTCCTCATTGGGGATAGGTCCCAGCAAACTGACGAGTGCAGGGGAGAGAGAACATAGGAGTAAGAGGCAAACTCCAAAAGAGCAGCTTCCAGGCTGGGCAGGTTCCTTACCCCTGAGCTGTGGGTTTGGTCATTTGTGAAAGAGGTTGCTTGATACCTGCTTCTTTCAACAATCTTAAGAATTACAGCGTCAAGCTGGCTGTCAGGTGGCTCCCACCTGTCACCCTAACAACTCAGAAAGCTGAGATTGGAGGATCACAGTTCAAAACCAGCCTGGATAGGAACCTCCATGAGACTAACCTTAAATTAACCAGCATAAAGCTGGAAGTGGAGCTGCTGCTCAAAGGGTAGAGCATTAGCCTTGAGCAAAAAAATCTAAAAAACAGTGCCCAATCCCTGAGTTCAAGCCCCAGAATTGGCACAAGATAAATAAATCAAAAGATTACAAACCTCTATGTTTGGCACCTCATAGATACACAGAAGATGTTTCTTTCCACTACCCAGGAACTAGCTGTGTGGCCTTGGATTAGAATCATCACTCTGTGTGCTTCCATTTCCTCGTGTGTAAAATGAGATCACAGTAGGGCAAATCTCACGTGGCAGTCAGAGCTCTAAGTGAAGTAACACGTGTGGGGGTAAACACAGAGCCCGGCGCGCAGCAAGCACTGCGGACACACCAGTGATCCCCTTTCGTTCTCCTGTGGACCCAGCTTGAGAGGCCTGGTAAGTGTTAGACTTGGGGCGACTAGAGTAGTATAGGAGAAGAAAGGCCAGTGGGGGTGCTGAGTGCTTAAATACCTCCCTCACCCTACAAATACTTGCTGTAGTCCTACTGTATCTAGAACTGCTGGGGATGTCTACTAAGGTTCCTGGTCATTTGTACAGCCTACTGGCTTTATATTTTCCCCTTCATTAGCCTGCCCATTAAAAAACTAAATTTTCTTTAGCTGTATAAAGTTGTTTCCATTTGATGTATTAATGTATGAGCACAATGGATATCTTGATCAATGTCAGCCCTTCCATCATTCTCTCCCATCTTCCCAATCCCACTCATTGCTTTAAGTTACCTAGGGCTGGTTGGTTTGTTTTTTTAAAATCACCGATGAAAGGAAGAAGGCTCGTGAATGCCACCCAAGCTAAGCTTTGGGTGATACTGTCTTCCAGAAACTTGAAGTCTAGCTCTTCCTCTAGTCCCCATTTCCTCCTTTTTCTGCATCTCCTGAGGAGTCGCTCCCGTCAGGGTATCTCCAGCTACCCTCTGGGAGCCTCAGTTGATGCTTTTGTTGTTGTTGTTGTCAGTCATAGGGCTTGAACTCAGGGCCTAGGTGCTGTCCCTGAACTCTTTTTGCTCAAGGCTAGCCCTTTACCACTTTGAGCCACGGCTCCACTTCCAGTTTTCTGGTGGTTCATTGGAGATAAGAGTCTCACACACTTTCCTGCCTTGGCTGGCTTTGAACCGCAATTCTCAGATCCCACCCTCCTCAGTGGGTAGGATTACAGGTATGAGCTACCAGCACCCAGCCTCAGTTGATTCTTTCTCACTCATTGTCTTGAAGTTTTCCAGCTACTTGTCTGTGACTGAGGATGGACCGGCATTGAGTCTCTTGCTCTCTGACTTCCTCTTGAAACTAGCAGGTGCCAGCCCCTGAGTGGATATTCCACAGTTTTCAAAGTGGTGATGCCTGTGGCCAGGCTTATGACCCAGGTCTTAAAACCTGACCTTACTTCTCCTTAAGCCTATCCTACATTCAACCCCACAGACCATCTCCAGAGTCTACTAGGCATCTTTCTTCCCCCAAGTGTCTAAGCTGTCTAAGCTGTTGATCAGGAAGTTCTTCCCCTTATCTACCCCAGTCTCCAGAAATAGCCAAAGCCTGTTGTCTCAGAGCCAGGAATCATGGAGATGATCTCTTCAAGGAAAAGGCAACATGAGGGACCAGAGAAGGGGCATGAGGAGCATCGTGTGGTGGGGGGGGGGGGGGCTGGGAATGGAGCTGACATCTTCCCAGGGGACTCTAATGTCACTGCTGTGAGTGGAACTTGGCAACGGTGGGCCCAAGTATGATCTGAATCTTAAAGAGCCCTACAGCCATGCGAACCCCAGCCTCCCCAGGGAGGTGGTGCAGGCTGGGGGTAGGTGTACAGCCCCCTGAATACTGGAATGCCTGCCAGACACGGTACAAGGGTCTTAAAAGGCACCCTAACCCTGACAGGGATCCCCCCCCCGCAAGGTAGGAGGTGGATGTGACAACCTCAAAGGGACCAGTGCCTTTTGGGGTGGAGGGAGCACAGCAGCTGGCGAGGAGGAACACTCCTAGGGTGGGAGTGACCTCAGTCCATTGGCCCAGCCTCATTCTCTCCAGGGGCAGCCAACGTGGAGGGCACCAGGCCTGGCTCCCAGCCTGTGCTCCGGAAACCCCTCATTGCACAGCGCCTGCTTAATCCCTGTTAACAGTAGGCTGACCTCGCCTCTCCCAGGTCCTCACAGACCTCCTTTGAAAAATAAATAAATACTTTCTCCATTATCCCATTAGCAGCTTCACAGGTTTTCTCCGCTATTAGCTCCCAGCTCCAGTGAAAGTGGAAACACGTGTCCACAGAGCCTAGTTTGCCCACCAGCTACCATGGGGCTGGGCTGTATTTAAGGTCCACCTGCCAAGGCCCACTGGGGACAGGAGGGCTCAACATCAATATGATCCCCCCCACCCCATGTTGTTTCTCTGTACTGCACATGCCTAGCTGTGTGGCTTCAGGCAAAATCCTTTGGGCCTGGGTGCAGTCACTGAGCTCTTTTGCTCAAGGCTGGTGCTCTGCCAGTTCAAGTCACAGCTCCACGTCTGGCTTTTGTGTGTGTGTGGTTAACTGGACATATGAGTCTCATGGACTTTCCTGCCCGGGCTAGCTTTAAATCAAGATTCTCAATGCAGTTCTGAGATCTTAACTTCCTGAGTAGCTAGGGTTACAGATGTGAGCCATTGGCACCCAGCTCTTTTTATTTATTTATTTTGGCCAGTCCTGGGGCTTGGACTCAGGTACTGAGCACTGTCCCTGGCTTCTTTTTGCTCAAGGCTAGCACTCTGCCACTTGAGCCACAGCGCCCCTTCTGGCCGTTTTCTATATATGTGGTGCTGGGGAATTGAACCCAGGGCCTCATGTATACAAGGCAAGCACTCTTGCCACTAGGCCATATCCCAGCCCTTTTTTTTAACCTTTAAAAGACCACAGAGATTATAATTCATTTCTTGAAGCATTAAGATAATGGAGAATGAGAAAGGGTCTTACATGGCACGGCGTGTTTGTCAGTGGGGATGAGCAGGATATGTCCCTTTTCTGGCCTTTGTTGCTTATCCTCTTGATGCTGGAGAACAGGAAGTAGTGAGCAGTGAGCCTCTCCTGCTGCAAATTGTTCTGCAGTAGGATGCATTCTATGTCCTAGGACCACTGCCTCCTGAGAAGGTCCTAGGATGCCAGCCCATTCGCTCCTCAATGTGGTAAAGCTGCCTGGCTACTTGTGAACACCCCCACAGTGCCCAGCGTGGGCTCTGACCCGAGCAGAGTCCAGCTGGGAGCTGGGATTGTTTGTCTCCACGTTCCATCCCTCGGTCCCCTCTTTCTGCCCATTGCCCCAGGCAATGGGGGGTAAGGGGACTGGGGTGGGCAAGCAGGCAGCTCCGTTAGTCTGATCAGAACCTGTTAGCTGCTGGGATCTGTTAGCACCTTTGAGGTCTCCCTTTGCCTTTCCATTTCTCATGGGATCCTAGTTCAAGCCATTGCTGGAAACACTGGTCCCTTGGCACTGACCTTTGTGCCTGCCCCCCCCCCCCACTCCACTCCACTTCTCTGTGAGATTCTTCCTTCGAGACAAGAAGGGGTCTTGTCTGTGAGTGAGCTCTGAAGTCCACTGTGTGCTCCATTCCATGATGTGGGCAAAAAGATTCGCCACCATCCCTCACCCCTAGCAGGCTATAAAAGGCCTGGGAAGCCATTTGGTACATAATGCAATAGATACGTGTGCTTTTTGTTGGCTGCCCATGGCCATTTGCCTAGATTGACAATTTTGTATGACATACAAATGATGTTATAGGTACCTAAACGGCCTTTGGCAGAAAAAAAGGCCTCCAACTCTTTGTTGGGCTGTGCAACCTCAAAGAAATGAGCTAAGGGGCTTGGAATATGGCCTAGTGGCAAGAGTGCTTGCCTCGTATACATGAAGCCCTGGGTTCAATTCCCCAGCTATATATATCTCAGCCAACAGTGGTGCTGTGGCTCAAGTGGCAGAGTGCTAGCCTTGAGC
The DNA here is from genome assembly GCF_023159225.1 of Perognathus longimembris pacificus. Classification (NCBI taxonomy): domain Eukaryota; kingdom Metazoa; phylum Chordata; class Mammalia; order Rodentia; family Heteromyidae; genus Perognathus; species Perognathus longimembris. The sequence continues at coordinate 24,098,970 of NC_063167.1, read as the reverse complement.
AAGAAGAAGCCAGGGACAGTGCTCAGGCCCTGAGTCCAAGGCCCAGGACTGGCAAAAAAAAAAGGAAAAAAGAAATGACCTAAGTTTTCTGTGCCTCTAGTTTTCTCATCTTTAAGGTGCTTACAACATTGCTTACAACATTGCTCTGAGGGCTTATAGGATTGCATTAATCCAGAATCAGTACTTTATAAGTGCTCCAAACTAGCTTTTTTTTCCTTCCTTCCTTCCTTCCTTCCTTCCTTCCTTCCTTCCTTCCTTCCTTCCTTCCTTCCTTCCTTCCTCCTTCCTTCCTCCTTCCTTCTTTCCTTCCTTCCTTCCTTCCTTCCTTTTTATCTCCCCCCTCCTTTCTTTCTTTTCCTCCCTTCTTCCCTTCCTTCTTCTTTTTGTTTTTTTCCCCCAGTCCTGTGGCTAAACTCTGGGCCTGAGCTTCTTTGTGCTCAACACTAGCACTCTTTTTTTTTTTTTTTTTTGGCCAGTCCTGGGGCTTGGACTCAGGGCCTGAGCACTGTCCCTGGCTTCTTTTTGCGCAAGGCTAGCACTCTGCCACTTGAGCCACAGCGCCACTTCTGGCCATTTTTTGTATATGTGGTGCTGGGGAATCGAACCCAGGGCCTCACGTATATGAGGCAGGCACTCTTGCCACTAGGCCATATCCCCAGCCCAACACTAGCACTCTTATCACTTGAGCCACAGCACCACTTCTGGCTTTTTCTCAGTAGTTTATTGGAGGTGAGAGACTCATAAACTTTCCTGCCCAGGCTGGCTTTGAACCTCGATCCTCAGATCTCAGCCTCCTGAGTAGCTAGGATTATAGGTGTGAGCTACTGGTGCCTGGCTCCAAACTAGTTCCTATGATCACTTGCCCTGAACTCAGCACCAGGCCTTTAGAAAGCATGGCATGCTGCAGATAAATGTGTCTGAGCATGCTCAGTCCCAGCCTCTCCCTCTGGTGCTCCACCCAGCCCTGCCAGAATGTGGCTTTTCCCAGCATGGATGTCCAGATACCTTGGAGCTGAGGATGACTGTGCTGGGGCAGCCGGGGTGGGGGTGGGGAGCAGCCAGGCCCCAGGACACATTCTGGGTGAAGAGCTGGCCTTGCTCACCTGTACCATAGACATGACCTCGAGGTTGTGTCTGCGTTGGCTCTGTGGTTCTGACTCCTCACTCTGGCTGCAGGTCCACCTCAGCTGCTCTGCAGCCCTGCCTTCCTCACCCCGCCCCCTGGGAATCCCCTCTCACCTAGCAATCATCTCCTGAGTGGCCCTGAAAGTTGTACAAGGAGGGTGCACTAGAGAATTCTCAGACTCTGGCCTGCCAAGGCCCTCTCTTGGAGGCTGAGGTGAATTTGGGGGACCGGCTGAGGGGGCCTATTACCCTGATATCTTCATCTCACTCAGTGGTGGTTTTCAAGGAGTCTGGGCTGAACTTCCTGGGAGCCAGGGCTCTCTCGGGTGTTTTCCGGGTGAGGATGGGGTGGCTAGGCTGAACCTCCTCCATAGATAGCTTCCTGGGGGGGGGGGTCCCACATCCTGGATGTGGCAGGGCAGGGAACAGCATCACCAGACCTATCAGTCCAAAGCCTACTGCGCTGTGATTGATTCTCTCCTGGGAAAGCGCAGGTCTGGGTGAGGGGAGGGGTCTGCAGGGCCCAGATTCAGGGGAGGATTAGCTGGGGGAACTGCTCCCACCAGCAGGGAGGGGAGAGATAAAGCCTGTGAGCTGGAGAAGGGGGGCCCAGCTCCGAGACATTCCCTCCCCTGACCCCCGGCCTGTGTAGATCGAGTCTGTGGTGGGGGAGGGGACTGCCCCCTTTCCCAGGATACAGGCCAGCCTTGGAGCCTAGCACTTTCTCAGGCCCTTTATTAAATTTCTCAGGAGCTAGAGGGGAGGTTATCCCTCCCCCTTGTCCCCGACTCCCCTCCTTTTGTCTCCCTCCCCAGGAGGGTCGGGAAAGAGCTTTTCTCATTATTGTAGTTATTAAAAATAAATGAGCCAGAGACAGAGACACAGGGAGAGAGACGGAGGCTGAGAGACAGAGGCAAGCAATGAGACAAAGACAGACAGAAGAGGGAGCTGGGAAGATAGAGACAGAGGAGGTAGACATGGAGACACTCAGAGACAGAGAGACGGGGAGGAGGCTGGGGACAGCTGGCTTTGGAACTGGCAGCTGCCTTGAAAGTTGCTACCTGCTTTGGAGTCGCCAGGCCTTGAGCAACCCATCTCAACTCCCTAAGCCCGAGTTTCATGCAAAATAGAAATTCCCGTCTTTACTTTGTCATTTCACTGTTAAACATAGAGATAATATCTCAACAATCTTTGTGTGTGCGCACGCGTGCGTGCGTGCGTGCATGCTCGTGTGTGTGTGTGTGTGTGTGCGCGCGTGTGCGCGCTAGCCCACACATGCTAGTTCTAGGGCTTGAACTCAGGGCCTGGATTCTTGAGCTTTTATGCTCAAAGTTGGCATTCTACTTCTTGAGCCACAGCTCCACTTCTGGCTTTTTGGTGGTTAATTGGGGATGAAAGTCTTATGGACTTTCCTATTTGGGTTGGCTTCAAACTGAGATCCTTAGATCTCAGCCTTCTGAGTATCTAAAATTATAGGTGTGAGCCACTGGCACCTGGTATCATACAATCTTTAGTACTTAGTAGTTGTTCAAACAGGGCTTTCTTTAGATAACATACATTTGATATGAAGTCATATATATATATATATATATGTTGAAGTCATATATATTTTTAAGGAACTTGAGCATGAACTTTGGAGGCAAACAAACCTGACATTGAAATTTGCTATGAACACTTTAAGAGCAGAGTGCGTGAAGTTTATCTCACAGGGTTTTGTTTTGTCCTGTTTATTCTCAACATTGGGGATGGAACCTAGGTCCTTGTAATCATTAAGCAAGTACTACTCTACCACTGAAGAAGGTTGAGCCCAAGGTGTCACCCATGCTAAGCAGGCACTCTATCTCTTGAAGCACATCCCCAACTCACTTTGTTGCTGTTGTTGTTGGCCTTGGAACTTGAACTGAAGGCCTGGGTTCTGACCCTGAGCTCTTTTGCTCAAGGCTAGTGCTCCAGAACTTTGAGCCACAGCTCCACTCCTTGTGTTCTGGTGGTTAATCGGAGCTAAGAGTCTCCTGGGCTTTCCTGTCTGTCCTGGCTGGCTTGGATGTGATCCTCAGATCTCAGCCTCTTGAGTAACTAGGTTTATAAGTGTGAGTCACCAGCAACTGGCTCCTCCAACTCCTTTGTTTGTGTTTTGTTTCTGGGGGTCTTGCTAACTTTTTCTGGGCTTGAACTCTGGACTCTCCTGCCTTCATCTCCCAAGTAGCTGGGATTATGGGTGTGAACCACCATATCAGCTCTTAAATAGATTTCTTTTTTTTTTTTTTTTTTTTTTGGCCAGTTCTGGGCCTTGGACTCAGGGCCTGAGCACTGTCCCTGGCTTCTTCCCGCTCAAGGCTAGCACTCTGCCACTTGAGCCACAGCGCCGCTTCTGGCCGTTTTCTGTATATGTGGTGCTGGGGAATCGAACCTAGGGCCTCATGTATCCGAGGCAGGTACTCTTGCCACTAGGCTATATCCCCAGCCCTTAAATAGATTTCTTGAGGCACAAAACTCACTTATAAAATTCACCTGCTCTAAGTGTACAGTGCTGGGGTCTTTATTTAGTAAATAAATTATGCAGCCATCACCACAGTCTAACTTGGGAATATCCTTGTATCCCCTAAAACATTCCCCTCCTCTTCTTTTTTTTTCTTTAATTTTTATTATCAAACTGATGTACAGAGAGGTTACAGTTTCATACGTTAGGCATTGGATACATTTCTTGTACTGTTTGTTACCTTGTCCTTCATACCCCCCACCCTCCTCCCCCTTTCCCTTCCCCCCACCCCGGAGGTGTTCAGTTCACTTACACCAAACAGTTTTGCAATCCCCTCCCCTTCTTTATTTGCAGTCACTCCCCATCCTCCCCCTATTTTCTATTTCTAGAGATCTGCCTTTTCTGGATATTTCGCATCAGTGGAAGCAATGCAGTATACACGTAGAGCATGAGCATACCTCATTCCTTCACATTGCATTGGGTATAGCTCACCACACAGTTGGATCACTCATGGAGGTACTTTAAGGGTTAAATAGAATACCCAGTGATTAGATCAGCAAACATCAGATCATCTTAAACAGATTAGGGAGGGGGGGAAGAGAGAGAGAGAGAGAGAGAGAGAGAGAGAGAGAGAGAGAGAGAGAGATTGATTTTTTCCCCCAGGCTTCTTGTACCAGGCACAGTTGGAAGTACTTTAGACAGCTCACGCCACAGACTCTGGAGTGGGTAGCATTATACTCCTCTTCATCCTCTTCATTCTGCAGAAAGGGCAACCATGGCTTGCAAGGGGATTGGCTTGTCAAAGTCACCCAACAAGTGTGCAGCCCGAGCTGAGCCCTTCTGTTGGCCTCAGCCCTGCAGCTTCTCCTTGGCCCCTAAGCCTAGGACAGGGAACAGCCTGATTTAATGGTGGGGAATCGTGGCAGGCAGGACCTGCCCACAGGATCCAGGGAGTTTTCGGGGGGAAGACTGGGATTCCACAGGCATCCTGCTCCCAGCACTGGCCTCTGGCCTCCAGCTACAGAGCCTACTGCATTTGCTGTCTCTCCTTTTCCCCACCCTACTGTGTGCCAGTCACTATTTCACAAGGGTGGTACAAATGACTTACTGTACTCCTCCAGTAAGCCTTGGGCGTGGGGGCCGTGACGCAAAGGCCCAGAAAGGTTGAGGAACTTGCCCAATATCACACAGCGCATTCTCCTGTCTACATCTGTTTGGTTCCAAAGGCTACTCTCCCTCCTCTGCTACCCTCCCTTCCAGAGGCTATAGCTCCACATCTGGCTCCCAAATGACCCCCACACATGCCCCAGAAGAGAAGGCAGAGCCTGGGGAAATTGTTGTAGAGAAGCATGTACATGGGGCTGGAGATGGGCTGGGCAGAGGGGCTGCTGGCCTTCTTCCCTCTGCTGGTGCTTGTTGGGAGCCCTCCCCAGGGAGGAGGGGTGCTGGAGCTGCTGGGCCCCCCCTCCAGTTCTTCTGGGAGACAATGTGCTTCTCATTAGGCTGGCGTTGGGTTTTGCAAACCACAGGTCTAATTGGGAAGGATTGGGGGTGTGAGTAACTGCGGGCAGCATCTCATGGAGGGGGGGAGCAGCCCCTCCCCTCCTGGCTCCCCCGGGTGGCTTGTGGCACACTGGAGACAGCTGTGCTCTTGGTCCTCATCCAGCGCCAGCCTGGAGCAGAGCATGGAGGAGTCCACTTCCACAGATAGCACTTGGGGGGAAGAAGCAGGGTGGAGCTGAGACCCAGTAGAGGGGCCTTTATCTGCTTCCTGGGGCCAACCAGCCATCCAGCCCTGGGCTCCTCTAGGTTCTTCCCCTCTGATGAGGTTCCTGGGGTGCAGGCGGGGAGCTGGGGGCCTCATACCAGTGTTCCAGGATGGGCACACCCAGCAGGAACAAACCACAGGCCCTGCAGGGCTCACACGGCACCAGCCTGCTCCAGCAGCCCTAGGCTGACAGCAGAGGAGCTGGGTAATGAGCGTGTAACTGAGTTAGGCCCACAGGAGCCTCACAAAGCTCCGATTTCCTCCCCACCCAGCGGGGCTGTCTGGGTGACTGCGCAAAGGCCAAGATGCCGCCTTCTCCAACATTCTGAACTCCTCAGAGAATCGGAGCCAGGCCAGAGACAGGCAGGGTGTGAATGTCAGACTATAGGAGGTCCCCGTCACTGCACACAAACACACCCACCATAGCCACAAGAGCACACGGAGAACCACATGCACACGGAGAACCACATGAGGCCCTAGCGTGGGTGGCTGACATGTACACCCACCCACATACGCACACATGTGCTCCGCCAGCACAGATGTTTGTACACTAGTCACATACACACATGCACACAAGTGCCAGGTGGATGTGTACAGGCACTTAGAATCCCTGACACATTTGAGCAGTCTCCATGGGCAAACACTCAGGCACATCAATACGCATGCTTCCAGACACACATGCTGACAACCTGACTGCGTCACACATGTGTTCTCATCCCCAGACAGCGTTACTTGGGAAGAGCCCTGGGTTTCTAGCCCTAGAGGGGAGCCTGGAAGTGCACCTTGTCCCTCCCCATCTTGGCAGGCTGTCCCCAGGCGCTGTGACCTCACCCAGGGACAGACCAAGTCTAGTCCTGCTCTCGGTGACATTGTGCACCTGGCTTTGCTGGTGTACCTTGTTGATCTGGGGTTGGCTCTCAAAGGGAAAGGGGGCATAGGAAGATGGGGGGGGGGGCGCAAGGAGAGCAGGAAGATTCACTGGGGGCCCTTGCCAAAGGGAGGACACCTCATCCCATCCAAGCTGAGAACATTTGGTTTATTTGTTTGCTTCAACAAAAGAAGGAGGAGCAAGAGGCCCAGGCATTCTGTCCCCACAATGCCCTCAGCAAACAGGGAGGGGACCAAGGCAGTAGCAGGTCAGAAAACTTGAGCTGAGTAGAGGCTGCTCTGTCTCCTGGAGGCTGGGCAGGCAAGGTGGGGTAGGATGGGATCCTGGCTTCTAAAGGACTGGATAGATGCCAGAGGATCCATCCTGATTATGGCAAGGTAGACCACAGGGACCCCTGAGAGGGAGCTAGAGCAGGACTAGCCTCTGATGGGGGCTGAGGCCTCAGTGCTAAGCCACTGGGACTTTATGAGTTCCCTCATTCATTCCAAGGTAGAGCTTTCCTCAGGCCCACAAGGCTCCTGGACTGCCACTTGTCTCTCTGTATTTATTATAACAGTTACCGTCTCCCTCATTAGGCAATAGCCCCTCCCCTCTCTCTCTCCCCCTCTCTCATTCCTTCATTTGTTAACAGCTGCATAACCTGGGGGCAAATAATTCTCTTAAATAGGGTGAACATGATCTTCCTTATAGGATTGTCAGGATTGAGTGAGTTATTATGTGTAAAGCTCACAGAATACCACCATGCACAAAATAAACACCATATATTAGCTTTAATAAAAAGTGACAGCCAAATGCCAGACACTGACAAGCAAAGAACACAGAGACTAAGGTACAGGCAGAGCCTGTCTTCAATGAGTGCAAAGTCTTGGATGCCCGGGAAGGGGTGTCATCCTTGATCAGAAGATCATGACCTGGGATGACCACTATAATAAGAAGAGGCCAAGTTTTTAGGGGGAGCCCATAGCAGGGGCTCCAAACCTAGGCTAAGGCTTAGGGAGGGCCCTTAGAAGGTAGGGACAATCAGAAAAGGAGGAGTGTTGCTGGCTGATGGCAGGATGTCACTGTTTTCAACTCAGGGCTTGGCCTACACTCACTCCCTCATTCAAGATTTGTTGGATTAAGCACTGACTCCTTACCAGCTTCTGTAGCCGTCTCCCCTCTTGTGGTGTGGGAGGTTGATAGCCACCTTTGTGAGAGCAGTGGTGGAAGAGGTATACTGATGTCCACTCATCTCACTGAGCACCACTAAGGCCCAAACTGCTTACAGCAGTGGCCAAGGTCACACAGCTAGTTGATAGAGGAGTCACGATCTTCCTCACACTTCTTCTTCTTCTTTTTTTTTTTGCTAGTCCTGGGGCTTGAACTCAGGGCCTGGGCACTGTCCCTGAGCTTTATTGCTCAAAGCTAGCACTCTACCACTTTGAGCCACAGCGCCACTTTTGGTTTGCTGGGGGTTAATTGGAGATAAGAGTCTCATGGACTTTTCTGCTCAGGCTGGCTTTGAACCATGATCCTCAGATCTCAGCCTCCCAAGTAGCTAGGATTACAGACATGAGCCACCACCCGCACTGGGTTTCTCCCCACACTCTTACATCTGGACCATGGGGAGCCCCTTTGCTGCTACTCTGGAGACCAATGAACAAAGATGAGGTGACACTGGCGTGCTGGGACAGGCTCCTTTCAGATAGAGCCCCTGGGGTCTCAGAGATCAAAACCCCTGGAGCTCCAATTTCTAGAAGGCCCTTGCCCCTCCTGAGCCTTAGAGTGTGACCTCTCCCATTCATACCCAGCTTCATGAGGGCCTAGGCTGGTTGACCTAGCTCTCTGGGTCATCTCTGGCCCATCCCCGGAGTCCCGGGGCAGGGCATCAGGCTGCCTGGAGGAGGAGGCCTCCAGCCCGTCTTCCCCAGGGCGTTCTTTGGAATGTGCTTCTGCAGCTGTGGCAGTTGTGAGTCTGGGACCAGGACGGGATGAAGACTGGGGTGAGGCTGCCCGGATGCCATGTCCCAGTGCCTCCCTGAACCCCCTCTCCAGGCCCCTCCCATACTGGGGCAGGAGGGCGAGGTGTGCTTTCACATAAGCACACTGAAGAGGCCAGGAGTTATTTAGGGGCAAAAGGGGTGCTAGCTAGGGCCACGCCCAAGGAAAGGATGGGGCAAGAGCCTGGCTTACGGCTCCCAATCCCTTTGTCTGTTCAACTGTCAGTCTATGGCCACAGGAAAACTGCGGCTTCCTTGGGGTGCCAAGTCTCAGACCCCAGAGTGAACACCAACCCCACTACATAGACAGGAAAGCCAAAGCCTGTGGACGTTCAGAGGGGCTGGGGGCAGGTTTATCTTCCTGCCTTCCCAAACCCGTCTGTCTGTCCTTCCATTCACCCAACTTTGGGCCGCTTTGAACCTCCCAGCCCCTCTAAATGCTCCCTGGAGCAGGGGTCCCCGGCGACCCCCTTTCAGGGAACGTGATGAAAGGTCTATTTATTATACTTCAGCTCGGACAGTTGTTTCAGATGTTTCCAATTCGTCAGCCTGTTCAGACATCTGTTCCTGGTTGAAGTCAGAGAAGAGAAAGAAAAAAAGAACTTGATGTATTTCACACAGCCTTGCTCAGACGCAACCGACTCGCGTTTGCCCTTCTCCCGCTCCCAGACCTGCGCGTGCGTGCTCCCTCTTTCCTGCAGTCACGTCACACCAGCCTTCCAGCCCCCCTTCACCACCTGATCACCCACACAGCCTGGCAGGCATACTCTCAGGCCCATCTGTCCCCACTAGGACCTCACGCCTGGGGTCACAGCACCAGGGGACCTGGTTCAAGTCCTGGGTCCAGTCCTAGACATGCAGGTGGCCACCTCTCTCACCCCCGCCCCCCCCCCACAGGGTCACATGCTGGGCAAGACCTTGGCTGTGAGATGCAGCCTGGAAGTGAGCGGGCACTCTGGCAACATGGGCAACCATTCCTACTGCCCTGTCCACCTTTGCCTTTGCATGCCCGCATATGTATTTGCTCCTACAAATAGGGACAGAAAGGTCTCCAGGGGCCCTAGGGACCTTGAGGTCCTGCGCTTCTTCAATCCCACCCCCACCCCCATAGGTACACAGCTGCACATGGGTGTGAGCTCAGCAACCCAGACAGGCAAACAAATGCACAAGACATCTTCCCTGTTGCACACACCTATACCTGCACATGTACACACATAGCCACAGGGCCGTTCACATACTCCTTCTCTCAGCTCATTCACACATTCCCTCTGGAAGGCCTACCAGGAGGCTGGGGATTAAAGGGGTCAAAGAAGACTAAAGGGTTAGGAACTCAGGTTCATGGGCTAGGCTGGCTGTGCTGGGGTAGTATTGAGGGAGGAACTACTATTCAGCTTCTGGGAGCATTACTATAGGGAAGACCAACACTACTGGACTCTGGGGGTGTAGGGTGAAAACTGCCTCCTAATGCCTGGCTGCGTTCACTCTGGTCACCCCATTGGAGGACCTTGGAACTGAGTAAAAGCTTCAGAAAGGGGAGGTATTGGGGGGAGGGTTGTCAGTGAAGTGCAAGGCAAGGATGGTGAGTTCTCTGCCATTGGCTAGAGACTCCAATTTGTCAACCCCAGTCTATGGGCATAGAAACTAAAGTGGCTTCTAACATGGCTCCAACATCCCAGGTTGTCTTCATCTTAGGGTTCTCAGCTGATTTCTTCACCAGGCCTCCCCTGGCCCCCAACCCCCAAGAGGGTAGGCATGGTGGTGGATAGCTCCAGGGCTAAGAAGTTTTAAAAACCAGACAGCAAGGAGACTGGGCCAAGAGCCCTGTGTGGGAGCCCAGATCCCCAAAGCTGGTGGGGGAATGGATTATCCTTAGGCTAGATCTCAATGGCCCAGGAAGCTGGGGAGCCTACCAGCCTGCTCAGCATACATGGGACGGGGAACCTGAGCTGGAGCCCTGCTTCCAGAGGCATCCTCAGGAATCCCTACCTCGGTTGACTTAGGGCCCACCTTCCTCTCTCATTTCTTGGGGCGGACGCTGGTTTTGGAGTCAGATAGAACAGACTCAGGGGAATACATTTCACCTCTCCTAGTTTCAGTTTGTGTCCTTTCACCTTTGTAGAATTCTGGGGACAATGGCCACCAATAGGCCTGACAGTGAGTTCTCAGGGGAAGCTTGTTAACTATGTCCTAAAGCAGGCAGCCTGTGTGTGTGGGGGGGGGGAGGGGAGAGACTGCACCCAGGGAGTTCCTTCCTTCAGCAAACCTCAGGAGGAGGGGCTGCATTTCCTGCAAGGTCAGAGTCACTACCTGGGCTCCTCCCATTTTCCCATCAAATCCCTGAATCCTCAAGGTCATAGGGTCCTTTGGAAAGGGAGAGTATGGCTGAGTGGCAGGCAGTGACTGGTGATGGCTAGATCTGTCTAGTGTCTTCCAATGGAGCGCTTCCCTCCTGAGCACAAACCTGGCAGGACACAAATCCTTCCCCATCCCCACTCCAAGGCCAGAGGCAGCAGTGGCTAACTCCTCAGACATGCAGGAGCCCCTTCTCCTGAGGTCTGCTGGAGGAGGGAATTCCCCAGGTGCAGTCTTCCCTCCAACCCCCCCCCCCCCCCCCGCCCCAGTGGGGACAGGCTACCTGCTCCAGGACATAATGAACAGGCTTCCCCTGAGCACACATCTGCACTTTGCAGCTGGGTGGGAATCCACCGGCTTCTTTCAAGGCCTCGAAGGAGGAGCCAGGGAGGAGCCAGAGACATCCGTAGAAGACTGGGGTTATGTCTGAGAATGGTGAGGGTACTGGGAGAGGCAAGGGGCTTCTGCTTGGCTTCTCACCTAGGAAAATGCTCTCAGGAAGGAGAGGGTGAGCAGTGAACACTTACTAAGCACCGCTTGGGTGCCTGGTGTCACGCTGGGTCAACACAGGGCAGCGTACGCATGCTGGGATGTGAACTCCACAAGGCAGATGGTTTTCTGTGTTGTTCACTGTTGCAGACCCAATGGTGGCACTTGGTAGGCACTCAGACATACGTGTGGAGTACATAAGTCTATTCCTGTCATTCTCATTGCTACTCCGTGAGGTTCCGAGAGGTTGAGTGATGAACCAAAAGGCATGAAGTCAGGGAAGTGGCAGAACCAGCCTTGTCTGATGATAAAGCCGTTGCTCTGTCCATTGCACTCCTGAGCAGAGCTGAATGACCAGTTGGTATGTGCATGCGTGCGAGAGCGGTCCAGCCATGAGAGGACCCATGCGGGAACCTGCCTCTCCATCAAGCCCAGTATTAATACCTAACACGCCCTGTTAGGTGGGTGATGATGAGTGCAGAGTGCAGACCAAGGCAATCACTAACTAGCCTCTGTGGGGTGCACAATGTTCTAGTTGACTCTTTCTAAGTCTCTTGGGCTGGGGATCAAGTGGGCATATTGATATTCAAGCATGGTCTGCACACACACACACACACACACACACACACACACACACACACACACCTTTTAGCGTCTGCCTTAGAGACCCCAGCTTGCCCTGCCCCTCAAGGTTCAATTCTTTTTCTTTTCTTTTTCTCTTTTTGGTGCTGGTCCTGTGGCTTGAACTCAGGGGTTGGGCACTGTCCCTGAGTTTCTTTTGCTCAAGGCCAGTACTCTACCCCTTGAGCCACAGTGCCACTTTTAGCTTTTTCAGTAGTGAATTAGAGATGAGAATCTTAAGGATGTTCCTGCTCTGGCTTGCTTTGAACCATGATCCTTGATCTCAGCCTTCAGAGTCGCTAGGTTCCACAGGGTTCAACTCTTCACAGACAGAATAGGGTCCTGAGAAGGCTGGAAGAAGAGGCTAGACGAAGTCAGCCACCAGCGCGTTGCACTGAGGGGACAGCTGGGGGGTGGGGGACTGTCCAGGCCATACCCCTGCAAACAAGGGGTTTCCACATAGAATTAGAACTGACCACTGAACACAGCTTCAGATTCCCTCTGCTGTTCCTCTGGCTCCAGCCCTGGCCCCTCCCCCATCCCAGTGTATACCCCATCCCCTCCTCCTCCTTGGGGCCTCTGATGACAGTTGATCTTTCACCACAGGACTTAACATCATGCTTGCTCTCCATGAGGCCCTGAACACCTTGCACAGTCACCTTCCAGCAGAAGGCTGCTTCTCTGGAGATCTCGGTAACTTGTCCCACCACCAATTCATCCTCTCTTGAGTTCTAGTGCTGCCCTTCTGCCCATCCTCCTCAAGCTGTCCCCAGGGAAGGGACCAAGGCTACTTTTTTCCCTTTGTGCCAGTGCTGGGGCTTGAACCCAGAGCTTAGGTATTGATGGCTGGTGGCTGACACCTGTAATCGTAGCTACTCAGGAGGCGGAGATCTGAGGGTCATGGTTCAAAACCAGCCCAGGCAGAAAAGTCTGTAAGACTCCTATCTCTAATTAACCCCCAGAAAACTGGAAGTGGAGCCATGGTTCAAAGTGGTAGAGTGCTAGCCTTGAGCAAAATGAGCTCAGGGACAGCACCCAGGTCTTGAGCTCAAGCCCCACAACCATAAAAACAAAACAAAACAACAACAACAACAACAAACACCAAAAAACAAAGGATGGAATCTGACTTTGGCTTAGCATTCAAGGTCTTCCCCAAAGCAATGCTTCCTCATTTCATTCCATCCCTATTCCCCCACACACTATAGCTCAACCAAGCTGTCAAGAGCAACCTAGAGAGAAAGGGGCCTCAGGACTAGCACCAGCTACCAGTGACTGATGTGGGCTTTTCCTCCCAAGCCATGTCAATGGAGGAAGCACAAGCTGTGGAATTAGACAACTGGATTCAAATCCAGACTTGGTGACTTACAGCTAGTATGCCCGTGGGCAGGGCTCCTAGCTTCTCTTGCTTCAGTTTCCTCAGCAGCAAAACAGAAATGGTGATCTTTCCCCTGTGGGAGCCTCAGCTCAAAAGAAGAGAAAATGTCTGTGAAATACATTATCTGTTGTATGACCCTGGGAAACAATCCACTGGAAGGATCTGAGAGAGACAGAAAAAGTCCGACTTGGGTGCTGCCTGCTTCAGGACTCGTGATCTAGCTAGGGGAATGGCTACATGAACAAGATCTCAGTGGGCCAAATCATGTGATCTTGGATAATCAGCAAATACCTGGCTGGGAGCAATAGCTACCATGGATGTGACAAATGAACAATTAATATCCTTGCCATACTACAATCTTGTACATCGTAAGGGGGAAAACACAGACCCCATAGAGACTAGTAAGTTAATGAGGTCTCAGTGTAGAAACAAGGAAGACAAATGATAAAAATGCAGAATTCACAGCAGAGAAATGATAAATGTTCGGTGGCAGCCATTCGTGGCTTTTGTTTTCATGAGTGTTTTTGCAGCACCAGAGCAGTTGAACTCAGGGCCTTATGCTTGTTAGGAAAGTGCTCTACCCACTTGAGCAATGCCTGCAGTCCCTTTTGTGCTTTTAGTTTATTTTACAGACAAGCTTTGGTGCTTTTGTCTTGACTGGATTTTTAAGACTATAATCTCCAATCTCTGTGTCTTGGTTTTACAGGGGTGGACTACTACACCTGACATAGCCCACCTTATTAATAATCAAAGTACGCAGATTAAAGCAATGATAATTTCTTTTTGGCCAATTGAGTTAGCGAAGTATTTCTTCTCTAGTGAGCATATACAATATAGGTACTAGCATAGCAAAGACCACCTCATAGCCCTTCTTCATTCCTTAATTTGATTACTTATCTTGGCAGTAGTGAGCTGTCCAGGGGCTGGAAGGCAAACTAGCAATATGAATCCAAAACCTTCAAAACACACACAGGGGGTTGGAGGCATGGCTCAGTTGCTAGAGCCCTAGCCAATGAGTGAAAATGTCAGGTACTGAGTTCAGGTCCCAGTCTTGGACTTAAAAGAAAAAGGAAAACACGCAGCATGCCAGGCATCAGTGGCTCATGTCTATAGTTCTAGCCCCTCAGGAGGCTGAGATTTGATGATTGTGGTTTAAAGCCAGCCTGGGCAGGAAAGTCTGTAAGACTCTTATCTCCAATGAGCCACCAAAATGCGGGAAATGGCGCTGTGGCTCCAAGTGGCAGAACACTAACCTTAAGCACAAAAGCTCCGGGACAGCATGCTGGCCCCGAGTTTAAGCCCCAGGACCAGCACACAAACAACAAGAGCACATAGCAACAGCAGTGCAAGGGAAAGCCGACTACACAGTGCGGCACAGTCACAGTTGAGCTGGGGGGTGGTTCCTACAGAAGCGGGTTGGTGGAGGGGCCTCCTTGGGGAGCTGGTCAGCCCTAGATCTCCTTGTCTAAACAGTGGGGTCACTAATACCAGGCCGCAGCATTGCTGTGGGTAGAAAGGAAACCGCAGTTACATGACCAGGGCAGAAATGAGCAAGGACTCCTTAGCATCAGTGGCAAAGCCTTTGGAGGCATTATTTATCGCTGGGAGAAAACCTACCCATATCTCTAACAGTGGAGGAACCCATAATATATCCCTGCCTTCACCTCTCACTGCCTCACCACAGAAACCATCAAGAATAGTCCTTCAATGGAACATCTGTAACATAGCAGAACACTTACAAAATACCTCAGGCTTGCCTGACTGCAAAAGTCCAAGCCTCAGAGAGCTGGGTGAGGGTGGCTCACACCTATAATCCTAGCTACTTAGGAGGCTGAGATCTGAGGATCCAGGAAGCCAGCTGGGACAGGAAAGCCTGGGAGACTCTTATCTCCAATTAACCTCCAAAAGGGCTGGAAGTGGAGGTGTGGCTCAAGTGGCAGAGCGCTAATCTTTTTGTTTGGTTTTGGTGTTTTTTTTTTTTTTTTTGCCAGTTCTGGGTCTTGAACTCAGGCTTCTTTTTGCTCAAGGCTAGCACTCTGCCACTTGAGCCACAGCCTCTTCTGGCTTTTTCTATATATGTGGTGCTGAGGAATTGAACCCAGGGCTTCATGTATATGAGAGGAGCACTTTACCTCTAGGCCATATTCCCAACCCCCAGAGCGCTAATCTTTGAGCACAAAAGCTCAAAGACAGCAACCAGGCCCTAGGTTGAAGCCCCTGGTGTGTGCACACATACACACACACACACACACACACAAAAAAAAAAAACTACTGTTATTAAATACAGTGTATGCCATATATCACAATCACACAAAGCAGCCTACCTGGAAGGGATGATGTCTCTCAAATGAGGGGGTGAGGGGTGATTCTAGTCCTCCTCCATGCTTTCCAAATAACAGTGCATTGCTCCAGCAATTAGAAATTAGTTATATATAATTACATTTTGTACATAATATAATTTCATCTAATTCATATTATATGTTATAATTAACCATTCATTATAACAATGTATTGCCAGAGGGCACTTGTAAGAAGTACAATGACAATTATGGTTATTACATATTAAATACTTGTATCAAATTATCACCTTATATCCCATAAATATGTGTAACTGAAGTAGTTCAATTCCTTAGGACCACATAAACAGAAAAATCTGGAAGTGGCGCTGTGGCTTAAGTGGTAGAGTGCTAGCTTTGAGCAAAAAGAAGCCAGGGACAGTGCTCAAGCCCTGAGTCCAAGCCCCAGGACTAGCAAAACTAATACATACATACGTATATACATACATAAAAAGAAAAAACAATTATGCAGAAATAATTATTTTTTTAAAAAAGAGTGCAGACAGCCCTCCAAAAACATCTCCATCCTAACCCCTGAGACCAGTGGACATGCTTCCTCAGCCAGTGTGTGGGGTGTGTGTGTGTGGGGGGGGGGTTGCAGTTGTTATAAGTTAAAGATCTTGAGCTGGGGAGACTAGTTTAGATCATCTAGGTGGGCCAATGTCACCACCAGAAGGGTTCTTATAAAAACAGAAGCACAGAGGTACAGTGTTAGAGAGGTGACAACAGAAAGGGAGGCCAAAATGATGCCAGGAAGGGACCGTGAGCCAAGGAGTGCAAGTGGCCTCTAGACAGTGGAACAAACATGGAAATGAATCTCCCCCAGCGGGGCACGAACCACCATGCTGGAATCCCAGCACTCAGGAGCCTGAGGCTGGAGGAGTGAACCTAGGAAGCCAGCCTCAGTCTGGGCTATACATTAAGACCCTATTTAATACACACACACACACACACACACACACACACACACACACACACAGCGTGGGGGGGTGAGGTGGGGGGGAGGGTAGGGGAATCTCCCCAGGCATCTTGGAGGAAACAGTTCCCTAAAAACTCATTTCAGACTTTCTGGCCATAGAAGTTTTCAAGAGCTCTGTGCTGTTTTAAGCCACGACATCAGGGGTGACTTGTTACCGTCGCCATTGGAAACGCATACAGGTGCTGTGATATGATTTGTGTTCCTGAAAGCCACCCTGGCTGCTGTATACTGAGGGGCAGCAAGGAAACTGGAGAGTAGCTAGGAGTGAGCCTTGCCCAGTGGTGGCACTGGGGCTTTGGTGATGGTAGAGGGGGAACAGGGAGAAGTGAGCATTTGCTAATGAACTAGATGTGGGAGAAAAGCAAAGACAGCAACCGAGGGTGAGGCCTTGGGATTCTAACTGGAACATTTGGCTCCGTGGCTGCTGGGGACATTGACTGAGAAGGGAAGAAGGGCGGGGGGGGGGGTGTCAGGGAGAAGCAGATTGAGAGATGTCATGGGACTCCTGCCAGCAAATGGCAGAGAAGGGACTAGAACTTGGGGGGGGGGGGGGAGGGGTTCTTGATCCTCAGACGTTTGGATTTGAGAAATCTTTTCTAGGGAAAAGAGTTCAAGAGGCCATTCCTATATTAACCCTTCTTGCCTAAGATATTTTGAGTTGGTTTCTATTGCTTACAGCTGAACTTATTAGAATGAGGCAGCACAGCAACCCATGCCCGGCATGGGATACTTGCTACTCTCTGGAAGCTACTGCTGTGGCCCAGACCCATTGACTTTTATCTTCTAATGAGAGGGACGACCTAGGCTTAGGGGAGCAATGGCAGGGATCTGCAGTGATCTGCGTACCCCTATAGGACTACAAAGGGTGCCATTCTGGCTGGCAGGTCTAGTTCACCAAACACAGGTAAAGTCTGCTCACCAGACAGGCCAGGATGGTAAAGATGAAGCAGATACTGTTCCTGCCCTTCAGTAAGTCACCAGCCCAGGCCACCAATGAATGATTAAAGGGCTCCATGAGGCCCACCCAAAAGCTGACTTGTGAAGTGGCCAGATGAGATTGCAGGTGGATGTGTTAAAGAACAAGAGGGCTGGGGGCCTGGCTCAGATGGAAGAGCACCCAAACTAAAAGATGAAAGGACATTACTTGTCTTGGAGGCTCAGCTTTCTTGCTGGCTGTGAAAGGGGTAGGGAAGGGGGTGGAGGAAAAAGAAAGAAGTTAAAGTCAAGCAATGGATTATATATGTCATAGTACAGTGCGTGGCATATAGTTGATGCCCCAACAATGTTCTATTATTTACTAGCTCTGGTCACATGGTTCTAATTCCTTATCTTTGCTGACGTAGGTAGCTTTCTCCCCTTTCTCACTCATTCCTGAGCCTAGTAGAAGGCCCCTTGACTACAGAGACTTTTCCTCAGGCAGGAAATCTGAGCCCAGTGGCTGGCTTATGACATCTTCTAGCGCTGGGTGGTTTGTGTTTTCTCTTCTCTTCTCTTCTCTTCTCTTCTCTTCTCTTCTCCTTTCTCCCTTTCTTCCTCTCCCCTCCTCTTTCCTAAATACAACACAATAAAAACCAAACAAAAGCCTGATGCCTGGCGTGGCTTCTCAGGGAGTTATGCAAGTGTGTAAAAAATAAAATAAAATAAACATTGAGTTTTCAGCATTTGGGGTTGTTTGATTAGGCACTGAGTGGAGCCAAGGCTGGTTAGACCCAAGCAAGGCTCAGGGCAGTGGGGAGAGGGGAGGAGCTCTGGACAGTGTGGGAGGGACCCCTGGACCAACTCAGAAATGGCTATTTGTCTCCTGAAAACTTGGCAACGTTCTGGTTGTATGAGTCCAGACGTGGAACACTTCGGATCCAACAACTCCCCTTTCCTGGCTATCCACCATTCCTATTCCTTGGCCATAGAGACACCCCAGGAGCCTTTCAGTCCATCCTCCTGTCATTTCAACGACCCTGTGCCCTTGGCTCTGTAGGCAGCGGCCCCTCTTCCTAAGAAGGAGATTGCACAGCCTGTCTTGATTACTCACTCCCCCACACACAGTCAATGCGTCTTTCCTGCTTGGGCTTCACTCCACTAGCTACAGTGTTAGCTCATTTTCCTTTGCCCAATCTGCAGGGAGGCTGCAGGACAGCTGTTTGCCACCCCATGAAGCATCTCTCCCTCCCTGTCTGTTCAGGCTTGACTTCATCATCCGGGTCATTGCAGGTGTCTACAGCCCTTCAAATGCTCACCGCCAACAGACACTGATAGAGTTCCTGCCATTAAGTTCCTGCATCCTTCATTTCACTGAGGCCCCAAAACAGAACGCTGAAGCTCAGAAAGGTCAAGTGACTTAGGCCTGGCCACACAGCTGGTAAGTTGATGGAGCACGAATTGGGACATTGGCTGCTGGTGTGTCACCCTCCCCCCTCCCCAGGTCAAGCACCACCGAGTGAGCCGGGGAGGAATTGCGCTCACCTGGGATGTTCAGGATGTGTTCTGGGTTGCGCTCATCTGGGGGGCTCAGGATGTCTTCTGGGCCCGAAGACTGAAGATCTGACTCTGAAGGGGAGGAGAGTGTAGTCAGGAGTCTCGCCTCTGTTAACAGAATTTATTCCTGTCACTCTCTTCCAGGTTTACGATAGGGAAACTGAGGTTTGGGAGAACTGAGGTTCTGGGCCCTGTTCTCACCTCAAGATGTGCTTGGGTTGCTGCAGCTTGGAAACCTCCGGGGTGCAGAAGCGGGGTGGGGGGCCGGTGATAAGGGCCGGGGTCTATGCCACGGGGCCGAGGGTTTGTCCCTCTGCCAAGCCTAGCGCCCAGGGCGCGGCGCGCCAGCTGTAGACCAGGGCCTGCGGGAGGGGGCTGCAAATTCCCGGGCCCGGCGCTCCAGTCCGTTTTTTCTTGCGGATCCCAGGAAGGGGGGCCAGCTCGGGGGTGGGACCGCCGAGGGGGGGATTCCCTCCCTCGTGCGAGCCGCCGACCAGCCCCTCTCGGCCCCAGAGCTCGGGCAGAGCGGAGGAGCGACGGGGAACGCGAGCGCGCGCGGGGAGGAGAAGCCGGGGGGCCGGCCGGGCGAGCAGGGGTCCGAGCCGGGGCTGCGGAGAACGAGACCGCCGGAGCCACCCCCAGGACCGAAGCGCCGGGTGGGGCACTGGCCCCGGAGGGCGTGAGCCACCCCGAGATTGAGCAACTTGGGGACGGGAGGGCGCTTCGGACGGTCCAGCGGCGGGACAGCGGGCCGCGCCCTCGCCCCTCCCGGGCCTGCCCCGCCACGGCTGGCCGCGCGGAGGTGAGTCCCCTCGTCGCTGCTCCGTCCTCTCCTGCGCCCCCTGACCCGGGACCCGGGATACCTCCTGTCGGGGCTCAGCCAGCCCCCTGGCCCCTAGCAGAGCAAGGATGGCTTCTGGGGGCGGGGGTCTTGTGAAATTGGCCTCTCCAACTCGAAGAGCGCCCGTGGGTGTGTGTGAGGGGGAACAGAAGAAGGGGCGTCCGCTGCTCTGGTCATCCAGTAAGCAAAAGACCCCGCTTCGTTCCCCAATCCTGCTGCCCCGACTCCTAGCCCCTCCCGATTGCTACCGCGGGTTCTCAATTCCCCAGAGCTCCTCGCTAATTGCTGCTCCCCACCTCCCGTCCATCAGTCCCATCACAAGCCCCTGGAATCCAGAGACCCCTTGTCTCATCGCCTCAGGACCCCTTATCCCCGCCCCAAGACGCTGGGTGACCCCCAGCCCAGTCCCACAACCCGGACGTGGCAGGCGGCGTGCGCCACGGCCCTGGGTGCGCAACGGGTTGGCGACTTCCGCGGGGAGAAAGGATGGATTGGCTTGGTCCGGGAGAGCTTGGGGCTGAACGCACCCGGGACCCTCGCGGAGCTGAGACGAATTCGGGGGGGGGGGGGCGGGTGCTTGACGGCGGGGCGGGGGTGGTGGCTTTTGTACAAACTGGCCTCCCGGACTTGGAGAGCTCGCGTGGATGGAGGGGGTGCGGGTAGCGGGGCTGCAGGCCCGTCCCTTCCCGCGCACCTGTCGGAGCCTCTCGGGGAGAGTGGGGAGGGGAAGATGAATGTGAGCACTTGGGCAGAGATGGAGCGGTGGGAAGGAGCGGTTCTCCACTGCCCTCGGTTTGGGGGAGCGGGAGGGAGGGGACCGGAGGGCCGGAACACCTGGCTCGGCTCGGGCGGACACGCTAACCCCGCCAGGTCGGGCGGGCGGGCGCATACTTGGGTCCGCCCCACGCCCTGCAATCCTTCTGCTCCCGCCCGCCCACCCTCCTGCGCCGCGGCCAACACTCCAGCCCGTAACCGGTCCTGGGGAGGGCTAATGAGAAATTATCCGGATAGTTTACATTTTTGGGTCTGTATCCTGTCCCTGATGGAGTACCAATTTATCCTGATAGTATTGCAGGAGAGAAAGTGATGCCAGAAAGTCCCCGCCTTCAGCTCCTCCTTCCTCCCCAACCTAGAGCCTCAGACCCTCCACCCCGACGGCCTCCCTGGGCCCGCCCCGTCTCTCTGTCTCTCCCCAGCGCAGCCTCGGCCCACAGCCCCCTTCCCCACCTGCGCGGGTCCAGTCCCCAAACCCGGGGACGGTCTCCACCCAGCTCCCCCAGCCTCAATTCCATGTCCACCCAGACCTTTAACTTCTCAGCGCCAGTTTATTCCTCCATAAAATGGGACAGTTCTGCCTCTCCGGTTATGACAGGGTAGATAGGCGCCTGGAATATGGCAGGTGGGAGGAGCAGTCACTCAAAAGGTGTAACAGGCTCAGCGGGCCTAGGAAGAGAGGAGTGCCCTTGCCCATCCTTCTTCCTCATCCCACCCATACCCTTTCCATCTGGGTAGAATAATGGCCTCCCAAAGTAAGTTCCTGGTGCCAAGCACCTAAGATCCAAGGGAAATCAGGCTGAAACGGGTGAGGGAAATGAGTCCCAAGACTTCAAAGACGGCCATGGACTCCCCAGCTCCTGTCCCAGCCCGGGGTCCGTGTGCCCCATGGTCCCCTGTGGAACCAGAGTCCCTGAGAGATGGGGGAGCCTCTGAGGCAAGGGAACAGTCCCGCTGGATCTTGAAGCCGCAGGGTTATCTAGCTCAGACCTGTCCAGTGTTCAAAAATCAGACTTCACAGAAGAGCCTGAATTTTCAGCTCTGAAAAGATAGGAGGAACTGGTCCTATTGGGCCCTGATTTTTGCCTGTAAACCTTTAGTTGGAGACAAATAGCAGATGTTCCTTTAGATGGCCCACTTGCCCTCCCATTTGCCCATCACACATCTAAATTTACCCCTACTTATTGCTTGTGAGTCTGTACACACACATATATATATGTAGGTAGGTAGGCATATGTACATATATACATCTGAAGCCAGTGCAATTGCCCTCAGCATGTGTATATATGCATATGTACATAATATACATATATACATATATACACATATATATGTTTGCATTTTTCCCAAAAGTGCTTGAAACTCTTCCTTTGAGTTTCAAGGCAATTAACTCCTTGAAAAGAACTAGCTAGTGTCACCTGCTCCAATGAAATCCTCCTCTAGTTTCCCAGCTAAGACTTTTCCTGCTGATCAGATTGGTATGATCTAGAACTGATTGCAGGCAAGCCTGGGTGAGTGTAGTAAGGTCTGAGGGGGACTAGGAAGGAGGCAAAGGGTGTGGGGGGTGGGGTGAGGGTGGAGGCTAATGATCCTCCATGATGAGGGAGAAACAGAACGCAGAGATGCTTGGGAGAACTTTTCCATCCTGAGGACCCCAGAAGTATGCACACACAGTGAGAGGAAAGTCCCAGGTTTAGTGCCTTGTTTGTCTGATGCAGTATTTGCAGGTCAACATGGTTCTAACCTGTTCTTTTCTCTTTATTTCTTTCTCTCTCTCTCCTTCCTTTATTTTTATTTCTCTTTCCCCTTCCCCTTTTCTGTCTCCAGCTTGAACACAGGGCCTCACACTCATTTAACGTTCTTGCTCATGGCTGGTGCTCTACCATTTAAGTTACACCTAGCAGCCTGACTTTTTTTTGCCAGTCCTGGGGCTTGAACTCAGGGCCTGAGCACTGTCCCTGGCTTCTTTGTGCTCAAGGCTAGCATTCTACCACTTGAGCCACAGCGCTACTTCCGGCTTTTCTGTATATGTGGTGCTGAGGAATCGAACCCAGGACTTCGTGTATGCTAGGCAAGCACTCTACCACTAGGCCACATTCCCAGCCCCCAGCCTGGCTCTCTGTAGCTGTTTGGAGATACAATCTCTACCATAATCCTTCAGAGCTCAGCCTTCCAAGTAGTTAGGATTATAGGCAAGTGCCACCATGGATAAGTCATGTAACTTGTAATTAACTCACGTAAGCTATACTAACTCATGTAAATTATAACTCATGTAAGCCATACTAACTCATATAAACTATAAACAACCCTTGTTCAGATAAGAAAATGAGATCAGACCAACTAAGAAACTAACCCAAGGTAACACAGCTAATCAGTAGCAGAGCCAGCAATCCAAGCCTGGCAGTCTAAACTCTCAGGTTCATGCCTGTAACTATCTTGCTTCACCACTCAGCCTCTGAGACCAGGGGGGAACTGAAGACCACAGCTTGGTGAAGTCAGCCATAATCAGGGGGTGATGGGAGTGTTTATGGGGGCTGGAGAGAGTGGGAAGGTTTTGGCAGGTCACACAAGGAGTGTTGGAAGGGGCTGGGAGGGGGTTGGCAGCTGATGGGGCACTGGGGGCGGCTGGGGGCATCTCCGCTGGCCCGGGCCACAGCACCAGGTGGGATCCATCAACCTCATGTAAACACTTCTCACGGGCAGCTTAACCACTTGAGTGTGTCTGGCCTTCAAAGCCAGTGGGAGAGGCTGGGAGGGAGGCACCAAACTCCTGGGGAGGGGGAGGATAATGATTTATCTCCTGTGCAGGTGGGCTCCTTGGGGGCCTCTCTGAGAGGCCAGGGGGTAACCTGGGCACTGGGAAGCTGAAAGAGGAAAGGATCAGGGAGGAGGGGGGTAGAAGGCACCTCCATGCTAGCATCTCAGAGGTGCCATTTAGGAAGCCAATTATCTCCCTTTCATAGATGAAGAGACAGGCATCCAGAGCGGCCACCAGCCAGTGCCCAGGAAAGCAATGCTCCCCCTGGCATGCACAGAGCTTCCTGTGCCACAGGCCAAATGCTTGCTGTGATCTCTGTGTCTCTCTGAAGCGTGGGTGTGTGGGGCAGTGGGGACTGGGCCAAGGTGGTCAGAGCATAGGGTGTGTGATCAGAATGTGGCTTTGTGAATGGGCTTAAATCTTAAATTGGGCTCGGATGCCCAGATGTCCAACTCCCCAGACATACCCCACCAGCGCGGGACCAGATCCCTGCCCCCATCACCCCAGCTGCCCTGGTCCAGAGCCCTGGCTCTCTGGGCTGGGGGATTATCTCTGGCCAGGGCGGGCATTGCTGCCTCTTTTATCCATTCACAATGGCCAGGCTCGCCCAGCCTGCTGTGTCAGAGTTTCTGTGGCCTGGGGAAGCCTTACTTCCTTTTCTCCCACCAACCCTGGAGGGCCGTACAGTCATCCAGCTTGCCGGGGGGCCACTGCTCCAGCTCCAGGACAGGTGAAAGGCACCTGGGAGACTAAGCACTGGGAAGAGAAGGCTGAAGGGTGGTCATTTGTGGAAGAACAAAGAAAGCTCCTCTTCAAATGACAGGCTATTACTGTAGCATGAGGTCTGGAGAGTAGATGTAAAGAAGGACTTCCAGTAGAGATGGCTAAAATATTTGTCAGGAGTGGGGTCATCTGGTTCCCATTATGGAGAAAAATCCCAGTGACCTACAGGTTTGCTTTGGGTTCTCACCATTGTCTAGCTGCTCAGGTAGCTGGCTCTAATGGCAGGCTGGTACAGGTACAGGTACCTGTACCGGTACAGGTGGGAGTCCTTGTAGTGCCCAAACATCCTCCTGACTTCCTGGGCAGGGAAACACGAGGGGCGGTAGAAGGTACCAGATGAGGGGGTATCACAAAATGAACTCTTCTGTCTCCTTCCTGACAGGTTGGCTTTGGGGGGGGCTTCCCTGCTGAAGTGATAAGGAGGTTCCCTGGGTGACACGCCACTCCAAGGTGGCTCCGGGAACCGCTCTCTCCGAGAACCTCTGTGTGAGCTGATGGAGGACCCGACTTCCCACACCCTCTCTGTCCCCAGCTGAGATTATGGTGGATTTGGGCTCCGGCCCAGGCCAGGGCCTCCAGCTGCTGACCCAGCCCCAGCCTCAGCCCCGGAGGCATTAGCCAGAGCCCTGCCAAGACCACCCCTCCCGCCAGGGGCCTGGGGCTGGCAAGTGACTATGCGGCTTGGACTGTGTGTGGTGGCCCTGGTTCTGAGCTGGGTGCACCTCGCTGTCGGCAACCGGGGGATCAAAGGCAAGAGGCACAGACGGAGTGAGTACCTGAGGGAAGGGCATGGTGTGGGAGGGGGATCACTGAGGGAGTGGGGAGCACGAGAGGCCTTGGGTAGCTTACTCTGGGATGGCTGATGACTGCTTTGTAGATAGTAGATCTTTCAGCTGGTGGAGTAGGGGATTAACTTGTTGAAATTACCTACTCTGGGACAACTCTCTTTGTCTGCCTTCCCCTTTGAGGACTGCTGCCTGGATTAAGCTCTCTTGTGAGGGTCCAGTTTGTGGATTACATCCCTAGCTTTGTGTGGTATCCATGGCAATGCTTCCTGGCCCCGCCCCAGCATGCTCCTTCCTTCCTTCCTTCCTCACCCACCCTGACATTTAGGGCCCCTTTCTTTTTGTGGTGGCTGAAGTGTGGTCCCTTGGGACAGGAACCCAGCACATCTGGAGAGTGGGCACCAGGGTTTCCCTGGCAGATCTTGGGCAGAAACAGCAGGGGCCGGAATGCCAGGAGATTCTCCCATGCCACGGCTTTCACCCGGGCCGGGGGATTCAGGAAGCTGTGGTGAGCATGATGGTAAGGCACACAGGGAAGTCAGGCCCTCCTGCCCTCCAAGCCAGGTGGCCTCCTGCTTTCAAAATGGGTTGGAAGAACGGTTTTAAAAGAAAAGCAGGCAGACTAATCCTAGGTACTCAGGAGGCTGAGATATAACGATCATGGCTTGAAGCCAGCCCAGGCAAGAAAATCCATAAGACTCTTAACTCCCATCAACCAGCAAAAAGCCAGAAGTGGAGCTATGGCTCATGTGGTAGAGCACCAGCCTTGAGTTAAAAGCTAAGGGACAGTGCTCAGCCCCTGAGTTCAAGCTCCAGAACTGGTGTGTGTATGGGCTCATGCATGCATGTGAGTGCACGTGAGCATGCGCGCGCATACGCGTGCACACACACATACACACACATCCATTCTTGTATAGATACCAAGGAAAGGGAAGATATAGGCCAAAGGACAAACAGTGAGTCTTGGAGCCTAGGTATCTTGAAGTCAATGAGTCCAATTTTCTTGTGTGTGTGTGTGTGTGTGTGCGTGTGCACATGTACATGTGTGTGCATGTGCGTGTGTGCGTGCATGCGTGCATGTGCGTGTGCCAGAACTGAGGCTTGAACTTACACTCTCTTTTACTTGGCTTTTCTACTCAAGGCTGGTGTTCTGCCTCTTGAGCCATGCCTCCACTTTCTGCTTAATTGGAGGTAAGAGTCTATCAAATTTGTCTGCCCAGGCTGGATTCAAACCAGGGTCCTCACAGCCTCCTGAGTAGTTTAGATTATAGGCATAAGCTACCAGCACCTGGCTTACAGTTTTCTTAAACAGAGCTTGATAAAGTTCAAGATTAACCTGCTGCCACCCCCCCACCACCACCACGTTCCATGTGCTCAGTATTTTCAGTGATGGGATCTAGCCATTTATGTGATGGGAGTGGCCATGTTCATGAGCAGCCCTTGCTGGGGAGTGGGGTGGAGCCCTCTGGATTCCCCCCCAGCCCTCCCACTCTCTTTCAACATTCCCCTACAAAGCAATGTTGTGCCAGCAGGCAGGAAGTCTTCCTGAAGTCTTGCCCCGCTCCCTCTCACTTCTCTTTTCCCTGACTTGAGCCAGGGGAGGCTGAAAAGCCATGGAGTTTTGTTGGGTCTCCCCAGGAGCAGCAGCGGAGGTCAGAACTCAGCCCTGGACAGAAGCTCAGAGAATTGGTGAAGCTGAAAATCCCTGGCTTAACAAACAATTAGAAACGGTTAGGTTCAATCAGCAGCAAGGCCTTGATTTTCCTCCCTTCTCTGTTAGGGACAGTGTTTTAGACTTCACAGGCCAGATGTAGTTTAGTGGTGTGTAATCAGTCTCCTCTGTTTGAGAGAGAGATTGAGAGAGAGTGAACAAGCGATCAAGCCAGTGAGGGAGAAAGTCTACACTCATGCAATGTGCATGAGTGGAAACAAGTGTTTCCACCTATGCTCACAGGAACCCACACTGGCCTGAACTAGCAGCCATCAGTCCTGGGTTCAAGTGAGCGGAACTAAAAAGGTCATAACCTAGGCATCAGTAAGGCCTGTGTCCTGAAGTAGCCATGTAAATGTAACTTTTTGTTTTTATGTGCTGGCACTGGGGCTTGAACCGAGGGCCTGGGTACTGTCCCTTTTCACTCAAAGCTAGTACTCTACCACTTAAGCCACAGCTCCACTTCCAGCTTTCTGATAGTTCATTGGAGACGAGTCTCATGGACTTTCCTTTTCACACTGTTTCTGAACCACGATCCTCACATCTCAGCTTCCTGAGGCACTAGGATTGCAGGTGTGAGCTACCAGCTCCTAACTTTAACGTAGCACTTTGATGTACCCACTTTGTCCGTGGTATGGTGTGGTGATGGTAAAAGCTTAGGTTGAGGAGAAGGGGGGACACAGGTGCAGCGAGAATCAGGGTGAATCAAGGCTGGGGAGGCCTAAGGGTGAATGCTGTTAGGCCGTCCTTGTTATTTAATGATCATAACAATCACAGTTGTAAAGCTAGAATCCACACTGGGGCTGTGGCCCATGTGGTAGAGTGTTTGCTAAGTACAAAGCTCTGAGTTCAAATCCCCATATAGCCACAAGAAAGGGAAGTCAATGAATACAGTAAAACTACAAAGGCAATTTGGAATATCGTACATCTCACATGAAATGATAGACATGTCTTGTTTTGATTTGTTTGTGGAGGACCAAACCCAGGGCCTCAGGCATGCTTGTCAAACAAATGAGGGACTTGGAGATGTGACTGAAGTAGTAGAAAGATTACATAGCAAGTGCAAGTCCCCACATTCAAGTCCCATTATCCAGTTCTCTAATCCTGAGCTTTATACCGGTTTTGGATAAAAAAATAAAATCTGATCTTGGAGTCTGATGGATGGTGAAGTTAAAAACCTCCCTTTGGCTCTGAGTTGTGAACATCCCTGGTGAAGTCTCCTTTTCCTCTTCACTTACTGGGGACCTTCCCAAGTGCTTTTATGCTTAGAAAGCTCCTGCTCCTCTCTCTGGCCCTCACCCCTTCACCTTATCCCCACCCTTACCCCCTCAGCAGCCGCTGTACCTCACTGAGCCCCCCTCCCTTCTCCCTTGCCCTTGCACTGAGTACTCCGGAGTACTCTTCTATCTGATTTCAGCACCCCTCTGCTACATCCTGCCTTCCCCCCCACATTTCTTCTCTGAGCCCTGACTCCCTCCAAAGGGGGCCCTTCATGCCCCTTCCTATCTCTCACAATGTTTGCATCTGAGTCCTTTTCCCCCCTGAATCTCCTGCCACTTCCTGGGTCCTTCAGAAAATGTTCATTTGAGAAGCAGCCAGAGCAGGGTGAGGGGCCAGGATGGATCTAGAAGAGCCCCGTGGTGATGGGGACCATCCACAAGTCTCAGGCCCTGTGACAGGAGGAACCTGGGGACTAGGAAAGCCCAGAGGATCTGGAAGAGGCCTAGAGTGTCTGATCAGGAAATGGAGTCCCCCTTGGAAGAATGGGAGAGCTGATTTAGATGCAGAGCTCCCTCCAGCTCCAATGCTCTGAAGCTAGAGGCCAGCACCCAGCACCAAGCACTCAAAACCTCACAGTGCTAACTGGGCTCAGTTCCAGCTGAGCCAAGGGGCCTGATGATGCTGCACACCTGGGCAGAGGTGAGAGCCGGATGTTCTCTGTCCTTTCCTAGCTGAGGAGCTCTGGATTTGTCCTTGCCTGAGCTGTATGAGTGATGAGCTGCTAAGAGGTTTCAATCTGGGGGTACACAATCCAGCTGCAGTGAAGGATGTGGGGGCAAATAGCCTTTCTGAAAGGAAGCCTCTGTCTTGGGGAGGAAAGCAAGGCTTTAACCTAAACCCACAGTTGATCTAGAGATTCCTGGATCTGCCCAGGGGCCATGCCAGGGATGCTGAGTGTGTAGTAGATGGACCTAGGTACCAGAAGGCCCCAGCAATAGCTCCTGCTCCCAAGAAAGGGCCAGCTGTCATCCTGGGTCTCCTCTCTGAGGTTCCAGTGTAACTCTGCTCTCCTACAAGATCCCCCTAGAGAGCTAGACCCCCATCCACCGAGTCTCAAGCCCTGTTCCCACACTGTCGTGAGCTCTCATTGAGTTCTGTACACACACCTTGCCCTTCACTGAGCCTCTTCATCTGACATTCACTATATTCTCAACTCTGTCTCCTGTGAGCCCCTTCCCCTAACAGCCTCAGCCCTTCCCTGCAGAGGCCCCCATTCAGAAACAAGATAGTCTGTCCCTCCAAATACCCATCTCGTGTGAGAAGAAGACATATTATCAGATACCAATGATATAAAGTAAGCCAAGTGGCTGGTGGCTTCATGCCTGTAATCCTAGCTACTCAAGAGGCTGAGATCTGAGGATCCTGGTTCAAAGCCAGACCAGGCAGAAAACTCTTATTTCCAAAAAAAGTACTAGAAAAAACCCCACACAACAAAAATAAAAAACAAAGCCAGAAGTGGATCTGTAGCTCAAGTGGTAGAGTGTTAGCTTTGAGCAAAAGAATCTTAGGGACAGTACCCAGGCCCTAAGTTCAAGCCCCAGGACTAGCACATGCACGCACACATGCACACACACACACACACACACACACACACACAAGATATAAAGTGATGTCTGTTATGATAGATTCTAGTACTACCAAGGGTATAGGAACACAGAGTAATTCTAAATTTGGACTTGCAGGGTGGTAAAATCAGGGAAGACTTCATGACTTTGGTTTTGAGTCTTAAGGAAGTTAGGCTCAGGGAGAGGCCACAAATTCAAGGCCAAAGGTTTCAACTTGGGCAAAGTGTGATGTGTGCAGAGAACAAAAGCAGATATTGCTGAGGAGTAGGGTTGAGGGGTGAGATAGGAAGAAATTTGTTCACAAGAAGTTGTTCAGAACCGATAAGGAGCTAGCTGAGTGTTACTTTCTTGCAGGTAATAGAGAGCCGTTGATGGTTTTGGACAGGGATATGATGCCCATCCGATTTTTTTTCCTGTTTTCTCTTTCTTTGTTGGCCAGTCCTGAGGCTTGAATTCTGGGCCTGGGTGCTGTCCCTGAGCACCATTTTGCTCAAGGCTAGCACTCTACCACTTGAGCCACAGAACCACTTCCAGCTTTTTCTGTGATTAATTGAAGAGTCTCATGGACTTTCCTGCTTGGAGTTGGCTTCAAACAGTGATTCTCAGATCTCAGCCTACTGAGTAGCTATGATTACAGGCTTGAGCCACCATCAGATTTTTGGCTACAGAGAGATGCCCAGAGATGGCAGATGAGTTGGGAGTTGGAAGAATTGAGGACTTTGGGGAGGAGGAACTGTGATCCCGAAGTTGTTCGTCCTTCAGGGTTGGCCTGGCTGAGACACTCTGGGCAAAGCTCATTATAGCAACAGCAACTGGACAAGGGTGTGTCCTGGGTTGATGGTAAGGAAGATGGAAGGAAGACCCAGCCTGCTTAGAGAAGGGGGCTGGGAAGCAAAGGGCTTGGGAGCCAAGAAGGAGCCAGTTGGGTGGCCATGCTGTATATAAAGTCAGGAAGGAGGCTTCACGTCCTCTCTCTGCCCTACCTCCTCGCTGAGCCCACCCAGCCTCTTCACCAGGCTATGGGCACCTGAGCACATCCCCAGCGTGTGGCCACCCATCATGGAAGCAGCAGGCGGGAGCTTTCTGTAGTCCCTCTTCTCTTCAGTGGAATAGGGTCCTGCCTAGGCTGGCTTTGAACTGGGATCCTCAGATCTCAGCCTCCTGAGTAACTAGGATTACAGGTGTGAGCCCCCAGGCCCCATCTATAAACATACTTTTACCCATTGAACCCTAGCCCCTGCCCATCTCTGAGCTCCATTTCCAAGTCGGCGTGCATGTGTGTGTGCGCATGCGTGCATGCACACATGCATGCAAGGAGTCCTAGGGCTTGAACTCAGAGCCTGGGTGCTGTCCCTGAGCTTTCTGCTCAAGTCTAGCACTCTACCACTTGGGCCACAGCTGTACTTCCAGCTTGTTGGTTTGTTATTTGGAGGTAAGAGTCTCCTGGACTTGCTTCAAACTGTGATCATTATATCTCAGCCTTTTTTTTTTTTTTTTTTTTGCCAGTCCTGAGCACTGTCCCTGGCTTCCTTTTGTTCAAGGCTAGCACTCTGCCACTTGAGCCACAGCGCCACTTCTGGCCGTTTTCTGTATATGTGGTGCTGGGGAATCGAACCCAGGGCCTCATGTATACGAGGCAAGCTCTCTTGCCACTAGGCCATATCCCCAGCCCAATCTCAGCCTTCTTAATAGCTAGGATTATAGGCATGAGCCACCAGCGCCTGGCCTGAGCTCTGTCTTTTTTTTTTTTTTTTTTTTTGGCCAGTCCTGGGCCTTGGACTCAGGGCCTGAGCACTGTCCCTGGCTTCTTCCCGCTCAAGGCTAGCACTCTGCCACTTGAGCCACAGCGCCGCTTCTGGCCGTTTTCTGTATATGTGGTGCTGGGGAATCGAACCTAGGGCCTCGTGTATCCGAGGCAGGCACTCTTGCCACTAGGCTATATCCCCAGCCCCTGAGCTCTGTCTTTTGATCTCATATCCTCCCATCTTCATTCCATCAGTGTGCCTGCCTCTAGGTCTTGGGATCATATTTCACACCCATCTGTACCCAGTCCTCAGCTCCCCGGGGTTTGTTTGGCTCTCACCTACTCCATTTACGCTGCCCTTCTTAGAATCACTAACCCACTTTGGGACTCACCAGTCTTGGCTTCCTCTGGCCCCTGAAGAATTCCCTTTTCAACCTGGTTTCTATCTCCACTCTCTGTCCTCTCCCTGAGCTTCCTTTCCAAGCTCTCCTGCTGCTTCTCTGCCCAATGCGCATGTCACTGAGGCTCATCCTGAGCCTCCTCTCACCACACAGCTTCATCCTGCCACTGCCCTTCCCCTCCCAGCAATCCAGCCAGCAACAACCACATGCCCAACCCCCAAGTTGTCTGCTCCACAGCCAACTTCTTGAAGAAGATGGCACTACTTCCTTTCTCTATTCCCTCCCTTCCTTTACCTCCTCAGCCACTGCCTGCTGTACCACCCCTCCCCTGGTCCCACCACTGAAACTGCCCTGGGTTGTAGACCTGTGCGCTCCCCATTCCTTACTGGACATCTCAGAGCAGCTGGAATGTGAAGACCACACTCTTTCGTTAACTGGCTTCCATGATGAGATGTCCTTCTCCATGGCCTCTTCTTTCACTCCTAGTTGGCCTCTCTTTCTCTGGCTTTGTCTCTCCCACCCTCCGTACCCACTGTCTGTGCCATCTCAAAGTTCACTTGCTTTTGATGGCTGCTTTCATGTGTCTAGCTCCAACAAGACCATTTCTGTGTTCAACATCCTGACTGACACTGTTCTCTGGGGGTGTCCCACAGGAGCCTCATAGCCTGCTCATGCTGACCATCACCCCCTCCCCACCCAAGCCCACCCTTCCTATGGGGTCCTTGCATCAGCAAGGAAGAACAGCTGTCATATTGCACAGGTCCAATGTCTCAAAGTCACCTTGACCTTTGCTTTGCCCTGACCCTTACCCCTACATCTGGTGCATTGCCTAATCTTGTGGATTCTACCTGTGAATATCTTCCATGTGTCTGCTCTTTCCCTCCTCTTGTTTCAGATCTAGTTATTCCCCCTTGGAGTTATTTTTTCCCCTTGGAGGAGGGAGACCCTACTGAGGTTTGAACTCAGGGCTTCACACTTGCTAGACAGGTGGTGCTCTACCAATTGAGCTATACCTCTAACCATGACTTACATTTTGTTGAGACAAGATTTTCCCAGGCTGGCCTGGGATTGACAATTCCTAAACCAAATATGATGGTGCACACTTGTAATCTTAGCAACGGGCTGAGACTGAAGCAGGAAGATGTAGATTACTTTTTTTTACTTATTATTATAAAGGTGATGTACAGAGGGGTTACAGTTTCATAAGAGATCTCACATTTGAGGCCAGCTTGAGCTACATAGTGAGACCCAGTCTCAGAAAAAAAAAAAACATAAAGATAAAAGCAGGGTGTTGATGTCTTATTCCTGTAATCTACTTAAGAGGCTGAGATCAGAAGATCTCAGTTTAAAGCAAGCCTGAAAAAGAAAGTCTGTGAGACTCACCTTTTCAATTAACCACTAAGAGGCTGAAGTGGAACTATGAAACCAGAAATGACTCAAGTGGTAGAATGGCAGCCTTGAGTGAAAAAGCTAAGGGACAGTGCCTAGGTTCTTAATTCAAGCCCTAATACTGGCGCGAGCGCGCGTGCATGCACACGCACACCCAAACTCCTGCTCTCCTCCCAAGCTAGGTTCTTAATTCAAGCCCTAATACTGACACACACACACACACACACACACACACACACACACACACCCCACCCCCAAACTCCTGCTCTCCTCCCAAGCTCCCAAATGCTGGAGGTTTGGATGACCTCCACTGCACCAGCTTCCGTTGAGTTCTCCCCTGGGAATTTTCTGGATCCACCTTTGCCATCCTTAGAACCCATTTCTACCCATGTCTGAACTCCTTTCTGTGGGTTGGAGATACTTCCTTGAAGGAAAGCAATCCCTCTTCTTTTCTCAGTTCATTTTTCCCTCCTCAGCTCCTATCTAGCCACCCATTCCCAGGCTCCAAGCATGTGTAGCTAGTTTCAGAGCCCAGAGTACACCATATTTTGCCTGTTAGTGCCCATGACAGCACCAAAGGAGTGCTGGGCAGTGGGCAGAGGGGTTCTGCAAAGGCCTTTGCAAGTCTATCCTTCACCAAAATGGTAAGGAGGGGTCAGCTATGGCCATGTAGCCACAAAGGGCTTCCAGAGGCCGCCTGGCTCACGCCAGTCATGACAGCATGAGAGCCCAGAGGAAGCATTTGTTTCCACAGTGAGTTTAGAGAAAACTCAGTAATGGAGGGATTCATTGGAGATCCTAGAGTTTGAACTCAGGACCTCATGCTCACTAGGCAGGTACTTTACCACTTGAGCCATGCCTCCAGCCTGGCCTTTTGCTGGTTAGAGATGGTTCTCAGACTTTTCTAGTGGCTTGGAAAACTATGATCCTCCAGATTTAAGCCTCATGAGTAGCTACAATTAAAGGGGTGAGACATCAGCCCCTAGCTACATCAACCTGTGTTCTGTGTTCCCTCTGTCTGAAACACAGCAGCTGAGAAATCATGGTGGAGTAATTGAATCTCCATTTCTACAAATGAGGATTACTAATATGAATATCAATAGTCTTACCTGTGGCTTATTGAAAAGATGAGATGATTGGTTACTTGTCTGACAATACTTGCCACAGAATAGGATACTAATGCTAGTACTTAGAACTAAGCTGTGTTATTATGATTATTACTCTGTGTGTGTGTGTGAGTGTGTGTGTGTGTGTGTGTGTGTGTGTGTGTGTTTCCAGTCCTGGGGCTTGAACTCGGGGCCTAGGCACTGTCCCTGAGATTCTTTTGCTCTACCACTTGAGCCACGGTGCCACTTCTGGCTTTTTCTGTAGTACTAAAGAATTGAACCCAGGGCTTTGTGCATGCCAGGCAAGCACTCACCCACCAAGCCACATTCCCAGCCCTATTACTGATTGTGATTGTTATTCCCCTCTCTTGTCCCAGCTGCTTTCCTTAACCCTTCCTCTTCTGCCCTGGAATCAGAAGTCAGCCCTGGAGGACACACGCCTACAGGCACCCATCTAGGAGACACATCCTCCCCTCCCTCTTTCTGAGTAGATGCATTATTGTACTTAGACTTACAGACTGGGAGCTTGGCTCCAGGTCTAGTGAGATCTGCAGCCTGAGCTTGAGTCCACTCTGCTGAAGCCTTGAGTGAAAAAGCAAGGGGCAGAGCTCAGGCCCTAAGTTCAAGCCCCAGTATACACACACTCCACACACTCCCTTCATCCCTGAAAGCTGACAGCGTGGCCCATGCACATTCCCTCTGTACAATGAAACCTCCCTCCCCCCCTTCCTGTGGGAGCCTGGGGAGAGGAACCCTCCCCTGCAGCCACCTTCTCACCCATGTTGTACCTGCAGTCAGTGCAGAGGGAAGCCAGGCCTGTACCAAAGGCTGTGAGCTCTGCTCGGAGGTCAACGGCTGCCTCAAGTGCTCACCCAAGCTCTTCATCCTGCTGGAGAGGAACGACATCCGCCAGGTGGGCGTCTGCTTGCCGTCCTGCCCGCCTGGATACTTCGATGCCCGCAACCCCGACATGAACAAGTGCATCAGTGAGTGTGGGCGGGGCTAGAGAGCAGTGCCGAGTGCGGGAGGGGGGGGCGGGGAAGGAGAAGGGGCCCAGGTTTCAGGTGGGCTTGCTGTGAACTGTTGGCACCCAGTGACAGCTACGTTGAGGATAAGAGATGAAGTTCTTTTTTAAAGGAGACGTACAGAGGGGCCATAGGTACATAAGCCAGGTAACAAACACATTCTCTTTTTGGTCAGTCATGGGGTTTGAACTCAGAGCCTGGGCTCTATCCCTGAGCTCTCCAGCTCAAGGCTAGCACACTACCACTTTGAGCCACAGCTCCACTTCCAGTTTTCTGGTGGTTAATTGGAGAGAAGAGTCTCATGGGCTTTCCTGCCTACACTGGCTTTAAACCATGATCCTCAGATCTCAGCCACTTGAGTAGCTAGGGTTACAGGCATGCGCCACTGGCACCAGGCCCATGAGTACATTTCTTTTTGGGCAATGTCACCCCTTCCCTTCCTCTCTCCCAGTTCTGACTCCCATCCCACCCACAAGTTGTATAGCTCATTTGAGACCAAGTTCTTGATTCAAATATTGGACTGCTGGCCAGATAGATCCCAGACACCCCTCCCCCTGCTTCTAATTGTGTACAAACCTGAATTCCATCTCTTCCTGCCACACGCTTCTAGTCCCACGAGTGATTCCCAGTGTCCCAACTTATCACTCAAGCCACAGACCTGATCGCCAACCTCTCATTGGTGCCAAGCTCCCTTTATCCACCCAGCCAATAATCAAGTCCTGTCTTCCACCTCCCTCCCACCCTCCCAGTCATCATCTTACCCAGGCCTCCAACACCTCCCTGCTGGGCCACGGCAATTGCCTGGCCACCTGTCCTCCAGCCCTCGCGTGGTTCCCCAACCCTCCCTCTGTCCTGCAGCCACTAAGATGCTTCTGAGACGCCCCCAAGTCACCCCATCCCACCCACTTCTGCTGGAAGTCCTCTTTTAGGTCCATGGAAGTCCAACTTGGGGTAGGAAGACTCTCCCCACCCTGTCTCCAGTCTTCAGGCTCTGCTTTCCCACCCCACTATAGTTCTACAGGCTCCAAGGCACATGCAGCCTGTCTCCATCTCACTTCTGTAACTGCATCCCCATGCCAGACCTGGAGACACACGGTCATCTCACCCAGATGACTGATGGCAGCGCCCCTCTGTCCACTCAGTGCTTGGGGGTGTATGTGACCCTCGCAAATCTCAGGCCAGTAGGGCCTCACCACGACCTCTGGAGGAAGAAGCCCAGAGAAGAGTGGATGGAGCCCAACTTTGCTGACTGGGCTCTGACCCCAGCTTGGCTACAAGTCCATTGTTGTACCTGGAGACTGCCTCAGCCTCTCAACACCCACTTCTAAAATGGGAGCATGAGTTTCTCCCACCAGGGAGAATGCTGCGGGAATGCACCTATGAAGCTCTTGGTGTCTGGTACTCGGTAAATGGTAGTTGCTGTCATGATTTTGGTTTGTATTTTACTGGCCACCAAGCCCACCAATCAGAAATCAGAAACCATCATGATGTGGAGATTAGACTGCAGGGGAGGGCAGGGTGGGGGCTTGAGAGGATGGAGGTAGACCTAGGAGTTTACCCTTTGGGTCTTAAGGGCATTGGAGAAAAGGGGTTCTTGGCCGTGCCAGTGCTTGGGAGACTGAGCTTGGGCTTAAGGTGCCAAAGACTGGGAAGAAGCCAGCCTTGCCCACAGTCTGGGAAGGGAGAGATGGTGGAAGGCCTGCTTGTTCTCAGCCAAGCCCTGCATAGACCAGCTCCCCCAAAGGAGGGAACTGGCAAGAGGGAGGCAGGGAGGAACCTGAGAGTCCAACCAAGGGGGTTCCTGGAACTCAGCCTTGAACTGGGAGAGGAATTTGCCCTGGGATTACTCCCGCTTCTCCAAGCAGATTCTTTCTGCTCTAGACAAGAGGGGAAGGAGAATTGGGTTGTGGTAGATGTTCAGCAGTAGGGGAAAGGTGCCCGCAAGGCCGCTCCCTGGAGGCTGTTCAGCTCCTCGGTTCCACTGTGGTTAGGGGGCCCTAGGATGCTGTGATATGCTGATTGTGGCTTCCCACTCCCAAACCCAGAGCATACCCCTTTCTACCCCTGCCCCTCCTCCGCAGTGCCCCCCCCCAACTTCCTCTGAAACTGTCTCAGCTGGGCCTCACCTTGGGTTCCTGAGCCTGGGATTGGATTTGGGTTTGGATTGGCTGCTGGTGGCAAGATTCCCAGCCAGCCCTCAAAAGCACCCCCTTCACCTACATGCCCCTACTGTTCTTTCTTCTCTGAATACTCCAGTTAGTCAGAGTTAGTCAGAGTTAGGTCAAGCTGGGTGCTGGTGACCATCACTCCTGTAATCCTAGCTGCTCAGGAGGCTGAGATCTGAGGATTGAGGTTCAAAGCCAGGAATGTCTGTGAGACTCTTATCTCCAATTAACCACCAGAAAATGGGAAGCGGAGCTGTGGCTCAAGTGGTAGAGCACTGGCCTTGAGCAAAAGAGCTCAGGAATAGTGCCCAGGCCCTGAGTTCAAGCCCCTCAACTGACAACAAACAACAACAACAAACACTCTGGGTCAAGATCTGGCCTCTAGGTGGGTAGGTGGGCAGGCATTGGGGCTGGGGATAAGAGGTCATGGCCCACCCTGAGCTGGGCCAGACCCAAGTCTAGTCCCATCCTCAGAATGCAAGATCGAGCACTGTGAGGCCTGCTTCAGCCACAACTTCTGCACCAAGTGCCAGGAAGGCCTGTACTTACACAAGGGCCGCTGCTATCCTTCCTGTCCAGAGGGCTCCACCCCAGCCAACGGCACCCTGGAGTGTAGCAGTCCTGGTAAGCACCATGGGGACACATGCAGAGGGCAGAGGGGCGAGGGAGGAGCTTGGAGGAGAAAGCTTCCCATCATATGCATACCTCCTGGAATTTTTCTGAGTCTTTGGGCCATCCGGGCTAGAAATGTTCCAGTCTGAAGCCAGGCTCCGGTGGCCCATACCTGAAATATTAGCTACTCAGAAGGCTGAGATCTGGGGATTGTGGTTCAAAGCCAGCCAAGGCAGGAAAGTCCATGAGATTCTTCTCTCCAATTAATTACTCAAAAAAAGAAAATCAGAAATAGAGCTGTGGTTCAAGTGGTAGAGCACTAGCCTTGAGCAGAAAGAAACTCAGGGACAGAGCTCAGGTCCTGAGTTCAAGCCCCAGG
Organism: Perognathus longimembris pacificus; assembly: GCF_023159225.1. Lineage (NCBI taxonomy): Eukaryota > Metazoa > Chordata > Mammalia > Rodentia > Heteromyidae > Perognathus > Perognathus longimembris. The sequence continues at coordinate 24,060,787 of NC_063167.1, read as the reverse complement.
ACCCATGCATTCACACACGCACACACACTCACAGTCCAGTCTGAAGCCCAGGCAGTGGGCAAGTACATGGGGTTCCTTGGGGGACTATAGGCCAGGAGAGCCCCCTCCTCTTTCTACTTCCCTTTTCCCTCTTGTACCAGCGCAATGTGAAATGAGCGAGTGGTCCCCGTGGGGGCCCTGCTCCAAGAAGAAGAAGCTCTGTGGTTTCCGGAAGGGCACTGAGGAGCGGACGCGCAGGGTGCTCTATGCTCCTGGTGGGGACCATGCCACCTGCTCTGACACCAAGGAGATGCGGAGGTGCACGGTGCGGAGGACGCCGTGTCCTGAGGGTGAGCTGTGGCCTCTGCCTCCCCTGGGTCCAGTAGCTTCTTCCTTGCCAGTTGCCGAAATAGACACAGCTCCACGCAGCCCCATGCTGTCAAACTGGGGACCTGAGAGCAGAGCCTCTAGGATGCGGTGTGGTGGGAGATCCCTGCACTTTCCCCATGTCTGGGTGCTACCCACACTGCCAGGGCCCTCCGTCAGATGGGAGGGGGAGGGGGGCTGAACCCTAGAGACAGGTAAGGATTCAAACACCTGTGAAGATGCCTACTGCTCCTAATCTGGGCCCAGAGGTGGGGGGGGGGTAGGAGTGGGGCCCATCCTGCCTGTCCTGTGAAAGTGCGCTTGGTCCTTGGGGTCTCCAAGGTCTGAGGAAGCTGGTGGCTCGCGCCTGTCATCCTAACTACACAGGAGGCTGAGATCTGAGAATCTCCCTTTGAAGCCAACCCAGGCAGGAAAGTTTGTGAGATTCTTTATCTCCAATTACCCACCAGAAAACCAGAAGTGGTGTATGGCCCAAAGTGGTAGAGCACTAGCCTTGAGCAAAATAGCTCAGGGACAATGCCTAGACCCTGAATTCAAGCCCCATGATGGACCAAACAACAACAACAAAAACCAAGGAAGAGGAGGCAGTGTGGTATGCACTGATGAGGAAGGAGGGAAAAGACTCTTGAGAACCTCTCTCAGGACTCAGGCTTTAGGGTCCTCCGAAGCAGCTGCTGGCCACCTCCCCTATGGCCTCCCTGCCCAGCTCCTTGCTATTCCTCAGTAGGGCTGTTGGGGAGACACAGCATCTCTGCTCATCTTTTTGTGTGTTTTTTTTTGTTTTTTGTTTTTTGTTTTTGGCCAGTCCTGGGGCTTGGACTCAGGGCCTGAATACTGTCCCTGGCTTCTTTTTGCTCAAGGCTAGCACTCTGCCACTTGAGCCGCAGCGCCACTTCTGGCCATTTTCTGTATATGTGGTGCTGGGGAATCGAACCCAGGGCCTCATGTATACGAGGCAGGCACTCTTGCCACTAGGCCATATCCCCAGCCCTCTGCTTATCTTTTTGTTGATTCTTCTTGCTGTTGGCATTGTTGCAGGGCAAGAGAGGAGGAAGGGAGGTCAGGGCCGGAGGGAGAACGCCAACAGAAACTCAGCCAGGAAGGACAGCAAGAAGGCAGGCCTGGGTTCTCGGAGACGCAAGGGGAAGCCACAGCCACAACCAGGGACCACGGGACCACCCACGTCTGCGGGGCCCACCTAGGCACAGCCTCCTGCCTGGCCCATGCAGAAGAGCTCAGCTCTGCTCTGCGTCATGAACACGTTCCAGAACTGGAGTGTCAGAGCAGCTCATGCATATACACTCCATCCATGCACGCACGCACACACACACACACACACACACACACACACACAATACCACCCACAGACACCTCCATGCATCCATACTCAAATCCCAACATTGCAGAGTGGAACTTTCTGGAAGAACTGCTGAGATTGCGTCTGCTGAGTGCGGCTGACAAGAGTCAAAGCTCAAGGACTTCAGAGGAGTGGCCTTTCTCCTACCCCATGCAGCATGCCCAGCTTCATGACTTGAGCATTGGAGAGAATTGTTACACATCCATGATACATCATCAGGCCTGACCTGACTCAGAAAACTGCTTAAAGGTTCATTTCAAATTAAAGAGAAAAGAAAAAATAACTCACAGCGTCAGTAGTCACAGGTATCATTCTTTTCCTTGGAGTATGAAGAGATAAGAGTTGAGTGCTAGCTACTAAGGAGGCTGAGATCTAAGGATGATAATTCCAAGTCAGCCCAGCAGGAAAGTCCATGAGACTCTTATCCCCAATAAAACTCCAAGAAGCCAGAAGTGGAGGTGTGGCCCAAGTGATACAATGCTATCTTTGAGCAAAAAAGCTAAGAGGCAGTGCCCAGGCCCTAATTTAAAGCACTAGTAAAGGCAAAAAAAAAGTGGGGAAGGGAAGAGGGGGTGGGCAGGACCAAATTTCAAGAGACCCACATAGCCTCTGTGATAGAGGGTTCAGCACAGGAAGAAAACTTCAGGAAGGCTCTGAGAGTGACAAGTAGATGCTCTGCATTCTGAATCCTCAGAGTATGGTAGGCCACAGCACAGCTTGTTAGATTCTCAGTACCATCCCAGCCCTGATGAACCAGAGTCTGCATTTCAACAAGGTTTCAGGTAGTTCATGTGCACAGCCAAGCTCAAGAAATTATCTTATTACCTGTCAGCAGGAGCCAGGGGACCAGGCCAGCTCTAAAGGAGGACCATTCAGCCAGACATCATAGCTTTCATCCCAGTTTCTTGGGACATTGAGATAGAAAAGACTGCAGTTCAAGACAACCTGGGCAAAAAGTTTTCAAGGCCTCACCTCAACCAATAAAAGCTGGGCATGATAGTGTATGCCTGTCTGTCATTCCAGCTCTGCAGGAAGCATAAATAGTAAGATTGCAATACAGGCCAACCTGGGCATAAACAATCAACTCTATTCAAAAATAAATACAAGGGATGAGTAGAGTATCTACTACAGGGCTATGGGGAAGGGTTATGTAGGCTCTTGGAGATAGTTGTAAAGAGCCCCACTCTAAGGCAAGGCAGTAAGTGGAATGATTTGTCAGTTGTGGGACTTGAACTTTGGGCCTGGGCACTGTCCCTGAGCTCTTCAGCTCAAGGCTAGCACTCTACCACTTGAGCCACAGTGCCACTTTGAAATGATTTCTTGTGGCATTCTGGTGTCCACTGGCAACTGTCCACATGTCAGGCTCTGAACGAGTGGCTGCTGTCCAGCAGGGAGCCATTTGTGGCCTTGCTATCTTGGAGCTTAGAGGTTAGCGGGAGAGACAGGTGTATATCATGTTCATAATACAGACATGTTCATAATTGCAAACAAATGAAGTCCTATCAGGCAAATTCTGGCACATATGTGTAGCCACGGTGAAATAGGTTGAATTAATCCTCAGGAGGCTTCTCAGAGGAGGTTATATTTGAGCCAAGTACTGAAGGCTGAGTAGAAGGATTTAAGATAAAGACTGGAAGATTGACGCTTTAGTTTAGTGTGTCCAATAGAAGTATGTGAACCATGTATATAATTTAGATTTTCCTAGTAGTTACAATTTAGCTAACCAAGCACATGCAAAATATTATCTTAACAAATTATTATTAGAGGTTAGGTGCTGGTGGCTCAAATCTGTAATCCTAGCTAATCAGGAGGTTGAGATCTGATAATCACTGTTCAAAGCCAGCTTGGACACATACAAATATATACATATAAACTCACACATATATGCATATATGTAAGTATATGTGTGTGTCATTCCAGATCTCATATGTGTGTTATAAATATTTTTAGAGAAATCTTTCACATTAAAAAAAAATCTGAGGGGCTGGGGATATAGCCTAGTGGCAAGAGTGCCTGCCTCGGATACACGAGGCCCTAGGTTCGATTCCCCAGCACCACATATACAGAAAACGGCCAGAAGCGGCGCTGTGGCTCAAGTGGCAGAGTGCTAGTCTTGAGCGGGAAGAAGCCAGGGACAGTGCTCAGGCCCTGAGTCCAAGGCCCACGACTGGCCAAAAAAAAAAAAAAAAAAAAAAAATCTGAGGCACCAGTACCTCACATCTGTAATCCCAGCTACTAAGGAGGCTGAGATCTGAGAACCACAGCTCAAGAAAATTCATGAGACTCTTCTTATCTCCAATAAATCACCCAGAAGAGCCAGAAGTAGAGAAGTGGTTCAACTGGTAGACCACTTGCCTTTAACAAAAGAAGCTTAGGGACAGCACCCAGGCCCTGAGTTCAAGCCCCAGGACTGGCAAAAAAGAAAAAACTACTACTCTGAGCATAACTTAATTTGGATGGCAAAATTTCACCAGAAATATTTGATCTGTATTTAGACTTCTTACAAATTAAGATTGAAGTGGAAATGTGCATACTCTAGTTGTTTTGAGAATAAGTTTCCCAGTAATTGAATATTTTCAATTTAGTTCATTAAAATTGTGCAACATTAAAAATTCAGTTCTTCAGTGGCACAGGGGCCATATTTCAAGTGCTCAGTAGCCACACACATCTGTGGGGACCCTGCCTGAGACACCACAGTCCCATGCAGGAGACACAACATGTACCAAATGTCCTGTGGCAGAAAGGAGTGGTATTGAAGGAAATGAAAGAATAAAGGTGGAAGACCTGGAGAAAAAGTGAGGTGAGATGATTCCAGAAAGGTCTTCTGGATTCCAAGTTCAGGAAGGGGCTGAAAAGTGATAAGCAGTAGATGGACATGATAAGGTTTGCGGTATGAAAGCAGGTTGAATGGAGAATGCTCAGGGAGCTATTGCTGTGGTCCAGGGGAGGCATGTTGGAGGCTTGGAGTAGGGTATGGGCTGTTTGGAAGAAAGTGGAATGAGTCAAAGGTATTTGGGGAATAACGCTAGCAGAGTTGGGTGATGCTCTGGGAATGAAAGGTACAGGGAAGTGGAGGTGTCAAGGACAAAACCACTCTTTCTGGCTCAAACACAGACAGATGATGGTGCTGTGTGCCCCCAAGGGAAACCTGTGAGGAAGGCCAATAGGGAAAAGGAAGAAGAATATAAACATGGCTTGACCATGTTGAGTTTGAAGTGCCTTGGAGACATGCTGGTGGAGATGGTGCACAGAACAATCAGATCTAACCACAGGACTTTGGGGGAGGGGCATTGCAAGGAGCACACAGAAATCAGCTACGCCTCACACCTGTAGTCCTAGCTACTCCGGAGGCTGAAAACCATGGTTCAAAGACAACCTAGGCAGAAAAATCCACAAGATCTCCAATTAACCATCAAAAATGAGAAGTGGGAAGTGGAGCTGTGACTCAAGTGGTAGGGTGCTTTAAGCAAAAAAAAAAAAAAAAAAAAAAGCTAAGGAACAGTGCTTAGGCCATCGAGTTCAAGTCCCAATACCTACACACGAGAAAAGGAGGAAGGAGAGGAAGGGGAGGAGGAGGAAGAAGAAGAGGACAGGGAAGAAGAAAAGGAAAGGAAAAGGAAAAGGAAAGAGGCTCTGGGCTTGGAAGAGGATAACTAAAGGGGAGGCCACTGGTGAGCTCAGGACTCAGCCTGGGAAATGACTTCTCACACTTTACTCAGAGCTGTTGAGGAGAGGGGTGGAAGCAGACAATTCTTTATTGGAAGTTTCCCTGAGGAAAAGGGGAGAGAAAAAAACACCACAGAGGATAGAAAAAAATTTGAGTGAGTTGTTGCTACTTGAAGAACTTGGAGTTTTCACTCAGGATCTCGTGTTTGCCAGGTGCTCTATCACTTGAACCACACCTCTACTCTCCCCTCCCCCTTTTGTACCTTAGTTATTTTTCTAGTAGGGTCTCACAATTTTGATGGGGGTGGCCTCAGACTACAATCTTCCTGCTTCTAGGTTCCCTTGTATCTAGGACCACAGACCTGCCACCCCCAACTCCAGGCCCAACTTATTGATTGGGATGGAATCTCACTAACATTTTGTCTAGGATAGCCTTGGACCATGACCCTTCTAATTTCTGCATCCCAAGTAGCTGGGATAACACACATGAACCACCACACCTCATTTTACGTTTTGGGGCCAGAAAGTCTTACACATGCTTCAGGCTTTCTGGGAAGGGTCCAATGAAGGGAAAGGTTAAAGACACAGGAGAGAGGGGGAAGTCCATCCTGGAAGATTTCTGTGGAGAGAGCCAGCTCTTCAGGGTCAAGGTGAGGATCATGGGTCTGTATACCTGGCATTCCACAGGTGCCATCCCCCTCTGCACCGGTCAGGACTCAGAGCTCATGCAGGAGCTTCTCACAGCCCACCCAACCTCTCCCCCTCACTCTACCTTGCATCATCTCCCTGACCTTCACCTGCCTTTGCCAGTCTCTCTGATCCCAGCAGTCTTCCACTTTGGCTTTTGTTATTTCTGTTCCCCTCTGTCAGTCATCACTGCCTCTTTAGGGTTCCTCCTTTGCTCTCCCCTCTTTCTCTGTTCCCATCACAATCTCTGCTCTCCTGTGTGTACCATAACCCTTTGTCTTTCTCTCTCACTTCTGCTGCCATTTCTCAATCCATATATGCCTTGGCATCTTGGGTTCTAAATTATTCCAATCTCCTAGATCCTTAGATGATTCCCAGTGTGGCCATGGACCAGCCTCATCTGGGAGCTTGTTGAAAATGCTAAAGCTTAAAACCAAATGCTGGTGGCTTACACTTATAATCCTAGCTACTCAGGAGGATCTGAGGATCATGGTTCAAAGCCAGCCTAGATAACAGTGTGTGAGAGACTCTTCAATTAACCACCAAAAAACTGGTAGTGGAATTGTGGCTCAAGTGGTAGAACACTAGCCTTGAGCATAAGAAGCTCAGAGACAGGGGCTGGGAATGTGGCCTAGTGGTAGAGTACTTGCCTAGCATGTAGGAAGCCCTGGGTTTGATTCCTCAGTGCCACATATACAGAAAAATCTGGAAGTGGCACTGTGGCTCAAGTGGTAGAGTGCTAGCCTTGAGCAAAAAGAAGCCAGGGACAGTGCCTAGGCCCTGAAATAAAGCCCCAACTCTCTGTCGCTCTGTCTCTGTCTCTGTCTCCTCTCTCTCTCTCTCTGACACACACACACACACACACACACACACACACACACACACACACAATTAAAGCCTAGGCCCCAGCCAGACGTAAAGGATGTGAATCTCTCTCCAGGATAGTTGCTTACCCTTAGTCATGTAAGCTTCCTGCTCTGAGGCATTCGGCTTCTGCACATGACTGCCTCAAGCTTCTCTTGAAGCTGAGCAGCTTGGGTGAGGAGTACATGGATCCAGCAAGTCTCTAGCCCTCAGATGTCCATGGCATACCTCAGCTTCCACATCTACAGAGTTACCAGGGAGAATCCTGATCCTGACACTCTGAGAGCTTCTAAGGTGTGATCTCGGGGATCCCTTGATACAGAGAGCCCTGGGCCTACCTTCTCTCATCTTCCTCCCTGTCCTGTGCTGAGCTGGAGGGTGATGTGGGTCTCAAAAAGAGGGGCAATTCTTACAGCCCTGAAAGCATTCAACCTGAGGCCAAGACCAAGAAGAGGAAAAGGGACCAGAGTTGATTTTGAAATCACACTTAGTACTTTTTAGGGATGAATGGGTTCTAGAGAATGGAGTCTATGTATACTAAAATTCAGGCTTTTCCACATCTCCCCAGGTTAAGACAACAGCATGTGATTGTACTTGGTTGTTATTGTATACCACATTGTTATTTGGAAAATCTTAGCTTTTTCCTCTGCAGGCTCACAGCCTTGCTCAGACGAACACATTTCTGGCCATCTTATTCAGTTCCAGCTCTGGTATGTTTCAGACTGATTCTCCAAAGCATGAATTTGTTTTTCCTTTCATTTTTTTGGGTGATGAGGTTGTGTTTTCTTGATTTGTTGTTGTTGGATTTTTTTTTAAGTGGGGATTTTTCCCCTTTCTGATTTGTTTGGTTTGTTCTAAGAGGACTATGAGAGAATTTAGGGAAAGGGTCAGCTTCTTGGGACTCTGTTACAAGTCCCTGACACAGGGCCAGGACCCCAAGTGCTGGCTTTCTGCCTCTGACCCCTCCAGCTATGGGCCGGACAAGATTTAAATGGGCAACAGGTGGAAAACTTATTGACTGGTGCTAAGGAAGGAGGAAAAACAACCAGAGAAAACAGGTTCCATCTTGAGGGACTAAATGGATTCATTGAAGATGGCTAAGGATACTGTCCATACGACCAGTCAAAGGGAGCAAGAACAAAAGCCCAGTTATAGCAGAAAAGAGATCTGAAGATTAGATGCGGGGGGTGGGGGGGTGGAGGGGTGGGTAGGCTGAGCCACAAGCATTCCAGGGCTGGGTGCACCTGCTTTGGTGTGGCAGACCTGCTGGCTCCTCCAAGAGAAAGAACCAACAGAGAGCGAAGAATAAACAGACCTTGCTTGACTCAAGACTTGGTTGAGGGGCCCCTAGCATGGACGATGGTAGAGCCACTATTCTGGGCTCCTATCTTTCTCTGGTACCCCTAAGTCTACTATGTTGTTGTTGATGAGGATAAGAGATTCCTGCCAATGGCTGGAGAAGGTGACTTGGGTTATACCCTGGAGCCTTCCAGTACTTAAGTAGGAAATTGCGAAACAAGGCTACATTTTGAAAGAGAAAGTATGTGAAAAATGGTTCCTCCCTCGCCCATTTTCTCCTGGAGCTTGGTGCAGGGAGGTGGGTGAGATGGATAGCTGGCTAGATTCACTCTGCTGTGAAAAGAGACTAGAACCCAGTCCCTAAGGGCCCCCTCAGGTTAGCTCCTGGCAGCTGCCAGCCTTTGATGAGGCATTATTGATACTGGGATGCATTCTTGCCATCTGTTGAGCATCAGCCTGGTCCATGGAGAAGGCCAGCTCTTTTTCCCGGCTGAGTTTTGTCTTCTGAAGGGGTTGGCTCCTGAGGGCTCCTACTGCAACCCAATATGGACGATGGGCTGCTGATTGAATACTTGGAACGTCTTCAGTTTGAGCCAGACCCGTCCATAAAATGGGAGGCATTTTGGCAGTTCCAAGGCCCCTGGCACACCCAATCTTGGCCCAGGCCTGGATGTCTTCTTCAAGGAGCCGGGTGGGCCTCCTGCCAACATACTTCCCTGGGAAACATCGAAGTGAGTTAAAATCAACAATGAGTTCATCTCCAAAAGGAATAAGCTGACAGCCTTAGGGCAGGGGGACAGGAGGAGGGAGAGCAGAGCACTGGGGGCAGAGGGAGCTAGGTGATACTGGAACAATCAGACCAGATCCAAGCCTGTCAGGAGAAATGGCAGCACAAGGAACAGCAGAAGTGTTTTCCCAGGCAGGCCAGCCCTAGAAGACTGTCTTGGCAAAAATGATGACAATAATGGTGTCAGAATCCCAGGGCCATGAGAAGGATTCTTTCAAGGACTGAGGTCTAGAGCAAGGCAGATGGAGAGAGGTTGAGATGGTAGCTGGTAGCTCGGTTGGCCCCAGGCCTGCCTCAGGGTGGGCTGTATCCTTTTGGGGGATGTGAAGGGGGAGGATCTGACCAAGGTCAGGGGATGCGAAGGCTCATGAAGGATGATCGTCATGGTTGTCATGATGATTGTCCACTTTGTTTTGTTTGTGTGTCCGTACTGGGGCTTGAACTCAGGATCTCATGCTCTCACATGGCTTTTTTGCTTGACCACTCAAGTCATCCTTTCCACTCCAGCTTTTTTCTGGTCAATCGGAAATAAGTCTCACAGACTTTTCTGGGTTCAGATCACGGTCGTCAGATCTCAGCCTCCCGAATAGCTAGGATGACAAGCGTGAGCCACCCACCAGGACCCTCCCCCCTCAACATTTGAATCTGAACACCTCTCCTCATTAAATTTGTCTCTGAGGACTCAATGTGAAGACAATGATGCCTGCTTTTCGTTGCCCTTTCTGAAGGACACTGACTGCCCTTGACTCTCTTAGCCTGGTGATGCCCGGTGACACTCAGGAGTCAAAGTGGGACTACCTGCAGCTGAGGCCACCTCCCTGTGGGCATCAGAGTAGAAGCCCCAGCCTGTCCTATCATCTCAGGGTGGGCTCAAAGTGGAGGAGGGTGGGCCGCACTTCCCTCCTGCCAGCTACTCTGGATGGAAAAGTCTGATAAAAAGTTGCTCCTGCCAGGTCAAGATACACATTACCCATCTGGCTTAGACCTCCCATATGCCCCCGGGGCTCAGAGACTGGCAACAACTGCCTTGAATATACACTTGGCCTCTCTCCCAAGGGCAGGATCATTGCCGATAGACTGTGTTTGATTTCTCTCATGCCCTCACATTCATTCTCATAAGATATTTTATTGTACGAGGTATTTGCCTACCATGCATATTTACAATTCTTTTCCTGCCACCAAACCAACAAAATGTCCACAGACATTGCATCTTGATTTCTTACAAACACATTCTCTCTGCATTCCCATGGTTTACCCTTCTCCAGTTTCCCTTCTTTTCTTTCTCTCCCTCTCTTCTTTCTTTCTCTCTCTCCCTCCCTCCCTTCCTTCCTTCTTTCCTTCCTTCCTTTCTTCCTTCCTCCCTCCCTCCCTCCCTCCCTTCCTTCCTTCCTTCCTTCTTTCTTTCCTCCCTCCTTCCCTCCCTCCCTCCCTCCCTCTCTCTCTTTCTCTCTCCTACCTTTCTTTCCTTCCCTTTCCTTTCTTCTCCATCCCCCTCATCTGTTTCATCCTCAGATCTTTCTGATCCCTCTCCATGCTGGTTGGATTTCTGTGCTCTCCAGGAGAGGCTTTATACTTTACAGCCCCATGGGATATTACCTTCTTTTTTTATCTTTCTTGCCAGTCCTGGGGCTTTATTTCAGGGCCTGAGCACTGTCCCTGGCTTCTTTTTGTTCAAGGCTAGCACTCTACCACTTGAGCCACAGATCCACTTCTGGCTTTTCTGTTTATGTGGTACTGAGGAATCAAACCCAGGGCTTCATGCATGAGAGGCAAGCACTCTACCACTAGGCCATATTCCCAGCCCCAGAATACTACCTTTTGTCTGCCTTTTCCTGCTTTCCTTTTGATGTATAGTTTCAGGCTCTTCATGGCTAGGACTTGCTCAGTCCAGATTTCTCCATCTTTGGCCAATGGCTTCTATTTTGGGCTACCATAGACTAGATGGTGAATGAATGAAAAAAAAATTAGTGGATGAAAAAGTTTCAGCTTGAATGTTTTTTTTTTCTGTTTTTCTTTTCCCCTGAAGATGATAGTTATTGGTGATGTTTATTTTTCTTTCTGGGAGGAAAAATGAGAGCTACATCAAAGATCATTGGAACACTGGACCAAAAGCAAGCTGGCCTTGATTTTTCTGCCATTCAGATACTATTGGTTATGACAACCTAGATGTCAGGGGCATCTCCCACTACCTCCATCCCTGTCCTATCCACACCTATGCTTAGAATTCCTCCTGGTTGGGCTAGGAGACTGCTACATTTCAGTGCTGTTGGACCTGATGCTTCCTCCCCTGCAGTGTTTCCCTATACTTCCACCAATATGTAGTACCCAGTGCAAATTAGTGCCCTCTGTGAAGCAGCCCTGCAAGGCTCCCTCTGCATTTCTTTTTCTTTCTCTCTGTGGATATGTCTGTGTTTGTGTCTATGTCTGTGTCTATGTTCTGGTAATAGGACTTGAACTCAGCTGGAACACTGTTCTTTAGTTGAGTTGTTTGGGTTTTTTTTTTTGCCAGTCCTGGGGTTTGAACTCAGAGCACGAGCACTGTCCCTGAGCCTCTTTGTGCGCAAGGCTGGAGCTCTACTACTTGAGCCACAGCTCCACGTGAAGCTTTTTCTGTTTATGTGGTACTGAGGAATTAAACTCAGGGCTTCATACATGCTAGGCAAGAACTCTACCACTGAGCCACATTCCCAGCTGAGTTGTTTTTTTTTTTTTTTTGGCCAGTCCTGGGGCTTGGACTCAGGGCCTGAGCACTGTCCCTGGCTTCTTTTTGCTCAAGGCTAGCACTCTGCCACTTGAGCCACAGCGCCACTTCTGGCCATTTTCTGTATATGTGGTGCTGGGGAATTGAACCCAGGGCCTCATGAATACGAGGCAGGCACTCTAGCCACTAGGCCATATCCTCAGCCCCCCCCCCTTTTTTTTTTTTTTAACTCAAAGCTTATGCTCTGTCCCTTGGGCCATAGCTCCACTTCCAGCTTTTTATTAGTTAATTGGAGATAAGAGTCTCCCAGGCTTTCCTGCCCAGGGTGGTTTCGAACCCTGATTCTCAGCTCTCAGCCTCCTGTGTAGCTAGAATTATTGGCCTGCCCCCCTCTGTATTTCCAAGAACCTTTATTACTGTTGTCACCATCCATCCACTTTTATCACATCTGTTATCTGCGCCCTCTCAGCTGTATGTCAGCTCTAGTATTCATTATTCCATTCCCTGCCCTTTTCCACACCTCCCAGGGTATGGATCCAGCTGGAAACACAATGGCAAACATTTACACAGCACTTGGAGCCACTTTAAATCCCTTTATGTGTAATGCTTCCGTTTACCCTCAGTTCAGCCCTGTGTATATGGGGGGGGGGGTGGATGTCCATTTTACAGATAACTGATATAAAGAAATGGAAAGAAAAACAGGTGACCAGGGACACACAGCTGGTGAACACTGTGGTTAGGATTGGAACACAAGCATCTTGGTTACCACCAGCTAGTGGGGAAATTCCCATCTGGTATGTCCCTTTCTCCACCTGGGTGCCATGACACCCAATCTATGCAGCGTCTTACTCATTTGCTGAAAGAAGTACTTTAGAGGGTGCGTTACATGTGATCGTAAACGACGCCATCGGGCCCACAGGAGCTTCCACCAGGCTCTGCCTCTCCTGCCCCTCATCAGCATCCACTGCTTGTGGCAGCCCAGGTTGGATATACTGCCAGTGCTATGGCTGCCAAGTGTGGCCTGGTGTCACTCCCCAGCAGCTATCCTGGGAGAGAGGGGAGAGTCTCCCAAAGCTGTCCACTCCAATGCCTCAGGGCCACATTGGGCAGAGGTGGTCAGCTCTCCCCTTCTCTTGGTGTCATGCCTTGACACTAAAGTTGGTCTCAGTCAGTGGCTCATGCCTGTAGTCGTAGCTACTCAAGAAGCTGAGATCTGAGGATCATGATTCAAAGCCAGCCCGGGCAGGAAAAGTTTTGAGAGTCTTCTCTTAATTAACCACCAGAAAATTGGAAGTGGTCCTGTGGCTCAACTGGTAGAGTGGTAGCCTTGAGCTGAAGAAGTCAGGGACAGCACCCAGGCCCAAAGTTCAAGCCCCATGACTAAGAAAAAATATAGTTGGTCTCACAGAAACTAATGAAGTGTGTGTGTGTGTGTGTGTGTGTGTGTGTGTGTGTGTGTGTGTGTGCACCAGTACTGGGGCTTGAACTCAGGGCCTGGGTGCTGTCATTTTGCTTTATCGCTCGAGGCTGGCGCTCTGGCACTTGACCCACCACTCTCCTTCTGGCTTGATGGTAGTTTAATTGGAGAAATGAGTCTCATAGATTTTCCTGCTTGAGGTGGCTTCCAACTGCAATCCTCAGCTCTCAGCCTCCAGAGTAGCTAGAATTGCTGGCATGAGCCACTAGTGCTCAGCTGTCAAGAGCCTATTTGAGATTCCACTTGAAGCCTCTTTCTCCTTCGGGATCAGAGATCATCTGGCATGTGCATTCCTTTCAGTACATCACCCCAAAGACCTGATTTGTGCTCAGGCACAGGCTCTGTCTTTCTTCTCCACATATAGTTTAAACCTCTGCAGAGAGCCCCCTGCTGGCCCACTCATGGAGGGTGGTGGTGGTGCTGACTTGAATGCCAAGGGCAGAAATAAAAGGGAACATCAACATTGAGGTAGGCAATGTACATTCTCAGAGAGCAATGGCGGCTGGATAGTCGTTCAGGAGTCAGTTACATGCCCAGTCAATGTGCAGAACACCACCGGTGCCCTTGGATAGGGATAGTGAACAAGATTTTTTCTCTAAAGGGCCAGGAAGTAAATATTTTAGGTTTTGCAGTCTAAACATTGCTGTCTTTCACAGCAATCCATCCTTCCCTGGTAGGACAAAAACAGCCATGTGCAAATAAATGGTGTGGTTGTGTTCCAATAAAACTTCATTGAAATTTCATATCACTTTTATATGTCATAAAATGTTACTTTCTATTTTGTTTGCTGGTACTGGGGCTTGAACTCAGGGCCTCACATTCTTCCTTAGATGTTTTTACTAGGGCTAGTGCTGTACCACTTGAGCCACATCTCTACTTCCAGCTTTTTGCTGGTTGGAGATCAAAATAAGAATCTCTTGAATTTATCTTCCTTGGCTATCTTCAGATGGCAAGCCTCAGATCTCAGCTTCCTGGGTAGCTCTAGATTGACAGGTATGAGACACTGGTACTCAGCTTACTTTATTTTTGACCCTTTGAAAATGTAGAGCCTGGGGCTGGGGATATAGCCTAGTGGCAAGAGTGCCTGCCTCGGATACACGAGGCCCTAGGTTCGATTCCCCAGCACCACATATACAGAAAACGGCCAGAAGCGGCACTGTGGCTCAAGTGGCGGAGTGCTAGCCTTGAGCAGGAAGAAGCCAGGGACAGTGCTCAGGCCCTGAGTCCAAGGCCCAGGACTGGCCAAAAAAAAAAAAAAAAACAAGCTTGTGAAAATGTAGAGCCTATCCTCAGCTTTAGGGCATATTAAAATAGGCAGCTGGTGGGATTTGCTCAATGGGCTATATGTTTTGCCTACCCCTATGCATGCTTTTCTTGGGCCCTGATGGCAAAGGGGACAAGTTGCACAGCAGAAACTTGGGTCTCAAGTCCTGGGTGCAATAGTGAGGCTTCCCAGAGAGTTGCTCAGATCTAGCTAGAAGCAAAAGTGATAGCTCTCTTGGGGCTGGTTGAGTGGCTTAAGTGTGAGATTGTCTGCCTTAGCAAGTGGGAGGTTCTAAGTTCAAACCTTAGAAGATCCAAAAAAGAAAGGAAAGGAAAAGAAAAGAAACTAAAAGTGACAACTTTCAAATCTCTCTCTCTCTCTTTTTTGCCAGTCCTGGGGCTTGAACTCAGGGCCTGAGCACTGTCCCTGGCTTCTTTTTTTGCTCAAGGCTAGCACTCTACCACTTGAGCCACAGTGCCACTTCTGGCTTTTTCTATATATGTGGTGTTGAGGTATTGAACCCAGGGTTTCATGTATACGAGGCAAGCACTCTACCACTAGGCCATATTCCCAGCCCCTCAAATCTCTTAAACATCTAAAACGAAGATTTCTCCATCCAGCTTGCACAGGATGTTGAAAGACTGCTTTTCCCAAAGAACTAGAGATTGCTCTTTTTTCTCTAATCAGGGTTTTTGAAAGTTATACAAATAACGTTTCAACCACTTCTTCTGCTGTTTCGAAGGTATTCACTACTTTTCTTCCAATACTTTGGCCTAAATCCCTATTTTGGAAATATTCCCAGTTGACACTAGACAAGAAAGGAAGCAAGATGGATGGAGAGGTTGAGGAAAATCTCAGTATCTGGCTGGGTAGAAGCTGCCCCTAGGACAACACTGGCTAGATAGAGTGTCCCATAACACACTGTTTCAAGAACTGAGTTTTTCTGATTCTCTCTGTGTGTCTGTCTCTCTGTCTCTCCCTCTGTCTCTCTTGGTGCTGCTGGGCTTTGCAAAAGCTAGGCAAGAACTTCCCAAACTTGAGCTGTAGCCCCCAGCCCCACTTTTCAGATGCTTGAACATGACATTATATTTCTGGGAACAATCCAAGAAACTTGGTGAACATTTTTTAAGTGTTTTCCTAAGGAAAAAGGAGGAGGTGGGCAGGAGATGAGAGGGTAAAGAATTACACAAGATTTAGTCTAACTGCTTAAAAATCAAAAGGATCATTGGATAGATAGATATCAAGAGTAGTGAAAAACACACTGATCCTGGAAAGATGACTTAATATGGGCCCTCTAGCCTCCTTGGAGCTTAAACAATTATCTACAATTTGGAATTATGCTTTAAATTCCCACATCAATGTGTGTTCTGGATCCATTTCTCAGGATGCAGCCAGCAGCTCTGAATTCTCTAAACCAGGCTGAAAATGAGAGGGCACTAGCAGCATTCCATAAATGTGCGTCTCAGATTTTTCTTCATCAGATTCTCCTGAGGACCTTTGGGATCCAGTTATAGCAAGAAGCAAAACACTGCTAGCTACATTTTCAAAGCTTAACCTAAGAGTCCTTTGAAGAGCTCTTTATCCAGCAATGACAGATGCCAAGACCAATAAAAACTACATTTTTCCCACTTACAAGTGATAACCAGATACATAATCCATGAGAGTTGTTTCTAAGATGAATCTCTCAGTCACTTCTTACCAGCTTGCTGCCATCCTTACCCCAGAATTTCCCAGGCATCATCAACTGATCACTTAAGGCAATCTGGCCAGTTAAGCCTTAATTTATTTCCTTTTTCTTCTGTCATGGGGCTTGAAGTCATGACCTGGGTGTTGTCCCTGAGCTTCTTTTGCTCAAGGCTAGCATACTACCACTTGAGCCACAGTATCACTTCTGTCTTGTTCTGTTTATGTGGTACTGAAGAATGGGCTTCATGCATGCTAGGCAAGCACTCTACCCCTAAGCCACATTCCCAGGCCCCGACTACTGGCTTTTTGTGGTGAGTTAGAGTCCCACAGACTTTTCTGGGCTGGCTTTCAACCTTGATTCTCAACTTTCAGCCTCCTGAGTATCTAGGGTTATAGATAGATGTGAGCCATTCGTGCCCTGAAGCCTTAGCTTACTTTTCTCATATTTGCTGGCAAATTCTTGAGGCTGTATTTCCAAAGACTCCTTTCATTTTCTATCAAGTAAAACAAGAAAACCCTGAAACCATATTGTAAGTCTGTATCTATTCTTGCTGGGTCCAGAGCCTTCTGTGTGAGGACTAGGACTGTTTTGCATTCAGCAGCAGCCACTCTGGGGGTCTTACTCCTGGCCCAGAAAGACAGGGGTCTGTGCATCCTGGGCTTGCCAGAGGACAGACCCAAGGGGAGAAAATAGAGGAGTCTGCTGAAGTTCAGCTGGAAAAGCAAAAGCCAACAAGCTGGCACTAATTAAGGACTAATGGCCTTACAATGGAGCATTGCCAAAGGATAACGACCCTCTGGCTGCAGCATAAATATCAAGACAGTTGGGACAGAGCCAAGACATATATTTTCAGAGAGCGTTAGATCCCACTGCAGCCTTCTTCACCCTCGTTCTGCTGCAGGAAAAACATGAGAGGATGTAAGATAGATGGAGAAGAAGCTAAGACTTCCAGAACTTCCTTCTGGAAAGGCAGCCTGAGAAGCTCAGAGTTATCGGAGGGAAGGACTTTGCTTTTCAGATCTGGAAGTATTATGAGCATCACTAGGGGGCTAGGGTGTAGCTCAGTGGTAGAACACTTGCCTAGCATGGATAAGGCCTGATTTCTATCCTTAGCAATGAATAAAATAACAACAACAAACAAAAAAACAACACCACTGGGCACTGTGGCTCACCCTTGTGATCCTAGCTACTCAGGAAGCTGAGATCTAAGGATCATGGTTCAAAGCCAGCAAGGACATAAAAGTCCATGGGACTCTTATAGCTAATTAACCACCAAAAACCAGGAGTGGTGCTGTGGCTCAAGAAGTAGAGTATTAGCCTTGACTGAAAAACTTTAGAAATAACCCCTAAGCCCTGAGTTGAAGCCCCATACTAGTTCCAAAAAACAACAACAAAAACCCCATAACAATAAAAATGCCCCCTTCTGCCCTACACTGTCCCTTAAATCTCCAAGTAGCTATTTCTAACCAGCTCCCCCAAATGACTGATGCTGGCATTCCTCAGACCCCACTTTGAAAAATGCTATGTCAGAAACAGCTGCTATTTGCCTATCCAACTCCAACAACAGGTCGTTACAGGTGGAAGATGAAAGTGAGTTCAGTATGCTCTGCTTCCCGAGAAAACATCAGTCTGAGACATGGCACTATTGGAATCAAGAGGTATTTCTAGCTAGTCCCTGTCAGGCTCTTCCCATTGACACAGGCCTGTGGCTACTAGTAGCAAGATTGCACTGGGATGAAAAGCTCATCCAGAGTCAGGGGCAAAAAAGAAAAACTCCTATCTGCATAGTGTGCAGCTTTCTGTGAGGCTTTGTGTACCATAACTCATGTAAGCATATTTCAGGCTTTTAGGGTAGTTAACTTATTCCGTCTGTTTTAGGGCTGAGGAACCATAGGCCTGGAGGTGTCTTGCCTCCTCTGGTTGCCATGACATTAGCAAAAGAGTGAAAAATAGTCACTGTAGTACAACTGTGGGAAGCAAGGCTGGCAAACCAAACCAGTCATTTGAGCTAGAACCTATCTCAGTAGGACTGAGCATGGTTGTCGGGATGGTCAGTTCTGTTGTAAAAGGGTCCATAGGTCAGATTGTAAAAATAGATGGGAAATTTGGATGATCAATGCAAAGTAGGAGAACAGGAGAGAAACAACCCGCCATATCATCTGGGAAAATGAAACTCTTTGGCAAGACTTCACAACAGCTTGATTCAAAATTTCATAATGAAATTATGTCTCTGATCAAAGCCTGCATGAGCTCATGGGCTGATTTTTGCCATTCGTGTTTATTCTGGTTTGCACCAAGTTGAGGCAGCAGAAACACATTAACCTAATCTTCTCTCTTTGTGGAGGCTATGGTACCCTCATTTGGGGATCAAAGGGACAGTGTGGAGCAGAAGGGGACATTTTAGATTGTCACTGAACTCAAGCCTTCTCCTTCTAGCCATCTTAGATCCTTTGCACACATGTCAGGGGTAGGGCCTTTCTAGTAAGATTGTCTTTAATCTCATAACACTTGCCTTTAGGTCAATCAAAGCTTAGATAAGGACAGAGAAAAAACATCCAGCTCTCCTCTAGGACATAGCCTGCTTTGGGTCTAGAAAGAATATTTTTGGCGTTTCTTAGTTTCAAATTCAGAGAAATGTTCAATCATCTCTCCAACTAGCGAATCTCCCTGTATAACAATCGTTCTTTTTAGGGGCTGGGAATATGGCCTAATGGTAAAGTGCTCACTTCATATACATGAAGCCCTGGGCTCCATTCCTCAGTACCACAAAAATAGAAAAAGCCAGAAGTGGCTCTGTGGCTCAAGTAGTAGAAAGCTAGCCTTGAGCAAAAAGAAGCCAGGGACAGGGCTGGGAATATGGCCTAGTGGCAAGAGTGCTTGCCTCCTATACATGAAGCTCACGGTTCGATTCCCCAGCACCACATATATGGAAAACGGCCAGAAGGGGCACTGTGGCTCAGGTGACAGAGTGCTAGCCTTGAGCGGGAAGAAGCCAGGGACAGTGCTCAGGCCCTGAGTCCAAGGCCCAGGACTGGCCAAGAAAAAAAAAGCCAGGGACAGTGCTCAGGCCCTGAGTTCAGTCCTCAGGACTGGCAAAAAACAAAACAGTTGTTCATTTTTATGACTTGTGTTACACTGTACCAACCCACACCTCCTCCCCTGTATTCTGGCTTATCCCAAGGGCATGATGATGGTCACTTCCAAACAGCATGAAGTACCACAGCAGAGGGAGGGTTCTTGATGGAATGACTAGAGGCTTTATTTTGGCTTATAAGAACAGAAATTGCTGCATCTCAATGTAATAACCTGGGGGGGGGGGGGAGTCCCGCCCCATGTTGTCATTGCCACACCCCACTGCAGAGCATAAAAGGGGATCCCGTCCCACCTTGAGGGGACCAGAACCACCACCCCCAGACTGCTGGGGGGGGGAGGGATATAAGAGGGTGGGATTTCTGGGGGGAAGAAGAGGCATGCCAGGAGGTGCCTCATGGAGCTGAGCAGTGCCCGGGTTCCCCTTGGAGGCCCAAGCCCCTGGCCTGTGGTGTGGAAAGGCCTTACCCGGGACTGCAGACAGAGGAGACTCGAGTCCGGACAAGCCGGTTAGGGAGGCCCGAATTTGGGCCTGCAGAGAATGGAGGGCAGAGGGGCCTAGCTCTAGGGAGGAGAGGCCTGCAGAGCCAAGACCTGCAGAGAGGGGACGGAGAGGAGCAGAGCAGAGCCTAGCGGAGAAGAGCCTGAGGCCTGCTGAGGAGTCCAGAGCCTGAGGCCTGTGGGAAAGTCTGAAGCCTGGTGCCTGTATAAGCCAAAGAGGACATCGAGAGCGGAGTGGAGGCCCAGTGGAGCGCAGATGCCCATGGAGAGCCACGTGGAAAGTGCAGTCCCTCAGAGAGGGGACAGGCCTATGAAGAACAGAGGCCTGTGGAGAACAAGAGGCCTGCAGAAGCCTTTGGAAAGGAAGAAAGGAAAGAAACTCACCCCCTGGAGGCTACAACTGCTCCTAGCTCTGGGGTAGCCTGGGGCAAGGCAGTTGCAAACTGACTAATAAAACTCATTTGTCAGCCTTGAGCAAAAAGAAGCCAGGGACAGTGCTCAGGCCCTGAGTCCAAGCCCCAGGACTGGCCAAAAAACAACAACAACACAAAAAAAACTCATTTGTCACCTTTAACAGTGCTCAGTGGATTTTCTCCCTCCCCAGAATACAACACTCATTGCCTTTGTCTGTCCTCAGTTAAAAAGACATTTCCCTCTATTCTTTTTTGTTAATCTAGAGTTTGAACTCAGAGCCTCACATTTTCTTGGCTAGCACTCGACCACTTCAGCCATGTGCCCAGTCCTTCTATTCTTTTCTTATTTATTCAATGAGTAGTTAAGGAGTCTTTATTTTAGTTCAGGTGTTTATTCTAAGCTTTGCAGACAGTAAACAAGTTTGTAAGGTGTCTGCTTATAATGAAACATGTATTCTAGTTTTGACAACGTAGTCAATATATACTTATAGATAAGATCATTTCAGCTAGTGCTAAGTACCATAAAGTCAATAAAGCAGAATGATGTAACTGAATAACCTCAGAAGGTAGTAAATTTGAACATATTAGGCAGGAAAGATTTCCTCAAAAAGAAAGGGTTGCCAGATAGATGAACAATGATTTTTTTTTAATTTTTATCAATCGTGGGGCTTAGGAACTCTGGGTTTAGGCACTGTCCCTGCGCTCTTCAGTTCAAGGCTAGCATTCTACCCCTTGAGCCACAGCGCCACTTCCAGTTTTCTGGTGGTTAAAGAGTCTCACAGACTTTCCTGCCCAGGCTGGCTTTGAACCATGATCCTCAAATCTCAGTCTCCTGAGTAGCTAGGATTATAGGCGTTAGCCACTGACACCCTGGCTCAATGAATAATTTTTAGTCAATGGATGTCCTAGACAATATTTGGAATTAACTTATTCTAGGAGATTTACTCATTTTGTCACCTGAAATTCCAATTTAACTGTATGCCCTGCATTTTTATGTGCTAATTCTTATACCTTACCAATAAAAGACCTTTGTGCAGAGAACAGAAGAACCAGCCATGCAAAGGTTCGGGGACTGATCAGACGGAGATATGAATTATCACAAGAATTCCATAGGGTGTGGTGAGGAGCCTGGCCTTTTCTTTCTCTTCCTCCTTCCCCTCTCTCATATGATAAGCCAACAGACCATTAGAGGTCTTTTTTTTTTTTTTTGCCAGTCCTGGGGCTTGGATTCAGGGCCTGAGCACTGTACCTGGCTTCTTCTTGTTCAAGGCTAGCACTCTGCCACTCGAGCCACAGCGCCACTTCTGGCCATTTTCTGTATATGTGGTGCTGGGGAATCGAACCCAGGGCCTCGTGTATACGAGGCAAGCACTCTTGCCACTAGGCCATATCCCCAGCCCTAGAGGTCTTTTTTTCTTTTTGGAGCTGGGGTTTGAATCTAGGGCCTGTGCTTTCTAAGCAAGTGCTTTACTTCTGAGCTACTCCCCCAGCTTAAAGCTTTAAGACCCATCATTTTGTGGAGCGCTAAAGGACAAACTCAGAAGGTGAGTCTTAGCCATTGGTCTGAGAAGAGGCTTTTTAATCTGGAGTTCTGAAGTTCTGAGCCGCTGGTCCTGGATAACTGGGAGGTTGCTATGGAGAGGCCGCTTGGCGGTTGCTAGGGTGGGAAGGGGCGGAGCTCGAGTCCGGATGACGTCAGAGCGTCAGAGGCGGAGCCAGAGCCTGGAGTGTCTCGGAGCGCGCGGCGCGCTCACCGGAAGTCGGGCGGGGCGGGCTGTAGTGCGGGCGGAAGTGACGTATCACCGCCTTCGTAGTTGTGCGTGGTTCACGCGGGTGACTCCGGCCTAGGAAGTTCGGACCTCGTTTACCCAGTCTAAGCCAGGGGCGTCCCGGTAACGTCGGCAAGATGGTGAAGCCCCAGTACAAAGGACGGAGCACCATAAACCCCTCCAAGGCCAGCACAAACCCGGGTACGGTGGACGGGGCTCGCCGAGGGTGGGGGCCTGGCGGAAACGTGGGGGGGGGGGAGGAAGAGCTGAGGAGGCGGCGCGGGGGGGGGGTGCACCTGGCGCCACTGCGCGGGATGGGGAGGGGAGGGGTGGGGGATGGGGAGGGGAGGGGTGGGGGAAAGCGGGTCACGTGTGCGGCTGTTCTGCCACACGCCCCCAGGTCCCGCCGCCGCCCACGGGAGCACCAGGGTGTCTGACAGCTGAACGCCCGGCAGGCCCACGGGAGTCACCTGGCCCGAAGTTGGGGCATGGTGAATTCGTTGGCAGCCTTGGAGGCCCTTCAACTGAGATACAGTAAATCATTTTACAAGTGGAGTAGGACGTGCTCCCAACCCTTGGGAAACTCAGTTCGAAGCTATGTCAGAAACAAAAACAACCCAGAGCACTAGGCCCACCCAGGAGGAGCCCTTTTATACTTTGACCACACGTTCTTGCCACCTTAGCTTTGGCCAATTAAGTGAGAAAGAAACTTGCAGCTTTGGCCCGTGGAATTTTCCCGCTAGGTAAATAGATAACGATTATTTTTGCTACAGGTGTTTTCGCAGATGAGAACCAGTTTTGGCGAGTTTCCACCACCGGGGTGAACAAGATGGGCTTTGGGGTAGTCTCTTCCATTCGAGTTTAGTTAGTGAGACTTTATGGTTTAGAGGCTTGGTTGTGTGTTTTGTTTTTTAAACGACTTAACACATGTTAGATGTTTCCCCTGGATGAATGATCCAGTTTGAATAGCCTGGAATCTCAGAATATTGGCCCAAAGAGGCCCTCAGAGATTGTGATTTTTATTGGTGAAGAGACTGAACCGAAATAGGGGAAAAACGGCTTTCCTTAATAGTGCTGCCAGTAGTATTTCAGGTGCATACAGGTGCTAGGAGAAGCTAGGTAAAAGTAGCTTGCTTATTTGCCTTGCTGTTCTCTTTGTCTCTGACATGGAAGGCAAGAATTGCTACCAACTTTATAACTTCTTGACTTAAGAAATTAAGAACATGTATGCACTAAAATATGGTGCATGCAAATGATGCTCAGCCTTTGATAAACTGAGACATGGCCATGAGCATCTACATGGTTAACAGCACAGCTGTTGATCACATGCTTTCTTATTCTTCTAATTTTGGCCATGACAATTGGGTATTTGACTTTAGGTGAAGTGCCTGAGTACTGTGCCTTGATTTCGTGGCCTGCAGCATGAGCATGAATGTATCTCTTAATATGATTATTGTATGGATTAAATGAGATGATGTCTGCAGTGTGAGTGGCACAGTGCCGTAATTAGACTTAAAAAAATTAGCAGTCATTGCTGTTACACCCAGTCTTTTTGGGGTTAAAGATTGGATCAGCCATGATGTACCACATAGCTGCCAGTAGTAGTAATTTATTGGAGTAGAAATTTTGTGATGTGGTAGCAGCTTGACTAGTCTAGATAGTTGCTTGGTGCATTGTAACCAGTGATCATACTCAATGCTTTTGATTATCCAATAGTATACTGTCAACTTCTGCTATTCGTAGATCGAGTACAGGGAGCAGGAGGCCAAAACATGAGGGACCGGGCCACAATCAGGCGCCTGAATATGTACAGGCAAAAGGAGCGCAGGTGAGTGTTGGGCACTGTCTTCCTTGCCCCTTTCTTTATAATACTATCCTGATTTTGAGTTAAGACCTGTTAAGCTTCTGAGGTTCCCATCCACATTGGCCCCAAATAGGGATCGTGCATTTTCAAATACCATTTTACATGAGTGTTGTGATAAATCGTCGATTCCTAGTTAAAGTCATAGGTAGTGGAGGGTGAAATGGTGATTGTTTCACATACTCCCCAAGGTAGAGATTTTGTTCCTTATAAGCTAACCTCCACAGATGGATCATTACATTTCAGAGGTAATTACCATCAGATAGAAATTTAAAAAACATGCAGGATTAATTATGAAAGCTGCGCCCCTAAAAAAAACCCAAGACCTGTTTTCTCTAGTCAAACTTTAGATCTCAGCATTGTGGCACTTAGAAACTCTGAGTTCTGCTGGGGCAGCCTCTACTCTAGGGACTTGCTGACTGTGGCATTTTGCTAGCTACTCTAAAGTTATCTGGTAATTAGATTCTTCATCTCTTCTAAAAGATGTGTCTTAAATACAAACATCAGTAAACTTAATCTCTCTTAGTCACCTACTTTGAAATTTGTTTTAGAATTTTGAGTTCCAGGATAAATCACTCTCTACTTGAAATTCATTTAAACCAGTCTTCAACTAATTTACCAAAAAGACTCCAAGTATGTGACTTACAAAAAATAAAGCAAACAAACAGTAAGTGGATTTTTAAACAACATTGTTATTCATCTAGCAGAAATCATTACGTGCTCTGTTGCAAGAGGTTAAATGTCTTTTGGGCAATCTGTTTCAAATGTAGAAGTGCTTTTTGTTTACTGAAAGCTGTATTTCATGATGATTTAAAGCAAAAAAAAAGTCTTTTTGATGGAATGGGTATTCCATAAGCCAAACTTTGCTGTTGTTGCCTTTCTTCTGTTGTCAACCCAAATCTGTTATTTCCTCAATTTAGAAACAGTCGTGGTAAAGTGATTAAGCCTCTGCAGTATCAGTCAACAGTGGCTTCTGGCACGGTGGCACGAGTAGAGCCAAATATTAAATGGTTTGGTGAGTGTTTCTTTGTTCTGTAAAATGTATACTATGTGGAAAAGGACAGTGTGTGTAAATGCCTAAAAGGCAGACGTATTTAGTTAAACTATCAAGGATTGTATGAGAAAAGGACAAGAAATCCTTGTAGTGGGAAACAAGTGCTGAGACTAGTGGTGAATTTCTTAAATACTTTTTATTGGAAAGAGCACCTCATTCGTAATTGTGAGCCTCCTTACCACTTAAGCAGGCAAAGCTATCCTAATGATTAACAATCATAAATCTTGGAGTTCTCACCTTTCACTTTCTAGTTGCACTGTCTGATAGGTGGCTTTGCAGTCTAGGCCTTTTTTCAGCTTGCAGCGGAATGGATCCCATTTTTAGGCTTTTCCAGATGTGAATTAGAAGTATCTCTAGTCCCGGGGTACATCTTCCTTTGGGAACTCCTCCCTTTCAATCTTTAGTTGGCTCTTGTTTCGTTTTGTTTTTTTGCCAGTCCTGGAGCTTGGGACTCAGGGCCTGCACACTGTCCCTGGCTTCTTTTTGCTCAAAGCTAGCACTCCACCACTTGAGTCACAATGCAACTTCTGGCTTTTTCTGTGTATGTGGTGCTGAGAAATAGAAAATAGGCTTCATGCATGCTAGGTACACACTCTACCTCTAAGCCACATTCCAAGTCTTTTAGTTGGCTCTTGATAAGGTGCTTGGTGGTCATTGTTTGACTGGTATTTGACTCTGTGCCTGGGAAGAGATAGTAATTGCCTGTCTTTTATACCTTTCAATAGAATAACCCTTAACTGCCACACAGAAAAAGAATCAAAGAAGGGGCTGGGGATGGAGCTCAGTGGTAGAGCATTGTTGCCATGTAGGCATAAAGCCCTTAGCTTTAGTTTTCACCATCGCAAAAAAAGAATGTCTGCAATATGGTATAGAGGGGCATTTAGCATGGCTACTAGGTACTGGAAATTCAGATCCATAGAACCTGAATTTGAAATCAAGTTCTGCCAATTATGTGACTGTTTATTAAGTCTATCCATCCGTCTTGGTAATCTCTAAAAGATGGAGTAAGAGCAGTACCATCATGAGATTGCAGTTTGAGGCCCACCTGAGGAAGAGATTTAGCAAGACCTCATCTCAAGTGTGGTGTGTATGTATACCTATAATCCAAGATATGTGTAAGCATAGGTTGGAGGCTATTAGTCTGAACTTGGCACAGGCAAAAACAAGACACTTTATCTGCAAAATAACTAAGACCTGGCTAAAGTGGCAGAACACCTGTCTACTTAGCCAGCAGGAAGAATAGTATCTCACAGGACTGTTGTGTCAGTTAAATAAGTATGTGGAAAATACTAGCAAATAGTAAGCATTACTGTGTAAGCATTAACTACTGTCATCAGCACTGATGTTTAACATTTGTGCTGCACTGCTGTTTAATCGAATACTTCCTTCTGGGTTTCTCAGTTATAAGGAGTTCACCACATAGTGTTTCAGGGTTTTGTTTTTGTTTTCTTTAGAATAGATTTAGTGGTTCATAGTTTCTTCAAGCCCTCATAATCCTAAAAATTAAAACTGTGAGGAGTTTCTGAGCGTTAAGGTTCCTATCTATACAAACTGATCAGCTGTTGATTGGCTCCGGATTTCTTTGCCAGAACTAACAAGAATGAGGACATTTGTCAAATCTTATTTCCATTCTTTTTTTTTTTTTTTTTCAGTTTCATTTAGTCAGGAAATGGGCTTGGAAAATGGTCGATACTCATGTGTTGGGGTTGGTGGATTTGCTGTCACTGTGGATGAGTGCTGGAGAGAGTGTTAGATTTTTTTCCTTCTGATGTTTGAAAACAGCTACACGGAATGATGTATAGTTGATTGGGTGGTTGAGAGTCATATAACATAATTGCCTTTCACTGTGTCAGGTAGAATGGGTGCAGAAGTGAGTGAATCCAATTATTAAGTGGCAATGTTTTTACTTGTGAAACAGGAAACACACGTGTGATTAAGCAGTCATCATTACAAAAGTTCCAAGAAGAAATGGATAAAGTTATGAAGGATCCATATAAAGTTGTCATGAAGCAAAGCAAGTTACCAATGTCTCTTCTCCATGATCGGATACAGCCTCATGTAAGATGTAGGATATTCTGGTGATGGAATTGCATAGACAAACTTCCTGGAGATTCCTCTACAACATTTTTTAGCTTTTTCTTCTGAGACTTTTCTCTTTTCCCCTTTGATAGGGGTCTCACTTTTAGTAAGAATTGAGTTTTTCCAAACAGCTACAGTGGAATCCTGGATTGAAATGTGGAGTTTGGAATGGGACCTTGCTCAGTCCTTATCGGTACCCTTAGTTAGGTTTCCCTGTGAGCATTAACTTCCTTGCCAGTAAAGACTACTTGTCTTCCTGTGTGGATACGGATGAAATGACTGTAAAGCGTTTGGCCCACAGTAAGCACATAGCTCACTTCCTCATAAAGGCTAAGTCGACAGTAGTTGGAAGTAATTTTAATATGTCTTCCTTGCAGTACTGGGAGTTGAACACTGGGTCTTGCACATGCTTGGCAAGTGCTACCCCTGAGCTACATCTCCAGCCCCTTTTTATGTTGGTTAGGCATACTTGTTTTAAGTGGTAATTCCATCAGACTACAGAGAGATGAAGCATTAGGACTGAAGTGGAAGAAGTCCTTTGGTGCTTTGTTCTTCCCTGTCTTTGATGAGATCCTTGGAGATTCTTTTCAGCTGAAGGAAAGGAAAGGGTGCTGTTCAGACAGTTGTTGATTGCTGAAGTTTGAAGTACAATGAGAACTGAATCTGGATGGAACAGAATGAGTTTCGAATAGAACAAAGAAATGGCCTAATGTTTGTCTGCACGTTTTTACTTGCATCGAATAATAATTCCCAGAAATGTAGCCAGTACATACACTTCAGTTCCAGTATAAGGAGGAGAGGAAAACATTGACATGCATACATGGATTAAACAGTTCAAAGAAAAGTGTTTACTCAGAGAACAAAATAAAAGCCAGGGCCTGGTTATTGCCTCAGGTTTTGTCAATTATGTTTTGTTTTATGATGGACTAGAAGAATGGCACCTATTAGTGGAGTGACTGTTTTCTTTCAGGGAAACACATGAGTGTAATTCATGAACCACAGACAAGTTGCTCATTTCCCTTGTTCTCTTTGTCATTTCTCCCTAGAGCCATCTTCTAACCAACTATTGAATCCTGTTTCTGGGAAGAACAGAGAGGTTCTATTATGGATTGTTTTGTTCCAGTTATTGGTGCTCCTAAAGCCTTAAACAGCTGATATGTAGAATTGGAGGGCCTGCATTTACAGCAGTCAGCTTACATTTTAGTACAACAAAAGTTTCAAAATAATTGATGGATTTTCTGCTTTGGCCACAAAAGCTTACCTGTTTTATTTGAATTTCATATCTATATGATATATTAGATCTAACTCCAAGATTATTCTGAACAGGGAGTAAAATCAGATACGGCTTTAAGTTTTGCACATTTAGCTCTTTGTGTATTAAAAATATGTAGCAGTATGGTAAAAGTATTTTATGTGATTTACATATGAACATTAATTAGTTTCAGCAGACACACAATACTGTATTTCATAGGTATAAGATTTTCAAGGATAAACTTGGTTGAACTTGACTTTATAACCTAGTTCCCATGGAAAATGTGAGTCTTTGTTTAAGGATGTTCCCTCGCTTGGAAGCTAGCAAGGAAAACCGAAGCAAGAGCCTTAGAAATCAAAGAGAGATGAGTTAAAGTTCAAAGCTGTGAGGCTTGCTCCAACCCCAAGTTTTGTAGCAGTCACTTACCAAGGTGCTCTGAGGGGAAGAGAGTGATTTTTTTTTTTTTTTTAAGGAGATTCTCTGCCACCTCTTAACATTCTGTTACGTGATAGATGCTAACTCAAACTTTGACTTTTATCCTGCTTCAAGAATTCCTGTGCCTGTAATTCCTTTACAGGCACATCAAGTTCTAGTTAGTATCAAGTTTCTTTTATCACATCTAACCTATTCTTTTGGACTTTGCTAGATGTTTTTCATCTGAAGTCTTTCCATGTGCATTTAATAAAAATGTTACCTAAATTAGGGAAAATGTTATCTGAAACTAAAATGCATCTTACAAAACAAGCAGTTCCTTTTAGCCATGAAAGAAGTGAACTTCCAAGAAAAAGTTGGCATTTACAGTTGGTTAAAAAAAAAACACATAAATTTGAGTATGATTGCCCTTGACAAAATCTGTGAATTTGGTGAATTTTATGCACTTGCTTGAAAGCTCAAAAAAATAAATGGTCAGAAAAGATAAGTTAATTTTCATCATTCTAGCCTTAATTGCATTTGACTGCAATTTATGATAAATGAAATAAAACCGTTTTTGGCAAATACCGCACAACTATTCATGTTTGCTTTATTTGTGTTTCTCCCAGGAAGTGTATAGTACTTCAGAATAGAAGAACAAGTGTACTATTTAAGTGGGCATATCTGATTTGCAGCCAGACTGAATCCATGTTCTTGTAGATCTTAATGTGTGTAGAGCAGGTGGTTTTACTAGCATTCTACTTTTTCTCTGTGCTTTTCTTAGTTTTATCTGTAATTCTTTCCCTTTAGAACTCAAAGGTGCACATTCTTGATACTGAAAGTTTTGAAACTACATTTGGACCCAAGGCACAGAGAAAGCGGCCAAACTTATGTGCAAGTGATATGCAGTCTCTCATAGAAAATGCTGAAATGTCCACAGACAGCTACGACGAGGGCAAGGACCGCGACTTGGTAACCGAGGACACTGGTGTGAGGTATGCTTTTGATGTTTGTTTGATCTCCTTATTTGCTCTTCAGCTTCTTTTTGTTGCTACTTTGTCACTCACTCGAGCCATGACTCCAGCCTGGTTTTTCGCCGGCCTATTGGAGATGGTGATGCTTGTTTTCAGGCTGACTTCAAACCATGATCTGCCAGGTGTCAGACTCCTGAGTAGTTAAGACTATAGGTCAGAGCCATTTCTTACACTCTTGTTTTCTTTACAACTACAATACCTTAAGCCTACTTTTAACGTGTGTGTGTGTGTGCGCGTGTGTGTGTGCTCACACATGCACATGTACCAGTACTAGAGCTTGAACTCAGAGCCTGGCTGCTGTCCCTTAGCTTTTTCTGCTCAAGCCTGGTAACTCTACCACTTGAGCCACAGCTACACTTCTAGCTCTTTATTAGTTAATTGGAGATAAGATTATCACAGACTTTTCTGCCTGGGTTGGCTTTGAACTGAGATCCATGGGTATCAGCCTCCTAAGTAGCTAGGGTTATAGGCAGGAGCCACTGGTACCCATCTAACTTGGCTTTTTAATTTTATAGATTTTCCTAAATTTTTAAGACTATGTATCAGATGTGTAATACATATGTGTAATGCCAGAACTTGAAGGTTGAGGCAAAAATTAACCTGAATTTGAGGGCAGCCTTGTCTACATAGCAAGACCCTGACTCATAAGAATAATGACTTGAGGATTGGGCATGGTGGTTCCTTCCATCTTGTGATCCTACCTTGGAAACTGAGACTAGGATCTTGTAGTTTGAGGCCAGCCAGTGCAAAAAAAAAATTTGTGAACTTCCATGTTCACCAATGGCTGGGCACAGTAACCCATACCTGTGATCCTCAGCTAAGGGAAAGCACAGTGGCCATGTGTGGTGGTACATGCCTGTCATCCCGGTGGTGCAGGGAAGCACCAACAGAAGGATAGCAGCCCAGGTGTAAACAGAGACCTATTTTGAAAAATAAAGATTCAGCTAGGAAGGTGGCTTAGTTGTAGAGTGCTTGCCTAGCATGCACGAAGCCCTGGTTTCTATTCCTCAATACCACATACACAGAAAAAGCAGAAGTGGCACTGTGGCTCAAGTGGTAGAGTGCTACCCTTGAGCAAAAGAAGCTCAGGGACAGTGCCCAGGCCCTGAGTTCAGTCCCAGTACTGCAACAAACAAGATTCATAATTTTGTACAACCTTTATTACCACTACTTAAGTCTGACTCCTTTTATCTTGTAAAAGTAAAACTATCCCTTAAACAGAGAGAGAAAGTAGAGAGGGAGGGAATAATAGCCAACAGCAAAGTGGTGACAGCAAATGGTTCAAGTGATAGAGTGCCTACCTCACTGGCAGAAGGCCCTAGAAAACGTAAAAACCCCAAAGTTTAGGGGAGTAGCTCAGTGGTCTGGCGCACTTGCCTAGCATGCACAAGGCCCTGAATTCTTTCCCCAGCACTGCCTCCAACCCCCACCCCCAAAAAGGAATACATTTCCATGTCAGTCAACAGTAGTATAATAGTTTTTCCCTGGGTGAATCATCCATGTGACTAAATTTCCCTCACTTTCATATATCCCCCAAAGAAATTCTTGTGTGGCAAATCATGGCGTCAAAGGTTGTGCTTGTTACTGACAGACAGCTGTCCTGTTGCCCTATAGGAAGGGCTTACCTGTTCAGCTTCCTTGGGCAGGGCTGGAGAGATGTCTTTTGACTGAAGTGGAGGTTTTACCCCTTCTTCAGTGGCTGTAGTGATGTCACCTCATTTCTTTTGCCAGTTCACCCCATGCTTGGGGCCTGAGAGAGATAATACCAAAACCATTTGAGGCCAAGCAGAAGGTAGGAGCAGGCTCATTTATATTCTAAGAAGTATTTGAATTTTTTAGTTGGCTTCATCATCTAGTGATTTGAAATTTTCCTTCCTCCAAAAAGTATAGGAGGTAATAGGGGAAAGCAAACTATTTTTGCCAGGTACCCGTGGCTCATGCCTATAATCTAAGCTACTCAAGAGGCTGAGTTCTGGGGAGTGCTGTCCCTGAGTTCATTTTGCTCAAGGCTAGTGCTTTACCACTTTGAGCCACAGTGCCACTTCTGGTTTTCTGGTAGTTAAATGGAGGTAAGAGACTCACAGACTTCCTGGCCCAGGATGGCTTTGAACTGTGATCCCCACATCTCAGTCTTCTGAGTAGCTAGGATTATAGGTGTGAGCCACCAGTGCCTGGCAAATCCAAGGTTCTTTATCTCCAGTTAACTACCAAAAACAAGAAAACAAAAAAACAGTTGGAAGTGGAGATGTGGCTTAATTGGTAGAGTGCTAGCCTTGAGTAAAACAAGCTCAGGGACAGCATCCAGTACTGAGTTTAAGCCCCGAACTGGCACACACAAAAAACCCCAAACTTTTTTATATTTCTCAGGTAAATAGATTCTAAACCTTATCAGAAAAAACAGATTCTTAAACTGAGCAGAAAAAAAATCCCATCACTTACTTTACATGTAACTGAAATGTACGTTATAATTATGGTCCTGCTGGTAGCCTTTCATAGTTCTCTGTGACAAGGTAGCCATGTTTTCCCCCCATTTAATTTTTTTTTAATTGTAGTAAACTACATACTGTCAAAAATGGACCATTATAACCATTTTAAGCACACCGTTGGGTGGTTTTAAGTCCAGTTACATTGTTGTACAACCTTTACCAGTGTCCACCTCCAGAACTTCTCATCATCCCAAACTGAAAGTCTGCACCCAGTAACACCAGTCCCCATTCCCCCCTTCCTCAATCCTTAGTAACTACCATTCTTTGTTTTGTGAGCGTGACTTGTCTTGGTACCTCATACAGGTGGAATCATATAAAATTTGTCCTTTTGCAGTAGGCTCTTTTGCTTTGTACAATGTATTCAAGGTTCATCTATTTTGTATTGTGTGTTAGAATGTGCTTTCTTTTTGAAGCTGGGTAATACTCTGCTGTAAGCATCTTTTTCATCTTGATGGTGCTTCAGTTGCTCATTTTTAGTGCTTTCTTATTTAGAAATGAAGCCCAAGAAGAGATATATAAAAAGGGACAGTCCAAAAGAATATGGGGTGAGCTGTACAAGGTAAGATTCTTCCATTCTCAGTTCCTTTGCCTTTCATAATTCTTGTGAGCACCTGATTTTGGTAGATTGATACTCTGTCACTTGAAGTACAGGTTCTGCTACCTGTTCATCCTCTTTCTCCACAAAGTAACCATGACTGAGGTAGCCACACATACTATCATTGTTCTAGGGAACTGTATTTAAAATTACCTGTACAAGAATGACAGCTACCTTATGTACACTAAATATTTTGCCATCCAGTATTTCCTTAGATTACCAATTTATCTTACTTAGAGCCTCATGAGAATTATTAAGCTATTTAGTCCTGCCATCTCTCTTTATAGGTGAGAGAGCATATGTCTGGAAAAGTTGATACTTTGCCCAGCTCTCTTATCCTGAGTCCTGATCTGAGGCTTAACTGGATGAGATCTATGCTCATGAGAATAAGGAAGAAAGACCTTCAAATGTCACATACCTGGACAGTACAGTAATAGAGAAATTGTGTGTGTGTGTGTGTGAGTGAGAGAGAGAGAGAGAGAGAGTATTCATTTTCTATGAAATATACAAAACCTATAATACTTAGTAGTTAGGAAGTAGAGTTAACTCAGGAAGTTAAGGGGTTTTTTTTGTTGTTGTTGTTTGTTGTTTGTCAGCTATAGAGCTTGAACTCAGGATCTGGGCACTATCCCTGAGCTCTTTTTGCTCAAGGCTAGAGCTCTACCACTTGGAGCCACAGCACTTCCGGTTTTCTGGTGGTTAATTGGAGATAAGTGTCTCACAGACTTTCCTGCCTGGGCTGGCTTTGAGCTGCAATCCTCAGATCTCAACCTCCTGAGTAGCTAGGATTACAGGTGTGAGCCACCAGCACCCAGCTGTTAGTGTTTGCATTTAAAATTTGGCAACTTTGCTGGGCGCTGGTAGCTTACCTCACCTCTGTAAATCTTGCTACTCAGGAGGATGAGATCTGAGGATTGCTATTTGAAACCAGCCCAGACAGGAAAGTCCATAAGATTTTTTTCCTCTGATCAATGACCCCTCAAAAAGCCAGAAGTAGGGCTGTGGCTCAAGTGGTAGAGTGCTAGCCTTGAGCACAAAAAATCCAGGACAGGTACCCAGGCCAGAAGACTGACACACACAGAAAGGCAAGTTTTAAATATTCATAGAATGAAAAAAAATTGAATTCTGGTAACTGGCATTGATATTGGCTATACCTACTTTTCCTTACAGGCTGCTTTGCAGTTTGTAAATAGTTTTCCCAGGTTTCCTTACAGGTTGTCCATCTTGGATTTTGTATGTATTACAGCAAACTACTTCTTCCTCTTTGAATTTGCAGGTAATAGACTCCTCAGATGTTGTAGTTCAAGTTCTTGATGCTAGAGATCCAATGGGTACCCGTTCCCCTCACATTGAAGCTTACTTGAAAAAGGAAAAACCCTGGAAACACCTCATTTTTGTACTCAACAAATGTGATCTTGTTCCAACCTGGGCAACAGTAAGTACAGAGCTAATTCAAAACAGATGATAAAGGCCTCTTTTAGCTCAAGTAAACTTGAGATACCTGTCAATACATCATTGTCATGGTTCCTAGAACTTCAGAAATCGAAGTGCTGTGCTCTTGAAGTGGTTTTTAGTCACTGCAGAGTTCTTACTGGAAACACAACTGCAGTGTGCTGCATTGATAACGTATAGGGGCAGGCACCCTTCTTCCTCTAATGGCATGGTGTGTTACAGGGCAGCTGCAGGACCCATCAGTGATAGGCCGCTGCCGCAGCTTCAGTCCTGCAGCACACATTGTGTTCCCATTGACTGCATGTAGTAGCAGTACGGGCATTCGGGAAGTACTGTTTTGCAGTACTCAGACAAAAGACAAGCACTTTCATACTTGACAGAATATTTCCAAGAATTATAAATAACTTTTTTTTCCTTAGGCAACTATATTTGAACATAGTACAGTAATTCCAGCTCTGATTCTTCTGCATATTGTAACTACAGGAAGTACAGTTCACCAGCATGTTTTGCTCTCTCCTTTTAGAAACGATGGGTTGCTGTTCTCTCCCAAGACTACCCAACCCTTGCTTTCCATGCAAGTCTTACTAATCCCTTTGGCAAAGGAGCCTTCATTCAGCTTCTACGGCAATTTGGGAAGGTATGAAGACCTTGACTGCTGCTTCTGGAGTTACATAGTTGAGAGTTTGTGTGAGAGCCACTTTTGCCACAGGTCTTGTCACCAGGTGACTTTATGTCCCACTCAGTATGTGTTCTAGAGATGGAAAAACCTCAGTCTCTGGATCATGAGGGCTTATGAAGTGTTTTCTCATTCATTCTTCTCTACCATCCCAGTTTCTTCCTTTTCTGCCATATCCTAGACAGAATTCCACCCTCTGCCTGAGGATGGATACCTTCCTCGAACTTTGTGTGCCTCACTCCTGGTTTCCAAGGCTCTCCTGGCCTCCTCTCTACCCTCCCGGCCTATGCAGTTTTCATCTCTCAACCCAGAGAGAGCCCTACTGCCCATCCTCAAGGATGTCTTAGAACCACATTGGTGTCTCACCCCCATTAATCCATGCTCTGTATCTGTAATTTTGTATTTCTCTATTTGATTACTTTGTTTCCTGTTCTGCTCTTCGCAGAAACAAATACTTCTGACTCTTAGCTATCATTTCTAGTGTTTCCTTCCATGTTGCTAGTACATGCTTATACCCAAGAATGGTGCTCTACCACTTGAGCTATGCCTCTACTTCCAGCTTTTTGCTAAAGATAAAAATCAGTCTGAGCACAGGTGGTTCTTGCCTGTAATCCTAGCTACTCAGGAAGCAGAAAAGCCTCTGTGAGACTCTGATCTCCTATAAACTACTCAAAAGCCAGGTGGTGCCTTGTGGGCTTGAGTGGTAAAGCGCTAGCCTTGAGCACAAATAGGCTCAAGGACAGTGCCTCGAGTTCAAGCCCCAAGACCAGCAAAAAATAAATAAAATTTAAAAAGATAAAAATCTCTTGAAGCACAGGCTAGCTTCAAATCTCTGTCCTCAGATCTCAGCCTTCTGAGTAGCTAAGATTACAGGCATGACCCACTGGCATTCTGCTCTGATTTGATTTCTTGATCTTTCCTGCCCCTCCTCCCAATTTTAATTTCCTCCTCTGTAGAATGAGGATTAGGGTTTTTCATGATTACTTAGTGTGAGAGGTTAAAATTGAAGTCCTTTTGTACCCATAGCCAGGATTCGGTTTCTTATAGTCCTCCCTCCACGCATTTTTCATTTACTTTGTCTACAGACAACAATGTTGGGCTGTTACTCGGAATTTATATTATTATGACTGAAACATTAGTTACAGCTGATCCACTCAGATTGATATGATTATAATTCCTTCCTGATAGGAGCATATTTTTTTCTGGTGTTAATTGGCTTGTTTTGAAGGGGTGTGTGTGTGTGTGTGTCTGTGTGTCTGTGTCTGTCTGTCTGTCTGTGTGTGTGTGCCTATGTGTGTGTGTCTGTCAGTGTCTGTGTGTACTAGGGCTTGAACTCAGGGCTTTGTGCTCTCCTTCAGCTTTTTCACTCATGGGCTAGTGCTCTATCATTTGGCCTTGCCTCTCCTTCCACTTTTCTGTTTTGCTTGTATCTACCACTCACATGCCTGCAGATGCTTTGGTAGAGTGAGAACCTTGAGAATTTCTGAGCATATAGTAGTCTACTCTGGCATTTAGTCCTTTACCCTCTCCAGCAGGAACTGGCTGTTCCCAGGCCTGCTCTAAGTCTGACTTCTGGTATTTCTTGTCTTTTTTACTTACTTTCCCTCCCTTTTTAAAATTTTGCCAATACGAGGGTTTGAACTTACGGCCTTGCATTTGCTTGTTTGTTACTCTGTCAGAAGTCACATGTCCAGCCCAGCTTTTTGCTGGTTATTTTGGATATGGAGTCTTGTAGACCTATCTGCCTAGCTGGCTTCAAACTGATATCCTCCAGATCTCAGTCTCTTGGGTAGCTAGGATTATAGATAGGAGTCACCAGCACCAGACAGCTCCTGCCTTTTGATGGCCTTGTTTTCCAAGTTTCCTGAGCAAGAATACTTAGAACAGTTTTAAGAGACCTTGCATCCTGAAAACATCTTCATTTTACCTTACAGTGTTGTTTCTTATGATATTAAAGGCAGTACTGCATTGCCTTCTGGTTTCTGTTGCTGCTGAGAAATCTGAGGCCATTCTGACTCCTCATCTTTTGTGGCTGGGTTTGTTTTTTTGTTTTTTTTTAAATTCCTGTTTATTACTGTGCCTGGTGGGTCTTTTACTAGTTCAGTAAGCTACACATGCAGTGGAACTTATACTCTGATACTGTGTAGTTCTTTGAAGTTTACTTTTTGCCCTTTGTCATCTGTTTTCCCTTTGAGGAATTTGGGTTTTACCTCCTGATTTAAGTTTTAAATTGTATATGTTTTGGAGCATATATGACATTTTGGTCTACTTTGCAGGCTCAACCACATACTCTTCAACTTTTGAGAGCTCTTGTTTAACTCACTTTCTGACCCCTTGTCATCTTATTTTATGGATGCAGTGTTTTCTCTTCCCCCAACATTGACTCTGTTACTTTCAAGCTGCTTTTTCCCCCCTGACTTCTGAAGCAGTAACATTTCATATGTCTGGTTGTCTTGATTTTCCATTCATATTTTAAAATAAGATATTATGCTGGACACAGAGCCATAGCCCTGTAGTTCCATTTATTTTTAGGAGGATCAACTGAGTTCAGGAATTCAAGACATGTCCACTTATATCCTAAAAAAAAGAACTTGTATCGAAAAACAAGAGCTAGGATGGTGGTACACCTAGCACTTGGGAGGTTGAGGATAATGAGTTCAAGGCCAGGATGGGCTACATAGAGAAACTATCTCAAAAGGGAGATGTGAGAAACAACATATATGTTTTTATGAAAGGGGAGGATGGGCTGTGATGAAGTAATAGATTTCACTGTATTGGTGATTAGATAGGAAACCAAATATTTTGTTGTAGGATACTCTAGATGGTTTTTGGCTGTAGTATTTTTTCCCCTTGGTCTATGATTCTCCAGAAAACAATCTTCCAGTCTTCAGCTCTGGGGGTCTATAAACTGGATGCCAGCGTTCTATGAGAATAGGAATTGGAGGATTTGTCTGGTTGATGTTCAGATTGAGTTAATGAGTTAGAGAGCACTTTTCTTTTGCTGTGTTTTCTCTAATCGAGAGTCCCTTTGGGTTTGGAGAGTGAAGATGTATGCAGACAGGCAGGGGTTCAGAAATGGTTTTTTCAGACCCTCGGCTTCTGTTGGAGAAGATGACTGTGTGCCAGTGCTGAGGGGATGGAGAGAGGTGGATACTTTGGCAGACTGGCTCTCAGTCCTTTTGTCCTATCCTTACAGATATCTCCCACCAGTTCCCCAGGTTTTTTGTGGTTAATTGGTATTATTGTAGGATTTTTATTTTTAATGTTTCTATGTTTGCAGGCCAAGAAAATGAAGTCTTGTTTCTTTTGTTTTTGCCAGTCCTGGGGCTTGAAATCAGGACTGGGGCAATGTCACTGGGCCTTTTTGCTCAAGGCTATAGCTCTCTACTACTTGAATCACAATTCATTTCTCAGTTTTGTGGTGTTTAATTGGTGTTAAGAGTCATATAGGGGGGCTGGGGATATAGCCTAGTGGCAAGAGTGCCTGCCTCGGATACAAGAGGCCCTAGGTTCGATTCCCCAGCACCACATATACAGAAAACGGCCAGAAGCCGGCGCTGTGGCTCAAGTGGTAGAGTGCTAGCCTTGAGCGGGAAGAAGCCAGGGACAGTGCTCAGGCCCTGAGTCCAAGGCCCAGGACTGGCCAAAAAAAAAAAAAAAAAAAAGAGTCATATAGGCTTTTTTTGCCCAGGCTGGTTTTAAGCTGCAGTCCTCAGATCTCAGCCTCCTGAGTAGCTATGTTACAGGTGTGAGCCACTAGTGCCTGGCATTAGATGGTACTTTTTAGCTTCTTGTATTTTGTCGTCTTTGTTTCTTTACCTTGTTCTTTGGTTTCCTGTGTTTCATTCTACTAGTTTAAGTGTGTAATTCCTGCAGTTGTCTTTGTGGTATTTGGTGAGTGAGTGAGGTCAGCACATATGTGCACATTTAGTCTACCCTCTTTAGTCAGAAGCTTGTTTTCTTTGTAGCTCTCTTCTGTGTTGCTCAGGCTGGCTTCAAACTTGTAGACTCAAAGAATCTTTCTGCCTTAGCCTCCCAAGTAGTTGGGTCTTATTAAAATGTTGAGACTTGGGCTGGGAATGTGAGTTTGTGGTAGAGTGCTTGCTTAGCATGCATGAAGTCCTGGGTTCGATTCCTCAGCACCACATAAACAGAAAAGGCCAGAATGGTGCTGTGGCTCAAGTGGTAAAGTGCCAGCCTTGAGCAAAAGGAAGCCAGGGACAATGTTCAGGCCCTGAGTACAAGTCCCAGGACTGGGGGGGGGGGGGGGGGTAGTTAAGACTTGCTGGGCACTGATGGCTCATAAGCCTAGCTACTCAGGAGGC
Organism: Perognathus longimembris pacificus; assembly: GCF_023159225.1. Lineage (NCBI taxonomy): Eukaryota > Metazoa > Chordata > Mammalia > Rodentia > Heteromyidae > Perognathus > Perognathus longimembris. The sequence goes on along the minus strand of NC_063167.1, from coordinate 24,021,634 downwards.
TGAGATTTGAGGATCACGGTTCAGTGCCAGCCCAGGCAGGAAAGTCTGTGAGACGCTTATCTCCAATTAACAATCAGAAAATGGGAAGGGGAGCTGCAGCTCAAAGCAGTACGAGTGCTAGCCTTGAGCAAAAAGAGCTCAGGGACAGCATCCAGGCCCTGTGACAGACAAAAAAGGTGGAGACTTTACCCAGGAGTCTTAATGTTTGAAACCGGTTTCTTTTCTTTTCTTTCTTGATGCTTCTTTTCAGCAGTGAAAATATGAACTATATAAAGAAAAGGAAAAACAAGTCTTAGGATTGTCAGTAAGTGAATCTATTAAGGTTCTCAATTCTGAATGTATTTTAAAAGTGGATGATGATATTCTAAATTGGCATTTAACAAGCCGTTTTTGACAGTACTGGAGTTTGAACTCAGCCTCATGCTTTCTAGGCAGGTGCTCTACCTCTTGAGCCATAATCTAGCCCTCTTTGTGTTATTTGTCAGGTAGGGTCTCATGCTTACTGCCTGGGACAGCCTCAAACTACCATTTTCCAATCTACATCCTACAAGTGCCACCTACTATGCCTAACTTACTATTGCGATAGAGTGTCCGTAACTTCCTACCCAGGAGGAACCATCATCATCCCAGTCTGCCCCTCCAGTAGCCGAGATTGCAAGAGTGAGGCACTGTGCCTGGCCTCTTCTTTTTTCTTCACCTACATGCAGTTAATCTTCAAACAAGGATGTTTTTTACATGAATGGCTAAGGAAATTATTTGCCTCTAACTTAATAAGTGTGTAGGTGCAGCTCACTCAAGCTGTGTAACCAGTATGTCTCAAGCTTCACATTAAGTTCTGTCAACACTTGTGCTGTGTTCTTTAAATTAGCAAAGCAACATAGTTGGTCACCATAAGGGATAATATTTATGTGTATTTGTATGTGATATGTATTCTTTTTGCACATACAGTTGCACACGGACAAGAAACAGATCAGTGTGGGGTTCATTGGCTATCCAAATGTAGGCAAGAGTTCTGTGATCAATACATTGCGCTCCAAGAAAGTCTGCAGTGTGGCTCCCATTGCAGGTGAAACGAAGGTATGTCTGGCTTACAGGATCCTCCTGCATGTTTTATTTTTAATGGAAGGTGATTGTTTAACACATGCAGGGTTTTTTTTGGTTTGGTTTTGGTTTTGGTGTCAGTTCTAGGGCTTGAACTCAGGGCCTGAGGCACTGTCCCTCATCTATTTTTTTTTTTTTTCCAAGAATAGCCCTCTACCACTTTGATCCACAGCTCCACTTCCAGTTTTTGAGTGGTTAAATGGAGATAAAAGAGTCTCTCAAACTTTTCTGCCCAGGCTGGGTTTAAACCACAATCTTCAGATCTCAGCCTCCTGAGTAGCTAGGATTCTAGGCATGAGCCACCAGTGCCCAGCTGATTCTAGTTTTTTGCTATTAACTGGATATAAGAGTCTTGAAAATTTGTCTGCCTGGGCTGCTTTCAAATCACCATCCTCAGATCTTAGCCTCCTCCTGAGTAGCTAGGAGTATAGGCTTGAGCCAGTGGCATCCAGCTCTGTCTACTTTGATGAATGCTTTGTATATTACCGCTTGGCTCCAACATGATTTAGTGGATGACATTCAGATTTAAGGCTATTTTAAGTTGTCCTTCCAGCCTTCTACTTTGATGGACAAAACTAACCCAGGAATATTTAATACCTAGTCTAAGAAAAGTCACCCAGAGTAGATTGTGATAGTTGAGGGATCAATACCTAGAACACAAAATGTTCTGTAGGGGAACAGTGTGATTCTCTCAAGAAGCAAAGAAAAAACAATATTGTTCTTCCAAAAGTAATCTTAAAATTAAGCCACTTTTGTTACTGTGCAATCCTAAATGGAAGTGCTGTTTATTTTATTCTTAGATTCTTAATCTGATGGAAACTAATTTGTGTGGTATAGAGGGGAGTGTTGTTTGTTTGTTTTGTTTTTTGCCAGTCCTAGGGCTTGGGACTCAGGGCCTGAGCACTTCACCTGGCCTCTTTTTGTTCAAGACTAGTACTCTACCACTTGAGCCACAGCACCTTTTCTGGCTTTTTCTATATATGTGGCACTGAGGAATTGAACCCAGGGCTTCATGTATATGAGGCGAATCCTTTACCACTAGGCCATATTCCCAGCCCAAGGAGAGTGTCCTTGGGTTCGATGATTGCTTAGCAGATTGCCTTTCCTCAAGCCCTCCCCTTTGTCTTCTAACTTCAACCACAGCTTCAGCAGTTGGAAGTTAATTAAACTCTTAGTATTTGAATCAGGATGTCTCTGACTTAGAATTTTATGTTCCAGGTCTGGCAGTATATTACCTTGATGCGTCGGATATTCCTGATTGATTGTCCAGGTGTGGTTTACCCCTCTGAGGACTCAGAGACAGACATTGTGCTGAAAGGAGTTGTGAGTATTGGTCATTGCAGTCTCTGCCTGGCTTCTGTGATGGAGGAAATGGGGTGGGGTGCTGGGTCCCAGAGACCTTTGTTTCTTGTTGGAAAGGCTTGTCTACCAAAACTGGGGGACATGATGCTGAACAGGACAGCCTCCTTTCCACTTAGTCTACCTGAGGAGGTCGTGGGGCCATAGGCAAATCTGGTGAGTATCATCCCACAATACAGTGTGTAGTTTACACACATGAACCAAAGGGGAGCAGGGGCCTGTTTATGCTTAGTGATCATTCATCTCCGAGGGTTTATGGGTTGAGTCATTTTGGAGCCCAGTCATTTCCTTGCTTGTTTCTGAGTAGGCCAGAAACTTTAAATGGCTCCCCTTAAACATAACCATGCCTCTGGCCGCACATTCCTCTCTGTTCTCTCAGTATTTTTATGTCCTAGGAATGGCAGGATTTTAACCATTTCTACAAATGGTAACATAAATTGTTCTAAGCCTATACTGCTTGTGGTAGCCACACAGCCAATTTGTGGTGAGCTGGGGTTAAAGCTGAGTTCTGGGCTCCTTGGCTGTGGTCAGTGGTTCTTGTAGACCACCATGTCTGGCCACCCCAGAGGCAGACTTCTGCCAGGCTCCTCTCACTCTGTGATATTGAACTTTATTTCGCCTTACAAAGTACACCAGAACTTTCCCAAGTCCACAATAGAGTTTGCAGGCAACAGATTTCTATTACCGTCTAGGTTCAAGTTGAGAAAATTAAGACTCCTGAAGATCACATTGGTGCTGTTCTTGAACGAGCAAAGCCAGAATATATTAGCAAGACATACAAGATTGATTCTTGGGAGAATGCGGAAGACTTTCTTGAGAAGCTAGCTTTCCGCACTGGGAAGTTGTTAAAGGTGAGCCAGGGTTCATGGAGAGTGTGCTGTGGAAGGGGGCTTGTGAACCTGTTTTGTATGTGTCGTGTGAGCAGTGGGAGACCTGGCAGAGGAGTGGAGATGAGCACCTAGGACAACTAAAATGCCCCCAAAGTGAGAAGTGACATTGCTGCTGAAAGTTAACTGGGAATATTTCCTGACATTTCAGGGTGGAGAGCCTGACTTGCAGACTGTGGGTAAGATGGTTCTCAATGACTGGCAGAGGGGCCGGATTCCTTTCTTTGTCAAGCCTCCCAATGCAGAGCCACCCACTTCCCCTCAGGTAAGAACTGGAAATCATGGTCACCAGCCTTGATGGAAAGTCACTTTCGACTGCTTCCCTTTGTGGAGTGTCTTCGTTCTTCCTTTGTGGTAATATTTTAGCTGTTTGTGTCATCCTGAACTGCCACCTTTCATTACCTTTTGGAAGTGGCATTAGAGGCAGAAGTACATCAGAGATCAACTTAGATACCACCTTGGGAAAAGATGGCTCTTTTAAGTGTAAGGATCTTCTTGACCGTTTTTTTCTTCGATGTGAAGAACAAAGGCACTGACAGGATTCGTGTATTGAATAAACATTTATTAGAACCAACCATGTGCCCTGCACAGAAACAAGAGAATGAGGCCCTTGCCCTCGAGAAATGTGTACTCAGATGAGAACATGTAGTTGGTGCTCCAGGAAAGCAGTCTTGGGTTTAGAGCCGTCCACTGGTTGGGAAGCGAAGCATCTTTTTGGTCCCTTTCCCTTTTCACAGCAGTGACTGCCCAGGGCACAACAGTAGCACTTGGCTTTTCTCTTTCTAGGACCAGGTCTCAAGAGATGGCTTCAAGTTTTGCTTCTATGCCAATAACATTTGAGTTCATGTAATTTTTTTTTTCTGACAGGTTGAAACTTGGGGCCTTGCTCTTGCCACTTGACCCATACCCTAGCCCTTCATATAGGAATTTATTTCCACAGTCGCAACTGTAGCAGGGTGTTTTCAAGTTGAATATTTTCCTCAGCATTAAAAACTTAACATGCCTGAAGTAGATGTTAATCTCCTTTCCCCTAAAACCACAACCAGCCAAGCAGAACAGTTCTTCCTTTCCAGTGTAGGTGAAGTCAGCCGCTCTTGGTATATTCATTCAGCATCTGTGCATGGAACATCCACTGTGTGCCAGGCTCTGTGTGTACTGGAGGTATCACAGTGGAAGAACAGGCCGATCTCCTGCCCTGCAGCATGTACATTCCTGCCAGGGAATTGTGGGTGTGGGTATGATGCCAAGCGTGCACTGTTTTTCCACACGAGTTCTGCAGCTTCCAACGCTAGCTGGTTGTCCAGCAATTCAGACTTGATTCTGATACTAACTCCTGGGGATATAGTATGGACCCCATAGACTAAGGGCTCAGTCCCACAAGACTTGCCAAATGGAAGCCATGGCCAGGGCAAGGAATGGGAAACTGGGTCAGGGAAAGGCACTGGCAAGAATTGGTAGCTTCTGAGTACTCTCTGGTGTGCCTCTCTCCTGCCCTGTAAGTATCTCCACTAACCTGGAACTCCAAACCCCATCATGGGGAGATTTTTATGGAGGCTTTAGTATGTGGACACAATTGAGTGGCCACTGGTGATTGAGCTCAGTCTCCAGCCCCCAAAAGGTTGAGGTGGGGCTGGAGGTCATGCCTTAGTTAAGCTATCTAGGGGTGAGTTAGTACATTAGCTTCAACTCAGTGGGGGTAGAAAGGGCCTGTTTTAGGCATCAGTGCCCTGACAGTACATGCTGAGCTTCCCATGGTGCTTCTCTCTACCATCTTACCCATGCAACTGGAACTCCTGAATTTGAGGTTTTCCAGAGTCAAAGCAGCTAAAGTGTTAAATAAGTCCAGGAAATGCTGTAAAAATTTGTATATTCTCTCGTGAGGAGATTGTTCAGTTTTCAGATTCTCAGTAGGTTTCTTCCTTTCACAAAAAAAGACAGCGACAGAGTAAGGGCCAGAATAATGCTTGCAAGAGTTATAAGGACCACTAAACTTAGGTCCAGTTGCTCATTAACTCAAAATTCCCTGGGTGGCTTCCCATCATACCAGCTCCCCTTGCTACTACCCCTCTTCAGCCAGTGACTTCTCAGTACTCCAGATATCCCAGGCACACTTTGGGGTGCTCGCTGCACCCTTTGTGAGGAAGAGACTAGGAAGGCTTTTGTCATGGAGGTGTGTGTCAAATACTGGCAGTCCTCCTCAATTACACACACATACCCCACCACCTCGCACTGGTTAGCTTTCCTCAGGCGCAGGACTTCCTGACATCACATACTTGGCTGTTAGTGGATCAAACATACATTGTCTTTGCTCCTGAAATCCTTGGAATTTCCCAAAGGATACAAGTATTAGGACATTTTTTGGAATTAGCCCCTTGTTAAGTACCAGACTAAATTTTCCTTTTCTGGTTCCATTTTTCTTCCCGTCGCCACCCCCTCTTTTGGGCCTCAATAGCCTCCACCCACTTCATCTTTGGAAGTTGTCACAGAAGCTTCCCAGAACATTCTGGAAGAGGAGCCTGCAGAAAGCAAAGAGACTGTCATTGAGAAAGAAGAAGAGGACAGTCCCTGTGATGCCAGCTCAGAGATGCAGCAGATCCTGGCCCGGGTTCGCCAGAACTTTGGCAAAATCAATGTCGTGCCTCAGTTTTCTGGGGATGACCTGGCTCCTGTGGAGATGTCAGACATGGAAGAAGAGCTAGAGAGCTTCTCTTCAGATGGGGAGGAGCAGGAGCCAGCAATAGGCGAGCAGGAGGAGGAGGAAAAGGAGGAAGGATCTCTCCAGGATTCCCCAGAAGAGCCTGTGGGAAATGACACCAAAGCAGTGATTAGAGCCTTGGACGAAAAGATTGCTAAATACCAGAAGTTTTTAAATAAAGCCAAAGCTAAAAAGTTCTCAGCAGTCAGGTAATACCTTGTTATCTTATGAATTGCAATTTGTTCATGTCTTTGCCCGGAACTTGCTGGGAGAATGAGGGTTTTTCTTGTTTCTGGGTACTAGGGTTTGAATTTAGAGCATCAGGCTTGCTAGGCCGAACCATACTTCTTCTAGTCCTTTGTTTTTCTTTAGGTTATTATTTCACATTGGATCTCTGGGGTTTTTTTTTGTTTTGTTTTGTTTTTGTAGGTCATGAACTTAGGGTCTGGGCACTGTCCTTGAGCGCTTTTTTTTTTTTTTTAAGAACAGTTCTTCAGTCTTTTGCAACCTTGCTTTCCCCCCCCTCCCCCTTATTGGTTTTGGGGCTTGAACTCGTTTTGAGTATTGTCCCTGAGCATTTTTTTGCTCAAGGCTGGTGCTTTAACCACTTTACTTTGAGCAATAGCACCTACTTTCCCACGATTGTTTTGCCCAAGGCTAGCATTCTACCACTTGGAGCCACAGCTCCCCTTCCTGTTTGCTGGTGGTTAATTGGAGACAAGAATCTGGTGGACTTTCCTGCCCGGGTTGGCTTTGAACCTCCGTCCTCAGGTCTCAGCCTCCTGAGTAGCTAGGATTATAGGTATGAGCCACTGGTGCTCACCTAAGAGGAGTTGTTCAAGGGAGTGTGCGGGTATCTCTAAATTGCCTGCTTTGGACAGTTGAGAGGAATGTTAGGTACCACAGTTACTTGGCCTTTCTCTTTCAGAATTCCTAAGGGGTTAAGTGAAAAGATTTTTGCAAAAGATGATGAACAGAAGAAAACACTCAAACAAAGGAAAACACCTGAACAACAAAAGACATTTGAAGAAGATGTGTATGATACAGGTGAAGACAAATTATTTAAGTCATTTAGAATGATTTGCATGTAGGATTTTTGGAAGCCTGAGTTTAAATTTCCAAATTATGTCTACTGTCCTCCATATAAATATTTAGTCTATTTGGCAGATTTCCCTGATTCCTCGTCATATAAATTATATTCTCTATTTTTCAACCTGCTCATCTGTTAGTATTAAATTGGCAGTTCTGGAACTTTACTTTTATTAACATTTTTTTTTTCCTGTTTTGTTTTTTTGCCAGTCCTGGGGCTTGAACTCAGGGCCTGAACACTGTCCCTGGCTTCTTTTTGCTCAAGGCTAGCACTCTACCACTTGAGCCACAGCGCCACTTCTGGCTTTTTCTGTATATGTGGTGCTGAGGAATCAAACCAGGGCTTCATGTATACAAGGCGAGCACTTTATCATTAGGCCATATTCCCAGCCCCTTACATTATCATTATCTTTTATGTTTTTGTACTAGTCCTGAGGCTTGAACTTGGGGCCTGGGCACTGTCTTGAGCTTTTGAGTTCAAGACTAGTGTTCTGCCACTTGAGCCATAGCTTTGCTTCCAGCTTTTTTTCTGGTGCTAAATTGGAGATAAAAATGTCTCATGAACTTTGTTGTTGAGACTGACTTCAAACCAGAATCCTCAGATGTCAGCCTCCTGAGTAGGTAGGATTACAGAAGTGAGCCACCAGCCCCTAGCTTAATACTAGTAACAGCATTAATCTTTAGAATCTAAAGGAGGGTCTACAGTCAAAGTGGGGCAGGGTATGTTTCATGTATTTCTTTTTCACTCCCTTAATTCTGACAGCTTTCATAGCCCGAGTGTATTTATCTGATATAAGTATGAACTGCCATGACCCAAAAGGTCTGTGTTGACCTAGTTCCCTCCTAGCATCCTACTTGCTCTTTGCTTTGCTTACCCACTCCACTCCGTTCACCCTGGCCTTCCTCTTTCTGCTGGCCCATTATGAAGTCTTTTTCTCCTTGTAGGACTCAAATTTTGAAAAAAACCCGTTTGCTTTTTTTTCCCTTATGCATCTTTTATATACTTTTTGTTTGCAGAACCCACCAAAAAGGGAAGGAAGCGGAAGGCACAGAGGGAAGATGAACAGTCAAATAAAACTCAGAGGACAATGACATCCAAGGAAGTATGTGTTTTGATTCTTTAATAGGAGCTACATATAGGAAGGAGATGGAAGTCTAGTTCTCAAGACCTACCCTTTCTGAAACAAATACGGCCTGTAGCTGAATCCCAAGAATCCCATGACCTCGTTGAAGTTACTAACAATTGGATCAAGAAGTGTCTCACTGGATAAGAGTCCTTAAGTACACATCTTATATTTCAGGAATTCCTGAGCACTGATTCCAAGCATGGCCTCATTGGCTGGAAGAGTTGTCTTGTGTCATCCCAGCAAGATGACACAGAGCAAGCTAGGGTATCAAGATTAGTGACCTCTATAAAGGCCAGCTTTGTAGTATATGTGTGGAGCTGTAGCAGCCCCTCTGGGGAGGGCAATAGTTTGTCAGGAATGCTGCAAAAAGGATTTTGGGCTTTTTTTTTTTTTGCCAGTCCTGGGGCTTGAACTCAGGGCATGAGCACTGTCCCTAAGTTTCTTTTTGCTCGAGTGGCACTCTACCACTTGAGTCCCAGTGGCACTTCCAGCCTTTTCTGTTTATGTGGTGCTGAGAAATCGAACCTAGGGCTTCATGCATGCTAGGCAAGCACTCTGCCACTAAGCCACATTCCCAGCCCCTGCAGAAAGGATTTAACAGTTGGGTATCAGCAACCTTTTGTGTAGTTGTGACCAAAATACCTAGGAGGACAGCTTAGAGGAGACATTTTGGCTCCCAGTTTTCAGTGGGTTTGGTCTTGGTTGCTGAGCCCCATGTTCTGGGCAGAACATCATGCCTGCAGGAGTATGTGCTAGGTAAAAGTTGTTCACCTCATGGTGCACAGGAAGCAGAGAACCACGATGGAAGGCTCTACAGCAAGGTAGAGCTCCTAAGGACATACCCCCAGTGGCCTGTTTTCAACCAAGCAGGAAGTTCCTCTTAATTCCCAGTAATATATTAAGATTTTTTTGTCCCATCAGTGGGTTAGCAGAACCCTCATGATGTAATCAGCTCTGCAAGTGGCACAGACATACCCGGAGGTGTATTTAATATCTAGGCATTTCTTAGAACTCAAGCCTATCTGGTGGATCCTGCCCCTCTGTAGCTCTGCTTCTAGTAGCTGTGGTAGAAATGCACAGGGAATAAAGCAGAAGTGAGAAACAGGGCCATTCAGGTGTATGGCTCTCAAGTGTGATGGGTTTCCTGTCTTTTTTTTTTTTTTACAGAGGAGGAGAGCAGAACGACAGCAACGATTGAAAAGAGTTGGTGTGCGCTACTATGAAACACACAATGTGAAAAACAGAAACAGGAACAAGAAGAAGAGCAGTGACTCAGAGGGACAGAAACACAAACACAAAAAATTCAGACATAAGCAGTAACGTCTAGAAAGTGGTTTATTAACTTATACAAAAATAGTCAATTAAAGACTGTATTCATTTTCCTCATGTACTGTTGTCATTACTAAGGCCACAGTGCACTGGTTGTGAGGTTTGGCATCTGAAGCCATTACCAGTGCTGCTGCGAACAAAAGTAGAGGCCTTTGGCATTAAGTTCTGCTGTCCAGGCTGATGGCCCTTGGGCACCTCAGATAGTCCCGGGTTCTTCCAGAGTCTGTCCTTACAGTATGTCTACAGAAACAGGTGGCCCACAGAGTGCCATTGCTCTGTGCTGTAAGTGCAGGTTTGAGACAAAAAGCACACAGGACTAGACTTTAAGGGAAAGCTCCAGTGATGTCTCAGTTCATTGAGAGTGTTAGGTGGGCTCATTAGGACATTCTTGTGTTACTGTGGAAGTGATGGAACCAGCAGGTCTCAAAGAAGAGTTCTTTCCCAGGAAGATGGCAGCACAGGCAGGTCACTTTAGCGGACACTTTAGAGTTCCCCAGGACACCTGGTTATGACTAAAGCAGTGCCTTCCAATTTGAATTAAGTGGGGGCATGCTTGACTTAAAAAGCAGCTCTTCTGTAGGATCAGTTCTTCCAAAGAGCCTTGGAGCCCTGAGCAGGAACAATGACAGATCGAAGCTCTGCCAAGGAGTGTGCCTTCTTGCCCTCTTCGGAGGATACTGAGCGCCTGTCTGAGGCATCCCATCTGCATGGAATGCTTTGGCTTAGTGCTGTCAGCAATACTTAGATAAAACTTGCTGAAATGGTGGGTGTCACCCAGCTCGCTGCCCTGAATAAAGATATAAGTTGTTCATTTACTCTCAGTCTATAAAAGATGTCTGCAGGCGCTAGCCTGATAATTTGTAATTAGAACTGCATGTGAGGTGGTATATTAAACAGCCAATTAGGGAGTGTGGATGAGGGTTTGATAGTTTGCAGAACAAGGAACGAGTGGCATTTATGATTGGGGAGAGCTGAGGCGCAGGGCCCCAAAACTTCTGGGACTTTGATTTCCACCAGTTGCTTTTTATACAGCCCTGGGTTCTGCTGTTTCCTAACCTAGGCAAGAAAAATGAGAGCGGAGGGATCTTGTTGACTTGCTGGCTGACATACCCAGGCCTGATAATGTTACTAAAACTTGCCATAGAGTAGGATGAAAGTGGAGGGACAGACCAGAGAACCCAAGTTAGAGTGCAAAGTGAACTGAACCAAACATTTGAGGGACAGGAGCAGTTTCTTTGGCCAGAAAGGCCTGGTAACGAGTGCTGATGGGAAAGCAGTTGCCTCCTAAGTTACTATTTTGGTTGACAATCCCCAGTGTGGCTGTAAGCTGAATACTAGAGCCCAGGTTCTCCACCTTCCATTGCCCAACTAGGAGCCTGGCTGCCAGACCTGAGGGATTTTACAAAACTGGGGCAATAGCTTGACTTCTGACAAATACGTAGGTGTTGATCTCAGGAGGGGAGGGCTTGCTCACTCAGGAAACTAGCTTTTAATTACAAAGGGCTGTGGTGGGGTAGTAGCTTTTGCTGAGACCCATATGGAAATTATCACTTCTTCGGTGCAATAATGCCTTCCAGTTGGGCCTGAAAAACAAAAGCAAATTCCGTTAATACTTGTAGCTTGCAGCCTGACACACATATCTGGAAGGTGATAGAAGTCTGGGAAGCAAACTCCAAATGATGTCCTCCAATTGTTTTTTGTCCTTTCATTCCCAATTTTGTATTTTCTACATGAACTGGCTTCTGGTACGGCAATATAGTTGCTATGTTAGGGAAACCAGAGCACCTAGTTTCCATACTGTAAGGGCTTAGTGTATAATAGAAAGCATTGAAAAGGAAATTGAATAAAAGTTGTTGAAATAGTGGTTTTTCATTGCTCAGACTTTAGGCCTGAGTATGTCTGTTAAACAGTCAGCTGGCCAGTTTAGGATTCTGGGAGCTCTGCTGGGACCAGAGTTTTGGGAAACAGCAAATTATCAGCCACTGAGACAACTTGACACCCAATTAGAGAAAATTACTACCAGTGAGCAGGGAGCTGTCCATCTTGTACGTAAAGCTTAAGACACTTGGGAGTTACTCTGCTTTCCTAGCAGCCAGAGCAGTGATTTACTATCAGGGTATGTGGACAGATCTTTAAGTAGGTCTGCCGAAGGGACTGCAAACTGTTTTATTTGCAGTGCAGCTTTGAGCCAATAAAAATAACTCACTTGTTAAGAATCCTTCACCCTGGGGATTACAAAGTTGTCTTTGAATGTTAGATGTTAAAGTATTCAGCTTTGCCCTGGTTGCAGATACTATAAGGGGGGAACTGAGGAACTGGGATTTGTGACAGAAGAATATGGCAGATAAAGGCATGTGGCACATAGGAAACAGCTTCAGAGATTGTTGAGTAAACAGTCACATCTGGCTGTGAACATGTGTCGCTTTTGTTTCTGTTAAGCTCTTCCGCAACATGAAAGTCCCTGTCATCTGGTGGTAATACAAAGCTGTCTTTTTCAAATGGTCAGACTTTTGGGGTGGTAGAGCCAATATGCCTGCCAATCTAAAGAATGTAAACTTTCTAGGAGGCCAGTGCCAAAGAGGGTAAGCTGTTAGACATAAATAGGCTGTCGTTAGAAGAGTAATGCTCACACCTCACCAAGCCCCAGAATGGCTTCTTCAGACCTTAAGATGGATGATTGGACCTTGACCCCATGATTTGTGTTTTAGTCAGTCGTGGAGCTTAAACTCCGGGCCTCGGTGCTGTCCCTGAGCTTTTCCCCTCAAGGCTAGTCCTCTTCCACTTTTGAGCCACAGCACCACTTCAATTTTCTGTTGTTTAGTTGGAGATGAGAGTTCTCATGGACTTTCCTGCCCAGGCTGGCTTCGAACAGCAATCCTCAGATCTCTGCCTCCTGAGTAGCTAGGATTACCAGTGTGAACCTTATTCAGTCTTTTGTTTTTTTCTCTGTGCGTTCTGATAGTGGGGCTTGATCTCAAGGCCTGGGTACAATCCTAGTTTTTTCTTACTTGAGGCTGGCATTCTACCACTGGAACCACAGCTTCAATTCCAGCTTTTGGTGGTTACTTGGAGATAAGAGTCTCATGGACTTCCTACCTGGGCTGGCCTTCAACCTTAGTTCTCAAATCTCAATTTCCTAAGTAGCTAGTATTACAGGCATGAGCCACAGGCTCTTGACTTTTCAGCTGATCTTAAGTGGGCCAATAATTTGTGAGGAAGAGCATGCTGGTCTGGGCTCAGCCTTTGGAAAGCCTGGACTCTGGCCTCCTGTTGACCAGTCCTTCCTGCAGGTGCCTCAGTTGCATAAAAACGTGTCACCAGCAAGTTAGCTCTGAAGAACTAACTACAACTCTGTTCAACTGATCACACACCTGGAGGAGGGTGTGTTTCTTCCTCTGAAGAGCCTTGATCGCTCACTTGCCCTCTGCCCGGCCTTCCCTGCTTTTGCCCCAGAGCCTGCTTCAGCGGATGCCAGCAACGCAGCACTTTCACCAAAATACTGAGGTACCTTACCCATGGAAGAAGACCAGCTCCAAAGACCAGCTTTAAAGGTAGGCAGCTCCAAGCCAGGTGCCTATAATCCTAGATACTCAGGAGGCTGAGATCTGAGGATTGGGGTTCAAAGAAGAACCCCAATCTTGGGCAGAAAAGTCTATGAGAGTATTATCTCCAATAAACCACTCAGAAAACCAGAAGTGGCACTGTGGCTCAGGTGGCAAAGTGCTAGCCTTGAGACTGAAGAGCTCAGGATAGCGCTCAGGCCCATAGTTCAAGCCCCACAACAAATTTAAAAAAAGATAGGCAGCTCCACGTTTTGTGTGTGCTGGTCCTGACGCTTGAACTCAGGTCCTGAGTACTGTCCCTTAGCTTTTTCACTCAAGGCTAGCTCTCTACCAAACGGTGTTCTACTTCCATAGCTCCACATTTTGCAATATCTTCTCTCCTAGAAATTGCCCACTCGAGAGCCAGGGTGCAGTGCATGGTGGCACAGTAGAGGGAAAGGGAACTCAAGTAACGAGCCCTCACTTGTGCCCCAAATCAGCCTCCCTATTTCTCTGCAGTGTGTAGGGACCAACATTTAAAGCCATGGGTGGGGGCTGTGGTGTGGCTCAAGTGGTAGAGCACTTGTTTAACAAATGCAAGATGTGGAAATGGATCCAATGGTCTGGGAAGCAAGGCGGGGCACCTTTGGCCTGGGGCCTGTGCCTCCATTTACCTTCAGCTGCTGATTTGTCCGCTTTAGGAACTGAATCTCCTCATTGTGTTTCTTCTCCTCCACCTGTCTCCTCTCGCTCTCCCGCTTCTCTGTGGCCTCACATTTCGCCTTCTGCTCATTCACTTGCCTCTCCAGATCTCTCTTCTCCGTCTCCAAATCTGTAATCTGAGGACAAAATGCCCAGTCATCCTGAGATGTTGCCAAGTGGGAATTTGGTATAAGGACCTGGGGTGAGGGGTGGGGGACAGGACTTGGGACACAGTTGTCCAACCCAAGACATTGTCAGAGTACCTACTGCCACCCAGTGGGAGGTCAGTGATCGGCACAAGGTGGCCTCAGACAAGATCACCAGCCTTTAAGCTCAAGCAAGAAAGAGGCCCTACTGAAGTGGCACAGGTTCACAGCAGACTAAAGGCCATAACTCAGTGCTGCAAAGACAATCACATGCCAGGAGATGGGACAGAAGAGTCTCAGGGCCATAGAGGATGATGAACCCCACTCACTTTCCTCTCCATGTCTGACTTCCCCTGTTCAGCCTGCAGGGCCTTCCTCATGCCAAATGCCACGCTGCTCTCATACAAGGTCTGGTAGGCAGCAATGGTCATGCGGATCTCATCCCGGACTCGGAGCAGCAGCAGCCCCCTCTCTGCACAGTTGATGGTGACCTCCCGGATCAGCTCATCTTCCAGTGTGCACAGGGGAGAACAAAGAAGGTGGAGAGCGGGGAAGAGTGGACATTTTCTAGTGTAAAGCATCCTACCTCTTGGGAAGAGCTCTAGGGTGTGTCCTTAGGTCTCAGGAAGGCAAAGTCTAAGGAGCCTAGTCATGCAGATGCTCCACTGAGCTCTGCATCTGGGAGTAGTATACAGCCAGCAAGATACCAGTAAAGAAATCAAACCTTTTCATTGGGAACATGGCGGTATTTTAATAAAGCAGTCCCTTTGGCTGGACTGATTTGGAAAGCAGGGTCTAGAACTTGCCTCTGTCTTTCTGCAAACATCTGGAGGAAAACCACACCCATACTGAAACTGAGGGGAGCCTGCAGCTGCCCAAGAGTTCGGAGGTGTTTTGAAGATTAGAGTCCACATAGCCAGTGAGACTAGACTAAGTGACATACTGACACCAGCACTCAAGATAGCACGTCTCAAATCTCTTGTATCTGTTAATTAACTGAGGGGCCAAATGTTGATAGATGGATATATAGAACACGGATTTTTTTCTGATTAAAAAATAAGTGCATGCTTATTATAGAAATCTCTGAAAACACAAAGATTGAAATGGAAAGTTCTTGTCTTAAGTCCAATCATCTGAGCTCAGGAATAAGGAACCCAGGTTGCCAAGAATACAGCGACTGTCACATGGGCTACTGGTATGAGAGGTGTGGCTTGGGAGGGGAAGAGGGCTCATTTAGTAGTTTCTAGGTAAGTCAGACAGAGATGGGGTGGGCTTCCACTTGGGGGTGTTCAGGGGTTAGATTTGTGCTGAAGGAGAAAGGAAAGAGGCAGGAGGATGGGTCATTCTCACCAAAGCACTGCGAGTAGAGCTCTCTGCGGACAGGGCAGATGCCCGTCTCCCTGGCCTGTCGCTGCTGCAGCTTCAGGTCCAGTTGCTCCTGGAGGTGCACCACGTCCATCCTGGTGCTGGGGGTGCTGGACACCTGCTGGATCCATAGCTGCGTGTCTTCCACCCACTCCCTGCGGCACAGACACAGCCAGGATGGGCGGAATGAGAACTCAGAGGTGTCAGAAGGCCTGTCAAGCTCTGGCCATGAGCAGGAGTGAGGACAGGCCGGCTACCAGCACTTTAGAATCTCTCTCCCTCCCTCAAGCTTGGACTATGAGCTTCAAAGCAACACCCACTATGGTATCTCCCCAGGGACCCTACCTCAGGGCTGGGTCTGTGAGGTCACCTTCCACAAGTCCTCCATGAACTCATCCACCACTATTCCAGACCTTACCCTCCTGGCATGGTGAGGAGGTACTTAGTCCTGCTGCCTGATCTGAACAGAATGCCCACAAGACACCATCAACCTTTCATGAGCCAGAAAGAAGCACATGTGTGTCAGGAGTGGTGAGGTTCTTGGACCTTGTGCCAGGGCCATGCCAGGTTCCAGAATAACAAGGGAGCTTGAGGGCAGACCACCATGGGAGAGAGGACTTCTGTGCCATTATTGGTAAAAGGGAATCAAGGGACAAATCAACCCCTCTCCCTTGACATCCATCTCAGAGATGACCATCCCTTCTGGTTTCTCCTCTTCACAGCCTGACAAAGGGCACACATGACACCCAGGACTGTGGAAGAAAAGACAGGCAAAGCAGCATGTTAGAAAGGGGCTTTAAAAGAGGAAAGGACATGACCAATGTCCGCATGAGTAATGGAAGGAAGAGAACTTAAGAACAGCAACTGTCAAGGCCCTGAAGTGACTGAGGTGTTTTGGAAATGGTGTGGTGGCCCTTTTGGTGTTAGCCCAGTGAATAGGATGGAAGATAAGGTGATAAGCACAGGGATAGGTCATGTGCCACATCATGCCATGTCTTCGGGGCATTGTAAGGAGTTTGCATTTTATTGTTATTATTAATTCTTTTTGCTGGCCCCAGGGCTTGAACTCAAGGCTTAGGCACTGTCCCTGAGCTTTTTTGTTCAAGGCTAGCACTCTACCACTTGAGCCACAGCTCCACTTCTGGTTTTTTTGTGTGTGTTGGAGATAAGAATCCCACAGGTTTTCTTTCTTTTTTTTTTTTTAAACCTGGGCTGGCTTTAAAGCATGATCCTCAGATCTCAGCCTCCTGAGTAACTAGGATTACAGGTGTGAGCCACTTGTGCCTGGATAGGACTTTGCATTTTAGAGAGTCTGTTGATCTGGCTTATAGTCAAGGTGTTGAGGACAGAGTGCAGAAGCAAGAGTTTCCCAGCAGAAAGCCTCTGCAGCAGTGCAGATGGCAAAGAGTAGGAACAAGATAGCAGAGGCAGTGGAGACAATTAGTTAGGTGGACTTGGGAGACCATATGAAGCTGGAGTAAAAGAAAATTGAAGAGAAACATTGGGTGAAAATTCAAAAGCAGTGAAAGGAATGCGCAGGATGGTACATGCTTGTGATTCTCAGGAATCAGAACCAAAGGATTACGAGTTTAAAGTCAGCCTGGATGATGTAGCAAGACCCTGTCTCAAGAAAAACCCCCAAACCCCACAAATAAATAAATAAATAAAGCTGGGTGCCAGTAGTGCAGGCCTGTAATCCTAGCTACTCAAAAGGTTGGGATCTGAGAAAGGTAGTTTGAAGCCTGCCAAGGCAGGGAAGAACACTCTAATCTCCAATTAACCATCATAAAGCTGGAAGTGGATTTGTGGCTCAAGTGGTAGAGCACAAGCCTTAGGCAAAAAAAGCTCAGGGAAAGTCCTCAGTCTCTGAGTTCAAGCCCAGAACCAGCACAAAAATAACCCCTCAAACCAAAAAAATAAACCCACCAATGCTGGGCACTGGTGGTTTATGCCTGTAATCTTAGCCACTCAGGAGGCTGAGATCTAAAAGATCAAGGTTTGGAGCCAGCCTGGAAGTAATGTGCAAGAGACTCACCTCGAATTGTCCAGCAAGAAGCTAGAGGTGGAAGTGTGGCTCAGTGGTAGAGCACCAGCCTTGGGAAAGTACAAGGTCCTGAGTCAAGCCCCCACCCCACCTAGAGCAGCACAGCAATTGCAAAAAAGCAAAAACTAAGGTGGCCTAGTCTCTATTAGAAAAAGACACAGTGTGACAAGCTGGTTAAAGAAGCAAAACATGGTGGTTCACTTTGGACACATCACATTTGAGACTCTATGTTGGATATCTTGAAGAAGATAAGGGGGAAGAAATTGAATTTATGGTCTAGAGCTTAGAGGGGAGGACACTGTTGTAAACTTGGGAGCCATCAGGATATACAGGTGGCATCTAAAGCCAGGAGTCTGGCTAAGGACAACTTGAAAATAAGGGCAGACTGAAACTTTCCCTGCAGAAGCTGGTGGACCAGGGAGGAGATTCAGGCCAGGCCCAGAGGCAGACTACCTCTCCCCACACTCCTCAGTTGTGGCTCACAAAAGCCTGAGGCTTTTTTTTTTTTTTTACCTTGGTGGAAGAATGGCATTCAAGATTTCTTCTGCCTGCTTGGTAGGATCTGGGACACAGGAAGTTGCTCCAAGCTTGGCCTTGGGAGGTTGTGGAACTGGGCCTGAGGGTCCAGGCTGCTGAGGGCTGACTTTCAGTGGCCGAGCCTGAGAAGAAGGCACAGCTGAGGGTAGATGATAGTTGAGACATGTTGGATTGCTCCTGTCTCCTCTGCATCCCTCCCCATCCACAGCCCACTTTCCCCATCCTTCTTCTCAGTAGAAACGTCTCAGGGCTGGAGGAGGCTAAGAAACGTCTCAGGTCCCAACCCCCCAAAAGATGTCACTGACACGAGTGGTCCAAACCTCTGCTCTGACCCTTCTAGTGATGGGGAAATCACTACTTGCCCTTTACCTGGACATGGCTACCATGAACAACAGAGCTCCATCCGTCTCCCTTCGATGTCTCTTTCACCCTCACTCTGTCCTCTGGGCCACACCAACATCTGGGCCTCTCAGACGGTTCTCCACCCTCCTTCCCAGACGCAATGCCATCCCTGCCCCTGGAGATCCCCGACCCTCAAGGGTCACCGACCTCTCTGCATGGGAACTTCCAGCCTGAGCCATCCCCCCCGGAGACCTGCCCTTACCTTGGGGCTCCGTTTCTCCGTGTTCCGGCTCACCAACACTGGAGTGTCATATTTGAGCAGAGAATCCGCTGGGGGGATCATGGCGGCGGCAGGGGAAGCAGTCCAGCAGCGGCCCCTCCACTCAGGACCTTGTTTGCCGTCACCATGGAAACCCCTTCTTGGTCGGGGCGGGGCTTCGAAGAGGGGCTGGGCTCCGTTGTCCCCGAGCTTCCTTCCACCCCAAACCTCTCAGACTTAGCCTCTTAGGGGCCTTGGCTGTGGAGGAAGCCCAGGTACTGGGGTTCGAGTCCCTATGCTGAGCCTAATTCCCAACGTGAGTGGGGGCGGGGCGGTTCACCTTTAACGGAAGTTTTGCAACAAATGTGAACACATCCATACAGAAATATAAAGATTACACTTCTTAGAAGGTTTACGTCTACAGTGTGTGCTTGTGAAAAGTTTTGTGGGAGGGGGGCAAGTAATCCTGCAAATAGTATAAAGGGTAGAAAACTAGTGCCACTTGTTTGAGGCAAGTGATGTCAATACATTTATAAGCAATGAAACGTTCCAGCAGTGGTTGTGTTTGACTCCATCTTGTGGTGTTCTGAAATGTCTAGAAATATTGGTCTCCTTTCTCCAGCAGATAAATCACATCTGAAAGAAATGCTTGCTTCTATTCGAGAGGGTTGAGATATTTACTTTTACAGGAAGATACTGGAAGTAAATGGGTATGGAATTCAACAGCTGATAGTGATGTTTTACCTTCAGTTGTTGCAGCACATAACTCAGTGTCTCTGAATCTCCATAAGTGTGCTTTTAAATTTACTTGTATTTTTGTGTATTGGGTGTGAACTCAAAGCGAGTGCTCTCTCTCTCTGACACACACACACACACACACACACACACACACACACACACACACACACATTGCCAGTACTGGGACTTGAACTAAGTAAGTGCCTCGGCACGGTCCCTAAGCTTTTGTTCAAAGCTAGCACTCTACCACTTGAGCCACAGCACCACTTCTACTTTTTCTGTGTATGTGGTACTGAGGAATCAAACTCAGGGCTTCATGCATGCTAGGCAAACACTCTACTAAGCCACATTCCCAGCTCAATACATACATACATACACACATACACACACACATATATATACACACACATGCATATATATGTGTGTGTGTGAGTGTGTGTAGTTAATTGGCGATAAAGTCTCCTGGGCTTTTCTGCCTGGGCTTGCTTGGAAATAATCCTATCTCAACCTCCTGAGCAGCTAGGATTAAAGGCGTGGACTGCCTGCCCTCTGCTATTTACTGATTAATTGTTACAGCAACGAATACCACAAAAGATCAAGACCACTTTTTAGAGAGATAAAGTTTATTGCCATCATCCCGGACTAGGCTAGTGCCAGAAGTCTGGATCCCAAGGGAGGGGAGACCCCTGGTTTTATATAAGCTGGTTATATTTATAGGCATCCATCAGATATACAAAAGGTCGAGGAGGCTGACATCAGCTTCTGACCAGGTGGTCAATTCCTTTCTAGTTGTGTAGAAATCATGATATCCTGTTACTACCCTTTCTGTATGCTATTTTCAAGTCCTTCACATAGCCCCATCTTGCCTGCCCGGAACGCACTTGCCTTCCAGCATCAGCCCCACCGAGCCACTTTCCCGCAACTGGGTGGGGGGCCAAATTCTGGCTAGGGGATGCTAAAAGGTTCTTCCGCTGGGAGGGGTAACTCGGATGCCGCCTGGTTCTTCTGGGGCTCAGAACTCAGGACCTGACACGCTTACCGAGCTGGCGCTCCACTACTTGAGCCACGACCCCAGCCTTAGACACTGCTCGAAATCTAATCATCCCACTACCTACCGTGGTTACCTGGGGCCACGCCCACAGGGCGTGGCCAAGCGCTCAGAATTTTTAGGCCGTGACGGCTTCTGGGAAGGCACATTCTCCCGGAAGCGGAAGTTCGGAGCGTAAGCGCGTCATTTCCTGAAGGTAAAGGAGAGCTCAACGGCCTGGCCTTCATTCGCTCTGTCCAAGCTGCGGGATGAAGGAGGGGAAGAAAGAGCGGGAGCGCGGGGGCCGGCGGAGGCACCGGAACGGAGACGTGGTGACGATGGCACCGGCTGTGGTGGTGAAGCAGGAGCGCCTCAGCCCGGAAGCCGCGCCGCCAGCCCCGCGCCGTCCCGACCTCGCCAGCGGCGGCAGCCCAACCCCGCTACCGGGCCGCCGCGGGAGCCGAGCCCGGGGAACGAGCCGGTAAGTGGGAGACAGCCGGGGTGGAGCCCAGTGGGGAAGGAGCCCTTGATCCTGGGGCGGCGGGAGCGCCCCGGGGTGCTCCTCACGGAACCTTCAACCCCCCGCGCAGCCTCTTGCATTGTGGCGCTGCTAAGTGCACGCCTAACGACTGGGGTCTCGCGTCTTTGGCTGGGTTTACCTTTCAGCAGGTAACACGGAACACTTAGGAAGTCAAAAGGAGATCCGCCCTCCTCCCCTGCCCACTGAGGAGTGCGACTGGTGTCTTTCCAGTGGTATTCTCCCCCCAAAGATTCCCACACTGAAGTTATAGGCAGTCCACCTAAAACTCGGAGGGGAAAAAATACGTTTTACACATCCACTCAACATAGTTTTTACTGAGGGCTTAGGCACCAACCAATCTAGGTACTGGGCCACAAGGGTCAATAAGATAGAATTTATCTTCCAGAAATTGTTGGCGGTGGGGTTGGGGAGAGGACTTCTGTAGCCCCAAGACAGAAGAGATAGCCAGCCAATGGCTGAAACGGTAAACCCATAGTAAGACCTGTGGTAAGAGTATGGGGCTGGCGATTGGAGACAGTGGAAAGGATTTATTTTAAACTGAGCCCTGAGTGATTGGATTGATCCAGCTTTTTAAGATCCAGGCAGAGGAAACAATTTGTGGAAAGAACCTGAAGCAGAATCGTTGTGATTCTAGGTAGGATCAGGGGAAAGTCCTCTGGATGACCTGTTGATAGATTGAATGTGACTATCGATTGAAAGGGGAGACAGTTGATGGCTGGTGAGGAAAAAAAATACTGGAGGCAAGGTTGACTTCTAGGTGTTGGTTAATAAAGTGGCAAAATCCGGGGCTGGGGATATGGCCTAGTGGCAAGAGAGCTTGCCTCATATACATGAGGCCCTGGGTTCAATTCCCCAGCACCACATATACAGAAAATGGCCAGAAGTGGCGCTGTGACTCAAGTGGCAGAGTGCTAGCCTTGAGCAAAAAGAAGCCAGGGACAGTGCTCAGGCCCTGAGTCCAAGGCCCAGGACTGGCCAAAACAAAAACAAAAAAAAATAAAGTGGCAAAATCCGATAGAAGAACAGTTTACAGGGGTTGAAAATCAAGAGTTAAGATATCTAAGCAGGAAGGGTCACGATTTAGAGAGGGACCTGAGTGTTAAGAAATAAAGCCTTTGATTCCTTTAGTGATCAGCAGCAACCTTCCAAATGTGGTGTTTATGTTTAGTAGGTAAGCTTGATATGAGAAGCTGACTAATGTGGGGGAAGGGAAATCGAGCTAAAATCTAGTATTCCATTCTTTGTAAAGGTCCCCATCCAAAAAGAAAATCAAGTCCTCAGGGAGAAGAAGCAAGTCTCCTCGAACTAAGAGAAGCCGGAGTCCTCACCACTCAACAGTCAAAGTAAAGCAGGTAAATGGATCAGGGTGTTTGATAGCTGGCTCAAATTTTAGAGCCTCTTCCTGCCAGAGCTGGAGGGGTGGGGGAGAGAGAGAGAATGAGAATATGTGTGTAAACTTTGCTTTTCTAAAAAGTGTGCAGAAAGTGATTCTTCCTATTTGTTTATATTAAGCTTTTTTAAAATTTGTATTTTTTTTGCCAGTCCTGGGCTTGGGACTTAGGGCCTGAGCACTGCCCCTGCCTTCTTTTTGCTCAAGGCTAGCACTCTACCTCTTGAGCCACAGCACTACTTTGGACTTTTTCTGTTTGTGGTGCTGAGGAATTGAACCTAGGGCTCCATGCAAGCACTCCACCACTAAGCCACATTCCCAGCCCCTATTAAGCCGTTTATTTTTTTAAGTAATTGTTGATTCGCATCTGATCATAGCATTTATCACAAATGATTCAGAGAAGTGTATGGTACCTTGCTTCTCCAAATGGTCACATCTTACATAACTGTGTTACAGGATCATAACTAGAACATTGTTATTGATGTAGTCTAGATATAGAACATTTCCATCTCTACTGGGATCCCTGAGGTGGCAATTTAGAGCCACACCCACTTCTTTCCCACCTTTATCCTTCCTTAATTCCTGGCTGCTTCTGCTTTGCTTTTGCTTCTTTAAAGTTGTAGGTTTCAGTTTGTTTCAATTTGGTATTAAGATTTGGGACTGTATGGAGATGCAGGCTTGAGAAGGCTGTTTTTTTCACCAGGTGCTGGTGGCGCACACCTATGATCCTAGCTATTTAGAAGGCTGAGATCTGAAGATGGTAGTTTGTGGCTGGCTCAGGCAGAAAGTGTGGTTTAAATGTTGGCAGTCTGTAAGAAGAAAATGTGCACTGAGAATTCTAGCTGCAGAACCAGCATCACCACCTCTATACCCCCCCCCCCAAAAAAAAAAAAGTTTTCCTCGATTGGATTGATTTTTACTCCTTTGCCATCAATCAGTTGGGCTGGACACTAGTACTTATACCTATAATGTTAGCTATTCAGGAGGCTGAGATCTACCCAGCTTGGGCAGGAAAGTCCCTGAGACTCTTTATCTCTAATTAACTAGCAAGGTAGAGCACTAGCCTGAGTGAAAAAGCTAAGGCACAGTGCCCAAAGCCTTGAGTTCAAGCCTCAGTACATACACATACACACACACGCACATGCACGCACACGCACACATCAGTTGGGTATGTATGTACAGACATATATTTCTAGGTTCTCAATTTTGTTTTGTTTGTTGGGGAGAAGGAGTACTAAGAGATTGAACTTAGAGACTCAAACTTGCCAGACTCAGAACCTTGAACTCATTACACAAGTTCTTGACCCTCAGTGCATTTTGCTTTTAGTTTCTTTTCAGATAGTCAAGGCGGGCCTCAGATCAAAGTACACCTCCAATATAGTGGCACCATAATACCTAACCTTGTTGGTTGGTTGGTTTTGTTTATGTGTGTTGGTACTGAGGCTTAAACTCAGGATCTCATGCTCTGACTTAGTTTTTTTTTTTTTTTCCTTGAGATTAACATTCTACCACTTGAGCCACCCCTCTGCTTGGAGATAAGAGTCTCATGAACTTTGTTTGCTACCTGGGCATGCTTTGAACCAGGATTCTCAGATCTCAGCCTCCTGAGTAGCTAGGATTACAGGTGTAAGCCACCAGAGCTAGGCTATGTGTTTCTTTTTTCATTTGTTGGTCATGTGGCATGAACTCAAGGCCTGGGGGATGTCCCTGAGCTTTTCCACACAAGGCTAGCAAAGGGGTTAAGTTAGCACTTGGAGTCATAGTTCTACTTCTGGTTTTCTGGTGGTTAATTAGAGATAAGAGTCTCATGGCCTTTCCTGCTTGGGCTAGCTTTGAACTACAGTCTTCAGGTCTCAGGCTCCTGAGTAGCTAGCATTACAGGTATGAGCCATTGCTTCTTGGGTCAACTATTGATCTTTTTTTGTGTGTCATTGTTGTTGTTGTTGCCAGTCCTGGGGCTTGAACTCACTGCCTGGGACCTTCTTTTAGCTCAAGGCTAGCACTCTACCCCTTGAGCCACAGCTCCACTTTGGGCTTTTTCTGTTGGTGCTGCGGAATCGAACCCAGGGCTTCATGTATGCTACCACTAAGCCACATTCCCAGCCCCCAGATAACTTTTTTCATTATAGTAGCTTCTTCAGAGATTGTTTGAATTTCAGGAACGTGAAGATCACCCCCGGAGAGGACGAGAGGACCGACAGCACCAGGACCCGTCACAGCAGGAACACAGGAGATCTAGAAACAGTGATCGAGATAAGCATCGTGGCCATTCACGCCAAAGGAGGAGCTCTGATGAAAGGCCCGGAGGTGGTCGGGATCGAGATACCCAGGACTTGCAGGCTCTAGAGGAAGAGCGGGAGTTTTATAATGCCAGGCGCCGGGAGCACCGCCAGAAGAATGAAATCAGTGGCAGTGCTAATGAGGCTCAAGAGACGGCTCCTCAACCTGGTGGCAACAGCAGAAACAAGGAAGTGCCTGTTAAAGAAAAACCAAGCTTTGAACTTTCTGGGGCACTTCTCGAGGACACTAACACCTTCCGGGGTGTAGTCATTAAGTACAGTGAGCCCCCAGAAGCACGTATCCCCAAAAAACGCTGGCGTCTATATCCCTTTAAAAATGATGAGGTACTTCCAGTCATGTACATTCATCGACAGAGTGCTTACCTTTTGGGTCGACACCGGCGCATTGCAGACATTCCCATTGATCATCCCTCTTGTTCAAAGCAGCATGCAGTCTTTCAATATCGGTGGGTATACACCTGGAGGAGGACCCTAAAATGCTAGTAGGGGCTGTCGCAGCAGTGCTGAGATTGTGTCCCTCTTATCTAGTAGCATTATTAAAAGAGTACTGTAATCTAGCTGCTCACTGTATAAGAGCTTTCAATTTGTTTTCAGAAACTTGGATTTTTAATAATCCCCTTATCACTTGTCAAGTATTTGAGTCTGGGGCAAGCCACTCTGGGCCCACTTGCAATTGCCTTTCAGGGTCACTATGAGGTTTAATTGGAAATACAAATGAGAATGGAAATACAAATGAGAATACAAATGGTGTATTTATCAGCTGATTCTCTTGAAAGCTTGAGTTGCATATCTGTTACCATTTGATCCTTACAACAACCCTGCAGGAAAGATGAGTTAATATCCCATTTAACAAGAGAAGGAAAGTGAAGGTGGGCACAGCCAGATGACTTTCCTAGTGAGTGATTACCAGAGTAGAACTCTGACTTAGATCTACCCTCTTTGAAGTCCTAATCCACAGTTTTTCCACTTGGACTAGAGCTAAAGTAATATTGATGTAGATAAAAGCATTTTATTGTTTATCCACAGCTATCAATTTTTTTGTGTGTCATTCCTAGAGCTTCCAGCGCCCAGGGCCTGGGCACAGTCCTTGAGCTTTTTTATTCAAGGCTACTGCTCTGCCACTTGAGCCACAGCTCCACTTCTAGCTTTTTGCTGGTTATTTGGAGGTAAGAGGCTTCATAGACTTTCCTGCCCTGGCTGGCTTTGAGCTGCGATCCTCAGATCTCAGCCTCCTGAGCAGCTAAAATTACAAGTGTGAGCCACCAGTGCCTGGTTTCTTCTTCTTAGAGGTTTTTTTTTTGGCCAGTCCTGGGGCTTGGACTCAGGGCCTGAGCACTGTCCCTGGCTTCCTTTTTGCTCAAGGCTAGCACTCTGCCACTTGAGCCACAGCACCTCTTCTGGCCGTTTTCTAGATATGTGGTGCTGGAGAATCGAACCCAGGGCTTCATGTATATGAGGCAAGCTCTCTTGCCACTAGGCCATATTCCCAGCCCTTCTTAGAGTTTTAACTTGAATTGTGTTCATCAGGTTGCTTACATCATCTAGGCTGGGCAGCAAGGAGTGTTAGGAAAGCTGGATAATAGGGCAGGGTTTCGCTCACAGCTTTTCTCCTTGATTTCTTCTAGGCTTGTGGAGTACACCCGTGCTGATGGTACAGTTGGCCGGAGGGTAAAGCCCTACATCATTGACCTTGGCTCAGGAAATGGAACCTTCTTGAATAACAAGCGTATTGAGCCACAGAGATACTATGAACTGAAAGAGAAGGATGTACTTAAGTTTGGATTTAGTAGCAGAGAGTATGTCTTGCTCCATGAATCATCGGATACCTCTGAACTAGACAGAAAGGAAGACGAGGATGACGAGGAGGAAGAGGAAGCAGTGTCTGACAGCTAGCAAACTAAGAAACCATTCTGTTGAGACACCTTTTCCTTCTTGAAAGGCTTGGGATTGACTTCAAAGAGCACCACGGTGCGGTGCTCACTGTAATGCCTCTTATTGCCTTAAGTCTTTCCTCTATTGCTGACCAGCTTGTGTTAAGAACACTGACTTAGGTTTTGTTGATTTGTTCTGTGGCACATCATCGTGTGCCTGTGGTCATTTGTTTTTAGAACAGTCTCGCCAATTAAGTACATGTGTTTTAGTAGAAGCATTGTGGCTTTAGTTGGTGCTTTGAGAACTGCTGCCTAAGGAACAGAACCCTTGGTTGAAGGGGAATTGTGGGTTGTTCTCTTTGTGTAGTTTATTTATGTAGTTATTAAGCTTTGTGGACCAGGAGTTTCTGTTTTGGGGGCAAATCCCTGAGCAGATAATCTTACTGAGCTTTGGTTGTCAGCAGAACACCCTCCAACATATACCAAAACTTTGACCTGGTTGAACTCTTGAGTCATGTAAGTTAATTTTGCACTTTTTTGAGGTTGGGGGAGGAGTTGCCACATGACCTCATTATTGACTTAAGCAGATGCTTTGTGGCACCTGCTTAAACATGTGACATACAAGAAGATTATGGCTACTATCAATGGGTGCTGATTGAACGGGAGAGGCTGAGATGCTTGTGGATCTGTTTCCTATAGAGAATTCCTGCTTCCTCCATGGAGCATGTATGTAACTATTTTGATCATCTGTCTGTTCTTCAGTTTTGCATTTTTATTCAAACATTAGCTCTTTTCTTTCTTCCTCCTTTTCTTTGAGAAAAACACCTATGTGACAAGGCCCTTGCTTTATTCTAACAACATGTATATATATATGTCTAGAGAAGGTTGTATAGCATTTCTACATATTTCATCTTTAAAAGTTGTTTGGAGAAGTTGTATTTACCTTCCAAGGCAGGAAAGCAAGGGGGCTGCCCACTTTCCTAATTTTCCACCTGAGAATAATGTGTAAGTAGAAAAGCACTACTTACATATAGTGTGTGTGTTTGTGTGTGTGTGAGAGAGTGATCAATTATACGTTCAAGAAATGTGTGATGATTTTCATATGACAATGTCTTATGACATAAATGTAACACCATAAGCAAAGGCTTCTCTGCATTTGAAGAGAAGGTTTTCATTTATATGTATTTTTGTGATAAAAAAAATAAAATTTGTAAATAGAGCCCCACTTCAAAGGGTAATACTTTCCTAACATAGAGGACTTAAGTGAACATCTGTTTGCTACTAAGAGGAGGTTTTGTAGGGCTGGGAATATGGCCTAGTGGTGAAAGTGCTCGCCTGGTATACGTGAAGCCCTGGTTCAATTCTCAGCACCACATATATAGAAAAAGCCAGAAGTGATGCTGTGGATCAAGCGGCAGAGTGCTAGCCTTGAGCAAGAAGAGGTCAGGGACATTGCTCAGGCCCTGAGTCCACATCCCAGGACTGGAAAAAAAAAAAAAAATTTTTTTTTTGTCATCATGGATTTGAGTAAAGTAGGCAATTGTGTAGGGAGTCATGGGGAGAAGTGGGCCCAGGTCTGCACTGGCCCAGCCCATCTTATCTCAGCAGGCGAACGTGGGTCATGGGGAAGCAGTTGTACTTCCTGAACTGGCGGAAAATAACAGCTTTTCTTTCGAGTAGAGTTTACAGGCAGGCTATGTGTCGTGGGTCTTGGTATTTTACACAGCAAAATACCATCCCTGCTGAGCGCTAGGGACTCAACACCTGTAATCCTAGCGATATAGAAGGCTGAGATCTAGACATCACAGTTCAAAGCCAGTCTAGGCAGGAAAGTCTGTGAGACTCACCAGAAACCCTGAAGTGGAGCTTTTGCTCAGTGGTAGAGTGCTAGCCTTGAGTGAAAGAGCTTAGAGACAGAGCCCAGGCCCTGAGTTCAAGCCCCAGGACTGAAAAAAATAATGAAAATAAAAAATACCATCCTTACCATTTCATCCTCATGGGGTTGGGGAAGGTGACAATGCTGTTAACTCTTCCTCTGAGGTTGGAACTTTAGATGTTATTGAGTTAGATTGTCATTTCCATTGTTTTTGTTTTTACATTTTTTTTTTCCAGTCCTGGGGCTTGAACTCAGGACATGAACACTGTCCCTGGCTTCTTTTTGCTCAAGGCTAGCACTCTACCACTTGAGCCACAGCACCACTTCTGCCCTTTTCTATATATATGTGGTGCTGAAGAATCGAACCCAGGGCTTCGTGTATAGGAGGCAAGCACTCTTGCCACTAGGCCGTATTCCCAGCCCCCTACATTCCTGTCTTACTCGGACTCAAGGCTGCATGTTGCCTACTGTAGAGGGGCAGCTGACTAATGTTCATTCAAAAGAAATGGAAAGATTTTTTTTTTTTTTTGCCAGTCCTGGGCCTTGGACTCAGGGCCTGAGCACTGTCTCTGGCTTCTTCCCGCTCAAGGCTAGCACTCCGCCACTTGAGCCACAGCTCTGCTTCTGGCCGTTTTCTGTATATGTGGTGCTGGGGAATCGAACCTAGGGCCTCGTGTATCCGAGGCAGGCACTCTTGCCACTAGGCTATATCCCCAGCCCGAAAGATTTTTTTTTTTTCCATCAGTCCTGGGGCTTGAACTCAGAACTCAGGCCCTGGGCACTGCCCCTGAGCTTCTTTTGCTCAAGGCTAGCATTCTACTACTTGAGCCACAGCTCCACTTCTGGCTTTTGCTGTGTAAGTAGTGCTGATGAATTGAACTCAGGGCATCATGCATGATAAACAAGCACTCCATCACTAAGCCACATTCCTAGCCCTGGAAAGATCTTTGAAAAGTGAGCATTTAAGGTTAACTAGATGAAAGGTATGATGAAGGGAAGCTACAGGGAAACTAGCATTTCAACTGTCTAGGAAGTAGATACTGTTTTGATGAGTTTATGTTTCTATCCAGAGTTTTTTCTCTGGGATTAGGCATTGATCTGGCATCTTAATCTGGGGCTTCCTAATTCAGTGTGTGCTGCTGCTACGGCTCCCTGGTAACCTTGGGCTTTCCTTAAACATCTTGGTGGGCACTGTGATAGATGACAACTTTGCCAGCCTTTCAATAGTAAGTCCCAGTTACATTGTGAACTTAGCTTTAGTAGGGCAATAGCTTCCTTGATTCAGAGATTTTTTTTTTCATGCCAAAAGATGGAAGGTCTCTCTCTCTCTCTCTCTCTCTCTCTCTCTCTCTCTCTCTCTCTCTCTCTCTCTCTCTCTCTCTCTGTTTGTGTGGTGTGCAAAAACTGTTTAAGAGGGGCTGGGAGTGTGGCTTACTGCTAGAGTGCTTGCCTAGCATGCATGAAGCCCTGGGTTCGGTTCTTCACCACCACATAAACAGAAAAAGCTGGAAGTGGCCCTATGGCCCAAGTGGCAGAGTGCTAGCTTTGAGCAAAAAGAAGCCAGGGCCAGTGCTCAGGCCCAGAGTTCAAGCTCCAGGACTGACACCAAAAAAAAAAAAAAAAAATTGTTCAAGAAAGAGCCATCTCCAAAGTTGAGACTTGTTAATTTTAGCTTTTTGCAAGTTCTCTTAACCCTGGCTGGCTTGTCTGCATATCATTGCTGTCAAAAATCAGGCTATCGTTATCACAGACTTTTGCTACTGAGCCGTTATAGAATGAGAATGGCCTCTGGTGTCTCACACTTCTGCAGAGGTGTAGGACAGAATCTTCAGATTTACAATATAGCTTATAGTTCTGCCAAGCTTAGAGGTTGGATTGTGGAATTAGGTCAGTGGCAGAGCACTTGCCTGCTATGCTCAAGGCCCAGGTTCCATCTCCAATTCCTTCCCTCTGACATGAAAAGTTTAGAACTTAAATCTTTCAGGCTGAGTATTCTTGATCTAGTGCACAGATGATCATATTTTTTTAAACATCCTCATTGTGAAAATGAGTTGTAGATCTGAGGAACAAAATGGCATCATGGTAACAAGCCTAAATGTGCCACACAATATGTGCTGTACAATGTGCCAGCAACACCTGCTTATGAACTAATGCTCTCCACATGAGTTTAGGGTAAGGAAACAGGCTACTTGATTAAAGTGAAAACTTGGAATTTAAAGATTGAAAACTTTTGTTTTGTTTTTTACCAGTCCTGGGGCTTGGACTCAGGACCTGAGCACTGTCCCTGGCTGCTTTTTGCTCAAGGCTAGCACTCTACCACTTGAGCTACAGCACCACTTCTGACTTTTTCTATATCTGTGGTGCTGAGGAATCAAACCCAGGGCGTTAGGTATATGAGGCGAGCTCTTCACCACTAGGCCATATTCCCAGCCCCGACTGAAAACTTTTGAGTTTAAAGCTTCATTTGGTCTCTTTGGTAGCTTGTAGTATAGTTACTGAGAAACAATTTACACACACAGTTGTTAAAAGTCTCAATAGTGAAACTCCTAAGTTTTCCCAGCAAATACTTTTTATTCTATGTTAACATAAAAAGTTGAGAAGGACTTGGGGATGTACCTTTTTGGTAAACTGCTGGCCTGCCATGAGCTGGATTCTTAGGATTATTGAATAAATAAACATGTAAATAAAAAGAAGCAGTGGAATGATTTGTTCATGCTGTCAAGGTAGAGTGAGTGAGTCTGTCAGCAGTTGTATAAACTTAGTATGCTAGCAGTTGTTTTGTAGCTGTGAAAGAGCAATAATGAGGTTTGTATTTGTGGAAGAGATAACATTTGAAGTTTGCCTTAGAAAGCAGATTTTGGACCAGTAGTAGAGGATATTGTGCCAGGTGGAACAGTGCAGGAAGCAGCCGGACTGCAGTGGGTATGGGGGAGAGACTATTGACCCAGAGTCCCATGGTGGTAGGGCTGGAATGAGAAGTCACTCAGTCCAGGATCTTGTGGTTTTTCCCACCTGCAGAGCTTACTGAAGAGAGTAGAGGAGTGAAAAGAACCAGTTGGTATTAGGATTCCCCACTCACAGGGGGCTCAAGAAATCACACTGGGTAAGACATCTGGGGGTAGAGAGAAGCTTGGGCAAATTTTCAAGTCATAGATAAGGCTACTTGAAAATTGCCATGTTGACTCTTACAAAAACGGGCAAATGCTTAGTAACTGAGTGCTGAAGACATGCCATGAATTAAGAGTGTCAGTAAAACGGGTCAACATTGAAAAACACTATTTGGTTGATTATAGTACTAGAGTTTGAACTCAGGGTTCTTTGCTTTCTAGGTATGTCCTACCATTTGAGCCATGCCTCCAGTCTTAAGAGTGCTTTCTATGAAAAGTGAAGTTCTAAGCATTTTAAATGTGCTCTAAGAAAAATGTGCTCTAACATGCACGGGCTCTTTCATTCCTTAACCCAGTGAGGCAGGTTTCAGCTATCCTTGCAAATGAGAGAGCTGAGGCATAGAGAGGCTAAGGTCACACACTGGTAGGTAGGACTGGGATGCAAACCCAGACACTGGCTCCAGATACCATCTCATTCCCCTGCCTCTCTCTGTCTCTCTTTCTTTCTCTCAGTCTCTCTTTTCTTTTTCTGATATAGAGTCTTAGTATATTGTCAAGTTTGTCTCTTAATTTTTTGGTTTCAAGGAATCCTCTTGAACCTCAGCTTGGACTGTCTTGGCTGTTGCTGCTGCTGCTGCATTTCCTCCTCCCCTCCCCTCCTCCCTCTTCTTCAAAAAATTGTTAGCATACATTCGTTCTCCTATCACTTTCTGCTATTCCCCACAACCCCTTCTTATAACAATTTCAACTGGTTTTATTGTTTTCTAAAATTATTGTTGTTGACTACAGGGCTTGAACCCAGGGCCTGGGTGCTATCTCTGAGCTCTTTTGCTCAAGAAGAGTGCTTGACCACTATTGTACCCTCCTGAGTAGCTAGGACTATAGATGTGAGCCACTAGTGCCTGGCTCATTATTCTATTTTCATAAATGCAGGTAAAGTATTCTGACCATATTCACTCTTCATTGACCCTCTACATCCATCTTCCCTGCTCCCCTGGTACCCATTCCTGTTTTACTGTCATTTAAAAAAAATGTATATTATACCAAGTCATTTCACTATGGGATTTTGATACATACATACATATATATAGTGTGTATGTGTGTGCACACGTGTGCATGTATACCTTTGAAGTTCACTTTCCACAAATGAGTACAAAATGTGTTATGTAGCTTTTTGTAGGCAGGACAGTACAGGTGGGTAAGCTCAGCCTCAAACTCAACTTGCTTGGTTGATGCTCTATGATTTTAGCCATACCTCCAGACCTGCTTTTTGCTGGTATTTTATTACTATTATTATTAATTGGACACTGATGGTTCACACCTGTAATCCTAGCTACTCCAGAGGTTGAGACCTGAGGATCATGGTTCAAAGCTAACCTGGGCAGAAAAGTCTGTGAGACTCTTTATCTTTAATTAGGCTACCAGAAAACCAGAAGTGATACTGTGGTTCATAGGGATAGAATGATAGCCTTGTGTGAAAGGGCTCAGGGGTGGCACTCAGGCCCTGAGTTCAAGCCCCATGATTTACTAAAAAACAAAGATTATTATTTGGTTTTGATGGCATATTGGTTGGTGAGAGTGGGTATTGAAGTTTGTCACTATTATTATGCTGGGGTGTTGTGTACCAGTGCAGTAAGTCCAGATGGATTTGTGTGAACTTGGGTGTACCAACATTTGGTACATGTTAGACGGTTGTTTCCTTTTAGTACATTTTTTCTCTCTATTAATATGAATTGACCTTTGTCTCTTCTCATTTTTATTTAAAATCTGTTAGACATAAGTATAACTACTCCTATCTGAGTTTTGGAGCCCATGAGCTTGGAAAACTTTTTTCCATCCTTTGATCTTAATCCTGTGTTTATCTTTGCCAGTAAACATGTTTCTTGGAGACAACTTTGTTTTTTAACCTAATTTACCATTCTATGTCTTTTTGTATGTGTGTGGTACTGGGGCTTGTACTCAAGACCTTGAGTTCTCATTCAGCTTTTTTGTTCATGGCTGGTACTCTGCCACTTGAACCATATCTCCAACCAATATTTTGCTGGTTAATCAGGGATAAAGTTTTACCAGACTTTGTGCCAGACTGGTTTCCAAACTGAATCCTCCAGGTTTCAGCCTCTTAAGGAGAATGAGCCACAGGTACCTGGCCTTATTCTATGCCCTTCCCCCTCCCTTTTTTTTGGTGCTGGTGTTAGTACTAGGTCTTGAACTCAAGGTTCTGTGCTTTAACTCTCATAGCTTTTTCACTTGACCCACACCTCCACTTCTGGCTTTTATTGCTTAACTGGAGATAAGAGTCTTACAGACATTTTTGTCTGGCTGGTTTTGACCTAGGATTCTCAGGTCTCAGCCTCCTGGGAAGTTAGCATTATAGGAATGAGCCATCAGCAGCTGGCCATTCCTTGTCTTTTAATTAGAGAATTCAGACCATTAACATTGATGTTAACATTGAGAGGTATGTCATGTTTACTGTCACCTTGCTGTTTTCTGATATTTTATAGTCTTTTACCACTTTATTTTCCTTAGTTTGTTGTCTTCTGTGTATAGGCCTCCTCTGTGTATTCTAAGCTAGCCTGGAGCCGCATTGGTCTCAAAGTCAAGATCCTGCCGCCTCAGCTTCGGGAGGGCTGGGATTACAGGGATGGGCCACCACTCTCCGTAAAAACAGGATTCAGAACGAGATAGTTCTGGCACCACTTAGTACGTTTACCCTCCAGACACAGGGCAAGGGGGAGCTGACTCCTAGCATCACTGAGGACAAAGGATTAAGAAAGGTGAAAATTGCATCACTGAGCTAGGGAAGTCGCAGAGAGGACAAAAGCATACGGATGTGCACGGTCCTCCGGAGTGCAGTCCACAGGCCTTGTGGTCCGGGGTCTGCTCTGAATCCAGAATGGAAGAGGACGACGTTCATGTTTCTAGGGCGATGCGGCACACACAGGGCAGTGAGGCGGGAGGAGCCTCGCTCAGCTACCGACCCGGTGAACGACCCGGTGAACGGGGTGGATCTGCAAAGCCGCACTGACCAACCGCGGAGCAGGAAAGCAAACCGGATAAACACCAGTCCGCAAGAAGGGTCGGGCTCTTCACAGACTTCACCGTCTTTTCACAAGTGGCGCGCGCAGGCGCAGTGCACAGCCCCGTGTCCCGTCGCCCGCCTTCCGGAAAACCGGAGCGCAGGCGCAGTGCGGGAGGCGCCCTCTGGTGGGCGGTGCCGGGGACGCACAGGGTCCGCCCCCAGCCGCGCGTCGTGTCGCCCCGCCTTTACGGGAAGCGCCTGACGCAGGCGCAGTGCGCGTGGCGCCGTGTGGTGGGCGGTACCGGCGACGCTCAGGGCCTGCCTCCAGCCGCGCCTCGCCTGCGACCGCCTTCGCCTCAACCCAACATGGCGATGCACAACAAGGCGGCCCCTCCGCAGATCCCGGACACTCGGCGAGAGCTGGCGGAGCTGGTGAAACGGAAGCAAGAGTTGGCGGTGAGGAGCTGGTTGGGGCTGCGGCAGCGGCGCGATCGATCCCGCCGCGCAGGCTGGTCGTTGCCGAGAGAGCGAGCGTGGTGGGCGGGCATGCGGCGGCCGGGTCTCCTGTGCGCTCCGGGTCTGCTGGCGGCTCGGCCTCGGGCTTCGGGCCTGGGGCCTGGCGGGGCGGGGACGGGGAAAGGGACAGAGCGGAAGCGTGGGCGGGCGGGCGGTGTCAGGCGGGGGGAAGGGCGGGCGGGCCGCAGCTCCGGGTGGGCGCTTGGTGGGGTGGGGGGCGGCTGTGGGAGGCGGGGCCCGAGGCCTTGGGAGGATGGGGAAGGTGGTGTCTGTTCTGGTACCCAGAGTCGATGGGTTGGGCGGTGTGTTTCCTGGGCAGGGGAACCATCTGGAAGGTGAGCGGCGTGGGGAGAGGTCGCCGGTGGGGAATTAGCCGTCGTGTGGCTGCCAGCGCGCTGGGCGCCTGTGCTCTCTTCACCCCCGCATTTCGGTGCGCCCCGGGAGGCCCCTCTCACCTGCCGCTGCCCTTCCAGGTTTCCATAGCAACCGGCAGCCGGGGGGGCCCCGGGCCTTCCTGAGGTGCGGGGAGGGGAGGGAGCAGCCCACGTTCTGCTTCAGCCCTGTCTTGACAGCCAGGTTTGTTTTTCTGGGAAGGATGTGCAAAAATCCTATGCGGTTTTTTTTTTCTTTCTTTCTGAGAACAGGCTCTGTATTCTATTCACCATCACCCTCAGATCTAGACTGTCATAGACCTAAACATCTTTCTATGAAGGTAGTTTTATGTGGATTAGCTTGGATTTACATCTTTTTTTATTTTTATACCTGTTTTGGGACTTGAACTTGGCTTGGGCTCTGTTCGATGCTTTACCTCTTTGAGCCACAGCTCCACTTTTGGCTTTTCGGTGGTTAACTGTAGATAAGAGTCTCAACAAGGGCTTTCCTGACTGGGTTGGCTTCAGTCGTCAGATCTCAACCTCCTGAGCAGCCAGGAATACAGGCATGAGCCATTGGTACCTAGCCTGGGTTTGCAAGTCTTAATAATAGCAAGATTTCAATGTGTTCCTACTTAATGTTCACAGTTAAACACCTTTTCCATGTCTCTGTTTTTCATTTCTCAGGAAACACTTGCAAACTTGGAGAGGCAGATCTATGCCTTTGAAGGAAGCTATCTGGAAGACACTCAGATGTATGGCAATATTATTCGTGGCTGGGATCGTTATCTGACTAACCAAAAGTGAGTGGCAGATACTCTGGAAATATTTGTAGGACTCTTATGTTCTTGGTAATAGTAGTAAAGTAGGGGGTGTGAAAAGTGGTCTAGGTTTGAACTTGAACTCCTCTCTTCCACTGTTTCTCTGAATAACCTTGGATAGAACCCACACTTAGGTCTGGGGATATGGCCTAGTGGCAAGAGTGCTTGCCTTGTATACATGAGGCCCTGGGTTCGATTCCCCAGCACCACATATACAGAAAACGGCCAGAAGTGGTACTGTGGCTCAAGTGGCAGAGTGCTAGGCTTGAGCAAAAAGAAGCCAGGGACAGTGCTCAGGCCCTGAGTTCAAGGCCCAGAACTGGCCAAAAAAAAAAAAGAACCCACACTTATAAATAAGGAAGGATTTGTAGCAGAACTGTACGAGGCTTTGAAGTAGTGCTCTCTGTAATATTTTTCTTTTCTAATTGTTGCTGTATCTGGGAGCCAGCTGTACCCGATATTTCCGTAGCAATACATTTCTGTCGAATTAATGAATGTGGTCATTTTTTAGTCTATAGAAAAATTGAAAGAATGAAATACCCAAATAGTTGATATTCTTCACCTGTATTTACAGGTTGTTAATGTGTGTATGTATGTTCTCTCTTTACCTCTTTCTCTCAGGGTGTTTATATCTGGGTAGTTGTATATCCCTCCTAATCCCCAGCCTCCTCCTTTTTTAAGTCAGGGTTTCAACTATGTAGCCCATGCTGGCTCTCAGTTCACAATTCTGCCTCAGTCCTCAAAGTGCTGGGATTATAGGCATATGCTACCATACCGAGTTTTCATGGTTGGTGCCTTTAGTTCTGGCTTTTTTTTTTCTCCTTCTTCTGGTTAAGTGGAGATAAGAGTCTCTTGTCTGCCTGAGCTGTCTTTTTTTTTTTTTTTTTTTCTTTGCCAGTCCTGGGGCTTGGACTCATGGCCTGAGCACTGTCCCTGGCTTCTTTTTGCTCAAGGCTAGCACTCTGCCACTTGAGCCACAGTGCCACTTCTGGCCATTTTCTGTATATGTGGTGCTGGGGAATCGAACCCAGGGCCTCGTGTATACGAGGCAAGCACTCTTGTCACTAGGCCATATCCCCAGCCCCCTGAGCTGTCTTTGAATCATGATCCTCATATCTCAGTCTCCTGAGTGGCTAGGTTTATAAATGTGTGTCAAAGGCACCTAGCTCCCTTTTCCTACTGATAGGACCTTATAATAAGTCTTGGAGGGGCACTTTTTTTCTTTTTGGTCTTAAAGATGTCCCAGACTCACTTTGTCTCTAGCCATTTTTCTATTTTTTTGTTGGTCCTGGGGCTTGAACTCAGAGCCTGGCTGCTGCCCCTGAGCCTCTCTGTACTCAAGGCTAGCGCCCTCCTGCTTGAGCCACAGTGCCACTTCCAGCTTTTTCTGAGTAGTTTGTTAGAGATAGGAGTCTCATAGACTTGGCTGCTCTTAGCTGGCTTTGAACCATGATCCTCAGATCTCAGGTGCCCGGCTTCCAGACATTTTTCTAAAGTACCTGGTTATTTCTTAAATTTGAAATTTTAAGTTTTTTTTTTTTAATTTTAAGTTTGTTAACAAGACACTTCATTATCATTGGTCTGTGCTAATTGGCCTTGCCATGTAGCACATATCAACTGTGGTGCTTAAACTCTGGGCCTGTCTTGTCCCTGATCTCTTCAGCTCTACCACTTTGAGCCAAAAATTTCTGGTGGTTAATTGGAGATAAGAGTCTCAAGCACTTTCCTGCCTGGGGTTGGCTTTGAACTGTGATCCTCAGATCTTAAATCCTGAGTAGGAGTATAGGCGTGAGTCACTGGTGCCTGGCTCATACCTAGTTTTGGTACAAGTCATTTCATATAAACATTAAAATAGATGTGTATTGAAATGGATAGGAAGGAAGAGAGGTTAGTGACGTGCCTGGCTGCTACCCCTGGGCAATATGTGCCTCTCATGTCCCTCAGTCCTTTCAGCCCTTTCAGCACCTTAAGAAAATAATGTCGCTGGGTGCTGGTGGCTTAGATCTGTAATCCTAGCTACTCGGAAGGCTGAGGATCATGATTCAGAGTCAGCCAGGGCAGCAAAGTCCATGAGACTTTTTTTTTTCTTGCTGGTCCTGGGGCTTGAACTCAGGGCCTTGGCACTGTCCCTGTGCTCCTTTTGCTCAAAGCTAGCACTTTACCACTTGAGCCGCAACACTATTTCTGGCTTTTTCTGTTTATGTCATACTGAAGAATCGAACCTAGGGCTGCATGCATGCTAGGCAAGCACTCTACCACTAAGCCACATTCCTAGCCCTCCATAAGTCTCTTAGCTCCAATTAACTACCAGAAATCCAGAAGTGGTTCTGTGGCTCAAAGTCTTAGAGCGCTAGCCTTGGGCAAAAGAGCTTTCAGGGACAGTACCTAGGTCCTAAGTTCCAGCCCCATGACTGACGAGAAAAAAAAAGAAAGAGAAGAATTTATAAATGAAAATGTTTCTGAAGTAATTAATAAAATCTCAGCTTTACAGTGGAGCACATCCCATTCATTGAGAAGTACTGCTGTGTAGGAGGATTCAATGTGAAGGTTGTTTGGGTCATCTCGTGCAAATCAGAATTTCTGTGTGAAATTTGGTGAAAAAAGAAAAATGAGTTTCTTCCATTTGTCCTGGATATCCCTAGCTCCATTCATCCCTAGTTGTATAGGCATTGCTGGATGCTTATAACGAAATACCTTTTGTATGTTTTAGAAACTCCAATAGCAAAAACGATCGGAGGAACCGGAAGTTTAAGGAAGCTGAGCGACTCTTTAGTAAATCCTCAGTTACTTCAGCAGCTGTAAGTGGAGTGGTGGTCTGTGACCTTTTGTCAAGGGATATGAATTCTCTCTCCTTTTCTCTGTGGTCACTTTTCTAGTAACCAGTGGCTTTTCTTTTAGGCAGTAAGCGCATTGGCAGGAGTTCAGGACCAGCTCATTGAAAAGAGTAAGTTTATGTTTTCGTTTTCAGTTCATTTCAATCTGTCATAATTCTTAACTTTAATTCATATCAGTGTACTCATATATTTAAGGGCTATGTACTGGGCTGGGAATGTGGCTTGTGGCATAGTGGTCCAGTGCTTGCCTAGCATGCATGAAGCCCTGAGTTGGATTCCTAAGTACCACATAAACAGGAAAAGTGGCGCAAGTGGCGCAGTGGCTGAAGTGGTAGAGTGCCAGCCTTGAGCAAAAGAAGCTCAGGAACAGTGCCCAGTCTCTGAGTTCAAGCCTAGCACTGGCAGAAAAAAGGGAAAGGCAGGTGCTCCCTTTTCCCACTGGGAAGCCTTTTGGACACTCCAATCCTTCCTTTCCTTTGAGGAAGAAGGCTCCATGTCCTTCCTGGCTTTTCTCTCCCAGAAGGGTTGGCTCTAGCCTTTGCTCCTGATAAGTCTTGTAAACTTTTATAGGAAATTCCAAATATACCTGGTATGTCCCTGGTACTGAACAATTTTTAGGAAATTTTATGTTTTTGAGACAGTGTCTTGCTGTGTACTTCATTCTGGCCTTGAACTAACTATATAGTTCAGATTAACTTAAAACTCACAAGTGCTGGGATTACTACCATACCTGAGTCTTAGGAAATGTGACTCTAAATATGTACCTGTGTATTCATTCTTATAGAAAAGACAGTACATACCATTTACTTTGAAAACTGGTTAAAACAGCTTATAGCATTTCGGTATGTAAAGCACTTAGTCTAAACTATAATGATAGGATGTAGATCTGCTCATTTATCTCTGAATATATGGTGTTGGGTATTCTCTTTGAAATACAGGGTGTGTGTGTGTGTGTGTGTGTGTGTGTGTGTGTGTGTGTTGCTGCTGTGTACTCTCATTCAGATGTGGATATTTTTTTCTGTCAGTGATTTTAAACTGCACCTTCTGTTTGCTAGACCAGTGCTTTACCACTTCAGCCAAGTCCCCAGCCCTATTTACTATAGTGATTTTCAGATAGTGTATGGAGTTATGACTAGGCTGGCCTCAGACTGTAGCATGGGCTTTGAGATAAGATCTCACTGACTCTTTTTTTTCCTCTAGGCTGTTCTGAAACTGTGTTCCTCCTACCTCTAGTTCTCAGCTACTTGGAATTTAGTAACTTAGACATTCCTGCCCCCTGCTGTTATTGGGGAAAGTAGTTTGAGGAAACGATATATTGGTTGTTGAGGAATTAGAACTGCTCAGTAACTTCATTTATCTCTGTGCAAAGTTTTTTTTCCCCCTCTTTCCTGGGACTTGAACTCTGTACCTTGTGCTCTGACTTGGCTTGCTTGCTCACATCTGGTGCTCTACCACTTGAACAAAACCTCCAAACCCAGCTTCTTGCTGGTTAACTGAAGATGTAGTTTTTACAAGCTTTGAGCCTAGTGTTCTCCAGATTTTAGCATCCAGAGTAGCTAGGATTGTAAGCTTTAAGCTGTCAGCTTTTGAATGGTTTTTGGCCATATGTATTGAACTCAGCTTATACTTGGTAGGTAAAAACAAGTTGAGCTACACACCTCCGCCCCAGATTTCTAAATTTGTTGCTCTATCCCTAACCTCTTTCTTGTCCTTTAATTCTGATTTTCTGTAGTTTAAACATGCCCACTCAGATGTTTGCACTCAAACATGTTTCTTAAAAAACACACAATTGCTATTTCCTTTTTAAATTTTCTGTCCAAAGCTGGGCATCCTGGTGCACACATGTAGTCTCAGCACTTGGGAGGTTAAAATAGAACAATGAGTTTGAGGCCATTCTGGGGTACATAGTGAGGCATTGTCAAGACTTTTTTCTGAGTTACTCAACTTTTGTTTTATTACAGTTCTTCTGTTCTCTTGCATTTAGACCTCAAGCCATTCTGCCTCCTTTCTGCTAACTAGTCTTATTACATTAAGTGCTTCTGAGGTTTCTGTTGGTTATGATTCTCAGCTATAAATAGTTTGTGTTGTTTTTTTTTTCCAATTAATGCCACTTCTTGAATTCGTAGAGCTGCATCTTCTCCTTTGTGGAATCCTTTGTGCTCTGGTTCTCCTCTGAATGGAGATGGGATGATGTTGGACTTCTCAGCTTCACAGGAGCCTGTAATTCTGTCCCATGTTAGCTGACAATTCAGCAGGAAGTGACTACCTCTTTATCTACCGAGAATACCTGTATCATGACACTTGTCAAGAAAAGACTTTTTTAAAAATGCTAGTGCTGGGGCTTGAATTCAGGATCTCAAGCTCCTGCTTTAAGCTTTTTTTTCTCTCAAAGCTGCTGTTCTACGTGAACTATATCTTCATTTGTGGCTCTTTTGTGGTTAACTGAAGATAAGAGTCTCTCAGACTTCTCTATCTGGGATAGCTTTGAACTGTGGTCTTCATATCTTACCCTCCAGAGTAGCTAGGATTCACAGGTGTTGGTTGTCTGCACTCAGCCAAAGAAAAGACTCTTATTAATAAAGCCACTGCTTCCAAAAGCTTGAATTGGGCAACATTACGCATTAAAGATTTCCTAAAGTATATTTAGGCCATTCATTCCATATATATATGTATATATATGATCTATACATAATTTTTTCTTTTTTTTTTTTGGTTGTGGGGCTTGAATTTGGAACATGGGTGTTGTTCTGAGTTTTTGTGCTGAAGGCTAGAGTTCTACCTATTGGAGCCACAACTGACTTCCAGTTTTTAGGTGGTTAATTGAAGATAAGAATCTCAAGGATTTTCCTGCCTGTGGACTGGTTTCCAACCCTGGTCCTCAGATCTCAGCCTCCTGAGTACTAGAATTGTAGGCATGAGCCACCAGCACACAGTTTTTTGGGGAGGTATCAGTACAGGCATTAGAATTCAGGGCCTGGGGACTGTGTGCTGTCCCTTAGCTTTTTTTAACTCAAGACTAATGCTCTACCATTTGAGCCACAGCTTCAGTCTGGCTTTTTGGTGATTAATAAGAAGTGTCATGGACTTTCCTGCTTTGGCTGGCTTTGAACCAGGATCCTCAGATCTCAGTCTCAATAGCTAGGATTACACATGTGACCCTGTGGCACCCAGTGTTTTCTCTAAAATCTTTATTCTGGATTGAATCACACTCTTGGAGGGCAATATAATTGATATTTCTTCATTTTCCCATAAACTTACTTCTGAATTATGCTTTGATTCTAGAAAATATTTAATGGTATTATAAGAGAATGTTTCAGATACTGCCTTTTTTTAATCACTGCTAATTATTGTCTTTGTTTGTTTGTTTGTTTTCCCAGTCCTGGGGCTTGGACTCAGGGCCTGAGCACTGTCCCTGGCTTCTTTTTGCTCAAGGCTAGCACTCTACCACTTGAGCCACAGTGCTACTTCTGGCTTTTTCTGTTCCTGTGGTGCTGAGGAATCAAACCCAGGGCCTCGTGCATGCGAGGCAAGCACTCTACCCTTAAGCCACATTCCCAGCTCTTTCACTGTCTTTTTTAGGAGTACTTTGCTCTCAACCGCTGTTTTTTGTTTTTTGTTTTTTTAATTCAAAATCTTGTTTGGCCATTTCCCTGTTTGTGTGTTTGCTGAAATCCTTAGAGCCAAATTTGTGGTTCCCTCCGAAAGAGCAAATAGATATTTATAGCATGGATTTTGGGAATAAATCTTAAGGAATATCCAGCTTACTTTATTCTTTTATTTCTCATTGCTTTACTCTAATCAACCTTACTTTATTGTGTTTCATTGTATGAGTCTTGATATGCTGCTTTGAATTCTTTTTGGGATAATGCATAGTATAGGAAATTGTATATATTGGAATCCATTAATTCAAATAGCTCTCCCTCTTTCCAACCTTTTCTGGCAGTACTAGGTTTTTAGTTCATGTCCTTTTGCTTGATTGGCAAGTGTCCTATTACTTGAGCCCTTGGTTTGAGCTCTGTTACAGTAGTTGTTACGTCTTTTTTTTTTGTTGTGGTGATTAACACACTATAATTGGTGCAGTATAATAGTAGAGGAAATTCACAGATTTTTCCCTATTTTTGATGAGTCCTGAATTTTATTTAAAAATACGTTGCAATTAAAGGATGATATTCAGGGGCTGGGAATATGACCTAGTGGCAAGAATACATGAAGCCCTGGGTTCGATTCCTCAGCACCACATATATAGAAAAGGCCAGAAGTGTGCTGTGGCTCAAATGGCAGAGTGCTAGCCTTGAGCAAAAAGAAGCCAGGGACAGTGCTCAGGCCTGAGTTTAAGCCCCAGGACTGGCAGAAAAAAAGGATGATATTCAGCTGGCCTCAGTGGCTCATGTCTGTAATCCTAGCTACTCGGGAGGCAGATCTGAGAATTGCAGTTCAAAGCCAGCCCAGACAGGAAAGTCCATGAGACTATTATCTCTAGTTAACCACCAGAAAACTGAATTGGCACTGTGGCTCAAAGTGGTAGATGGCTAGCCTTGAGTGAAGACCTCAGGGACAGAGCCCAGGCCCTGAGTTCAAGCCCCATAACTGACAAAAAAGATTATGTGTGTTGATGGCTCATGCTGTAGTCCAAACACTACTCAGAAGGCTGAGATCTGATGGATAGCTGTTCAAGGCCAACCCAGGCATAAATGTTTGCTAGATTCTGTCTCCAAGTAGCTCAATTGGTAGAGTGCCAGCCAAGCAAGTGTGAGGCACTGAGGTCAAACTTTACTAGTATCACGAAAAGAAATTCCAAAATTTGTATTAGCCAGGTACAGACATTTGTGTATGGTCCCAGCACTGTGAAGCTGAGGCAGGAGGATCACTTGAGTCCATTAATTCAAGACTGGCCTGGGACATTACATCAAGACCCATTTGCTTTGTCTCAGCTACATTTGTAAGATGAGAAGCAACTTCTTTTCCTCCCATTTCTTTTCTTCCCCAGATTTGAACTTGGGCTCTTGTGCTTGCTAGGTAGGCATGTGGATGTGAAGAGTCATGGTCTTCTGTGCCTTGTCCCTGTATGAGCTCAGAGGTTTTGTGTCCTTGGAACATGTAGAAAAACCAGAGAGGTGGCTAGATCATTTCAGGGCTGGGAATGAGGCTCAGTGATAGAGTGCTCGTAGTTCTTCAAGCTGGGAAGTCTCAGATCCTAGGGTATCATGTCTGAATCTAGGTGAAAGCTCTCACCTGGATTGATACATAGCCCAGGTTAGCTCTAAACTCACTGTGTAGCTCCAAACTTCTGCCTCCACCTTCCAAGTGCTGGGATTATAACTGTCACTGGATGCAGATGAGGGTCTGTGAAGCTTCCCTCTAAAGGTAGAGACTCTTCACTTTGATCATGGAATAAGAATTTGTGCTCAGGGCTGGGAATGTGGCTTAATAGTAGAGTGCTTGCCTAGCATGCCTGAAGCCTTGGGTTTGATTCCTCAGTACTACATATACAGAAAAAAGCCAGA
Source organism: Perognathus longimembris pacificus (assembly GCF_023159225.1). Classification (NCBI taxonomy): domain Eukaryota; kingdom Metazoa; phylum Chordata; class Mammalia; order Rodentia; family Heteromyidae; genus Perognathus; species Perognathus longimembris. The sequence goes on along the minus strand of NC_063167.1, from coordinate 23,977,195 downwards.
AGCGGAACTGTGGCTCAAGTGGTAGAGTGCTAGCTCAGGGACAGTACCCAGGCCCTGAGTGCAAGCCCCAGGACTGGCAAAAAAAAAAAAGAGAGAGAATTTGTTCAAGTCATAATAGTAAGAAAACTTGGCAGAGCTTTATTTGAGTAAGCATGTAGGCAAGCAGACAAGCAGAAAGGCAAGGGGTGCACATCAGGGGTATTTATATGATCAAGGCAGGGTCTGACTTAAAAGTTATGCAGGTTTATCTTGGTGTCCTGATCACTCTTGGTGTTACACTTTTTTTTTTTTTTTGGCCAGTCCTGGGCCTTGGACTCAGGGCCTGAGCACTGTCCCTGGCTTCTTCCCGCTCAAGGCTAGCACTCTGCCACTTGAGCCACAGCGCCGCTTCTGGCCGTTTTTTCTGTATATGTGGTGCTGGGGAATCGAACCTAGGGCCTCGTGTATCTGAGGCAGGCACTCTTGCCACTAGGCTATATCCCCAGCCCTGGTGTTACACTTTTACCACTGGGGCGAGACTAACCTGCACATTTAATAGATGGCCATGATGTTTGGGCATCTCTTTTAGGAAAGAATGCATTCTGCCATGTATTCTAAATCTGGTGTTTATCCTTTGAGATAAGTGCATTGTGTCAGGAGGAGCCATTTTTCTGAGTATTTGCTTCTCTTTCCTTTCTCAGTTTTTAGAGCACACTAATTGTTTGGGGCCAGCAGGCAAGGTCAAATGGAGAAAGCTACTCCTCTCCCCCTCTCCCCTTTGTTAGTACTGCAGCTTATGAAGGAGTGCAAGGGTTAAAACAAAGAAGATAGTGCTATGTTTCTGAATATATAGTTGCCACATTTCTGGCTGTTACTCACCTTGTTTTCCCTAGTCTATCCTGCCTCATAACCATTTGGCTTTTTTTTTGCAGTTAACTAGAATGTGTCTAAGTAGGAATTTCTTTTAATTTGTCTGGCTTTGAATATCTCTGGGTTTTGTTAGGCTTATTTATTTTTTACTATTTTATCTATTTGTATTTCTGGGAATCAAACTTGGGACCTTATGCATGGTGTGTGTTATTAGGTAAGCTCTACTACTGAGTTGTATCTCAGTCCCCCATTTTTGTTGATTTTTGGGTTTTGGTGCCAGTACTGGGGCTTGAACTCAAGGCTCATGTCTCCCTTAGCTTTTTTACTCAAAGATGATGCTGTGCCACTTGAGACACAGCTCTGCTTCTGGCTTTTTTTTGGTTGGTCATGGGGTTTGAACTCTGGACCTGGGCACTATCCTTGAGCTTTTTCAGCTCAAGGCTATTGTTTTACCACTTGAGCCACAGCCACTTCCGGTTTTCTGGTGGTTAATTGGAGATAAAAGTCTCAGGGACTTTCCTGCCTGGGGTTTGCTTTGAACCATGATCCTCAGATCTCAGCCTCCTGAATAGCTAGAATTTTAGGCCTGAACCACCAACACCTAGATTTTCACTGTATTTAGGGAGTAATGACAAGGGAAAAATATGAATATTTTCAGTTTTGTTGTCATGGAAATGGAACCTACATATATAAGGTCTGGACTGTATTGGTAAAGTAGTTTGAGGACTAGGATGAAGTTGCTGTCTTCCAGAGAAGACTTGGTTTGCTTCTGAAAGATGCTTTAATCGTTTTAACCAGGCTAAGGCTTGAGGGGTTTGAAGCTCAGGCTCAAAGCAAGCTTTAATTCCTTGAGAGAAATTGTCTTCTTTGCCTTTTAATCCTTTTCCTTTTTGTGGAACTCCCCCAATGGCCTAGAGTTTCTGTGCTTATAGTGCCTTTGATCTTTGGTAATAAGCATTGTATTCTCTTAGAATTTTGCCTAGGATGTTCTTAGATTTCAAGGATTTGGGATTTTTGCACTTTTGACATTTTATTTTCAAACCTTCTGAAAAATTTCCTCAAAAATGCTTTATGTACTTTCTGCTTCCTTTGACTACATATGTACCCAGACTAGAAAGAGGGGATTTGCATGGTTGCCTAAGAGGAATTTCATGCAAATTTGTGAAATGTTGTATGTTTTTATAAAAAGAATAAAAGAAAAACAGGCCGATTTTTATCTTGCATTCTTGAGAGGATTAGCTGTTTGTTTTACTGGGCTTCTCTGAAGCTTTCATCAAACCAGACTCTTCAGCATTTACATCATTCCAGTGGCAAGAAGTATACTGAATATCTTGCCCTCTTTAAACCTTTTGTGCTGATCAAAATTTACTGACTTTAATAACTATTCCTTCTTTTTATAAGTAGACCTCCTCATTTTGGGGCTTATTAAGTTAATGGAAATCTGATCTTTGCACTCAAAATGAGCTGTTCATTTTTATGTCAGTGAGAAGCAGATTTGTGTCTTTCATGGTGTCATCATTGAAATAATGATCAACTTTTTGCTGCTCTCTGAGATAGGCAACTTTCAAACAGTCTTCCTCAGATCTCACCCTCCTGAGATCGGATAATGAATCCAATGCTTCCATAAGCTAGGAAGAAAAGAATTCTTACTTTGTGATGTATTTTTGTATTTTAATAGTGTCTGGTCTGTAGAGGCTATATGCTACTCCAGCCTAGTAATTCTAAATCATAGGCCACATTCCCAGCCTCCTTAGCATTCTAAGTCCAGTTAAAATTCTACCTCCAGCTGGCTACCAGCGGTTGATACCTGTAATCCTAGCTACTCAGGAAGCTGAGATAGGAGGGTTGTGGTTTGAAGCCATCTGGGACAGGAAAGCCAGTGAGACCCTTTATCTCCAATAACCAAATAAAATAAAAAGAAGTGGAGCTTTGGCTCAAGTGGTAGCATGCTAGCCTTGAGCTTTTAAAAAGGTCAGGGACAGTGCCCAGGCCCTGAGTTCAAGCCCTAGGAATCACACACACACACACACACACACACACACACACACACACACGCTTCTGAATTGTACACTTTTTTTTTTCTCTTACTTCCATGGTACTAAATGTATTAGTCCTTTGGACATCTGCTATTGCCTTGAAGGCTACCTTATCAGAGAGGTAGTTCTCTGTTTATGGGGTTTAACTGGATTGACACTGTTTTGTAAGTGTGCTTATAGAATGTGACTGACCTATCCTTTTACTGGGTATTCCCGTAGCAGCTGACTCCAAATGCATGAACAGTTGGGTTGGCCTATCAGAATTGTAATGTAGACAGACTGTACTGTCTTGTGTGTCTTCCTTGCTTGTCTCCCATGTTTTACTTCCCTTTGTGTGGAGTCCCTACTGTGTAGCTTTGTGTTCTATCAACCTTTTTCAGTGCTTCCACTATTTATATTTTAAAAGTGATTTTTTGGGGGGAGTCATTTGTGGGGCTTGAATTCAGGACTTGACCACTGTCCCTGAGGTCTTTTTGCTCAAGGCTAAGTGCTCTACCACTTTGAACCACAGCCCCATTTCCAGTTTTCTGGTGATAAATTGGAGATAAGAATCTGATGGACTTTCCTGCCTGGGATGGATTTGAATGGCGATCCTTAGATCTCGGCCTCTTGAGTAACTAGCAGATTATAGATGTGAGCCATCAGTGCCTGGCTAGAAATTATTTTTTAAATAGGTTTTTAAAAGTTTTTGGCAGTGTACTGGGGAGGTTAAATTCAGGGTTTTGTAGGTTATTTTGTTTTTTTTTTTTTGCCACTCCTGGGGCTTGGACTCAGGGCCTGAGCACTGTCCCTGGCTTCTTTTTCCTCGAGGCTAGCACTCTGCCAACTTGAGACACAGCGCCACTTCTGGCCTTTGCCATATATGGGGTGCTGAGGAATCGAACCCAGGGCTTCATGTTTACAAGGCAAGCACTCTTGCCACTAGGCCATATTCCCAGGCCCTTGTAGGTTTTTTTTTTTTTTAATTTTTGCCAGTTCTGTGCATTGAACTCAGGGCCTGAGCACTGTTCCTGGCTTCTTTTTGCTCAAGGCTAGCACTCTACCACTTGAGCCACAGCGCCACTTCTGGCCGTTTTCTACATATGTAGTGCTGGGGAATTGAACCCAGGGCTTCATGTATATGAGGCAAGCACTCTTGCCACTAGGCCATATTCCCAGCCCCATGTAGGTTATTTTTTTTTTTACATAGGCTTTCAGGCTTTTGTCCCAGCTGGCTCATGATCTTCCTACTTCTGCTTCCCAAGTATCTGGGATTACAGATGTACCCCACCATGCTTGTCTTGGTTTTGGTTTTGTGTATGTGTGTGTGTTGTGGGGGGAGGGTGTCCTTTCTGGAGCTTGAACTTAGGGCTGGAGTACCCTGAGCTTTTGTAAAAGCTCAAGGCTATCACTACCACTCTACCTCTGGCTTTTTGGTGGTTAGAGTTAAGTATGTCAGGGACTGTCCTGCCTGGGCTGGTTTTGAACTCCTCAGATCTTAGCCTCCTGTATAGCTAGAAATATAAATGTAAGCCATTGATGCCTGCCCACCTGTTTTGTTTTTTGAGAGACAGCTTTGGTAACTTTTTTACCTGGAGTTGGGCTCATCTGTTTCCAAACTGGAGTCCTCCTGTCTCTGTATCTGGAGTAGCTGGTAGTTCTTTATATATCTAGATGTATATCCCTTGTCAGAAATTGTGTGGGATGTGCAAATATTTTCTCCCATCTAGGAATTGTCTTTTCACTTTCTTGGTGGTATTGGTTTTTTTTTTATTCAAAAGTTTTCAGGTAGATTATGTAGTCCATTTTGTGTATGGTTTTTGTTACATTTGCTTTTGTGGTCATATCTAAGAAAGCACTGCCTTTCCTAGTGGATTCTAAGAGGTTAGGTCTATATATGCTGATATTGGGCTCCTGCTCAGCTTTTTCACTTAAGGCTGGAGCTCTACACTTTTTGTGCTTATACTGGGGTTTGAACCTCAGGGTCTCACACCTCAGGGTCTCTCTGACATTTTGCTCTGGCACTACCACTTGAGCCATACTTCTACTTAGGGCTTTTTACTGATTAATTGGAGATGAGAGTCTCTAGGTTTTGTCTGTCCAGGCCGGCTTTGAGCCTTGTTTCTTTGATCTCAGCCTCCTGAGTAGCTTAGAATTCCAGCTAGAACATGCATCTTTTGGTCACTTTAATGTGAAACTAATTTTCATTAACCTCAAGTAGTTCTGAATACTTTCTCAGGTTTTCATAGCTCTAGAGCTCCCTCTTCTGTTGCTTTCATGAGGTGCGTTCAAAACAACATTAAGGATTATTGAAATCTGGCTTGTCTATTGTGCTTTTTTGAGACTGTCTTACATCTGTTCTTGGTATCCATATACTTCTTCATGGAAGTTCATAATAGACATAAAAGGAAGACAACTGATCCCTGGTCCTGCTGCTCACATAACTCCATTTCTTTCTTTTTGGGGTTTGAACCTAGGGCTTTATGCCTAATAGGCAAGTGTTTTATCTCTTGAGCCACACCCATATCATACTCCCCCACCCAGTGAAGTACCGAGGATCAAATACAGGGCCTTGTCATGCCAGTAAGTACTTTGCCACTCAGCCACATCCCCAGCTCTGTAGTTGCATTCTTTTATTATTGTTATTATTAAGTAGTTGTACAAAGGTGTTACAATTCTGTAAGTCAGGTTATGAGTACAGTGCTTCTTGGTCAGTGTCACCCCTTCTTTTTTCTCCATCTCCCCTCTCATCCTTATCTTTTATACAGTCCATTTTTTATATAATAAGGATTGAATATAATGACTGCATTTGCTTTCTCTTTCTCCATTCCTGTGGTCACGTTTCCTCCCTCCCCCCAAACATGTTTCAGCTTTCTGATATTCATTGTGTTGAATATTCATTAGTTATACTGTTGTGCTTTTCCCATAAGTATACTATCCTTAAATCATTTTGTGTGTATATGCATATACCCCTGTATATGTTATTGTATATATTTGTTTATTAGATTTAACATCCCCATATAAGAGGAAACGTGCTGGTTGTGTCTGAGCTTGACTTGACTCAGTTTTTCTTGGTCCATCCATTTCCCTGCATATGACATCTTTCTTTCTAATGGATGAGAAAAATTGTGCTGTTTATATATATGTACCACATTTTTGTTATCCACCCATTTGTTGTAGAGCATCTGGGATTTTCCAAAAACTTGGCTATTGTGAATAGTGCAGGAGTAAACATGGGTGTGCAAGTGTCTTTTCTGTATTCTGACTTGTGATGCTCTGGGTAGAAGCCCAGGAGTGCTATTTCTGGATCATAGGGTAGTTCTGTGTTTGTTTTTGTTTTTTAATAGTTTTAACGTTTAATAATCAGTAATGGTAGCGAGACAACTTGACAGCAGGAAACAAGAAAATAAAAGTATTATTTTAAATAGAAATACAAATGGTTTTACCTATGAACTGCCCCTCTGCCCCTTGTGTCTGTTTTTTTTGAGGAATCTCCAAACCATCTTCCAGAGTGGTTGTTCTAGTTTACATTCCCATTAGCCTTGCAGTAGGGTTCGTTTTCCCCCTCACCTCCACCAGCATTTGTTTTTGTATTCTTAGTGATGGCCAGGCCACTCTTAATGGAGTATTGATGAGAATTTTGGGAACTTGTGTTTTATTCTGTGTAGGGGAGCCAGGAAGCGGGACAGAAAGTGATACCTCTCCAGACTTCCACAACCAGGAAAACGAGCCCACCCAAGAAGACCCCGAGGATCTGGATGGATCTGTGCAGGGAGTGAAGCCTCAGAAGGCGGCTTCTTCTACCTCCTCAGGGAGCCATCACAGCAGCCACAAAAAACGGAAGAATAAAAACCGGCACAGGTCAGTGGCAGAAACCCTGCCTCCCAGAGCTCCGTGACCATTGCCGGGAAGGGGTTTGGAGAATAAAAGTGCTCCAGGTCGTTGCAGAGCCTTTCTGCTGCCAAAGCTGGGATGGGGTAGGAATTCCTCTGGTAGTCTCTCTTAAGGATGGCATTGGTGGGCAATAAAGTAACTGAAGAAGGACTAGGGCATCTTCAGCTGCTGTTTGTGCAGAATGAAATTGCCAAAACACCTGCTAATGTGGGCCTTTTAGAGTCCTTTGAGAAGAGAAAAGGGGGAAATAGAAATGGAATCTGTATAGTAATACTTGAAAAATGGTTCTAGTAAAAATAGGGAAGTTATCTGGTAGGGTAAAGTGTTTGGCTCTTACTTCTGATCCCTTGTCTATTTTTCGAGGAACTGACTGGGAGGTTGTACGGGGGCTTGAATTTCGGGTCATACACACTCAGCTTTTTATCTCTCAAGGGTGGTGCTCTACCACTTGAGCCACAGCTCCACTTCTGCTTTTTGCTGGTTAATTGGACATGAGAATCTCATGGACTTTCATGCTCTGGACGGCTTCGAACAGGGATCATCAGATCTCAGTCTCCTAAGTAGCTAGCATTACAGATATGGCCACCATTGCCTGACTCCATTGCCATTTTGAAAATAGGATTCCTAGGGTTGGAGGTATGACTTAGTTGGTAGAGTGCTAGCCAATGAGCAAAAGCAGTGGGCGGTAACGAGTTTGAGTTCATCTCAAACCTTGAAAAAAATGATTCCTTTCTTATTTCAAGCTGTCTAGAATAGGGAGGAAATTCCTTGAAAATGTCTGGAGCCAGGTGCTGGTGGCTCGTGTCTGTAATTGTAGCTACTCAAGAGGCTGAGATCTGAGTATTGAGATTCAAAGCTAGCCAGGTCAGATAAATCCTTGAGACTCTTATTTCTGATTAATGAACAAAAAACTGGAATTGGAGGTGTGGCTCAAGTGGCAGAGCTCCAGCCAAGATTGGAAAATGCCAAATAAGAGCTGAAGGCCCCTGAATTCGGATTCCAGTTCTGGCAGCAAAAAAAAAAAAAAGGGGGGGTGGTAAGGAAGGATGGAAGGAAGGAAAGAAAAAGTGGGAATTTATATTACTGATCAGATAGTCTATTTAGATAGGTGATTATTTCACTAAAGATGTGGTCATCTGTTGCTGATCAAAGGGAATTAGAGAGTTCTAAATTTCCATGAGAACAACACTGCTTTCTTATTTTCTCCTCTTCTGGTCTTAGGTATTCCAGACAAACTAGTATTTATAAAGATTGTTGTTATTAGTTACTGCTTTCACACGTGGTGTTTTTTGTTTTTTAATTCAGAAAGCATGATCCTGGCCTTTTAATTTTTCCCCACTATTTAACATCTGGCTGATCTCCCTCCTTGGCCTTAGGTGCTTGACTGCTCAAGAGAGAAGAGTGGAGCTGAGTTGCTTTTTATTTCTCAGGAAGTCAAGTTCAGTGCTCCTGAGTGGTTCCTCAGGGAGCATTGAAGGTTGTTGGAGGCTTGGCAATTATATAGGCAGGAATTGAGTCTGGCCCAACGCCCTCCTGATTGATGGCTAGTCTGCTGACAGATTGGGGTGGGATGAAATGTGTTGTCTGTATACACTGGTAAGTTGTCCTCCAGAACCAGTGCTGCCTTCTCCTTCAGAGACAGCAGTGAACTAGTAAAAGTTTGAGTTCTTACTGTGTTTCAGGCACTGAGTAGTAGTGAAGTAAATATGCTACTTAATAAAACGACTAGTGTATCTATATTAATTGTACACTGAAGACTTTGTTGAGATATTTCTATATATGCATATCATGTGCCTTACTATTTTTTGTGTATGGGCCAGTACTGGGGCTTGAACTCAGGTCCTTGAGCTCTCCTTTAATTGAAGATAAGAGTGATAAGTCTCACAAATTTTTCTGTCCATGCTGACTTTGATTCTAAAATCCCAACTTATAGGGAGGAAGGGGAGTGTTCTGGGGTTTGAACTTGGGGCCTTGGTCTTAGTGTAGGTACTTTTTGCTTCCCTTTCCTCTCTCACCGCCTTTTTTTTTCTTTTTTCCAGTCCTGGGGCTTGACCATTAGGGTGCTGTCCCTGAGCTCCATTTGCTCAAGGCTAGCACTAGCACTTTACCACCTTGGGCTCCACTTCCAGCTTTTTCTGTGATTTATTGGAGATAAGAGTCTCACAGACTTCCCTGCCCAGACTGGCTTTGAACCCTGATCCTCAGATCTGTTTCCTGAATATCTAGGATTACAAGTATAAGCCACCAGCACCTGGCTCCTCTCCCTTGTTTTTTAATCTTTTGAGACAGGGTCTCACTGTGTCACTCGGGTAGGTCTCAGGCTTCCTATGTAGCTTGTCCTGGCCTTGAACTCAAAATTCTTCGAAGTCAGCCTTCCAAATCCATGTACTGCTATGTTCAGCATCAAACCCACATTTTGGACTACGTAGGTACACTCTTAGTATTTCCAATTTAGATATAGAACCTAGGTCCTTATGTATAGTAAGCATGCACTCTACCAGTGAATTACCTCTTTCCCCTATCTCCAGCTTAATTTGTGAATATAGTATAAAGTCATTCTAAAAGTCAACTTTTTTTTATCTCTCTCTCTTTCTCTCTCTCTCTCTCTTTTTTTTTTTTTTGCCAATCCTGGGCCTTGAACTCAGGGCATGAGCACTGTCCTTGGCTTATTTTGCTCAAGGCTACCACTCTACCACTTGAGCCACAGTGCCCACTTCTGGCTTTTTCTGGTGCTGAGGATTCAAACCCAGGTCTTCATGCATGCTAGGCGAGCATTCTACCGCTAAGCCACATTCCCAGCCCCCAAAGCCAACATTTTTACTTCAGTTTTGTATACTCAGTACATACTTTCTCAAAGTTACAAATGAAGGGAATTGGAAGGAGTTAAGCTTTCTTCCAACTTTACTGTTAGAGACATTTTCTAGGAGGAAAATGCAGTATTAGCATATTTTTTACTGCCTGAGTAATCAAACAAGGGGCAGGTGTCATTCTGTGGGTTAATATTTGCTTTGGAGATCTGCTCAGACCATGCTCTGTTAGTGCAAAATGGCCTCCTCCATGTCCTCCCTTACATATTCTCCAGGGCTTGGGTGCTTGTGGATGTCAGCTTTTTTTGTTTTGATAGGGGCTCTGCAGACTTCGCTATTCCCTAGTTGTTGCCCTGACGTAAACAGGTGACTGCCATCACCAAATTACCAGGCAGAATATTACCTGCTCTTCACGTCTGGATCAAGATACTACTGCTGGAGTTTATTCGTGGAACCCCCTTGGCTTCTAGAATGGCTACTGTAGCAAAGGAGCACAGTGTTCTTGGTTGGACATGTTTAGAAATTTAGAACTTACCACTTAAGCAGAAAAATTGCAAAGTGCTTTTCCTTTTGAAAGGTTGAAATAATTTTTGTCCTCTTTTGTTTTAATGAAAATCTGTTGTGCTGAGTTGTTTATAAGCACCTCTCATTATGTGATTAAACGTTCCTTCCTTCTGTTCTTTCTAATGTTCTAATTATGTTTTCCAGTTCAAATGTCTTAAAAGCTCTAACTGAATCTGGTAACTCATATAAAAGGGCTCTAGGTATCTCTAGTTGTCTAATGAAATAACTTCTTTTCATCATCTATTCTGTCAACTCTGTGGAGGGAAGGGAATCACAGAATCTTTGGTGCTTTTGATGCTTGAAACTTTATGGCTTAAAATTCTTAAAGCTGATTTTGTTTCTATAAACCTTGCTAATCAACTAATTTGTTCAATTAGTGTATTAATTTCTATTGCTTTCTTCCTTTCAAATGCTGCCCCTCAGCCCGTCTGGCATGTTTGATTATGACTTTGAGTAAGTTTGATTTGAATTAGTATTTGTGCTGTGTTGTTTAGTGTATAGATACTGGTATGCCTTTTTGAGACCTTTCTAACCCATAGTTTATCTGTTTAATTGTAGGTATGTATATTAGGTTAGGCTGGGAAGTTTTTTTTAAAAACAGAAAAACGTGATGGAGGTAACATTTTATTTAATAACTTAAGCAAAATTAAGTAAACTTCACTTTCATGCCTTTTAATTTCTTTTGAATAGATAATCTTTACTTTTAATTCATATTTAAATTGTTTCCTGGCTTTGCTTCATAAGAATAGTTTTAAGATTTTGATGCTGTATTTTGGAAAGATTTAAACATTGAGATTTAAGTAACCTCTGTTGTGTTTCATATCCAGAGCATAAACTCTTAGTCACTCTGCTGTGCTAGTCACCATGTGTCTCAGTAATTCTCAGTGATAAAGTTATAGAGCTAACCTGTTAACATAGAGCATGCTTTCTTAATCCAATCTTTTTAACATGTAATTTTGGAATAGTGTTTAGAAATTATATTACTTTCATAACTGCAGTGTATTTCCTTTTTGAGTTATCTAAGTTTGCCTTATGGCAAAAGTTCCTGCTTATATTTTTAATACTTGCTTGATAGTATCTGGGTAAACAACTAAATGTGACATAGTCTAATGAAGAATGTGGATTTTACTTAACCAAATAGCCTTTGTTATAGCTTGTCCTATACAGTAGCTGATTGTTAGACCCTTTTTCTGTAAATTAAAATGCAAATATTTTTTAATTTTTCCTATCACAGGATTGATCTGAAGTTAAACAAAAAGCCACGAGCTGTAAGTATCAGCCAAATAACTCAGGGAGGCTGGCAGGTTTTCATGTTTACTTAAATTTTTTTTTTTTGTTAGTGCTGGGGATCAAACCTAGGGCCTCGTGCATACTAGGTGAGTGCTCTACCACTGAGCCACATCCCCAGCCCAGAATCTGGAAATTTTGTAGATGATTAGAACAATGTAATGTCGTCAGAGTTAGAGTTGCTCCTAATGTGGAAAGAAAATGCAGCCATTTGTGTATTACTACCTGTCTATAGTCAGAACAAGGTTAGAACCAACAAGGGGCAGGTGTCATTCCATGGGTTACTGTTAGTTTAACTCTGGGCCACATTCTTCTTTTAAAGTCCCAGGGTGAAGTGTAGATTGAGAGAACTGAAGTTTAAGGCCTAGCCCAGGCAAAAAGTTAGTGATGTCCTATACTCACCCCCCACCTTCAATCCCAACTAACAAGCCAGGTATGGTGGTGAATGCCTGTGGTCCTAGCTGCACAGGAAGCTGTAGATACAAGGGTCAGGCTCTGAAGTCAGCCTGAGCAAAACCACTCTACCCTACTTGAAAAATATCTACAAGCAAGAAAGAGCTGGTGATGTTGCTTAAGTGATAGAGCAGACTGAAACTGAGGTCCTGTCAAATCCCACTACTATCCCTCCAGAAAAATAAAACTGGATTATCTGTCCATCTGGTTATACTTTAGTTGTTCCTTTTTTGTATTTTAGAGAAAGATCACACACTTTTTGTGTGTGTGATACTGGGAATTGAACACAGTGCCTCACACAAACCTCTTTTGCATTATTTCTAAAGTAGGGTTTGGATTTATGTCTGGCTGGGCTGTGATTCTTCTACCTGTTCCCTGTATTGCCCAGGATGAGGGCATGTTCCACTGTAGCAGTGATACCAGGTGTCTGCCACCTCTACTGGTTGAGATGGAGTCTCACATACTGTTATGCCTGAGCTAACCTTGGACAGAGATACTCCAATCTCAAACTTGCAAGTAGCTAGGATTACAAGCCTGAGCCACTGAGCCTGGTTCACAAACTTAAAAAAAAAAATGTCCCTGAGCTTCTACAGTCAAAGTTGGCACTCTACCATTTGAACCACAGCTCCACTTCTTGCCTTTTGGTGGTTAATTGGATATCATAGACTTGTGAACTTCCTGCTTGGACTGGCCTCCTGAGTAGCTGGGATTACAGGTGTGAGCCATTAATGCCTGGCTCACACACACACTTTTAGTGAAGAAAAATTCCTGCTGATTAATAGATTATTTATACTAGTTCCCTTTTTGTCTTGCTTTCTTTTTCTGACTTTCTAAGTCTTAGGTGCTCTATTAAGAACAGAATTGATGTTTGCTGTTCCTTTATGGACACGGAGACAAGCCATTTTCAGATGTGAAATACAGTTCAGTGCATTTGCCATAAACTCTTCAGCTACAGAACAATCCCCAAGCACAAATGTTTATGTGATTTTTTTTTTCCTCTCTTAGTTCTACTGAAAGTAATTTGGGACTTTTCTCTTTCTTTCTTTTTAGGACTATTAGAAGACTGTTTAGTGCAGAAGTGTCCAGGCTGTAGAGCCCTCCCTCCCCTCTCCAGTCTCACGGAGATAAATGTCCCTCACTTGAGTGTGTGGCCGCCCACCTCTGCTCTCCCAGACCCAGTGCCTGTGACTCTGAGTACTTTGTTCTAAATGTGGTGACAAGTCATTTCAGCAAGATACTGGATCATTTGCTCTGTGTCATTTTTTAGTAGCAAAACTACAGGAAGATCATTCCATGGTTCTAATCCCAGCAAGTGGTTAACTGCATTTCTCCCTTAGAATGACTGTCTCCCCTCAGACTGGATTGTACCAGCTACACCTGTAATCCCACCAAAAAGTTCTAGCTGGTTTTGTTTTATGCTAAAAGTAGAACACACTTCACCTTTCAGATGGAAGCTGTAAATATCTGGCATTCTCTTTTTTTGTTGTGTGTTTTATTATTTTTCTATTGTTGTTTTTACCATCTTATTTTCTTTTGGGACTTTTTGTAATAACTGTGCAGCTCATACCTTCCTGATGACATGTCTGATCATCTGTTTAATGTGGCTGTCACTATTCTTAGCTGAAAACAATGTAGTTTACCATAAGTAAAGTGGCAACTTGGCTCTTTGCTTTTTTTGTTGGTCTGCTTGTGTTTGTTTTACAGTATTTATTTAAATCTTAAATCATTCTGAGTTAGAAGCAATTTCATGCTAAAGAATGGGGGGGGGGTGTAAGTTTAATTCCATCCTTTTAAAATAGGTATTTTTATTTTATAAAAATAAAATTTTAAGCTGAGCGCTGGTAGCTCATGCCTGAGGCTGAGATCTGAGGGTTGGGGTTCAAAACCAGCCCAGGGCAAGAAAGTGTGTGAGAGATTGCTCCAATTAACCACCAGAAAATCAGAAGTGGCGCTGTGGCTACAAGTCGTAGAGCACTAGCCTTGAGCAAAAGAGCTCAGGTCAGGCACAGCGCCTACACACTGAGTGAAGCCTCACAGCAAAAATAAATAATAAATAAACCATATGTATATGTATATATAATAACAAAAAATTACAGACTTTCTTTTTTTGTGCTTTTTTGTGTTTTAATTTTAAACCTGAGATTTTTATTTATTCATATCATACCTCATAGAAATTCCATTTTCTATCCTTTATCTTTTTTTATTGGTATTCACTTAATTGAATATTGCTCTAAAAATCACCAAGGCAATAGAAAGGCTCAAGATTGCACCCAAATAAGGTGTTCTTGAGTGGAGTGAAAGATTGCATTAGTGAACTAGTTGCCCCATGAACATCCTTCCTTGCATGGTCCAAGGAACTTGCTTTATGATTATGTCCTGTCTCTAGGAACAGTAGCATCAGTTGCACAGTGCAGTCACCTGGGATGCCTGCCAAAATACTGATGCCCTGGACCCCAGCCCCATGCACTCTGGGGTGCAGCCTTGATACTGGGAATTCCTTATTAGACTCCTTTAGATTCTGATTAAAATCCAAAATGGGATCCACTGCATTAAGAGCCTGAGTGTTCAAGTACTGTTTTTGAATCAGTTGAGTGGATAAGATTTGGGGCTTCACTTTCCTTTCTTTTGATTTTCTTTAGTGGTAGTCCTTTACTTAGGCCCTTATTTTTGTCTTGCCAGGCACCATGGCCCATTCCTAGATACTTATGTAGACATCAGGGGGATTGCAGTTTGAGTCCAGCCTAGGCCAAAAAATAAAAAAGGTTGGTGAGACCCATCTTAGTTGATAAGCTGGATGTGGTGTAGTGCACTTCTGATCCCAAGTATTGAGGAGGCTCTGGTGAGATGATGGTTTGAACCACCCACACTTGGAAATGTGTATTTTAAAAGCATGTCTGTTTCTGATTATACCTGTATGTTTGTACACATGTATGTAACACCATGGTCAGCGACAGGATACTTGATTTATACTTTCTCTGCAAGATATAACCGTTGATTAGGGGGCCTTCTGATTTTGCCTAGGCAATGGCAAGACATACTGGAGATAGCCAAAATGTGAGAGACTGCTTTGTTTCTCTATACCATGGTGGTTTAGAGAGACACAAAGGGGTCCTTGCCTGTCATATATCATGCTTGTGCTACTTTGGTTACCAACCAAATTTGCTTATGTTGAAGATGAGGATGAAGTAATAATAACTTCTATCAGGTTTTTGATAGAACAGATAAGCTCATACCAGGGAACATCTGTGCAGATAGGCCACTGGGTGACCTGTGTTGCCTGTCTCAGCCCACCAGCCATCTCTAAATTGGAACCATTGCTAGGAAGATGCTTGCCTGCTTTTAGAACCGTACTGTGCGTCTGCTCATTGTAGGGACAGAAAACATTGCTTTAAGACCCAGAATTGGAAGACAGATGAGGTGTTGGTAGGAGGATCACAGTCTGAGAGTAGCATAGGCAACAGTGGGAGACATCTGAAAAACAAGCAAAAGGCTGGGCGCTTGGCTCTAGTACAGTGCAGTGCCCCTTTGGAAAAACGAAACAAACTAGAGCCAGTTAACAAAAAGCTAACTCCAGTGGTGTGTCTTTCCTTACTCCTAATCCAGCAGGACGAAGGGAATGTGAGCATTTAAAACAGCCATACAGGGCTGGGAATGTGGCTTAGCATTAGGGAGTGCTGGCCTAGCTCGCATGAAGCCTGGGTTTGATTCCTCAGCACCACATACACAAAAGAAGCCAGAAATGGGCACTGTGGCTCAAGTGGTAGAGTGCTAGCCTTGGGCAAAAAGAAGCCAGGGACAGTGCTCAAAAGCCCTGAGTCCAAGCCCCAGGACTGGCAAAAACAACAAAAAACCTAGCCGTACATTTCTTTTTCTGTCTGGGTACATTTATTTTTTCTGTATTTATCCTTGCCTAATGTGGGAATAGGTGGTGGTTGGCTAATTTTGATAGAAGTCATTAAAATGTGCAGGTCCTCTATGCAAACAGTTTTGTCTTGAACTGGGAGGATGGTGCTAGTATCAAGTGTTGGGCTTACAAGTATGCTCTTCCAAGGACTGAGAAAGTAGTTCATTCCACCTAAGCTCAGGGTGCTCTGACTACCCTCGGACTGCAAGGTGAGGCTGGAGAGCAGAGCAGCCACAGAGTACAGGATTGGGAGCTGTTTGGGGTTGGAGGAGGGATGCAGGGGTTGAGAGTTCTCTGCTGGTGTGGATAGGCCATGGGGCCTTGGTGCAGTGAGAAACCCATCTGTTAGGTTCCTACCATACTTGGGTAAACGCTGTGCTTAGAAGGAAATCCTGTTTTCTCAGAGGGAAGCAGGTATCAGGAATATTCCTTCTTCTAAACTCAAGCCTTTAGGTGCAAGGTGTGTTAAGTAGAGTGTGTGTGTGTGTGTGTGTGTGTGTGTGTGTGTGTGTTTAGCATTTTTTTTTTTTTGCTTTTTGCCAATCCGGGGCTTGGACTCAGGGCCTGAGCACTGTCCCTGGCTTCTTTTTGCTCAAGGCTAGCACTCTGCCACTTGAGCCACAGTGCCACTTCTGGCCGTTTTCTATATATGTGAGGATGGGGAATCGAACCCAGAGCTTCATGTCTATGAGGCAAGCACTCTTGCCACTAGGCCATATTTCCAGCCCCTTATTACTTCATTTTTGACAGTACTGGGGATTGAACCCAGAGCTTTACATTTGCCTACCACTTAAACTACACCTGTAGCCCTTACTTCTCCATTATATGAATAAATTAGAATTTTATACAGAGTAATTGGCTACTAAGAGAAGTTGAAGCGACCGTAGTAAAAATTAGACTTAATGTTTGATACCTTATGGATGCATGCAAAAAATGTTGAAAGACAGTTTAAAAGTGACAAAGTTCTACACAATGTATTTACTCTTAGATGGTTTTAAATATAGATTTTGGCTAAAAAATGTGAAGGCATTAAGTGTAAATGGCTCAAGTGGTAGAGTGCCATCCTTAAGCAAAAAAAAAAAAAAAAAAAAGCCTAAAGGGCAGTGTGTTCAAACTCTAGTACTGGTGCATGTATACATAACACACACACACACACACACACACACACACACACAAAGTTAGAGGAGAGTACAAATAGAGAAAGGAAAAGCTAGAATGGTCCAGTACCTTGTCCCTGTTCAGGCTACGTGATGTGGCCCTTTTAGGTCTTATCATTTATGTATTTATTTAGTGCTGCTGGTACTAGGGCTTGGACCCAGCTTTGTCCTGCTACCAGACTTGCTTACTCTTGACTGGTCCTCTACCACTTGAGCCATGCTTCCAGCCCAGCAGGTTTTTTTGGTTGTTGTTATTTTGGAGATAGTCTCTAGACTTGGCTGGGAATATGGCCTAGTCGTGGTAGAGTATTTGCCTCGTGTACATGAAGCCCTGGGTTCGATTCCTCAGCACCATATATATAGAAAAGACCAGAAGTGGTGCTGTGGCTCAAGTGGCAGAGTGCTAGCCTTGAGCAAAAAGAAGCCAGGGACAGTGCTCAGGCCCAGAGTTCAAGCCCCAGGACTGGCAAAAAACCAAAACAACTCTAGACTTCTGCCATGACTGGCATTGAACTGTGATTCTGTAGATCTCAGCCTCCTGTAAGTAGCTAGCATTATAGCATGAGCCACTGGCACCTAGTAGCTTTTATTTTGTCTCTGACCTAAGGTCTTGCTGATTTTGCCTAGGCTGGTTAAGATACAAGATCATCTGCCTCAGCCTCTGCCTCCTGAGTAGAGAGGATTACAGATGGGTACCACCACACCCATCTTAGAGCTCTAACATCTTGACTCATGGTTAATAAAATGGGTGTTAAATAGCCTTTGCTTGGCAGTAGTTACTTGTGTTGTTTTGTGTGCTCTGAATGTTTTGCATCGATTCCAACTTTTCTACCCTTCAACCCTATTCCAAGCTGTAGAGGCATGGTCACCTGTAAACATTCCCATCTGAAACCCTGGACTCCTTTTGGGTAGGAGAAAGTGCAGGATTCTGATTTGCCCACATTTACTTCTAGTATGAGGCTATATTCAGTGCCTAGGAAGGCGTTTATTACTGTGTTGATCTAACTGAAGGTTTGTGGCAAATCTGAGTGGTAAGCTTTTGTGATTTTAAACAAAGCTTTCTCTTTGGAAAACTACTCTGGAGTAATAATTGTTACCAAGGATGGGGGCACTGGTCTCCAGGGGAGTGGGGGGGGGGGTGTGGATGGCTCAGGTATGAGGAGGAGAGGTTAAACCTTTGACATGTATTCACTCTGGGGGGTCAGCCGGATGTAGTTCATCACTTTGAATGTGTTGTATAATATGCCTAAGTATTAGTCCATTAATACATGTAGATAATTTATAAATAAATACTAGGTTGAGCCACCAGACATTGTTGTATTCAAATTGCTTTGGTTTATTAAAGTGGCAGTTGCGGTTTAACAACATGTGTGTTGGAGTGTGTGTAATCCCCGAGTTTTTTCTCTTCCTCCTGGCCAGTACACCTGCATTTCCCCAGGTCCACATTTCCACCCCATAACCTCTGTATCACTAGAGGGGAGAGGGGGCTTGAAATACATAATATGAATACTTGTGCCTTAGTCTCTTTGGGCTTCTATAACAAAAAGCACAAAGTAGATGGCTTTTGCAAACCCATTTCTAACAGTTGTAGAAAATGGGGTCTAGGTCAGGCCCAGCAGTTGTCTGTGAAGGCCTGATTCCTGAGCCTCTGCTGAGTTGTCAGATGGTGGAGGGGGGAACAAGCTCCATTGGCCCTCTCATGAAGACCCTCCATGATCTAGTCGCTTCCCATGGGGGTGCCCCCCCACCTTATTGCATTTATCCTGGGGGTTAGAGTTTGAAGAGGAATTGGAGGGAATACCATTGTTCAGACCCACAGCAACATGGAAATAGCATTGGCTCAAATTTTATCCCAAAGCATGTCTTCCTTCCTCTCAGTCACCAGTTGCCCTTTCACAGGAACTTGGTACGTGTGTGAGCCGTGTACACACATACATGTGACTGCTAAGATGGTCCCATGCTATGCACCTGCTTTGTTCATCTACATACGTGGCTTAGCGAACATTCTAAGTACAGCTACCTCATTTTTATGGGCTCCTTAATATCTTGTATGTGCATTATTAAAAAAAATAGCTAAGTGCTTTTCATGTGGGGGGAAGAAGGGGGTGCCTTCACACTCCCCCCCCCCCAGTGCTGTATTATTTCCTGTTTTCTGCCATTTCAGCCCTGTGGTGGACAGCCTTACATCTTCAGATATGTGCCCATGTGTTACATTCATAGCAGTGGGGTCTCTGTTGAGGAAGATGTGCATTTTGGGAAACCTCAAGCTGTGGGTATGGACAGACCTGTTTCCTTCACTTCCCATCATGACAAAGTCAAAATAATGGCATATCACTGTGATTTTATACTAAGTATGAATATTTTTCTCCTTTTCCTTTCCTTATTATTCTGCCAGTTCCCATTTCGGTGCTGGGAATGGAACCCAAAGCATTGCCATGCTAGGCAAGTGCTCTGCCACTAAACTTTATGGAATGTCAGAATGTAGAGTCATGGTGCATCTCTGAAGCTTTATAGGAAAAATTTCTCTGCTTGCAGTGGTGAGGATGGAACCCAAGGCCTAGCTCATGCTGGACAGGCACTACTAGAGCTGCAGCCCAGCTCCCGTCTGACAGTGACCTCTGGTGGTATTTTTCAGGGTAGAACTACAAATGCCACTAAGATTTTTTTTAAGCTCTGCATTTGCCTCAGTGCTTTATTGCCTTGTTATTACTCTTCTTTCTTGATCCTTGTCCAGGCTACCCATGTTATGTGGTGGCAGCCTCTAAGCAAGTCCTTGACTGCCAGGCAGCAGTACCAGGAGCCACCAGTAGGTGGCAGGCGGGCCACTGGGTGCCTCCAACAAGGCCCTGGAGAGCAGCCAGAATCTGCCTCTGGTCTATTCCCAGCTCAGGCCCAGTGTAGTGTGGGCTGGAGCCCTTGGGCCTTTCCTCCCACCAAGCCTTATGGCCAATTCTTAAACTGATAAGCAGTGTTTAAGATCACCACCAGTGGCCTAGCGTGAAGCATGAGGAGGCCACACCCAAGGTGACAGCCGAGGCCACCTCCACCTCCAGGAACTAGCTGGAAGTCTTTACATGCCATGGCTTGGCATGGCTTGGGTTTCCTTAATTGCTGGGCCCTACTTCCTGCCTCCTCCAGTCAAATCTCCCACACCCTTCCCATGAACTGGGAGGGCCCTGGAACAAGCTAGAATGCAAATCTGCCTCACCCACTCTGCTAAGGGCTAGGGAAAAAGGATGAGCCAGGATTTGAGGAAGCCTGGGGCTTGGGCTGATGGCACTACTGCCTTCCCCCTCAACTCCTGTCAGAGGCCTGACCCAGGACCTTGGGCACAGGGCTTTGCTCTTCGGAGTAATAAGTGTTTTATCCAGGAGGGGAGGACAGAGGATTTTGCTGCTGGTGGAAAGGGCCAGAACTGGAGAGATGGGCCTGGTTCTTCCCAGCCTGCAGGATGTAGCAATGCTTGGGGGTTAGCACTGGGAAGGCCTCCCCCCAACCCCACCCTCAAGCACCAGTTTTCCTGCTCTTAATTGGGGGCCTAGATCTTTATGGACTTGAAGACCAGATGGAAAGGGTCAGGGCATCTAGAACAGATATTTCATCCCATTGTGATCTGAATTGGTCTACCAGGGACTGGGCTGTGGTCCAGCCCCAATCATTCCAGCTTCTGGGTAATCTGTGCACTGGTGGAGTTAGCCCTTATCTAGCAGAATTTAACAGGAAAGCTCGAGGTCGGTTCCTGTGGTGAAATCAGGGGTGGTGGATGTGGGGAAGAGCGGCTGTCCTCGGTGGCTCCCTAGACTCATTTCCCAACAGTGCTGGAATTTGCATACTCTGGTTTCCCCATCAGTTTCTTGGCTCCTGGAACCAGGAAAATGGAGGCGGAAAGAGCAAGTGGGGCAGCTACTTGGAATTTGATCCCTTCCAGCCTGCCTGCCTCTGTGGCTTGAGCTTTGGTCTCAGGAATCACGTTCCTTCCTCGCCAGTCTCTCACTTGCTATGCATACATGGAGCTGCTTGTAGGCCAAACAGCCGAGACTCTGACAAGGCAGTGGGCTGCCCCGCTCCACACAGGGAGTGTGGGCTTCTGTTCTCACCTGCTGCTACCTGTGAACTGAGGTGTCCTCTTGGTACATCCAAACAGGCAGTAAGTCCCTTGCACAGGTGGCAAGACTAAATCCCTCTGTATAAATGCCACCTAGCTAAGCTCCTCGAGTGGGCAGTGGTAGAGGGGGTGGCAGGGAAAACTTGGAGTCCAAATCCAAATCATGGGAAAGAAACAGCCTTGGCATTGGGACCAGAGGCCTCAGAGTAGCAATGCCAGAGGCTAGATTGGGAAAGAGACTTGGAAGGGAGGCTCTGAGCCCTGGTAGGCCTGCTTAGCCAGACCATTCCTGTCCAGAAAGCATAGAATGCCAACGTGAGCCATTAGAGGTACCGAACGTCATGACTTGACCCTTCCCAGACCCAGCCCTAGCCGGCACCTGCCTCATGGATTCCCCATTCTTTGAGGGTGCCTGTTGAATGAGCAAGGTTAGGCACAGCCTCCTAACATTAGCCATAGTCCCTGGTCCAAATGCCATTGCCTATCTGTGTAGAAACACCTGTCTCTCTTTAACTTGCAGAAGCAGGAGCAGCAAATGACTAGAATTCAGCTCTTCTGGCCTAGCAGCAAATGTGACTTTCCAACTGTTACTAAATAAAGAAGACCCTTCATTGCCAAACACACATTTGTAGCTTGTATAATAGCAGAGTAGGCTAGAAGCTTAGTGTTGGGACCTATCTTGAAAATAGCATGTCTTGGGTGACAGTGGCTTCTGTAATCCTAGCTACTCACGAGACTGAGATATAAGGATCCAGGTTGGAAGCCAGCCCAGGAAGACAAGTCTGTGAAACTCTTAGAGCACCAGTCTTGAGTGAAAAAGCTAAGGGATAGCGATAGCACTTAGGCCCTGAATTCATCTCAGTACCAGCACAAAAGAAGAAAAATAGAAAAAAGAAAATGTATCTTGAAATAGAAAGTAAATAAATAGTTGGGTGCTGGTGGCTCACACCTGCAATCCTAGCTACTCAGGAGGCTGAGATCTGAGGATCACGGTTTGAAGCCAGCCCAGGCAGAAAAGTCTGTGAGACTCATCTCCAATAAACTACTCAGAAAAAGCCAGAAGTGGCGCTGTGGCTCAAGTGGTACAGCGCTAGCCTGGAGCACAAAGAGGCTCAGGGACAGTGCCCAGGCTCTGAGTTCAAGCACTAGGACCAGGAAAAAAAAAAAAGATGAAATAAAAGCAAGTGGGAGAGAGCTCCCTGACTCCCCTTCTAAGGGACTCCGGAGCCTCACAGCCTCTAGCCCCACTAGGTGTGTGGATGGGCCTTGGTGGATAGGGCTGTAGAGTCTGCTCCCAAACAGGCCGGTAAGTCACTCCAGATGCTGTGTTGGGGACTCCAATGTGAATGTCATCAACTCAGAAGGTGTGGAGGTTATGGGGCTAAGGGTACCCCCACTTACTCTTGTAGGTTCACCCTATCTCAGGTTTTGGGGCCAAAGGACTTATACTCTTGTGCTGCCCCAACGTGTCCTCCTCCGTGGCACCTCGGACAAATCAGCATTGCCCAAGTGGCTGATAATGAACTGGACAGTCTGGTATTTTTCACTTCCTGTCCCATAAAAACAAACAGAGGCCCATAAATAGCCTTTTAATCCAGAAGTACTAATTGGATGGAAAAACTGGCATATAAAATAAAGCAATGACATTTCTTAGTGAAGAGGAAACCTGATGAGGAGGCTACAGGCAAGAGGGACCAGACACCTTCAACACCTTATGGGAGGTTTTGAGCTTTTGCTTGCCAGAGCTGTTTCCATGGCCCTGATCCCTGCCTTACACCTGTGCTGGGAGCTCCGTCTTGCATGCAGGGGCGACAGTAAGCTGATCCTTGCAGAGACTGTACAGCTGAGGCAGTTACAAAAAAAAAAAAAATCAAAAAAATCATGTATATGAGGCAAGCCCTGTAATCACTAGGCCATATTCCCAGGCCCTAGCCCAACTTTTTACTTCAACTATTTAACCTCCAAATCTCTTTTTTTGGCTGTAAAAGGGGCGGTGAGAGGGATGTTAGAATGCCCAGCCTCTCTTTTTCCAGGGACAGATGAACAACATGACACAGTGGCCAAGGCCAGCCCACAGGAGTCACGCCCAAAGCCTCTTAATGAGCAGTTGTATGTGGCAGGTGGCAGCTTACACACCCAACATGTATTATCTTGTGGAATCCTCATGACAACCCTGTAAGGTGACTGCCCCATTTCACAGATGAGGCCCAGTGAGGGACCCCTTGCCCCTGGTGACCTCACCGATGGCACAGCCTCTTCTTGAGTTGGTTCCAGGACCCTCAACCTGCAGGAGGGCCCCCTGGCAGCACCTCTCCAAGCTGCTGCCACCCAGTCCTCCCCGCCCGGCTCTGTGATGCAAGTTCTAGGACACGGTATCTGGTATCTGGGAGGTGCCAGAGGAGCACCCTAGGGTTCCGTCACAAGCCATTGTATCTGCCAAATCATTCTCATCCTCACTCTGGTCAGCACAGACTACAGCAAAAGCTCTATCCTCTCCCCCAGTGCTGCTACCCTTTGTACTTCAACTTTGCTTCCCACCTCCCTCCCCTGTAGCCCTGCCCCTGGCCCCCTGCTTTGTGTCCAAGGCCAGCCCAAAGCCTTAGGAAAGAGGCCTCGGCCACAAGGGACAGCACTCCTGGAAATCTTTCCAGAGGACAGAATGGCATGGAGAACTCCTGGGACAGGCAGGCTGGGAGTGGCCTGCCTCCCCACCCCCCCACCCCCCAACAAAGATAACCTTTTAAAATGGTTGACATTCTTTATTGCTGCCTTATAAGAGGTAAGGACTTTTCACTTAAAATATTTCAAACTTACATCTGTACACAGCATACATGGTGTCCCCCATCTTTGGGGAAAGGCAAGAGAGAAAGGGACAGAGGGCTCTGGACCCTGGCAGGGGTGATGGGCTGGGTGAACGGACGAGGCAGAGGTGGGTTATTAAGGAGCATCTTGCTTACTAACATGAAGCCTCATGGCCTGTGAGAGCAGGCGGGAGGCTGCATTGGCTTTGAGGAGGGTTCCTGGAGGGAAGGCACACAGTGCCCAACTAGCCGGCCACACCGGCATCCCAGGGGGTGAGGTGGGGCAGGGCAGGGGCCTCTGTTCCCCAAGGCCTTCCTCCTCACCCACTGAGAAAAGAGGGTTTGGGCCTCAGCCCCAGATCGAGGGCCTAAATGACATAGATACAATGTGTATCAACAGGGTGATCGCTTCTGACCCAGAGCCCCAAGGGGCCACGGGGGCCAGAAACAATCCTACAGGATCTTTGGTTTGGGGTTCCTTTCCCTCCTCTAATCCTCCCTCTGCCCCCTGTGGGCTGCGGGCCACATGCCGGCTCACTCACTGAGGTGCTGGGACTTGTAGGAGAGGATCTTGGCAGCCAGCTGCTGGGGGTCCAGGAGCTGTGGGAAGCGCGCCATCGCGGCCTCCACCAGGTGTGGGGGAAAGACGCCGCACAGCTTGGTGTACACACCAGCCCGCTCCTTGGCCAGGCTGCCCACCCTGCTCCAGGGGATGCTGCCAGCCCCTGGGCTGGGCACCTGGGGCTTCTGAAGGCCCGGGGTTGGCGGGGGCAGTGGGTACGGCTCAGACCAGTACTCTCGGGGTGCAAAGGCGGGTGGGGGAGGCGCATAGTCAGCGGGGACACTGAAGTGGCCAAAAGCAGGGAAGGCAGGGGCGGCAGGGTGTTCGGACCCATAGGGGCGGTAGCCAGAGTAAGGGCCTCGAGCAGGGGCTGGCTCTCCAGCACTTCCTCGCACCCCCCACAGTTCTGACATCTGACTCTCCAAGGAGCCAATGCCAGAATCTAGGGGGTCCTGGGACGTGTATGGGAGCGAGTCCAGGGTCTGGGGGGGCCAGTCTAGGGGCCCAAAGCTGCTGCCACTACTAAGGGGGAGGCTCCTGCCTGCCGGGGCGAAAGCTGGTGTCAGCCCATCATGGTGGAGCCTTGGGGATGCCTGGACCCCCAGCTTCTTCCCATCCAGGCTGTTCTGCTCGCTGTCTGGGGGCACAGATGTGGACTTTGGGGTGGGTGAAGGCCGCTGGCTACTTTTGTCCTTGCTGGGGGTCCGGGGAGGTGAGAGGAGGGCATTGGCCCGGAGCTCGTCGGCCACGGAGCGCTGGGGTCGGCTTGGCCGCTCAGGGTGGAAGAATCGGCACTTGATCCCATAGGTGCACTTCCTTCCTGCCGGAGGAGGGGAGACACGGTGAGCTGGGGCCCAAGGGGAGGGAGCAGCTGGGAGAAAGGCAGGCTCTGGTGAGCAGAGGGGCAGGGGTGAGGAAGGCAGAGCTGGTCTTACCGTAGGGGCAGGGCTGCTTCCTGTGCTCAGAAGGCAGTGGCTTTTTACGCAAGAAGTTGTCCAGGCTGGGCCCATGCCTGCCCAAGGGGTCATCAGGGGGCATGAACCTACAGAGGGGGAGAAAGCCAGACTCCTAAGGGAACTTCCATCTGTGGAGGGCAGGGCTAGGTGGGTCGCCTCACTGAGAAGACTAGGAGGGTGGCCCTAACGTGGGTGCCCCTGTCCTGACATCCAAGCTCTTGGGGTTAGCCAAGGGAAAAGGGGATCCCCCTCTAGAGGGTCACAGCCCAGGGACTTTTAGGGCAACCCCAGGTGGTCAGGAGGCCACATCCTAGCTGTATCTGCTGGTGGGGGGGGGGGGGGGGCGGAATCTGCATGAGCAGCTGGAGAATAGACTCCAGCCTATCCCCAGCCCAAGAGCCTCACCCAGCCTGCACTGGGCCCATCCACCTTCCTCCCCGAGGTGCCTGGTGCCCAGACCCTGGGGAGCCCAGGGCTCGGGAGCGTACTTGTCGTTGACGAAGGAGTACATGAGCAGCCGCTCCTCTATGAAGCGCTTCCACTCCTGCCGCTCGTTCTGGAGGTCGCGGTAGGTGTCGTTGGAGACCACAACGCCGTCAGACTCGAAGGCCAGCTTCACGATGAAGCGGTCGTCGTAGCACACCACCCTCTTGCCGCCCACCCGCCGAGACGGGGTGAACACCAGGATCTTCTTCTTCTCCAGCTCCCGAAGGATGTGCTGGTCTGAGGGCATGAAATGGCACAGGTCAGGGCCCAGTAGGGACCCAGAGCCCAGCCCATGGCACCGTCCAGTCTCCTGGTGGCCAGGGGCTGTGAACAGCCCAATGTACAGCAGAAAGCCAGTTGTGCCAAGTTCACTGCCAGAAGCTGCTCCCTGCCTGCAGATTGGGAACTGTATACAGGGCTACTTCCCCTGCTTTGGGTGGCAGGGCTGTTGGGAGGCAGAGGTGGTCTTGGCTTTGGCTGGTCAGCAGCCTGTCTTGTAGGGGTTCATGGAGAAGCACCTTGCCCCTTATATAAGGAGGACAAGGCTGTTTGGAAAGGGCAGCTCTTCCTGGAGCCCACAGCCCCATCACCCTGCCCCCTAGATCTCCAGTCCAGACCTCTAGAGGAAAAGTTCCTCTCCAAAGTTGGGGGTCTTGCAAGAGCAAAGAAGCAGCCCGAATGTACTATGCCTAAGACTCTCCTAAGTACTCCTAGACTAACACATACAGCCTTGTGAAGAAGGCTGTCACCCAACCTCCACCTCACCCCCATTTTGCACAGGAGGGGCAAGAGGCCCCTGGGGGAGGGGAACCTAACCAAAGTCCTTGTCTGGGGCAGAGAGCCAGCCACAATGTCAACCCTGGCTGCCCTAGTCCAGTGCCCACAGCCTCGAGTATTAAGCTGCACTGCTCCTCTGCCATTGGGGACATTGGAGGAGAGATGTGGGAAGTGCCTAGGACTGGAGGCAGAGGTGGCATTAGGCGATTCCTATTTCTTGCCCCCCCCCTTTTTTTCTGCTTCTAGGGCTTTAATTCAGTGTTTCGAAGTTTTGCTCAGCTTGCTTGCTCTACTGCTTGAGAGCCATGCCTCCAGCCTTGCTTTCTGCTAGTTAACTGGAGATGGAGTCTCACAGACTTTTCTGCCGAGGCTGACCATGAACTGCCATCCTCTGATCTCAGCCTCCTGGGTAGCTACGGATTACACAGAGGAGCCGCCAGCATTTGGCTGACAAGGGTGATTTCTGAGGAGAGTTAAAAACTGGGACAAGAATGGCTGCTCCTGGCTTGGGTCTGGGGGGTGGGGGGAAAGCAGGGCCCCGGGGCAGCTTGCCTACCTGTGATGGGCACGTCGGGCCGGGGCTGCTCCTTCCTCCAGGATGGCACGAACACTGTGATGTCGGTGTGGCCCCGCTCTAGAAACCAGTTCACAGCCAGCAGGATGCCCCGGCAGGAGAAGATCTCCTTGTTCCCGTGGCTGGGAGGGAGGGGAGGGACAGGTCAGCTCCCAAAGGCAGCCAGCCAGCACGCTGTCACCAGGGCCTGAGCAGGAACACAAGGCAGCTCTTGCTCCAGCCCCTGGCTCCTGGCCAGCAGGGCCTGAGGCCTCGTTCCCACAGTGCCAGGATGGCCGGCCCGGGACTTTCCCTAAGATTCCATCTCCTCCAAGTACGGACCCACCCAAGAATCTGGCAACCTTGGCTACCCACGCTTGGTGAAGGTCGGGCCACTTACAACAGGGAAAGGTACTGGGTTCCTGCCCCGCCCCACGCTGCCGGGATCACGGGGGCACAGATGTGCGCACGCCCACTGAGTCACCCACCCCCTCCAAAACCACGGCTCCACGGCAACATCGTGACACAGCACTGCTGTGGTGGGGGTGGGGGAAGCACCAGCGCGGCTCACCAGAGGGAAACTAGAGCTTTCAGGATTAGAGTTCAGTCTGTGTACCATGCCACAGGCTGGGGCTCCAGCAGGGCCTCGGCCTACCTTCCACACTCAGGACAGGAAGTAACAGTGCGGCTCTAGACACACCGTGTGAAAGTGAAAGGCAAAGCTTTTCCTCCCAAGAGGCCAATTCCCTGCCTCCCCTCACCGCCTGGGGGGGGCTGGGGCAGGAAGATGGCCAGGCAGTGCTGGCGAATGCACTAGCTGGCCAGGAGAGCTAGGGCCAGGGCTTCCCGCTGGCCTGGGTCTGTGGACCCGACCTCAGTAATCGTGGCTGGACTACTGGGAAGACAGCCTTGAAGGAGTTGCCCTGACTCGGTTTTTCCATCAGAAAAATGGGCCCAATGGACTTGTAGCTTCCTTAGGCCATGTTGGTGAACAGCTTTCAAGCTGATTTGATGCCAAGGCCAGTCCAGAAAAATGGATTTCCTGTCAGGGGAGGAAAGGTCTGGGGTTGGGGGCTCCCTGCCCAGACCTCTGACTTTCACTGGCCCCTTCATGAGCAACTCAGACTCTTGTGTTTGGTAAAGAAGACAGAATAAATGTTACGCAAAAGAGGCAAGTCCACGGCAGACCACATCCTGTGGGTGGCTGGTGGGGGTAGGGGGGGCATAGCTGCAGCCCTGAGAAGGTAGAGTGGGAAGTGGGGCAGCAGATGGCACCGAGGCTCCCAGGGGGGCAGCTGGGCTCCAGGGTCTAATGTAAATTGTAGGGGGAGATGCAGTCCAGTCCCACGGGCAGCCATCATTCCTGCCTGGTGCCCTCCTATCGCTCAGCTGCTTGTAAGCTAACATTTACCAAAAGCTGCTGGCCTGCTGGTCTGAGTCTCAGCACTGAATCATCAGCAAGCCCATGAGTACTGTCATGGGCTTTTCCCTCCCTTATTTCAGAGGAGGAAGCTGGCCCAGAGAGGGCCACTTAGTCACTAAAGTCACACAGCAATCACGGAGCAGAGATGCAGGAGCAGAGCCAGTGTTCATAATTACTCTGCTGATGCTCCCACAATTATGAGCAGGACTGACTCCCACTGGAGGCCAGAGGCATCACTTCATCCTCCTGACTAATGATGAGGCCTGAACTGAACCCAGGATGGGTGCCACTGGATTACCTTCCTGCCTCTAACAGAAGACCAGAAGTGTTGAGACAGGGTCTGACTCAAGTTGGCTGGAACTTTCTATGTAGCCTAGGCTGGCTCTGAACTCACAATGCTCCTGCCTCCAAAGTGCTAATAATATAGGTGTGTGCTCCCACAAAACTTCTTTGGGAGACAAAAAGTAGATGAAGAGGGAGGAGCAGGCTGGGAACAGAAATGATGTACACTGAAAACTCCTGTCCCCCCACCCCCACCCCCGGAGCCCACTGGAGGCTCCATAGCTTGAGCAGCTCTTCTCTTAACCTGCCAGGATGGGTCAGGTCCTTGGTCTGTGTCTTTGCAATGCCCAATGCTTCCCCATCGTACTGTCCCCTTCTCTGGGCCCTCTGCTGTCTCCCCAGGTGGCAGCTACGCTGATCACACCCACCACCCGCCTCTACATGTGCTGCCAAGCCTGGAATGAGGCATGCCAGGGTAACCAGGGTATGTGCTGCCTCTGGACACTGAAAACATTGGCTGGGAATGAGTCTGCTCTCAGGAGCCCTGGCATCTGGAATGTTCCTTCAGCAGGTAGGCAGAGCCCTACTCTTGGCAGAACCACAACACCCAGGCCTGAACACCTCTAGACTTCCATCCAGTTCACCGTGACTCAAGAACTTGGCTGGCCCAGGACCAAACAAGCTAGGTTCCCACACCCAGAGTCCAGCTTGCCGAAGGTCAGGGGCCCGGCAGCCCGGCCCAGCCAACGAGATGTATTTATGTGGGATACTCCAGCTTTGTGACCCCCAACCCAGGATAGAGGGCAGGGCTGGGCCAGGCTCCCCAGGTGAAAAGATTTGCCTAGGCTGGGCTGGACTAGTGGAGAAAAATTCCCTTAGAAGGAAACAGAGAGGTGAATTTCCCCACGATTTGCATATGGTAAGGGCTAGCCTGCCTGTACTGGGGGAGGGGGGACAGTAGGGCAGGAACTAGCGGCAGCTGAGACAGGAAGTACGAGGTTGGAATTCCCCTCTTGCCTCTGCCCCAGCCTAGAAACCCCCAGCAGTCAGTCAGACAGGCAAAGGCTCCCTCAGTCCCACCTCAGCTTCCCTGGACCCTTCCACCACTGGCCCTCCTCTCCTGCCCCCAGACCTCTCCTCCTCCTGCCAGGATATATATACACGCAGCACACGGCTACCCCAGGGCACACTGGCCAGTGCCTAGAAGTCACAGACTCTTTTAGCCCAGAGCTGGGGGTGGGGGTGGGAGAGGGCTCACTTGCATGCCTGCTGAGCTGGGCCAGCACCAGCTCAGCAGCTCATTTGCCCTTGCTGGGCCGGGAGTAGGCGTGGCCAAGTGCCAGAGAGAAGATGTCATGCCAGCCTCCAGCGGCCCACCTGATTCCTCAGGCCAGCAGAGAAAGAATTCCTCCCCACTCTTTGCTCCTGTGTCTGGGGTCTCCCGGAGTTCATGCCAAACAGGAACTTTTCCTTCTAGGTGATCCACCCAGACTTGACTCATCAGCCACAGCGCAGGGAACTGGGAGAAAGGAGGGCCGGAGGGTGGGGCTTAGATGGAAGGGAGAAGTCAGGGTTCCTTAAGGTCAATGGCAGCCTCTCCTCACCCTTTGCCTCCACCTCATCCTATTCCCTGTGCGATATGCATGGCGGGGGCGGGGGGGGGGTGGGGAAGCAAGTACTGGGCCGGGGAGTCCCTAGAGGCCAGTCTAGTCCAGGCAGTCCATCTGGATCAGCGTGCATTCACCTTCAGCCAGAGCATCAGCTACCTGCCCACAACCCACCTTGGGAAGCCAGGGCCTACTTCCCATGGTAGCCTCAGAGGACCCTGCCGCTGAATAACAACCACCAACTACTGTATACCAGACACTTGGGACCCTCCAGGTCCGGTGCAGTCACTCCCCATGAGGATCACCTGAGGGTGGTTTGGTTCTGTCTTTCAGATGAGAAAATGAGGCTCATTATGTGATTGGCTCCTACAGAGAGCTGGCGCCCACAGGCTAATCCCTGGCACCATCTGGTATCCTGTCACAAGTGAGGAATGGAGGCTTGCGAGAGTGGCTCCATTGGAGATCACACAGCAAAAAGCCAGCTCTGAGGACAGAAGGATCTAGATTTGAATCCTTGCTCTACTGCTCAGCAGTAGTGTGGCCCTGGACAAGGGTTTGAGCCCCTGGGTTTTCAATCCTAGGCCATTGCTAGAAAACCCAAAGAAGTCCTTTGTTTGAAGGGAGCCACCTGACATGCAGTAGGACTGCATGGATGACTCCCCTCTCCCCTCACTAGCAGTCCATGGGGGGAGATCGACCTCCTTCCTGCATGCCCCGCTACCATGGTGGCAGAGGCACACACACCACGACCACTCCATGCCACATATCCTCTGCTGAGGTGGCACGTACCTCATGGCCACATTGCTTCCATCGATGACCACAGGCCTCAGGTGGCTGCCTTCTTTGTCCTCTTCTGGGAGTACAGGCTCCAGGGTGGGAGCCTTAGGGGTGCCCCCACCCCGGGGCACCAGAGGGAGCTGAGGGCCAGGGTCTGGCGGGGCCTGGTGCTCCCGCTCCGAAGCCGAGCCATGTTTCACCAGCTCCCCTAGCACAGTGTTAGTGTCTGCATGGGCCCCCAGTTTCTGTAGGACTCCGTGGATCTCAGAGGATGAATAGCCCAGCTTCCGGAAGAAGTCCAACTTCATTTGCAGCTCTGAAGCCAAGGCCTCTTCAGTGGTAGGTTCCTGGGCCGGTTTGGGGGTTCCCTGACAGCTGTGGCTGTCCTCAGGACTCCACAAACTCATGATGGGGTCGGCTTCCAGGATGGGCCTGTCTGTGTCACAGGGGCCATTCATATCTCGGATTGCAGAAAGGCACCCACCGCGGCTCCTGTGAGAAAATCACAGAGTTGAACCAGGACCATCACTTTCATTTTCTCCTACCGGTGCCTGCCACACCGACTACTGGAAGCCATCTACACGTGTCAGCTCAAGCCATCCTCAGCTGGGGATGATCATCTTCATTATAGAAGGGGGAAACTGAGGCACAAGCATTTAGAACTTACTCAGGGTCATCCTGCAGTTCACTGGTGACATAAGCATTTGAACTTGGCCAAACTCCACCCACGTCAACCCAGGGGACCCAGAAGGCAGGGGCGGGGCTCTCAGATGGAAACTTGGGGTTGTTAGTGCGCTGAGGGGGGGTGGGGCCGGGGGGGTGGCTGGGGACGGCGGGAGGGGAGTTCCCCATGGAAGCCATCACCTCCGTTCACCCCACACCCAGAGCCCAGGCCCAGGGCCTGTGGCCGGACTCCAGGACAGGAGAGGGGGAGGGCAAGTTTCCGGGGTGACCAACCGGGTAGAAAAGTTACTGCGAGACTCCGGTTGGCTGCCGGGAGCCCGTGACGCGAGCCCGTCTCGGATCGAGACTGCGAGCTCTCGGCGCCCCTTTCCCAGAGCTCCCCAAACTTGAGTTAAGCCTGCGGGGGGGGGGGGGGCGTCGTGAGGACCGGCGAGGCGGGGAGCAGCGGCCTCCTCCGGGTTCCTCCGCTCGGCTCTGACCCCGCCGAGGGGCCCCCAGCCCCTTCCGCCCGGACCCCACGGCCCACTCACCCCGCCAAACGCCAGCCGCTGCCGGCGGCGTCTCCATGGGGCCGCGTCCCGGGGGTCAGCAGGCGGCGCCTTTGTACGGGAGGACGACGAGCAGGTGCTTTAAGGATAGCGACGCGGAAGCCCGGTCCGGCCGCCGCCCCTTCCTGCTCCGCCCCCTGGACGCCACGCCCCCGGACACACCCACACACGGCCACGCCCCGGCGATGACACGCCCCCTGCCCCGCGGCCTGCGTGCCGTCTGCTGAGAGTAGGGTCAGGCTTGCGTCCGCGGCTCCAGGCCTCTGCGGCCACGTTGCGGACCGCTGTGGGGAGCGCGCGGCCCGCCGCACGCCAGGCAAGCGCGCTGCACCAGGTGTACGCACCTACTCGGTACCCACCGAGCCCCGGTGGCTGGACTAGAACACTGGCCTGATGAAGGCGCACGTGGAGCAAAGGAGGTCGAGGGAGGGGGTCCATGCCCTGATGGAAGTAGCGCCAAAGTGATAAAGCGAGCACATCCAGCAGACCGGAGACCAAGCCCCACTCCTGATGACCAGTACACAGAGGTGGACACACTCGCAGGGGCCAAGCACTTTTTTCTGAAATAAGTACCTACCCCAAATGGGAAGATGGTGGCCACCTGGCATTGCACAATGGCTGAGGAGAAAAACCGGAGCAAGGGGTACTTGTGAGTGCTCAGAAGGCCGAGGCCCAGGCCATTGGCAGTGGTCCCTCCCAAGATCACAGCACTCTGTGGGTGTGGGGGGAGGGGAGGGAGTGTGTCCTGGTACCAGGTCTTGAACTCAAGGCCCAGGTGGTGTGCCTGAGCTTCTCTGCTCAAGGCTAGCACTTGAGCCACAGCTTCACTTCTGGCTTTAAAAAAACAAAAACAAAAACAAAAAAGTAGGATTAAATACTTTTACTTCTTTTAAAAAAATTGTTTATTTTAAAGGTGATGTACGTGTGTGTGACATATGTCAGGTTAAAGTACATCTCCTTTTGGACAATGTTATCACTTCCATCCCCACCCACGAGTTTGATAGTTCATTTTCAACATTGTGTCTAGTGAGTACCACTGCTATCTTTGTTCACCCATTGTCCCTCCATTTCTATGCCACCTTTAACCTCGCAAAGACAGAGGAACAAACAAGACAAAAAACAGCAACAAAGAAAAACTCTTGTTTCTATTTCCTGGAGTTCATTTTAATAAATGCTATTTTATATGATCAGAGGCACATAGCCATTGAGCCTCTGTTTTCCTCTCCTTTGGCCTCATTGTGTGTCACTGTCTAGAGTCCTGTATCATTTATCATGTCCTGATGTATTTTAGCTCTAGCTTCTGTATAAGAGAGAAAACGTGGCATTTGTCTCTCCAAGCTTGGCTTACCTCACTTACCAATTTGTTCTAGGTCCATTCATTTCACTTCTGCCTTTTTGCTGGTTAATTGGAGATAAAGAGTCTCATGGACTTTCCTGTCCAGGCTCGTTTCAAACTGTGATCCTCAGATCTCAGCCTGGTGAGTAACAGGAGTACAGGAGTGAGACATTGGTGCCCAGCTGAGAGCATAGCCCTTCACAGGACTTACCCAGGGGCTCAGATGAAGGGGATTGACATGCTTGTTTATGTTTACCCTTGAGAAACTCAGAAAAGGCAGAATTGCCCTAGCAGGAAAGATATAGGTGGGACTGGAACCAGGAGCACTGATTCCAATGCATCAAGGGTCCTCTTTGCTCTCTGGGAAAGCCCCAATGCAGGACAAAAGAGCCTGGCTTTCAGTGCATGAGTGTACATGGCTGCAGATGTTTTCACTGCTAGTGAAAAAAAAAAAAAAAAAAAAGGACCAAGAGGAAGGGGAGAGGGAGAAAGGGAACAGAAGCCACAAGGTAGAGAACAAAGTCTCAGTCATACCACTTCACTGGCTTACATTGCACCTGGTGATACTGAGGTTCAGAGGGCCCAAGCCCTCAAAATTAAGTGCTTATTACTCTGTGCTGGCACTTTAATTACACAATCTCTACCTTATCAAAAGCAAACGGTGCTGTTCTTGTGAGGATCAAACTTTGTTTATTATGAAAGATCATATAGATACAACTGTACCTGTACAGCCTAAAGAATGATAGCAGTAGCCAGGCACTGGTGGCTCATACCTGTAATCCTACCTACTGAGGAAACTAAGATCTCAGGATTATGGTTTGAACTCAGCACAGGCAGGGAAATCTGTGAGACTCTTACCTTCAGTAAACCAGGACAAAAGCCAGAAGTGGAGTTGTAGCTCAAGTGGTAGAGTGTCAACCTTAAGTGAAAAAGCTAAAGGACAGTGCCCAAGCCCTGAGTTTAAGACCCAGTACCAGCAAAAACAAAACAAAACAAGAGAGGGGGGAAATAGCAATAATTTCAAAGAACACACATTATTTTTATTTTTTATTTTGCTAGTTTGGGGGCTTGAACTCAGGGCTTGAGCACTGTCCCTGGCTTCCTTTTGCTCAAGGGTAGCACTCAACCACTTGAGCCACAGCGCCATTTCTGGCTTTTTCTGTGTATGTGGTACTGAGGAATGGAACCCAGGGCTTCATGCATGGTAGGCAAGCACTCTACCACTACGCCACATTCCCAGCCCCAGCTTACTTCCTTTTAAGATGACAAAAGCATGAAGTGAGCCAGGTATCAGTGGCTCATGCCTGCAATCCTAGCTACTCAGGAGGCTGAGATCTGAGAATTGTGGTTCAAAGCCAGCTGGAGCAGGAAAATTTGTGAGACCTTTATCTCCAATTAGCCACCAAAAAAACCTGGAAGTAGAGCTATGACTCAAGTGGTAGATCACTAGCCTTGAGTTAAAAAAGCTTACCAGGAGCTGGTGGCTCACACCTGTAATTCTAGCTATTCAGGAGGCTGAGATCTGAGGTTCACAAGTCAAAGCCAGCTTACTACCTTTCAAGATGATAAAACATGAAGTGAGCTGAGCAGCAGTGGCTCACGCCTGTAATCCTAGCTACTCAGGAGACTTGAGATCTGAGGATTGTGCTTCAAGGCTAGCCAGAGCAGGGAAGTCTATGAGACTCTTATGGCCATTAACCACCAGAAAACTGTAACTAGAGTTGTGGCTCAAAGTGGTAGAGTGCTAGCCTTGAGCAAAAAGAGCTCAGGGACAGCGCCCAGGTCCAGAGTTTAAGCCTCACAACTGACAAAAAAAAAAAAATCTCAGGGACAATGCCCAGGCCCTGAGTTCAAGATCTGGGACCAGCAACACACACACACACACACACACACACACACAGAGTGATGTGTCCAGGTTCATATTCAAGTAGTGCTCATGACCCATCACAGTGGTAATGCCTCACACTTAGGCAATGCTCTCCTGGGCACAATGCCAGCACCTGGCAGACACTTCTGTGCCTCCCTCTGTGTCTGCTCTTTCTTGGGCTAGGAGTGTCTCTCTCACACTGTCATCATGTGTCCTTCCCCTCCCCCACCCTGCCTGCCCAATTCCATTCATTTTTGATGACATCACCTCCTCTGTGGGACCTGCTTGAAGTCCAGTGGCTTCCTCCTCAGCTCCCTTGGCTCCCTGCTGCGCCCTCCCTACACGCTGGGTTGTCCCTGCCAGGCCCTTTTCTGGCTCACCCCATGGGCTCAGGTCTGTGCTGGCTAGCTCTTGCCAGGGGGAGCCCACAAGACCGGGTGATTAGTCAACCACAGTCTCTCTTCCGGTTGGTGACAGGAGCTCCTTCCTGAAAATTGCTTCTCTTCTGCAGAACCCAGGGCTCCTCTGGGGAAGCCCTGCTCCACTTACAGCTGGATTTTGTAAACCTTGGCCCCAGTCCTCAGAGCCCTCTGGAGTTCATGGAGCTGGTCACGAAGCTGAGCCCTCTTCCCACCATGTATGACTAGGAGGCTTGGCTGGCCCACTTCCTTCCCATGTAGCTGGGTGAAGTTTACAAAGCTGACTTCCCTTAGGGGCTTGGTGGAGGAGGCCGCACAGGATAAGATCCCAGGAATGACTTTGGACAGCTCAGCCTGGGGTGGACTCTGAAGATGGGCATCTCTGTAAGAGGGTTGGGCCGGACACTGGTGGCTCACGCCTGCAATCCTAGCTCCTCAGGAGGGTGAGATCTGAGGATCACAATTTGAAGCCAGCCAGGGCAGGAAAGTCCATGAGACTCTTATCTCCAATTAATCAACCAAAAGCTAGAAGTGGATCCAGGGCTCAAGTGATAGAGTATCAGTTTTGCATGAAAAAAAAAGCTAAAGGGCAGTGCTCAGGCTCTGAGTTTAAATCCCAATATGGTACAAAACAAGAGGATGAGGAGGTGGAGGAGGAGGGGGGTTGGGTGGAATGCTCCCTTGCCTTAGCCACGGAACTGACCCTTAAAATCAGCAAGGCCCTCTGAAGTGGCAAAGGGACCATCCATATCTCCCTCATTTTAAGACTTGGTGTATTTTACAAAGGTTCATCACAACAGGGTTACAAAAATCGAACAGCTAACTTTTGTTTTTAATCATGCACTCAAATGTGGTACATTATATTTGGATTATTGGCAAGATAGCTGAAGGATTTGTTTAAAAAATATTTCCCTGAAGACATACCTGATTATAAGCATGGGGCCATGAAAATGTGTGCCCAGAGCCTCTGGTGGTGCTGGCGGGTAAAGAACAGCTCCAAACGCTCGAGTGGCAGAGTGCCTAAGCCAAAGGAGCTCCGAGGGCCAGCGCTGGAACCCTGGGAATACATTGCCGACCATTGAATTTCACGGGGAGAGTTCAAAGAAAGGATCTGCAAATCCGTATTGATACTGTTGTGCCAAGTCGTGAGACCACCACCAAGAAGACCACCGAGACTCAGACATTCCGAAATGCAAAAGCAAGGCAAGGCTTTATTTAAGCGGGCTGCAACTCGGGCCTCATCCTACCCACCGACACAGGGAGGTTAGGAGGGAGCCCCGAGCTGTGATTACACAGGGCTTATAAAGGCAACGAACAAAGTTACAACAATCAGGTGTTCAAGCAAGCAAGATTAGGATACAGGTACAAATCTGATTGGCTCAGGGTTCGATTCTAGGGGTGGTTAGAGTTAAGCATTCCCAGCGGTTAGAGTTCTAGACTGACTGGGCCCTAATGGGCTTGTCCTGGGTTTGCTCACAGGGCCTGCTTATCTCAGGTTCACGTGGTAAAGTGGGGTTCGCATGGTAAAATGGGGCCTGACTTCAAAGTCTGGCACTTCAATACAAGTGCATTATTAAATATATAACGATGGCTGGGAATATGGCCTAGTGGCAAGAGTACTTGCCTTGCATACATGAATCCCTGGGTTCTGTTCCCCAGCACCACATATATAGAAAACAGCCAGAAGTGGCGCTGTGGCTCAAGTGGCAGAGTGCTAGCCTTGAGCAAAAAGAAGCCAGGGACAATGCTCAGGCCCTGAGTTCAAGCCCCAGGACTGGCAAAACATAAAGTAAAATAACCTACAGCAAAAAGGAAATATATAACAATGGGCAAAGAGGTGGCTTTTTTTTTCTCTGTA
The DNA here is from genome assembly GCF_023159225.1 of Perognathus longimembris pacificus. NCBI lineage: Eukaryota > Metazoa > Chordata > Mammalia > Rodentia > Heteromyidae > Perognathus > Perognathus longimembris. The sequence continues at coordinate 23,939,224 of NC_063167.1, read as the reverse complement.
ATCCCAACAGCCTGCTCTCCCCATAGCTTAGCATGTTCCTTTCCTAGGCAACACGAGGCCCATTTAGTAAGGGCTGTACATAATCAACCTCCACCTCCTTTTACCTCGACACCATATAAGGCAACAAGATCCCCTTAGAGTGACTTTCAGGCCTGGACAGCTGCAAGACCCCTTATCTACTACTTGGGCAGCAGCCATAAATCCTAGGCCGCCATGATGAGGCCCCTGGTCCACATATCCACACCAAGGTCTCTGCCTCCTAGCCCCTCCTAGCCCCAGTAGGTAATATAGGTCACCTCAGACAATAGCCGGCACTTCTTACTTCTCTCTTATGAGAAGGGGTCTTGCTGGTCCCTTTGCTGGCAATAAACCTTTCCTTTGTTCTTGTACCTGGATATCTGTGAGGCTTTCTGGCATTTTTCTTTCTTTTTTTGAGACAAGGTCTCTCGGTACAAAACTAGTACCTCATGCTACAGTCTCTTGCCAGTTTGAACATCTGGGTCTCCTTGAGCCACAGGTGCAGACAGTGTGCCTGGATATCTGAATCCAGGAAAACTTTTCCTAGTTTCCTTGACTTCCTTCCTTCCTCCTTCCTCCTCCTTCCCTCCTCTTCCTCCTCCTCCCCTCCTCCTCTTCTTCTTCGTTTATTTGTTTTGTTTTTGTTGCCAGTCATGGGGCATGGACTCAGGGCCTGAGCACTGCCCTTGGCTTCTTTTTGCTCAAGGCTAGCACTCTATCTCTTGAGTCACAGCGCCACTTCCGGCTTTTTTTGTATATATGTGGTGCTGAGGAATTGAACCCAGGGCTTCATGTATATGAGGTGAGCATTTTACCAGTAGGCCATATTCCCAGCCCTCCTCCTCCTCCTCCTCCTCCTCCTCCTCCTCCTCCTCCTCCTCCTCCTCCTCCTCCTCCTCCTCCTCCTCCTCCTCCTCCTCCTCCTCCTCCTCTTCCTCCTCCTCCTCCTCCTCCTCTTCCTCCTCCTCCTCCTCCTCCTCCTCCTCCTCCTCCTCCTCCTCCTCCTCCTCCTCCTCCTCCTCCTCCTCCTCTTCCTCCTCCTCCTCTTCCTCCTTCTCCGTCAGTCATGGGGCTTGAACTCCAGGCCTGGGTGCTGTCCAGAGCTTTTATGCTCAAGGCTAGCATTCTACCACTTTGAGCCACAGCTCCAATTCTGGGTTTTTGGTGGTTATTTAGAGATGAGTCACATAAGCTTTCCTTTTCTGGGCTGGCTTCGAACCACTATCCTCAGATCTCAGCCTCCTGAGTAGCTAGGATCACAGGCATGAGTGACTAGAGCCCAGTGCAACTCTTCTTTTCTTTTCCTTCCTTCCTTCCTTTCTTTCTCTCTCTCGTGTGTGTGTGTGTGTGTGTGTGTGTGTGTGTGTGTGTGTGTGTGTGTGTGTGTTTTGGCCAGTCCTGGGACTTGAACTTAGGGCCTGAGCACTGTCCCTGGCTTCTTTTTGCTCAAGGCTAGCACTCTGCCACTTGAGTCACTGTGCCACTTCTAGCCATTTTCTATATATGTGGTGCTGAGTAATCGAACCCAGGGCTTCATGTATACAAGGCAAGCACTTTACCACTAGGCCATATTCCAGCCCGCTTTCTTTCTTTCTTTCTTTCTTTCTTTCTTTCTTTCTTTCTTTCTTTCTTTCTTTCTTTCTTTCTTCCTTTTGCTAGTCTTGGGGCTTGAACTCAGGGCCTGGGCACTGTCCCTGAGCTTCTTTTGCTCAAGACTAGCACTCTACCACTTAGGCCATAGCACCATTTCTGGCTTTTTTCTGCTTATGTGATACTGAGGAATTAAACCCAAGGCTTCATGCATGCTAGGCAAGCACTCTACCCACTAAGCCACATTTCCAACCTAATAACTCTCTTTTCTTAAGGCCTTAAATCTACCATCCTTCTGCCCCACACAGCTCCAAGTGCTGGAGTTACAATCATGCTGGCCTGTGGCAAATCTTCTTTACAAAATAATCCCTAAGAGGGAATATAGATGCCCACTTGCTTTCCCAGGAGGTAGAGCTTGAGTGTGTTCTGGAGATAGTGATTGGAGACCACTCATGTGAGGCAAGGGGTTGCCAGTAAGTTTACAGTTAGGGATGCCTGCAGACAGACAGCACCTCACCTGTGAGACTGAGGTTAAACATGGCAGCGAGAAGTCTTTCTTTGCCAGGAGATGATGTGACCAGAGGCACTTCACCTCTGTGATACCCAGCACCCTGGAGCAACACATGAGACAAACCCAGATTAAAGCTGTCAACAGTCATGAGAACTACTGACAGATGGGAATGGTCATTGACCGGAGGCCCCATACTGACATGATGCAGAAAGTATCCAGCATTGGATCTGAGGATAGAAAGAGGAGTGATGAATCAGTGTGTGTGTGTGGGAATCACCAACAGCTGGAAATAAACCTTGAACAAGGGACTGGAGGTATAAGTTGTTAGAAAGATAGCTGGATACTGGTGGCTCCCATGTAACCCTAGACATCTGAGGATCAAGGTTTGAAACCAGTCAGGATGGAAAACTCCATGAGATTTATCTCCAATGAATCAGCAAAAATCTGGAAGTCGAAGTTTTTGTGTGTGGTTCAAGTGATAGAGCATCAAGCTTACGGTGGAAAAAGCTAAGGGGCAGTGCTCTGAGTGCAAGCCTCAGTACTGGCACATGCACACATTAGGAAGAATGGACAGAAACTGGGGTGAGGATCAAGGGAGCTCTGCACCTGTTTGTAGCGCCCCTGTAAACCCAAAGTTAATGACCAAAGCTGAACATTTGCCTGGGAAACACAATCTGATCTCATGGCCCTTACAGATCCACAATGTGTTGAGTGATGGGGCCTTATGTATTTGTTCAGTTCTCCTGTATCCCAGTAGAATCTCATTTGAGGGAATAAAAACAACAAACCAACCCATCCGAGGTCTAAACTTGAGGCCTTGTTGTCCAGCCTTCCCCGATCCTGCTGCCTTTGCTCCCTGTAAGCCTGAGAGCTTCCTCTCCTATAGCTTTAGCATGCTCCTTCCTAAGCAACACGAAGCCCCTCTAGTAAGGGCAATAAATGATTAGCCTCCACCCTCTTCCTTGATACGACACTCCTTTAGGGCAATTATGACCATGCCAGGTAACAAGATCCCTTTACAAGTGACTTCTGGGCCTGGGCAGCTGCAGGACCCCCTTGACAGCAGCCATCAATCATAGCCTGACATAGTAAAGCCCTTGGTCTGCACATCCACACCAAGGTCCCTGCCTTCAAGACTTCCTAGGTTATATATGTCACCCCAGACAATAGACCACACTTCTTCTGACTTCTCCTGGTGAGAAGGGGTCTTGCTAGCCCCCTTTGCCGGCAATAAACGTTTCCTTTGTTCTTCTGTACCTGGATGTCTGTGTGGTTTCTGGCAATGTCTAATATAGTCTAACACTCCCTCTTTTCTGAACCTTGAGTCTGACTGCTGGAGCTGGAAAGCCCCAGGGATTAGTTAACTTGAACCATGGGTTTATAGATGGGGAAACAGACAGCAGGGAGGGAAGGAGGAAAGGACCTTGCTTCTGGCCACATGCCAGGCTCCTCTAAAACTCCAAGACTAGCTCCAGGCTTCCTCTGCCCCACCACCCCTGGCTTCATTTGATGGCAGTCAGACCTGCACAGGGCCCCCAAAGTACCTGTGACTCACTGAGGGCCCTGGTGTGAACTAACACTTAAGGAGGGGCAGAACCTTAGTGCTGACTGAGTGGAAAGTGGAGGCTTCTACCTTCGTGCCGAGCACTTCGCTCATAGGTGAGTCCCATCTGGTTTTGATGCTCTTGGAAGAGGCAGGGCCCAGAAGTAGGTAAACAGTCAAGGGTCTCTACTTCACCAGCTAGGCCCTAAGGCTTCACCCTGGGGCTCAGGGAGGATTCTGCACAACCCTGAGCCTGCCAAGAGGGACTGGGTCCCGAGTTTGGGTTGAAGTCCCTCATCTGCACTGAGGGACTTGGTATTGGTGATATACTGAGTGCTGCCAGAGAAAACAGGGTCTTTTTCTGGGCTTGGTAAGTGGGGCCCTAGTGGAGGGGCCCTGTAGGGAGGGGGGCCTTGAAGAGCCTCCTAGCTGTGTCTCTGTCTGGAATTCTGGCCTGAGGACAAGGCCCTTGGTCGTCTACCTAACAGCTCCCATGGTGCTTTGCGTGGCCACCTCTTCCTGAGTCACCTCCTGGGGTGGGGTGGGGGGGAGGGGGCCTGGGGATGCAGAGCTGCTGGGAGACAGCGGAGAATTTGAGGGGTCTCCAGCTGGGCTGTCTGTGGAGATACCATGGGAGCTGTGCAGGGATGGACCAACAGTGAGACCAGATCTGATTGCAGAGCTGGGACCTGGCTGCCCCTCTGGGCTGGCAGGGACCCAATGAAGCCAGCAAAGTCACACATGGGTGCAATGGAGAGGTCAATGCAGGTGCTTCACAAGGCGCTGGGGGCCACTATTGTGCCACTTCCCGGCTGGTCAGAGGTACCATGTGTTGATAATAATTTTATTTAGACTTGCTGGCCCTTCCTAACTGGACTGGGAATTTCTTGGCCTTGTGATTCCCTTGGGAATCACCTCATTTGAGGGGTTAGCTGGCCTCAGTGAATCAGAAAAGCTCATCCTCCAGGCTATGGTAATTGGTCCAGAAAAGACCCATTTAGGCCAACTAGAGACACTGAGTCTTAGTTCTGAGATTCTTTTTTTTTTTTGGCCAGTCCTAGGCCGTGAACTCAGGGCCTGAGCACTGTCCCTGGCTTCTTTTTTGCTCAAAGCTAGCACTCTGCCACTTGAGCCACAGCGCCACTTCTGGCCATTTTCTGTATATGTGGTGCTGAGGAATCGATCCCAGGGCCTCATGTATATGAGGCAAGCACTCTTGCCACTAGGCCATATTCCCAGCCCCTGAGTCTTAGTTCTGGATCTTCTCTTTGAGCTAACCAGGAAGCCAATGGTTTCTTGTTAATTACAAATAAGAAGAGCAAAGAGTATCAGGACATAGAAGAGAAGATGGGACCAAGAAATTAAAAGAGCATAGATCTTGGTTACAGCTGCTGGATCAAGCCTTGCTTGAAGCTGTAGGAGTAAAGATTTGGAGCATGATAGGCCCTCTTCTGGCCTTCCTTCTCAGCTCCTGAGTGATTGAAAAGCTGTATAGGTGGAGGAAGAGGTAAGGGGAACTGACAGACAAGTCTTTCCCCTCAACTGTACAACAACTCTAGGATGTTTCAGTTGCCAGAGCTTTCAAAAGGGAGGTCAGCCTAGAGAGGCTGTATTTGTGAAACGTTGGCCTCACAATCCTCACAACCTCCTGACCCAAGCTTTTGACAACAGTCTTCCCTTTCCTCCAAAGCCATCCGCATCTCTAGCAGTTTCTGTACCCAGAAGGCTGATGTGTGGGGCTGCTCAGGTGGTACACTGTACACTGTGGGTTCCGATCTGTGCAGTGCAGCTTATGTCTATACAACCACACAGGGCAGATCTAGGTTGCATTGCTCAATATGTTCAGACTCTCACATGATTTTCACAGCAATTGATGACCTCACAAACCTTATTTTGAACCAGGAAAAAGAAATAATTCTATCAAAAAAATCATTCTATCATGTCTACAGGATCTAGAAAATGAGAAAGTTTATGTCATTTTAGTCCCACCAAATCCAAACATTGCATTAGAAAGTTTATGTGTAAGTAGAGGTATTATTCAGCTGTAAAGAAGAATGAACAACACATGTCACTTGCAGAATAATGCATACAACTAGAGGGCAACATGGACATAAATGGGGGACTGTTAAAGGGGGTGGGAGGAGGCAGGGAGAGGGTCCAGTGGGAAGCAGGAGGGGAAAAAGAGAGGATGAGGGGAGAAAATAATCAAAGCACATTGTATATGAATGTGAGAAGGTTTTAATGAGATGCACATAGATTATTATTATTATTATTATTGCCAGTCCTGGGGCTTGAACTCAGGGCCTGAGCACTGTTCCTGGCTTCTCCTTCTTTTTTTTTTTTTCTCACTTTACCACTTGAGCCACAGCGCCCCCTCTGACTTTTTCTATGTATGTAGTGTTGAGGAATGGAACCCAGGGCTTCATGCATGCTTGGCAAGCACTCTACCACTAAGCCACATTCCCAGCCCTTTGTGAAATTCTTATCTCCAAGTAACCACCAGAAAACCAAAAGTGGTGCTGTGGCTCTAAATGGTAGAACACTGGCCTTGAGCATAAGAGCTGAGACAGTGCCCAGGCCCTAAGTTCAAGTTCCATGAGTGACAAAAAAAAGTTTATGTGTAAAAATACTCATTATTCTCCCCTGAGTAAGCGTGCGCACGTGTGTGTGTGTGTGTGTGTGTGTGTGTCTGCGTGTGTGTATGTGTCTTGGGACTTGAACTTGGGGTCTGGGTGCTGTCCCTGAGATCTTTTACTCAAGGCTAGAGTTCTGTCACTTTGAGCCACAGGGCCACTTCTGGTTTTCTAATGGCTAATTAGAGATAAGAGTCTCATAGACTTTCCTGCCTGGGTTGGCTTTGAACCACAATCCTTAGAACTCAGCTTCCTGAGTAGCTAGGATAGCAGGTGTGAGACACCAGTGCCTAGCTAGATTCATCATACTTAAAGGCTACTTATGATTGTCTTCTTCTACTTAATAAGTGAGGCCTACTGTTTAACAGAATTTACATTAGTTTTGTTATGAAAACTAAGGTTTATAGATAAGTGAATTAAAAATAATTTTCTAGGCTTGATTTGAGAGCTGATTGTATACTGAAATGATCATTGCAGATCAAAATCTTACAGGTGGGCTGGGAATATGGCCTAGTGGCAAGAGTGTTTGCCTCATATGCATGAAGCCCTGGGTTCGATTCCTCAGCACCACATATATAGACAATGGCCAGAGTGGCGCTGTGGTTCAAGTGGCAGAGTGCTAGCCTTGAGCAAAAAGAAGCCAGGGACAGTGCTCAGGGCCCTGAGTTCAAGGCCCAGGACTGGCAAAAAACAAAAAATGGGCTGGGACTATGGCCTAGTGACAAGAGTGCTTGCCTCATATACATGAAGCCCTGGGTTCCATTCCTCAGCACCACATATATACAAAATGGCCAGAAGTGGCGCTGTGGCTCAAGTGGCAGAGTGCTAGCCTTGAGCAAAAAGAAGCCAGGGACAGGGCTCAGACCCTGAGTCCAAGCCCCAGGCAAAAATAAATAAATAAATAAATAAACAAACAAAATATTACAGGCTATGAATTTTAAAAAATGAATCTATTTGCTTTTAGTACATGAGGGGGTTAGAGTTCTTGCATCTTGGGCTCCATTTTTGTGAATTCGTTGGTTGTTTTAAAAACAAATCATGTGCTTTCCTTCTAAATGAAGAGATAGAGCCTCTCACTTCTTCAAAGAACTCATTTTAGTTGTGAATAGCTGTTATTTCCAGAAGATGAAAAGCCAAAATGGCTACTTTCTCTCTTTTTAGTGTCCGTTTTTTGAAGTAGTAGAGACATCTTGATGTTTCAGGCAAGTTTTTTTTTTCTTATTTTATTTTCAAATCGGGGGATACATGAACAGTGCAGGTGTGTTTATAGAGGGGGAGAAAAATCCCTTTTCCAAGGGCCTTAAAAAGCTTCTGCTTGCCAGGGAAAACTAAAGCTAGCTGTTTCTCAGGATCTTTCTAGGGAGAATCTGCACCTGGGAGTAAGAATTTGCACTCACATTCTGCCCTTCCCCCACCCCCCAGACATAGAGAGATAGGTAGGTAGGTAGGTAAGTAGACAGATTCTATCTTGTGCCAGTTCTGAAGCTTGAACTCAGGGCTTCATGCTTTCTCTTTTGCAAAGCTGGTGCTCTACCACTAGAACCAAACCTCCACTTCTGACTCTTTTGCTAGTTATTTGGAGATAAAAAAAATCTCTCAGATTTGTCTGCCAGGTCTGGCTTCAAACTGAGATTCTCAGATCTCAGCCTCCTGAGTAGCTAGGATTATAGGTGTGCGCCACTGGTGCCTGGCATAGAATATATTTTTGAGACAGAGTCTCACTATATAGTCCAAGCTGGCCTCACACTTGTGATCCTACTGCCTCAGCCTCCCCAGGGCTGGGCTTATAGGTATATACTACTATGTTTGGATCTCTGTCTTGTTTTACATGTGAGTGCAATGCTGGGGATTGCATGCTAACCCTTGTACCTGCTAAGCAAATGTTCTACCACTGAGTGATGGCTTTATCCCATTTGTTTCTCTATTTATACAAAGGAGGTCCTCTATGCAACCGACTAACTATACTTTGCTTTTCCTCATTTGAAAACCCACCCGTGAAAGAGCTCCACTCAGTTTGTGTTACCCTGTCCCTTACAGTTGTCAGCTGTAGAAGGTTCTCTAGTAAGGATGTCTTCTGAGGCAGTCTGCAGCTGATGGTAGTTTCTGACCTCTAGCTATTAGGAACAAGACTGTCACGCATGCCCACTTTGCAACCACACCCGTGGATAGTAGGTGTGCCAGTCTGCTTTCTGTCACTGTGATAAAGTGCCTGAGATAAATCAACTTCTAAGGCAGAAAGGTCGGCTCATTCCATGGTCTCTTGCTCCTGTTACCACTGGGCCTGTGTCAAGTCTATACATCATGGAGGGAGCATGGAGAGAAGCTGCTCCCTTCTGGGAAGTGGGGAAACAGAGACCAGAAAGGGCCAGGTCTGGCTCTTGAAGTACACATCCCATAACCTCACCTCTTCCCAGTATCCCTTTGGGCTCCTGAAGCCCTGAGCACTGCCAGGTTCACCCTAGACTAGTGACCTAGCCTTTCACATGGGCCTTTGGAGGACATTTCAGATCTAGACTGGTGTAGAATACATTCCTCCTGCTCTGTCAAAGGGTGTCTTTGTTTGGCAGCACTGCTGTCACCATTGACCGTCAAATGTGTGTCATAGCTCTGGAGGCTGGAGGCCCAAGATGGAAGTGTGGGTGAGGCTGCTTCCTTCTGAGAGCTGCATGCAGGCTCTTCTCCAGGCCTGGGCCCAAGGGGGTTCTCCACCTGCCACCTAGCCTGCTTTGATTTGTAGCTGCAGCACCCCAGTCTCAGCCTTGATGCTCCTAGGACTCTCTCCCAGTGCACGAGTCCTGTGGCCACATTTCCTCTTTTCATTAAGACACTGACATACTGAAATAGCACCTGTCCCTGCCCACCATGTGACCTCATCCTGATGAATTACATCTGCTTTCCAAATTAGGTCACACCTTGAAGTACCAAAAGGGTTGAGATTTCAGTATATGAAACCTGGGGGGGGGGGGAGCAGAGAAACTATTAACTTCATCACAGAGAATATGAGCTTTTATTCATTTGTATGTTGGTACTAGACTTGAACTTAGGGCCTAGGCGCTGTTCCTGAGCTCTTTTACTCAAGGCTAGGGTTCTACCACTTTGAGCCACAGATCCACTTCTGGCTTGTGGTTAATTGGAGATAAGAGTCTCATGGGAACTTTCCTGCCCCGGCTGGCTTCAAACCTTGATCCTCAGATCTCAACCTCTTGAAAAGCTATGATTACAGGTGTGAGCTACAGGCCCCTGGCTTGGCTCATTTATTTTTAATTCATTTACTCTTTTTTCTTTTTTTCAGTATGCCTGTCCTGGGGCTTGAACTCAGGGCCTGGGCATTGTCCCTGAACTGCTTTTGCTCAAGGCTAGCACTCTACCACTTGAGCCACAGCACCACTTCTGGCTTTTTCTGTGGTACTGAGGAATTGAACCCATGGCTTCATGCATGCTAGGCAAGCTGAGATTTTCTTTTTTTAAATCAAGGCTGGCACTCTACCACTTGAGCCACAGCTCCCCCTTTAAAAAAAATTAATTGGAGATATAAGTCTCACGGACTTTCTTGCCTGGGCTGGCTTTGAACTGTGGCCCTTAGATCTCAGCCTTCTGAGTAGCTAGGATTCCAGGTGTGAGCCACCGGTGCCTGGCACATTGATTACTTTTTGCAGTGCTGGTTTTAGAACTCAGGACCTCACCCATTGTCGACAAATGCCTGTACCTCTGAGCTATACCGTCAGCCCAGCATCGACTCTTAGAAAGATCTTCTTAAATCCCTGTTCACAGACACTGCCAGCTTTCCTCTCACCAGTGGAGAGGAGTGGCCTTCATCTTGTGGACAATGTTATGCTATCTCAGAGGGTGTCAGGCCTCTGTCACAGGAGGTGGACAAGGGTCTCTCTCTGGGGTCCCGCTGGCATCTCCCACCATGTGAGGGAAGGGGGCTCTTTAGTCAGGCATTCCAGACAGTTTTTCACAGATTTCTGTGGCCAGTTGTTTATATTGTGGATCTTTTTATTTTTCTGTTGAGTTGGTGGCAGTCTTTTGTGCTTATTGGTTTGTAGGAACTCTATTTAAAGATAAGGAAAATGAACTTCCTTATGATGTGTTTCTACTATTTTTTTTTCCTGCTAGCCAATTGTTTTTGACTTTGCCTGTGAATTTCTATTGTTTTTTAAAAAACAGATTCCTCCCCCCCTCAGTTTTGTGTAGACCAACATCATTTTTCTTTGATGGCTTTAGCGTTTTCTGTTTTTGTTTTTTTTCAAGAAGTCTTTTCACTCTCAGCTGATGACATGAAATTTACCGCAGTTTTCTAAAGTAGCTATTTTCTATGTGTACCATCTTGCTCAGTTGGGACATGTCTTGGTGGGAGGTGTGGGGAAAGGACTCAGGCTTGTTGTCCTGGTGGGCACTTGGGTCCTCATAATGCTTCACATCTCAGTATGAGCACTGTGTTGGGCAGAAGCAAGGGAGATACGTGGAGGATTTACAGAAGAGTTTGTATTTTCTATTTATGTTCTTCATGTCAGTACTGGGGCTTGAACTCAGGGCCTGGGTGCTGCCCTTTAGTGTTTTCACCTATGGCTGATGTTCTATCCCTTGAGCCACAGCTCCACTTTTGGCTTTTTGCTGGTTTGTTAGAAACAAGAGTCTCACCGACTTTCCTGTGTGGGTTGGCTTTGAACTGTAATCTTCAGGTCTCAGTCTCCTGAGTAGCTAGAATTACAGTCATGAAGTCACTGGCACTCAGCATAGAAATGTGCTTTTAAAAAATTATTATTATTATTATTATTATTATTATTATTGGCCAGTCCTGGGGCTTGGACTCAGGGCCTGAGCACTGTCCCTGGCTTCTTTTTGCTCAAGGCTAGCACTCTGCCACTTGAGCCACAGCGCCACTTCTGGCCATTTTCTGTATATGTGGTGCTGGGGAATTGAACCCAGGGCCTCATGTATACGAGGCAAGCACTCTTGCCACTAGGCCATATCCCCAGCCCCTATTATTATTATTATTTTTTTTTTTTGCCAGTCCTATGGCTTGGACTCAGGGCCTGAGCACTGTCTCTGACTTCTTTTTTGCTCAAGGCTAGCACTCTGCCACTTGAGCCACAGCGCCACTTCTGCTATACGAGGCAAGCACTCTTGCCACTAGGCCATACTCCCAGCCCCTAGTTATGATTTTTTATTAATAATCTTTCTTCATGAACTTCTAGGATTTTAGAACTTGGGTCCATTCTGAGTGTAGACTACCCTATCATCAGTTATTAAATAAAAACAATTGAGAACCATTTAATAGGCAGAATGACCCCAGGGACTGGCAGCATGCCAATGAGGATTAAGGATGAGAACAGTTCCATTTCAAAGATTAATAAGTGTTTATTACTTGATTAAAATGTTGAACTAGAAACTGTTGCTATTACTGTCCTCCAAGTCAGGAACCCCCAGGGCAGATCCCAGGAGTTTTTGTGGTTTGTTGAAGAGCCTTAGGAATTTGCATCATGACCAGCTACTTCCCCACCCTACCACCCCAAGTGACTGGCTCCACTGATTCAGTTATAAAGTGTAGGTAGTAATAGGGGAAGGTTTTTGTAGGTCTTGGAAAAAAAAATTAAAAATGGCTTGTGTGAACTAGACGCTGTTCAAAGCCAGCCCGGGCAGGAAAGCCCAAGAGGGTCTTATCCTCCATTAACCACCGGAAAACTGGAGCAGTGGCTCAAAGTAGTAGAGTGCTAGCTTTCAGCCAAAGAGCTCAGGGACAGCACCCAGTCTCTGAGTTCAAACCCCATGATCAATCCCCCTCCCCACTCAAAAAAAAAAAAAAGGAAGGAAGGAAGAAAAGAAGGAAGACAGACAGGCTTGTCTGAAGCCCTGGGTTCCATCCTTACTATTGAAAATTTAAAAACAACAAAAAGAAAAATAAATGCAAAGCTAAGAGCGCCCCCTGCAGGATATGGAAAGTCTTGTGGGTTAAACTGCATTGGTTGCTTCTACCCTGATGGGGGCTGTTGGGAAGGAATGTGGAAGGCAGGGAGGTCAGTCTCTGCCCCAATGGTGGACAGTGTGGGTCCCCCTGGCTCTGAAGAGGAGCCAAGGTCTGAGAGGAGGGCAGGGTTCTTCCAGGGAGACTCCTTCTCTTCATAGTGCCTCTACATTCAACCTGTTGGATCAGCCAGGCAGTGCCATTCCCGAGTCCAGTCATCCTGGCATCTGAAATGGGATGGAATCAGCCTGCTCACCTATTCAGAGCAGTAGGTTCTTGATTGGAGTGTGTGTGTGTGTGTGTGTGTGTGTGTGTGTGTGTGTGTGTGTGTGTGATTCCACTTATTAAGAGAAATTATTGCCAAGTGCTGGTGGCTCACACCTGTAATCTTAGCTACTCAGGAAGCTGAGATTTGAGGATGGGAGTTCGAAGCCAGTCCTAGCAGAAAAGTCCCCATGAGATGTGTATCTCCAATTAGCCACTCAAAAACTGGAAGTGGCTCTGTGTCTCAAAGTGAGAGAGCACTAGCCTGGAGTAAATGACCTCAGTGACAACTCCCAGGCCCTGAGTTCAAGCCCCACAACTGACAAAGAAAAAAAATAAATTATTATTCCTTTGGAGGAGGAGATTCTACTTCACAAGGAATTTGGAGGAAGCTTCTGTTCTAGGGTGACAACATTTGGGTTTGAATGTGTCCACAATGAAGAAGAGCGTTCTCATAATGGACAGAACTCAGTACACTCCAGAGCATGAGGGCTGGGGAGTTTAGAAAGCAGACAGCTACTAGGCACTGCTGCAGGCCCCAAGGCCCCAGGGGCGGCTGTGCAGGAGGGCGGTGCCAGGTGTACTTGCCAATCTCTGTCCTCTCCCCCCATTTGGGGCCTGAATGCATTGAGAAACACATGTGGATTTTCAAACGCTCAAGCTGCCAAGGAGATCTTACTAGGAAAGATGTTTCAGAAACCAGAAAGGAACCGGGCCAAGGCCTGTGTTTGTAAAGGAGGCATGGTGTGCTGGGAAGGCCGCCTCAGATGAGGACTTGGCAGGGGGCCTTGGGCTCCAGGCCCTGCTCTGCCTCCTGTGCCCCCACCAGAACCTTGGGGAAGTTATGTAACCTCGGGGCCTCACATCACCCTTCCTGAAAGCCCCTGAAGCCCTCACATCAGAGGTGACTTGTGAGGCCTGACATCTACATTGTCGGTGACTCAATTGAAGACAGGCCACTTCCTTCCCAAGTTAGGCTCTGTGGGTGTGGTCGCCCTACCAGGCCTTGTCCCCAGGAAGTCTCAGTGCTAGCCAGACTCTCCTTGGGCTCTGGGGGATACAGTGTATGTTCCAGGATTGGCTCATGCCCTCCCCTCCTCATCACCTCAGAGAGGTAGCTACCCTGAACAAAAGGAAGTCTCTTCTGTAGTCTAATCTCTATCTTTCACGGGGCCCTGATGTACCCCCCTCAGTTAGGTACCTCATCAGGGTAGCCAAGGCTGGCTTGCTCTCTCTCCACCTTACAAAATTAGATCTTAGAGAGTTGGGAATGTGGCTGAGCAGTAGGGTGCTTGCCTAGTATGCACGAAGCCCTGGGTTCGATTCCTCAGCACCACATAAACAGAAAAACCCGGAAGTAGCCCTGTGGCTCAAATGGTAGAGCAAAAGGTCTCTGGGGTGTGTGTGTGTGTGTGTGTGTGTGTGTGTATGTGTGTGTGTGTGTGTGTGTGTTTGCTTGCGCACATGTGCATATGCATGCCAGATCTGGGACTTGAACTCAGGGCCTGAGGGCCACCTGTGAGGTTTTTTTTTTTTTAATGCAAGGCTACAGTGCTCTACCATTTGAGCCACAGCTTTACTTCCAGGTTTTTGGGAGTCAATTGGAGATACGAGTCTCATGAGCTTTCCTGCCTGGTCTCCCTTTGAACCTCAATCCTCAGATCTTGGCCTTCTGGGTAGCTAGAATTACAGGCCTGAGCCACTGACACCTAGCATGAGTGGTGTTCTTGGTAGCTGTGACTCTTGGGGGCAGGGTGAACCTGGGCAGGTGAGGAAGGGCAGGGGGAAACACAGGGGTCACTGCCACCCTGGCCCAATCCACCTTCCCACCTGCCCACCCATCTTCCTCTTCCATAGCTGGTCTTCTCTGCACGTGTCCTGCCCCCATGGCCTCCTTGCTGGGGTTCTGTCATGGCCATCCCATGTCTGTCCTCCCCTCTCTGCCCTAGCTGTGCTCCAGCACCTAGTGTGTTGCCTGACAGAGAGAGAGACAGAGAGAGACAGAGATAGACAGAGACAGAGACAGAGACAGAGAGAAAGGTCTAATTGGTCCTCCCCTCTCACAACTGTCAGCTGTCTATAAGTCCTAGGGGTTCCTTGGTGTACAATTTGGGTACTACATGAAAAAAAAAATCATGCTTAGCATAAAACATGGGCCAGTTGCAGCCCCTGAAGTGACTTTTCTGGGCTTTGAGAAGCCCCGAGGCAGCTCTCACAGGAGAGATGGAGGCTGAGGATGGTGATCTCTGAGGAGGCTGCTCTCTGAGGAGGCTCTGGGGCCTGAGCAGAACCAGGGTGCCTGGCGGGCTGTGGGAAGTGGGCTGAGGTCTGTGGGACACAGGCTGGTATTGCTGGAATTTCCACACCCTAGGGGTTGAGAAGACACATGGGTATCTGTGACCCTCTGTGCTTTCCACTGGCACCCTCGGGCTCCTGCTTTGCTGGTGGATGGATACATCCCTGGCCTAATAACTACTCTTGAGCGTGTGCACATTGTGTGTGTGTGTGTGTGTGTGTGTGCAGAAGGATGATCATATAATTCATCATCTAAGAATAAAAGGGAGTGCCATGAATATATTTCTGAGATACGTGGGGGAACTCCAGCAGGAAGCCTCTCCCACCTCTCCCCCCTCCCCTCCCCCCTCCCCTCCCCCTCCCCTCCCCCCCTCCCCTCCCCTCTGGTCTCAGCCCTGAAGCTTCCCCTTGCTTTCTTCTCTCTGTGCCCTGTACCCCACAGGCTCCTTTTCTGAATCTTCACTACATGTGGCTGATTGACACATGATTCCTGTTTCATCAATGGCCCAGAAGAAACTTATCCAAGAACACACAGCTGAGAAGTGTGAGAATTGCAGAAGGATGGGTTCTAATATGTATATTTTGCTGGTCCTAGGGCTTGAACTCAAGGTCTCTGTTATTGGTCTCTGTTACTAAGCTGCCTCTGTGCTCAAGGCTGGTGCTCTATCACTTGAGCCACAGAGCCACTTTTTCTGAGTAGTTTATTGGGGATAAAGGTCTCATGGACTTTTCTGCCTGGGATGGCTTTGAACCATGATCCTCAGATCTTAGCCTCCTGAGTAGCTAGGATTATAGGCATGAGCCACCAGTGTCTGGCTCTAATAATGTTTTTCTTTTCTTTTTTAAAAATTAAATTTAATTTTATTGTCAAGGTGATGTACAGAGGGGTTACAGTTGGTAACAGTAAGGTAGTGGGTATATTTCTTGTCTAACTTGTTACTCCTTCCCTCATTTTTCTCCTACTTTCCCTCTCCCCAACTCCCCCTCCAGTTGTACAGTTAATTCCCAACATATTGTTTTCTGAGTGTCACTGTGGCATTGGTTCACCCTTTGTCCTTTGTCTTACCATTTTGACATTCCCCTTCCCTTCCCTAATTCAGATAAACATATATCTAATAATGTGGTTTTTTTTTTCCTTGCCAATCCTAGGGCTTGGACTCAGGGCCTGAGCACTGTCCCTGAGCTTCCTTTTGCTCAAGGCTAGCACTCTACCACTTGAGCCACAGTGCCACTTCCAGCTTTTTCTGTTTGAGTGGTGCTGAGGAATCGAACCCAGGGCTTCATGCATGCAAGGCAAGCACTCTACCGCTAAGCCATATTCCCAGCCCTCTAACAATGTTTTAATGAATGGGTTTGAGCTACCAGAACTATGTTATGGAATATCCTCCCCTCCCCAACTCCCTACCAGACTTCTCAGCTGCTGTCAGCTGCCTTTAGCTCAGGGACTCCATAAAAGGAGCTTAGCCATGAGGAGAGGGGCCGGAAGGGCAGGAGGGGAGGGAGGTGGAGGGCAATGCCTTAGAGCGCGGAGTGGAAGGGCAGAGCTGGACAGGGCTGGAAAAGCGAACACTTGCTGCATACCAGTCTTTGGTGGAAGTTTTATGTTGTTTCTGTAGTACTAGAGGTTGAACCTTCATTTGCACTCTAACACTTGAACCATGCCCCCTGGCCCTTTTTAAAAAAATTGTTACATTTATTTTTTGTGCTGATACTGGAGCTTGAACTCAGGGCTTCCCGTTCTGGCTAAGCTATTTTGCTCAAGGATGATGCTCTACCACTTGAGTCGTACCTCCACTTGTGGCTGTTAGTTGGAGATGAGAGTCTCATGAACTTTTCTGCCTGGGCTGGCTTTGAACCTTGGTCCTCAGACTTCAGCTTCCTGAGTAGCTAGGATTTCAGGAGTGAGCCTCCAGCCTAGCTCTTTTATGTTACTCTCGTGTGTGTGTGTGTGTGTGTGTGTGTGTGTGTGTGCTAGTCCTGGGGCTTGAACTCAGGGCTTGGTCATTGTTCCAGAGCTTTTTTTTTTACTCAAGGCTAGTTAGTATTCTACTATTTGACTCACAGGCTTCCCTTCCAGCTTTTTGCTGGTTAGCTGGAGACAAGAGTCTCACAGACTTTCCTGCTGGGCTGGCTTTGAACTGCAATCTTCAGGTCTCAGCCTTCTGAGAAATTCGAATTACAGGTGTGAGCCACCACCAATGCTTGGCTTTTGATTTTACTTTGTAGGTAAGGTCTTCCTAACTTTTCCCTGGCTGGCCTTAAACTTGAGATCTTCCTGTCTCTGCCTCCCAGGGGCTGGACTCATAGGCATGTGCTACCACACCCAGCTTTTTAAGTATTTTCAAGGTATTCATCTATTGCTCACAACACCCCAGTTCACTATGTATCACTCCCACTTTACAAACGAGGAAAACGAAGGCGGCTATCCCACTCTGACACATCCATACATGCTCAGCCAGGCTCCTCTGGGTGGCCCAGCCCCGCGGGCTTCAGCATCCAGGTTGTCATGGTAGGAAGGGTGCAGCAGGCCAGCCCTCCTCCTTGTCCCCCTCCGCCCCCCCCCCCCGGGAGCAGCGGGGTTCCATGACCCCACCTCTGGGAAACCCGCGGAGAGTGTCCCCCCAACATCTTGATGTCTTCTGCTGTTCCTGCAGGAGGCTCAGGGTCCCCACCACCCTCCTACCTTCCGCGGGCAGCTCATTTCCATCATTTTCTTTAAACGCTTCTTGTTCGCTATTCTTAAATCTAATTTTTCAGCTTTTTTTTTTTTATCCTCACTCAAGTTGCTTTAATGAAATGAAAATGTGTCTGTTTCCTCTGCTGAGCTGCCCGGGGAATTTCAATATAAAACAAACAACTTGGCTTTTAAAATTAAAATTTTATGGGTGGCATTTTCTCATTTAATGGGAGGCACAAAAGGCTGGAGTAAAACCAATTAACACAGGGCTGGGACTTGGTGTTCAATGAAATTAAACAACGGAAGAGTGGCGGCTCCGAGCTGGGGAAGTGTGCGGGCTGAGTGGCTGGAAAGGGCACCCTGGGCACCTGAGGGGCACGGCACTGGCACACACAGGCACTGGCTGTGCCCAGGTCTCCCGTGGCCTGGTGTGCCTGTGCCCTGCGCAGCCGCGTGGCTGGCCGTGGATCTCGGGGGTAGGATCTGGAGCAGGCAGGCCTTCTTGGAGCCCTGGGATCCTGGTCTCTGGGATCTGGAGCAGGGTGGGCTTCCTCTTCAGGGCAGCTGTGCCCCAGGGTCTGGCAGAGGCCACACACACACACACACACACACACACACACACACACACACACATACACACACAGTGTCAGGCAGGGCTAACGGAGCACCTGCTCTGTCCACTCTGCCACCAGCTGCAGGCAGAGCACTTGTCATCCAGTGAGGATGTGTCAGAGGCCCCTGGGGACCCAAGGAGGGCGGGGCCTAGGGGGTGCGGGGAAAGGGCTGGACTGGGCCAGTATACCTGGAAGGCAGAGCACACAGGGCTGGCTGGAGGGGCGTTCTGTTGGAGGGCCCCAAGGCGAGGAGTGTGAGGACCCATGATCCTGGCAGCTCAGTAGCCCCAAAAGGGAGCATGCTTGGTTTTTATTTTTGTTGTGGTGCCAGGACTTAAATTCAGGGCCTTGTGCTCTAATCTTGCTCAAGGCTCGTGGCTCTAACACTTCAGCCACACTTCCACTTCTGCCACCTTGCTGGCTAATTTGAAGCTAAGAGTTGTTGGGGTTGTAAATTTGCCGGGCTTAGCTCTATCCCTCCCCAACACGTGGGGAAGGGTCCTGGGTTTACCCATCTATTCTGCGGGGGATCCATACCTACTCTCTTACATCCCCCCGGCTGGTAGGGCATTGATGCTGGAGTGGGGTCCCGGGGTTTAGCCTCCGGGCACGTGTGGTTGCGAGAGCTCCATACTCGCTAGCCCAAGGAAGAGATGAGCGCGTGAGATCTCGGAGATGTCTCTGGGACGTTCTGTTTATTCAAATGAGGAGCCCCCCAGATATACCCCCAAGGGCGGGCACAAGAGAGGGATTGCAGATTGGTCACAGAGGGCTGTCCGTCAAGTGATGTCAGGGGACCTCCTTTGGGGGGCAGAAGCCCAGTCCCCCAAAGATTGGGTTTCTGGGGTGTCCTCCATTACACACGTGCTGCCCCAGGAGCAGGGCCTTCTCTTCCTGCCAAAGGCAGGAAGGGGAGGGACAGGCAAAGGTCAGCTGTGGCCCCTTAAAGGCACAGCTGACCCCAACAAAGAGTCTTTGGGACTTTTCTGGGGAGGCTGGCTTGGAAGCTTGATCCTCCTATCTCAGCCTCCTCAGTAATGAGGATTACAGGTGTGAGCCTCCAGTGCCCCGCCACAGATTCTGATGGCTGGGCGAGGGAAAGCAGGGGACGCATCTAGGTAGGGTGGCCCTGGGCCAGCAGAGAGGAGGAGCCAGCTGGAGTCTGGCTCCTGGTGGAGGGGAGAGAAGGTGTGGGCAAGGGTGGAGGATTTCTCCAGGCTAATGGCTTGGCGAGGAGCTGGGGAGGAGCCCCCAAGGCTGAGATTCTGGGGACAACAGCAGAATGTCCCCTCCCTCATCAGGACTCACTGGTGCTTCCTTCCCCATCACCAAGAACTTCCTATGCTGGCAGGAGGATCAGGTGAAGGACGCCAGGGGACAACTTGAGAACCTGACTGAGGTTTACCTGTGAGACTTTTGGAAGTGTGTGTGTGTGTGTGTGTGTGTGTGTGTGTGTGTGTGTGTACTGGGGCTTGAACTCAAAGCCCTGAGGTCTTGCTTAGCTTTTCTGCTTAAGGCAGGTGCTCTGCTACACCCAAGTGGAGACACCTCCACTTCCAGTGAGTTGCTGTTTAGAAATAAGAGTCTCTTGGATTTGTCTGCCTGGGCTGGCTTTGAACTGAGATCCTCAGCTCTCAGCCTCCTGGATAGCTAGGATTACAGGAACCAGCCACCAACATCTAGTAGGAAGCCTGCTTGAAGGCCCCCAAAGAGCCAGTAGCACAAAGCCAATAAAAATGGCCTAGGCCAAGCTGTCACCGACCTTTCTTTCTCCATATAACAAAGACAGTAGAGTGGGCCAAGAGTGAAGTGGGTTCTGACAGCCAGGGGGCTGGCAGTGCACTCAGTGCCTTTCCTTGGATGATGGACGGAGTCCACTCTAGTCTTCAGAGCAGTAGACAGTCCCTGTTTCACTCCGGAAGCCAGCTGGCTGACCTCAGGGAACCTGCCCATGTTTCTCAGGGCAATGGAGACATGGTGGTGCCCTGTCTGAAGTGGGTTTTGGAGTATGAGTATGAGTTCACCTGGTGGACAGGACAGAGAGGACAGTGCTAGCTGACTGGTGAAGACAGAGGTGGGCACAGCTGTTTGAGGGCCTGGAGAACCTGGTTTTCCTGGGGTCTTGAACTTTCAGAGCCAGAGCCCTGAGGATCATGTGAAACAACAAAGGGTTCTTGTGGGGATGCTGGCCGGACATGTAGAGGGGCGGTCCCCGATCGACCACCCTTCTTCCCGCCTTGGGAGCAAATGGCCGGAAGCCACTCCTACCCCTCCCGGGTCCGGAACCGGAAGGAGTAGTTCTGGCTTGGCCCGCCTCCCATCTCGATTTCAGGCCCACGTGGATGCCTCCAAGATGGCGCCGCCGGTGCCAAGGGGCGGTCCTATTGGGGCATGACGTCAGCCCAGGGGGGGAGTCCCAGGTGCCACTCTGACCGAGACAGCCCAGTTCAGCCAATTAGCGAAGCCCACCTTCCCGCCTTACCCACCACAATAAAAACCTTCCCCCGCCCCTTGGGCGGTGAGTTCGGTTCATAACCTCAGACCGTCTCCCTGGAGTCTTTCTTTCTCTGCGCCGATCGTCGACACGTGAGGAGGGGCAGGGACGGGGGGCTTCAGTAGTTCACTCTCCTCGGCTAAACGCAGACCAACGAGAGCATTCCCTCACCTTCTGCGGGCGGAAGATAAGGTCGAGTGCTCTCTCGTAGTGTTTTGAGGTTCGGACCATTCTCCCCGAGAATTTGGGGAGAAAGGGATCGTTCAGATCCCAACAGGTTCTGGCAGATTGTCCTGTGACATCCCCCCCACAAAAAAACAAACCCCAAGACCCCAAAGGAACCCTTGCTGTTAACTCTGCATTTCTTTTATTTTTTTTTGCTGGTCCTGGGGCTTGAACTCAGCACCTGGTACTCTCTGTGAGTTCAAGGCTAGCGCTCAAGGCTAGTGCTCTACCACTTGAGCCACAATGCCACTCCAGCCTTTTCTGAGTAGTTTACTGGAGATAAGTGCCTCACCGTCTTTTCCTTCCTGGGCAGGCTTTGAACCGCCATGCTCAGCTCTCAGCCTCCTGAGCAGCTAGGATGACAGACGTGAGCCTCCAGGCCCCCTGGCTTGAACTCAGCTGTTTTCCTGGTCTGTGAGGCGTGCAGCAGCATGAGTAGAGCTGTGTGAAGTTGCATTGTGAACTGGAGGAGTGTTTAGGAAAATGCTAATTAATATATTAAGAGAGGAGGTAGATTGTGGGAGTGGGAACAAGCAATGAAAAGAGCTGCTAATTTCTCTCTGGAGTTCACATTTTAGGAGATGTTTATAAACAGTTGTAATTGCCTTTCTCACTCACACCTCTTTGCAGATGAATACAGAGGAAGAGAATGGTACTATTGTTCAAGTCTTGTCAATGGCCTGGAGTGCTCACTGGGGCTCGCATGGGGAGAGCCTTGCAAGCCAGCCTAGTCAGGACACCTAGTCAGGCGACATTCACTCTGCAGGACAACCCTCCAGGTAGCTTTGGTCCAGGGTTTGTGACTCCCAAAGCTCAGGCTGACTTCTCCACTTTGGGTAGGAATAGTTTCTGATGTTCAGATTTCTTTCTCCCAGTCCTGGGCTATGACCTCTCAGGGGAGGTTTCTCTACGACCAATCGTCACGCAAAATTGTGGAGCTTCATTTTTGACTGACATTGAGATGCCTTATCCATTGGGTTCTGATGTGTGAATAGGAGTTTACCTGGTGAACAAGATAGATAGGGACAGTATTGTGACACCTATGAAGGTAGACATGTGTCCCTCTCCATTCTGAGCTTCATTTCTTGTTTTCTATTTCTCTCTTTTCTCTTTCCTTTCTTCCTTTTCTTCCCTCTCTTTTCCCTCCCTCCCTTCCTTTCTCTTTCTTTCTCCTCCCTCCCTCCCTCCCTCCCTCCCTCCCTCCCTCCCTCCCTCCCTTCCTTCTTTCCTTCTTCCTTCCTTTTTTGTTTTTGGTGCTGGTCCTGGGCGCTGTCCCTCAGCTTTTTTGCTTGAGGCGAGTGCTCTACCACTTGAGCCATACAGCTCTACTTCAGGCTTTTTGTTAGTTAATTGGAGAAAAGAGTCCCATGGACTTTTCTGCCCTAACATACTTTGAACCTTGATCTTCAGATCTCAGCCTCCTAAGCAGAGAGGATTACAGGTGTGAGCCACCAGCGCAGCTATTTATTTTCTCTAAATAGGAGAAAAAAATAACTGTGTGATCAAACAACTTCAAAAATAAGAATATACTTTTTAATATAACTTCATAACTATGTTACAGAAAGTATTTATCTAACATCTATCTTTCAGAACATTTTTTATTTTTTGTTGGGCAAAAAGATTCCTAATGGCTGTTGGCCATTTCTGCATCAAGAAACTTTATAGAGTAACGTTTACCAAATGCATTTATCAAAAGGGGATAGCATTCATTTTGTCTGCAAACAAATGTTACTAGACATGTAACAAATTGTCTGGCCTAAGTATTTAGAGCTATTTAGGACTAGCTATTAAGCTGGCCCTGCAACTGAGAATTCAAGCATACTTATGTCAAGATCTATCTTTAGTTCAAATGTATCTGCACTAAGGCTGGAAGAGAAAAGAGAAAAACCAAAATTAATCAGAAGTAATAATACAAACAATTTAGCAGAGCACCGATGACTCACTTCTGTAATCCTAGTTACCCAGGAGGCTGAGATCCAGCCCAGTCAGGAAAGTCTAGGAGCTTCTTATCAACCCCCCAAAAGCCAGAAGTAGAGTGGTGGCTCAAGTGGTAGAGCACTAGCCTTCAGCAAAAAAGCAAAGGGACGTTACCCAGGCCCTGAGCTCAAGCCCTCGTATCTATACAGAAGGAAGGAAGGAAGCAAGGAAGGGAGGGGAGGGAGGGAGGGAGGGAGAAAGACAGGGAAGGCAGGCAGGTTTATTAGGAGAGGAACACACTTGGAATAGACAGGAAGCAGTCATCTCTAGGCTGAGAAAGGCCTGAGCCAGGGTTGGGGATGCCAGGAAGACCTGTCTGGCTTGGGTCTGGTGAAGTCCCCACCAGTGCTCCAGCCATCCAGAGAAGGATGGCCTGGAGCTTGCCCGCCGCCGCTGCAGTGCCTGCCACTCCTGCCGGCTTGCCTGATCGCTGGCAGTCCTGCCCCCCCCCGCCCCCGCCACCTGCCCCAGGTTCTCCTTGAGCTCCTTACTCAGCTTCTTTGCCTGCCAGGAAATATTCTTTTTTTCTATTAAAAACTCTGCTCAAAAGCTCCACCTGTTTAATCATAGCCGAGAACACAGATCTCAGCTGATGTGATAAGACAGAAAACACGATTATGGAATTCATGGGAAAATTATCATCGTTTGCCAAAGATGCAATTTTATAACTAGAAAACCTGATAAAATGAACAAAAGACAATTAATTATGGCAAATAAGAGAGCTTAGTAAGATGTCAGATACAAAATAATAGAAGTTTTAAGCTTTGAACAAAATAATAGCCATCATCAGTTTAAAAATATTAACTGGAAAAGGTCTTCCTTTTTAAAAAAACAACGCGGAAGCTCAGTTTGGGGATAGTTAGCTGTTTTAATCACAGAGGCATAGATGGTCCTAACCCTGAATTATATCCTTCACCTCTACTATAAGAAAACAGCAGGAGAGACCCTGGGTAGTAGCCAAGCAGAGAAACACAACCTATTCTTTTTTCCTCCCTCCCTCCCTCCCTCCCTCCCTCCCTCCCTCCCTCCCTCCCTTCTTCCCTCCCGTTCTCCCTCCCTTGCCCTTGCCCTCTTTCTTTATTTCTTGTTGGTGGTAGGGCTTGAATTTAGGGCCTGGGTGCTGTCCCTGAACTATTTTGCTTAAGGCTAGAGCTCTACCACTTTGAGCCACAGCACCACTTCCAGTTTTCTGGGGGTTAATTGGAGAGACAAGAGTCTTATAGACTTTCCTGCTTAGGCTGGCTTTGATCCTTACATCTCAGCTTCATGAGTAGCTAGGATTGCAGGTGTAGACCACCAGTGCCTGGTAGACAGCCAGCTTTTCTAGAAGAAATCTCTGTGCTGGGACACAGACTTTAGATGTGGAAGGCTGTTGGGTGCTGACTGCATCTCAAGCAGAGTTTGCAGTGGGTAGGAACCACTTCATCAGCTGGCATGGAGCGGGAAGGTGGGGCTGTCACCTGTGGTCATTAGGGACTTTGAGAATGGGTGTTGGGCTTGGAATGACCCTGTGTAGCTATGTAAGAGTCCTATGTAGCTATGTAAGAGTCCTGATTACAGCAGAAAGAAGGAGGAGGAAGAGAAAGGAAGAGGAAGAGGAGGAGGAGGAGGAGGAGGAGGAGGAGGAGGAGGAGGAGGAGGAGGAGGAGGAGGAGGAGGAGGAGGATGAAGTGGTAAATGAGAAAGAAAGGGGTGAGGGGAAGCCAGGACAAGGAGCAGAAAGACAACAGAGGTGACAGCATTGCCCAGAAGTGTGTACACTTATGCACAGTTCTCCTCCTCCTCCTCCTCCTCCTCCTCCTCCTCCTCCTCCTCCTCCTCCTCCTCCTCCTCCTCCTCCTCCTCCTCCTCCTCCTTCCCAGTCCTGGGGCTTAAACTCAGGGCCTGAGTACTGTCCCTGAGCTGCTTTTGTTCAAGGCTAGCACTCTACCACTTGAGCCACAGCACCACTTCTGGATTTTTCTGTTTATATGGTGCTGAGGAATTGAACCCAGGGCTTCATGCATGCTAGCAAGCACTGTACCACTAAGCCACATTCCCAGCCCACCTATGTACCATTCTCATACATAATGAGCCTGATGAAGGTCTAACTCACAGAACAAAGGGGAGGGAGGCACGCACAGGACAAGCAAGGAGGAAGGAAGCTAGGATTAAGTCAGACCCAGGCTTGGCTCATGCCCCCTGGGGTAAGAACACCTCAACCTTTGGAGGGGATCCTCTCTGCTGATGGAAGTCCCTCTTCCCTAAGGACACATGTGGACAGGTAGCTCACTGGAGCCTGGGCTGTCCTTGAAGAATAATGAGTTGGTCAGATGGAGGCAGGTGTCCTGGAGAGACAGCTGGCTCTGGCAGTCTAGAGGCCAAGTTGGGGGTGCATGCCAGGAAAAGACTCAGTCCTAACGTAGCCTGTTTGGGGAACCTTGTAGCAGAATAAACCCCATGCAGTGTGGGTTTGGAGACTCAAGAGTTCTTCTTTTTTTTTTTTTTGGCCAGTCCTAGGCCGTGAACTCAGGGCCTGAGCACTGTCCCTGGCTTCTTTTTTGCTCAAGGATAGCACTCTGCCACTTGAGCCACAGCGCCACTTCTGGCCATTTTCTGTATATGTGGTGCTGAGGAATCGAACCCAGGGCCTCATGTATACAAGGCAAGCACTCTTGCCACTAGGCCATATTCCCAGCCCCTCTTTTTCTTTTTTGTTAGTCCTGGGCCTTGAACTCAAGGCCTGAGCGCTATCCCTGGCTTCTTTTTGCTCAAGGCTAGCACTCTGCCACTTGAGCCATAGCGCCACTTCTGGCCGTTTTCTGTATAAGTGGTGCTGGGGAATTGAACCCAGGGCTTCATGTATACGAGGCAAGCACTCTTGTCACTAGTCCATATTCCCAGCCCAGACTCAAGAGTTTTTATAAGTGGATCCTGGGAAGAAACAGGAGTCAGGCTGGGTTTATCATCCTAGTTACTCTGGAGGCTAAGATCAGGAGGATCACAGTATGAGGCCAGCTCAGGCAAAAAGGTTCAAGACCACCATCTCAATAAAGGACGGAGTATGGTTCTACATGCCTGTCATTCCAGATATGGTACAAAGTGTAAACAGGAACTCCGTTCACAGTCCAGGCTAGCCTGGGCAGAAAGCAAGACTCTATATGAAAAATAACTAGAACAAAAAGGATGGAGGTATGGCTCAGGTGGTAGAGCACCTGCCTAGCAAGTACGAGGGCCTGAGTTCAAACATAATACCACCACCACCACCACCAAGAAAGAGAAATAGAAGCCAGACCTAGACCCGAGCACAGGGAAGTGTGGCATAGAGACAGGGCACTTGAGGGTGGCTCGGTGGGCACCCTGTGCCGAGTGCCGAGGCACCTCCCCCTGTTCTCAGCAGCACACCAACCCTTCCATTGGCTGGGTGATTTTGCCTTTCACGAGAATTAAATGTCTCGTTCTGGCACCAGTGGCTGAGATTAAGGGATTGTAGGTAGAAGTCAGCACCCTGAGTTTGAGCCCCTGGACCCACACCAAAAATAAATAAACGTTTCTTATGATGATAAAGGGCACATAATAAAGCAGACCATTTTTCACCCTCTTTAAGTATACAGTCAGGACTTTAAGAACATTTACATCGCTCTGCAGCCGTCGCCAACAACTGGGTCCCAAACCTCTCATTCCAAACCAGAACGCAGCATGCCAGGCCCCGACCCTAGTCTCTGTCAACCAGGTCAAGTTTCCATGTCATGAGCGTTTCTGCTCTACACACCTGGGATAAATGAACTTATCTGCTGCTTGTCCTTCTGTGGCCCTGGTTGGGAGCTTATTTCCCTTTAAGATATATTCGTGTTGGCGTCTTCCCAGAACATCCTTGGTGTCTAAGTCTGGATTAGATGCTGCTGTATGTGTGCTGTGGTGCGCTGTTCATCAGGTTGTTTATAGATTTTGGCTATCGTGATTACTGCTGATAGTGAACAGTGGTACATGAAAATCTGTGTGAGACCCTGCTTCAGGTTTTCTTTTTTTTTGGGGGGGGGGTAGTGTCCGGATTATGTACTAGTTCTAAGTTTTTATTTATTTTTTGCTCAAGGGTGGTGCTCTACGACTTGAGTCACAGCTGCACTTCTAGCTTCTTGCTGGTTAATTGGAGATAAGAGTCTCATGGACTCTCCTGCAAGGGCTGGCTTCAAACTGTGATTCTGAGATCTTAGCCTGAGTAGCTAAGATTATAGGCATAAACCATCAACACTTGGCTTATTTTACTTTTCTGGTAGTGGGTACTGATCCCCGGGCCTCATTGACAAGCACTGTACCACTTGAGCCACACCCCCTAGCCTTTTTGTTTCTAATTTTGTTTTTGAGGTAAAGTCTTTCTATCTTGGCCTGGTTTGGCCTCACACTCAAGATCCTTCTGCTTCTGCCTCCGGAGAAGTTGGGATTACAAGTGTTTACCACCACACCAGGCCTATGTTTACTTCTTCTGAGGAAACACCGCAGTGTTTTCCCTGGAGAGATTCATTTTACCTTCTCAACAGCAATGCTGCGTCCCAGTTTCTCCACATCCTTGCCAACACTTGTTGCATTCTGTCTGTGTGTGTTTTCATGCACAAAATCCAAATGGAGCTGGGCGCCAGTGGTTCACACATGTAATCCTAGCTACTCAGGAGTCCATGAGACTCTTATCTCCAATTAACCACCAGAAAACCGGAAGTGGCACTGTGGCTCAAAGTGGTAGAGCACTAGCCTTAAGCTCAAGAGCTCAGGCCCAGAGTTCAAGCCCCACGACTGACCAAAAAAAAAAAAAAAATACAAATGGTTGTGAAGTTGCTACTGGTTATTCAAGAGAGCCTGATTGAGTCTCTCCATGCATCCCACTGACTGGGAAGCTCTGGTGCCCTTTAAATAAGGCCAATCCAGCCCGAAGCCCAGGCTCACAAGGAGCTAAAGCCCGTGCTGGCAGTTGCTTCTTCCTGCCACAAGGTGGTGCTGCTGGAGCTTGGTCCTGCGCAGTCTGTTGGTTGTGGCTTGTTAAGGCCTTTCTGATGTCTCTGTGGGTGTGGTCCCTCTCTCAGTTCCAGGATGAGTCTCAGGGACGTCTGGATCAGATGGCCCCTGTCTGGGTGGGGGATAGGGAGACCGCAGGAAGATAAGTTTTACTTTGGGAGCTCTGGGTGATGGTTCCTGGCCCATTCCGCGGGGTGCAGTTTCCCAGGGCCCAGGGCCCCACTGAGGTCTGACCTGCCACCTCCCCACCTTGGTGTTGACTGGGGCTGTCCAGGCTGGTGCTCCTGAAGGGGGTGGGTGGGGTAGGGGAGGTGGGAGGAGAGGGAGGGGCATTCAGGGGTCCATCCAGGCTCCCAGCAGCCTGAGTCTGCTCACTCTCAGAGAAGGTGGCAAAGAGGGCCGAGGGATAATGATAGTAATTATTTCAATTATTATTATTATTTTTGGCTTGGAGAGCCGTAGATGTGGCAGCTTGCTCTGTGGTAATCATGGTAATTAGGAGTGGGTGGGGCTATGTGCTGGACCACAGTTGTTAGCTGGGGGGATGGGGAGGGGGAGAAGCAACAGCCTGCAAAGCAAGAGGCCAGTGAGGCATCCTGCTTTCTCCTCTTGTCTTTCTTCCCCTCCCCCTTGTGCCTTCCCCCTCCCTCAGCGCCCCCTCTGATAGGGGAGGGGCTCTGCTGCGGGGAGCAGAGGCAGCTGCATAGGAGCGGCTCCTCTGGGTACAAGGAGGGGCCTCTCGCCAAGCTCCTGCAGGCCAGGGCCTTGGTTCAGGAGCCTTAACCCTTGCACTTGATCCAGGGGCACGCCGGGCTGCTGGAGAGGAGCTGGGCCCCCTATCCTGCTTCTCTCACCCAGAGCCATCCTTGCCTGAGCTCCAGGTGAGAAATCATCTCTGCCATGGTCTCACGAGCCCAGTCTGACACAGAGCTGGGATGGAGGCAAGGAGGGCCAGGTTGGGTGGCATCAGAGGCGCAGAGCTCCGCGGGGAGGTGCCAGCTCTTGGTAAGTCATAGGAGGCTCCCTGGAGCAAGCTGTTAGGTCTTGGGAGGTGATTGGGAGTTTCCTGGATGTGGGGGTGAGGGTTTCAGGGGACAGCACAGTCTAGAGGGAGGGTACAGGAGAGGAGAGGGAAGAGTCTGCCAGAGGAGTTGTTTTGGACTACATGGTGAGGGGCCTGGAAGGCCCCCCTGTGGTATTGAGCCTCTGTGACTCCATCCATGGGGTTTGGGAGAGGGCTGGAGGCAGGAAGCTTTTCTCTGGGGAACAAATGAAAGCTTGTGCTTTATGGATAATACTGACTGCAATAACCAAGTGTTTAGCCAGGGTCCGGGCCCAAGACACACAGACATAGGCCATATTCACAGACACCGTTTGCTATACAGGTGGGCTACCCTTCCACCTCTGACACACACAGACACGCAGAGTCACACACAACAGGCTGGGCCCACAAACACAAGCCCATCACCTCGGGCCTGGAGACTGAGGGCTGCAGGGCGGGGCAGGGTCAGAGAGACCACCCTGGCTTCCTGGTTTGGGGCAGGAAGCTATTTCCCCATGTGCAGAATTCTTATATCTTCTAAGTCACCAGGGTCCTTAGCCGGGGGTGGGGGTGGGGGGTGAGAGCTTACTGTGGGTGCAGTGTGCATGGTGCCTGTACATGTGGGTGAGAAGAAGCCCCCTTGTGCCGAGTGCCAGGGTGCTCAGAGCTCTGGGCACTTGTGTTGTGTGTGAGTTTGAGTGACAGGGAAGAAAGGGGGAGTAGGAGGAGCCAAGTGCCCCCCCTGGGTGGGCTTCAGGGCTGCTAGGTGCCAGGCCTTCTCCCCAGTGGGCCTCACCCATGCAGTTATTGCAGGGACACAGCAGCCATGCACAGGAACAGCAGCTCGGAGACTGGTCTCAGAGTCTGCTCCTTCCCTGCACCTGAGCAGCAACCACCCTTATCAGCATCCCCAGCCTGGGTACCCTTGCTGGCAACCATTGGACCTGCACCATTCAATCTTTTCTTTCCCAGCATCCGGTGTGGGCCCTGGGGCCTGGTGGTTGCTCACCATGTTTGGGTGGAAGGAAGGAAACAAGGAAGGGAGGAAGGAACAGAAGAAGAGAAGAAGGGAGGGAGGCAGGGAGGGAAGGAAGAAGGGAGGGAGGGAGGGAAGGAAGGAGGGAGGGAAGGAGGGAGGAAGGAAGGGAGGAAGGAGCTTGTCCCGAACCTCTGGGGACATTTTGGCCTTCCCATCCTGCACTCAGCCCTGCCTGCTGGGGCCTCCTGCATCTCCAGCCCCTCCTGGGTTCTCTTACTCTGGAAGCTCAGGGGCCTCCTTGTCCAATTCCATTCTTCCCTCAGTCAAATGAGGGCTGGATCCGCCTTCCCGCTCACCCAGACAGGCTGGCTGTCAGCTGTAGTGGCATCTGCTCTCGTCAGAAAAATGAAGAAGGAAGTAGGAGAAGCCACAGCCCTGGGGCTGTCCGCTGGAGAGGGAAGGGCCAGTCTCTCCTGGGGTAACCTGCCCCGGCCTGGCCACCTGGCCACCTGGCCACAGATCTCTTCCCTTAAGAGGGGAGAATATTGTGGCTTCTCTTTTGAGCCATATCCTGAGCTGAGTCTCAGGTCTGCATTGACCAGTGACATGTTTGCTTGGACATCATTTAACCTCTCTGTACCTTAGTTTTCCCATCTTTAAATGGGGACAATAATGTTTTAAGATGTATATATATATCTATATATCTATCCCATATATACATATCCCATATATATGTGTATATATATTATATATATATATATATGGATCCCGTTTGGAGCATTAATTAACACCTGGCGTTAACTACTAAGTGCTTCTAGAGTGTTGGGGATGTTCTGATTCTCTCCTTGCCCTAGGGGTTGGTTGATCCTGAGTGAAAGGCTCTGCCCATGAGTCAGGTGGGGCAGGGCTGGGAGAACTTTCGGGGGGCAAGCCAGGTTGGAAAAGCTTCCTAAACTTTTTGGATCTGTGCCCCTGGGGTCCTGCTGTGGAGAATCTCCAGTTTGGTGGGCAGAGTCACCTCATTAGGGGATTAGTAAAATGCTGTTAAAGAAAGAACAAACATAGGAAGCACATGATGGCCATGGAAGGGTCGAGGAAGGAAGCTTCCAGACCACCGGGGACCAGAGAGAGGGCTGGTTTATGAGGCCAGGGGGCTAACAGCATGGGAACTCCCAGAGATGATTTGGGGTCTCTTTTCCTCCCCCTTCCCCAAAGTTTCCCTGTGTTGTCCATGGCTCCCAAACTCCTGGGCTCAAGCCATCCACCTGCCTTAGCCTCTCAAGAGTCTGGGACTACAGGAAGGTACCACTTCACCAGGCGTGGCCCCCTCAGCATCTTTGCCAAGCCTGCCCTGGTAGGGAGAGGCAGGTCACACTGCAGTTGGGCACGGCCGGATTTGTCCAGCAGGGGGCAGCCTTGGCACATGGACGGGCGGCCAGACCACTGCACTGGTACCTGGACAAGGGTCTCGGTGTGTTCTTGTGTGTCATACCTGTGTGTCTAGGCTTCTAGGGCAGGGGTGGGGGGGCAGAGGGAGGGGCAGCGCTCTAGACTCTGGGGTCCGTCTTGCCAGTCCTTCAGGACCAGGGCTCAGTGGCATCAGTGATTCTGAACCCTGGGTACACACATGTTAGAATCACCCTGGGTATATGAACACCTCCCCAGCAGGTGTCCTTTCCAGATCAATCTGAATCAGTCTTGGGGGGGACAGGAACCAAGCACGCGGGGGTTAAAGAGATCTCCCCTGAGGGTTCCATTATGAGTCACCTGGTGGCAGCACTTTGAGAGTCACCTGACAAAATGCCAGGGCCACCATTATCCTTCCTGAGGGCTAAGCCCTGAGAGGGGGTCCCAGGGTCCCAGTTCCTGACAGGACGTCTGGAGGCTGAGAGAAGCCGATGGCTTGGGGGGAAGGCACAGAAGGTGCCTGCTGTCATCTGAAGCTGGGGGGTGAGTGAGTCTAGGGGTCCGTGTGTGTGTGTGTGTGTGTGTGTGTGTGTGTGTGTGTGTGTGTGTGATGAAAGTGCTGGAGATTCCATCCATGTACAGGCATGGCAGGTGCAGCGTGTGTACGTGTGGGCACACAAGTGTCCACTGTGCCCATGGTGTCTGTCTCTGTATCCACGTGTGGGGCTTGTGGCTCTCCCTACCCCCCAGGTCCCACGCTGTGTGGCTCTCTCCGGACTCCCTGTATCCCTGAGTCTTTTGGTGGCAGCGGAGAAGTTGCAGTTCTGCTGTTTGAAGGTGTTTTTCTTCTTTTCTCTCTCCTTCAGGTCTGATCGATATGCTGCTCGGGCACGGCCTCCCGCTACCACATGCGGGCGAGCTCTGTGCGGACCTGGGCAGGTGTGGACTTAAGGAAACCCCACAGCCCCTCCGGGCACATTTCTCCAGTCAGCCTCTGGGAGGGGGCAGTGGGGCTTGTTGGCTGGAGACTCGGTCAGTGTGTGCATGCAGGACCATGCACCGTGTACACGAGTGTGCCCCAGTGTGCCGCAGTGTGCCAGGCCCACCATTTGGGAAAGGGACACAGAAGGCTCCAGCTAAAGAGGGCCGGGTAGTTGGGGCTGGGAATATGGCCTAGTGGTAAAGTGCTTGCCTCCTATACATGAAGCCCTGGGTTCGATTCCTCAGCACCACATATATACAAAATGGCCAGAAGTGGCGCTGTGGCTCAAGTGGTAGAGTGCTAGCCTTGAGCAAAAAAAGAAGCCAGGGACAGTGCTCATGCCCTGAATTCAAGCCCCAGGACTGGCAAAAAAAAAAAAAAAAAAAAAAGAGGGCCAGGTAGGGGACACAGAGTCTCCTAGGCAGGCCTATTAATTGTGTGTGTGTGTGTGTGTGTGTGTGTGTGTGTGCGTATATAGGTGTATACAGGTGTGTGTGCACTAGGGCTTGAACTGACATCCTCAGATCTCAACCTTCTGAGTAGCTAGGATTACAGGTGTGAGCCATGGGTGCCTGGCTTCTTTCCCTCTTTTGAAACCAATTTAACTGTCTAATACGGAGCCCTCATTCTTTCTTCTAAGGGTTGTTGGAGTCAGCCTGAGACACCCCCAGGGCTGGGTCAGGTGTGCATGACAAGTGGAGGAGACACTTCCGGTAGGCCTGTGTAGGACCAAGGGGGCGTGGTGATGATGCCAGAGGATGTGGTACTAATCAGGCCCCGTGGAGCCAGCCCTCTGGGTGGGCTGCTGAGCTCCTGTCCAGTCCTGCCGATGTGTGGCTAAGACAGCTGTCCAGATGTGTCCATCAGAGGTGTCCTGACACCTAGATCCCCTGATTCAGGCATCTGTGAGGACAGGACCACAGTGACCACAATCTCTTTTTTGGGGGGGGGGACAAAAAGTATGTGACTCTGCAAAACTAAACTTGAGGGGACTGGGGGTGTGGCACAAGTCGTAGAGCAGTTGTCTAGCAAACGCTTGGCCCCCTGCACCTCCAAACAAAAATCCCCAAGCTCAAAACAAAACACCTGGCAGCAGTTTGAGAGTACACTGGAAAACGTTTAAAAAAACGGTCACATGGGGCGGGTACCAGTGGCTCCTGCTCGTACTTGTCTCACTCAGGAGGCTGTGATCTGAAGGACTGCAATTTGAGGCCTGCCTCGGCAGAAAAGCTCACTAGGTTTCATCTCCAGTTAACCGGGAAAATTCAGAGCTGAAGGCACAGCTGAAGCTGAGTGAAGGCCCTGAATGCTAACCCTAGTATCTTTAAAAACAAAACAAAAAAAAAAATCCTGGCCACACTGACAAAACTCTTGCCAATTTCTGTGGTGTAATCACTCACTGCGGCTGATTCCCTGGGGTGTCTCTGATTTTGGAGTTGGGCTGAGAGGCCAGCTGTGTGTGTTCCTGGCTAGGGGTGAGATTAGAGAGAAGAGGATGGGGAAGAGAGAGGGAGGGAGGGAGGTAGGGAGGGAGGGAGGGAGGAGCCAGGATGGGAGGAAGGAGGAATGGCAGGGAGTGAGGGGGAGGGAGGGAGAGGGAAAGTGGGGAGGGAGAATGTCGGAGGTAGGAAAGGGTGCCTGGGTGATGAGATTTCAGGCTGAGGATGGGAGAACACGCTGGGTTGAGAGGCTGATGAGCTGATGGTAATAATTATGACAATTATGCACAATACACAAATAATAATTATGGAAAATCATGATTATTATTTGTGGGTGCAAGACATCTCTAGCTTTTGGGAGCTGCACAGAAACGTCGGTGCCCCCCTTTCCCGTGGGTGGCGCTGTGTCACAGCGAGGCCTGGGGCAGGCAGGCAGGAGATAGGGCTTTTGCCTTTCCTTTCCAGACAGCTGTCCTCTGCCCTAGGTCTTGGAGGGATCCTGTCTGCCTTAGCCAGGCCCAGGCCCGGGAGAATGGCCTGGAAGTTCGGGAGAGACAGGTTGCTGTTCCCTTTTCGGGTTTCTGTCTCAGAACCTCATCAGGGGACAGGGGAACTGGCAAAGGCCAAGGATTAATCTAGAATAAGCTGGTCTCTTGGCTCGTGGCTGACAGGACACTTGGACTGAATATAGTCAGTCTGACTCTTTTCTGGAACTCTAGGCCTGGGATGGGGTGAGGGTGGAGCCTCTCTTGGGGAAGCCGGGAGTGGGCAGATTCCACCAGTGACTGAGTGAGTTCACAACTTTCCTCCTTGTGACGTTCATGTATCTTTGTAGTAGAAAGCCACAGCCACACCAGCCTGCATCTCCCATAACTGTCATTCTAGGCAGGGTTACAAGTCTACTCACAACCCCGCTTTAAAGACACCTAGTGGTGGAGCTGGGGATATGGCCTAGTGGTAAGAGTGCTTGCCTCCCATACATGAAGCCCTGGGTTCAATTCCCCAGCACCACATATACAGAAAATGGCCAAAAGTGGCGCTGTGGCTCAAGTGGCAGAGTGCTAGCCTTGAGCAAAAAGAAGCCAGGGACAGTGCTCAGGCCCTGAGTCCAAGCCCCAGGACTGGCAAAAAAAAAAAAAAAAAAAAAAAAAAAAAAAAAAAAAAAAGACCCTAGTGGTGGGGTAAAGGACTCTCTATGGAGAGCCAACAAGAAGACCTGACAATGGGGCTGGAGCTCTGGGAAACAGAGGCAGACTGGATTTAAGATGGCCCAAGAACCTTAGCAGCTGGAGTTTGTTAAATGCTTCAGCTGCATTTTTATTTTTATTTTTTTGGTCTTGTGGATCTGTTGGCCAATTCTTCCTTTTTTCTTTGAGATCCCGAGAGAAGAAACCTGATTGGCTGAGTGATGACTAGTGGCTCAATGTAGAGCCTTTTGTGTTGAGCCATGTGATTGGCTGCTAGGTAGCCTGTGGAGGGACTGTCCTGCACTCACCTGTGGTCCAATCAGATGCCCGCTCCAAACTGACAGCTGTTGCCAGTGTAGTTTCAAGCAGAAGCAGCATGGGTCTGGCAAAGGAGGGTCCAGCATGCCTTATGTGAGTGCCAGGCCTGGAACTCAGTTCAAATAATGGTGATTCCTTGGCCATTCTTGAGACTGGGATTTGGGAAGATGAATCTGGCTCCAGGGAAGCGATGGATTGGAGAGCCAAGGACAGCCAGGGAGGCCAGATGGGTCAGTCACCCTCTGTCCTAGAAGAGGAGGTGAGCTGAGCCGGGGCAGGCAGAGAGGCTGCCGGGGCATCCAGTTTAAGGAGCAGCTCACTTTTGGGGTGATCAGTTGCCAGAGTCTCAGACTGCTTCCTTCCTTCTACCTGTCATCGCATCCTAGCTTAGCCCGGGACAGGAGGCTAAATAGATACCTGGTGTGTAAGTAGAGGCATGATCATTGGCAGGAGGCATGTGGTGAGGGAGAAGAGAAAGAGAGGGCTTCCTTTTGTTGATGACTACTGAGGCTTTTTAGGGGTGAGGTCTGGAGGATGGAAGCTGGGCCCAGAGATGGAAAATGAGAAAGGGGGGGGATGGGCAGGCTTGTGGAGGAAGCTACTGGATGCACTTTGTGGGGGAGCTGAATGTGAGGGGCACATGGGACACTGAGGATGGTTTCTAGAAGACATATGAGAGCATGGGAGAAGTGAGAGCTGGGTCGATGGCCTTGGGACGCTCAGCAGAGTGGAACAGAGCGTGGGGTCACAGGACACAGGCTCAGGAAGTGCTCTGCATACAGCATCAGAAGTGATCTTCCAGAAGACAGGGAGGGGGGGAGGGCTTCAGGCAGCTAGCAATAGCATCTGGGTTGGTGGGTCAGGGGAGATTTTTAGGAGCCCTTTAGATGACCCTACGAAAACCTCCACATCACCACCTTCAGGATTCTTGGAGCATTAATAGTTGGTTGAAGGGTGGAAGACTCCGGGTTATGGGAAGATTCCTGCTCCTCAAAGAAGTGGCTGACTACTAAATGTTGGAATGGGGAGCACCCCTTCCCAGCATGGGGTCTTCTGGCCCTCAAGGCCATTTTATACTCACAAATTTATGTAGCCAGGTGACAGTGGCTCCTGCCTATAGTCCTAACTACTCAGGAGGCGGGGATCTGAGCATCATAGTTCAAAGCCAGCCCTGGCAGGAAAGTCGGTGAGACTCTTATCTCCAATAAACTACTCAGAAAAAGCTGGAAGTGATGCTGTGGCTCAAGTGGTAGAGTGCTAACCTTGAGTAAAGGAAGCTCAGGGACAGTGACCAGGCCCTGAGTTCCAACCCTAGGACTGGCAAAGAAATAAAAAAAAATTATGAGAGCTGTTAATCCCTTACAAGGGAGAAAGCTCAGGTCTCAACATCCTTGCAGTAAAGATGAAGCCAATAAGACTCCCAGGGGTTCAGAGATGAGCTGAGAGTCACCCAGCAGGTCAGGGAATCTGGACACAGGATCCTACAAGCACCTCACAGTGTGCACCATTCTGTTCCTAGTGCCAAGCCTGCTGGACCCTGGCACTTGCCTCTGTGAGCCGGACAATGTAATTCCTGCCATCTATTGGGATCTGGCTAAGTGCACTCTGGGCTGGGAATAGGGTGAGGTTGGGAGTGGTGGCAAGCAGGCAGGGGACTCCTCTGTCTCCTTCAACTTCTTCCTCCTTGCTTTCTTCCACATCCTTCCTCCCTCCCTCCTCCGAATTCCCTCCCCTCCCTCTTCAGTCTACTCCCCCCAGGCAGCTGTACAGACCAGCTAGACATGCCATGGTGCTCCCCAGTCCCTCTTCTATCTCTTTCTTTGCTCAAAGCTAGAGCTGTACCACAGCTCCACTTCTAGCTTTTTGTGGTTAATTAGAGGTAAGAGCCTCATGGACATTCCTGCCCATGCTGACTTTGAACTGTGACCCTCAGCTCTCAGCCTCCTGAGTAGCTAGGATTACAGATGTGAGCCTACCGGTGCCCAGCTTCCTCTTGTACCTCCTTGACTGAGTGACTCAGGCAAGACATCTTATGAGCTTAGATTGCCCTAGGTTCAAGTCCTGGCTCTTCCACTTACTAGCTATGTGACACTAGGCAAGTGTCTTAATGTCTCTGAGCCACAGTTTCATCACCTGTAAGCTGTGTATATAAGTTATTTTCTGTGGAGCTGTGGGGAGGATTAAGGGAGAGAATTTCCCCTCTAGCCCTGACCTCTTAGGTCTAGGCACAAAACATTTTCCTGTTCATCTTTCTGCTTAGTTTGGAAAGAGAGGCTGACAGCTCTGCGCCCCCCTTAGTGCCTCTCTTGTTTAGAGGATGTCCTTCCTTCTCACCTCATACTGGGACCTGAATAGTGGTTTATCTACAGACAGTGTCCAGTCACTCCCCCAGGGGACAGAGTTCACGCCTGTCCCTTCCACTCAAGACCAAAGAAGCAGATGGATCCACACAGCTCTGGCGGCAGAGCCAGCCTGGCAGAGGACAGCGCTGAGACAGCCGGAGCTGCGGGCACCTCCCTGCATGGACGATGGGACAGCTGGGGAGGGGCAGAGGACGGGAGGCCTCATCTCTGATTAGGGGGCTGTTGACCAGCACTTGTGCAAATCCTTCCTCAGCTCTGTATGTATGCGTGTGTGCATGTGTGCGTGCACAGGACCCCGGAAAGGGGAAGAGTTAGGTGTTGCTGATGGCATTTGTAGCTGTCGATGGACTGAAGATGGGATTTATGCAGCTGCTGACCATGTGCAAAGTGGCAGTATAGTGCCCTGGGTGAAGAGATCACCTGTCGCGTTGGTGGCCACCTCAGCATGAGCGCTGGCACGAAGACTCCCGTTGCCAGCACAGGCAGAGCCTGGTAGGGTGAGGACAGCATGAAGGCAGAGGGGGACCTGGGGTTCAGGGGAAGTCCCTGGATGGGCATGCATACCTGGCATGTCTCTGCTCTGCCTTGTCGGAGCTGTGTGACTGAACACTGTTGTGTGAGCATTTGGAGCCTTCGTTTTCCCATCTGTGAAGTGGGAAGGATGAGAGCATTATGCAGGACCATGAGGATTCAGTGAGAAATCATGATTCCTGAAATAAGCACCACCTCTCTGTGCTGCCCCTTGCTTGCTCCCTCCAGCTTTGCTGGCTGCTCCGCTGCTCTGGGCAGTGCCACACCATACACAGTGTCAAACCAATCGCACCAGCTCTGCCGGGCACTGCATATTTACATGCCTCATCCTAGGTCTCTGCTATTGATGTCTCCTCACCAGATGTCTATGTACTCTCTCTTCATCTCCTTCCTCCCTCCCTTCCTCCCTCTCCCCCTCCCTCCCTCTCCCCTCCTTCCCTCTCTCCCTCCCTCCCTCTCCCTCTCCCCCTTCCTCCCTCTCCCTCCCTCCCTCCGTCCCTCCATCCCTTTCTTTTCCCTCCCTTCCTCCATCCCTCTCTCTCCCCCTTCCTTCATCCCTCTTTCTCCCCTTCCTTCCTTCCTTCCTTCCATGCCAGTAGTGGGGCTTGAACTCAGTACCTTGTGCCCTTGCTTGGCTTTTTGGCTCACAGCTAGTGCTCTACCACTTGTGGGCCACATATCCACTTCCAGCTTTTTAGTAGTTAATTGAAGATAAGAGTCCCACAGACTTCCCTACCTGGGTTGGCTTTGAATCATGATCCTCAGCTCTCAGCCGCTAGCTCTGATTGCCTATGGATGTATCTGCCATTGAAACCTGGTGGCTGGTTAACAGAGGATTTCTGTGGCCAGGAGCACATTGTGTCACATTGCCGGCAATCATGTCACAAGATACTCCAACAAGAAGCCATGGGAGTAGGGGGAGGAAACACAATGTTTTCCACCATCCAGGTGGCCAGCTTTGGAAATAGCCCAATGAAGGCTGGAGTGACGGAGCTGGCACTCCATGGAGTAACTGACTTGATAATTGCTGCGTCACAGACTGGTGTAACCATCTCCTAATTTAACATAATCAATAAAGTAACAACAGCTCAATGCAAACGAGGTACTGGAACACAGGGCCATTTGTAAGCCATGTTCTTAATGTATTTTGCTAATTAGCTGTAGCATAAGTTGGGGGAGGGGCTGCCTGGCAGCGGGCGGAAGTGGTCATCTGAGATTTCATGTTCTGCAGAGTCTTCCCTTCACAGAGGCTTGGGAAGAGACTTTGGGGCTCCCAGAAACCCCAAGACTTTCTCAGGACTGGCTGAAAGGGAGAGAGTCAGGTGTGTGTGTGTGTGTGTGTGTGTGTGTGTGTGTGTTTGCGCACGTGTGTGCGGGTGCATATGCACACATGTGTACCAGTATTGGGGCTTGAACTCAGGGCCTCATGCCCATGCTTGGCTTTTTCCCTCATGGCTAGCACTCTGTCACTTGAGCCAACTGCTCCATTTCTGGTTTTTGGTGGTTAGTTGGAGATAAGAGTCTCATGGACTTTTCTGCTCGGGCTGGCTTTGAAACTCAATCCACAGTTCTCAGCCTCCTGAGTGGCTGGGATCATAGGCATGAGTCACTCCCTACTCCCAATTTAGGAGGGAGAAATTTTGTTTCTTTGCTTCTTTTTTGGTCTTGGGGCTTGAACTCAGGGCCTGGGTGCTATCCCTAAGCTTTTTCATTCAAGCCTGGCACTCTACCACTTGAGCCACAGCTCCACTTCTGGCTGTTTTGGTAGTTAGTTGGGGATAAGAGTCTCACAGACTTTACTGCGTGGGCTGGCTTCTAACCAAAATCCTCAGATCTCAGCCTCCTGGATTAGATAGTGAGCCACCAGTGCCCAGCTGAAGGAGGGGACTACCACATAGCACACTTTCCCTCAGGTTCATGATACTGCAGCTCAAACCTCTATAGGTCACTGCCTCTTGCATCTAAGAGGTGCTCCAGGGAGAGGGTTATACATGATGTTCAACCCATGCTTCTATCTTAACGTTTTTCCCCTTTTTTGTGTCAGTACTGGGGTTTGAACTCAGGGTCTCACACTTGCTTGTTTGTTTTTTTTTGCCAGTTCTGGGGCTTGAAATCAGGGCCTGAGCACTATCCTTGGCTTCTTTTTTGCTCAAGGCTAGCACTCTACCACTTGAGCCACAGCACCACTTCCGGCTTTTTCTATATATGTGGTGCTGGGGAATTGAACTCAGGGCTTCATGTATGGGAGGCAAGCACTTTACCACTAGGCCATATTCCTAGCCTTCACATTTGCTAAGAAGGTGCTTGGACACTCACTCTACCACCGGAGCCACACCTCCAGCCATGGCACCTCCTGATACCACTGCTGGTGTTTCATTCATGAGCTCAAGGCCTTGCCAATGTCACAGGGAGTCTCTTTCATGGCGCCTGGTCCCAGGAGCAGGGGTGACTCTGCTATCTGACTGGTATTGTTCAGACTCCTCACTAAGACTGGGTCTGTGTCCACATGCCATTATGTCTATTTCTTGCTGCTATGCAGCATGTGGACAAGGGCTGGCTTAGTGTGCTGGCTATAAAGAGACTGTAGGCCCATACTGGTAGCTCATGCCTGTAATCCAAGCTACTCAGGAGGCTGAAATCTGGAGGGTTATGGTTTGAAATCAGTCTGGTCAGAAAAGTTTGAGGGACTCCACCTCCAATTAACCAGCAAGAGGCTAGGCTGGGGACATGGCTCAAGTGGTAGAGTACTAGCCAAGCAAGCAAACTGAGCCAATGAGAGGTCCTGAGTTCAAATCCTAATACTGGACCTGGGTGCTGATGGCTCATGCCTATAATCCTAGCTACACAGGAGGCTAAAATCTGAGGATTGTAGTATGAAGTCAACCCAAGCAGTAAAGTCTGTGAGACTCTCATCTTCAATAAACTACTCAGAAAAAGCTGGAAGTGGCATTGTGGCTCAAGTGGTAGAGTGCTCGCCCTGAGTAAAAGAAGTTCAGGGACAGAGCCCGGGTCCTGAGTTCAAGCCTCAAGACTGGCAAGAAAATAAAACAAAATTAAAAAACAAAATAAATAAATAAAATAATAAAACAAAATAAAAAATACAAATCCCAGAACTTGCACAGAGAGAGAGAGAGAGAGAGAGAGAGAGAGAGAGAGAGAGAGAGAGAGAGAGAGAGAGATCTAACCATCCGTGCATACATGCATACACTTGGACAGACAGACCGTGGGACCCAGACTTGTAGAGTCCAGCCCCCAGATCCACTAGCTCCCAGCTGTGTGATCTTGCACAAATGACTTCCTCATTGTCTAGGTGAGGAAGTAAGGAGTGGTGTCTCCTCCCAGATCTCCTGTAAGATTTACGTGAGTCAATACATTAAGTCCTTTCTGTAGTTACTGACACAGGGCAGCTCATCCATCTCTCCAGCAGCATGTATGGTGCCCATGCCTGAGATCCCAGCGTTCGGGAGATTGAGGCAGGAGGAGCTCAAGTTAGAGGACAACCTGGATCACTCAGTAGGGCCCTGTCTCAAAAAAAAAAAAAAAAAAAAAAAAACCACCAGCTAGGTGCTGGTGGCTCACTCCTGGAAGGCTAGCATCTCAGGAGGCTGAGATTAGAGGATCTCAGTTCAAAGCCAACCCCGAGCAGGAAAGTCTGTGAGACTCTCCTTGCCAACACACACACACACACACACACACACACACACACACACACACACAAGTGGAGCTGTGGCTCAGGTGGTAGAACTCTAGCCTTGAGCGCAAAAAGCTCAGGGACAGCAGCCAGGCCCAGAGTTCAAGCCCCAGGACCAGCACAACCTTTCCCCCCTAACAAAAAGCACAAAAACACACAAACACACACAAAAATGACTGCAGTAACCACACCAGCGGGAGAGTGGTTCAAAGGAATTAGGTTCAAAGCTTGCCTCAGTGGCACCTTAGTTAGATGACCTTGGCTAAAACGTTACAAGGTCAAAAGGTGACAGTGACATCTGCCTCAGGACTTTCTGGTTCTCCTGGAGCCATCTTGCAGACTCCCCTCTGACACGACCAGAGAGAGCCACACACAGAGTGTCTGGGCAGCGGCAGACTGCTCAGCGCCGTGGTCTGTCATGGATCTGGTCTTCATATCCTTCGGCAAACTCAACGGGGAAACTGAGTTTAGAGACACCAAGTGGTATGCATGCACACAGTCACTTGCTAGGACATAGGAAAAGAGAAGGGGCATGGCTCTCCTAAGCACGACTGCTGTTCCACAATTGGCTGCTTGGTTGTTACGGGTACAAAGCCTTCTTGAACTTCAGGGAGTCAGGTAGAACTATAGGAGACTAAAAGAGAATGTTCACCTGTTGGGCTCCCACCTAGGTGTGGATGTGCAGACGTGTTTTGTGTCGACTGGGGAGTCCTGCGCTGCCATGTTGAGGGTCGCCTGGGAGCGGGTGGGGTGAGGAGGCATGGGGCTGCTTTTCCTGTCTCTGATCTTACAGCTTAGCTTCTTGGATGCCCAGCCAAGGACCTGTGCCCCTTTCTGTGGCGGATTCACCACCGACAGCTGTGATTTTGGGGTCTGAATGGCTGTCATGCTGGGAAAGGTGAAAGTGAATGGACCACGTGCCTACCTAGGCAGAGGTTGGTAAAACAGCTGCATGGACGACTCTGGGCAGGCAGCTGGCAGAGATGTGAGTCTGGACCAAGCTAGGTATAAACTGGGGTAAGTTGGACGGGACTGTGGTCAGGCAGCAAGCAAAGCTGGGCAGGCATGGGGCTCTGCCAATGGCTGAAAGGTCCATGTGGAGGGTGGGGCCGCCTCAGGCAGCGGCGTCAGCCACTCTGTGGGTGTGTGGGGCTCTGTGTGGGTGTGTGGTTCTGGCCTTGTCTGGACCTCTTTGCAAGGTGAGACTTTAGTCTCAGGTCATATCACCTGTTCCCCTTGCCTGTCATCGTTTTCTGGCTGTTCAGGAGCCTGGGAAGACCCACTTCCAAGCTTAGTTTTCTAGA
Source organism: Perognathus longimembris pacificus (assembly GCF_023159225.1). Lineage (NCBI taxonomy): Eukaryota > Metazoa > Chordata > Mammalia > Rodentia > Heteromyidae > Perognathus > Perognathus longimembris. The sequence goes on along the minus strand of NC_063167.1, from coordinate 23,896,186 downwards.
TCCGCTCCAGCAGCTCTCAGCCCTGGTTCTAGAGGATGTCTGGGGAGCTTCCTGGAGGGGCTCACATCCCCCAGTGCTTCAGTTTGCTGGACATCACCTGGGACAGCTGTATTTTATTTTAGTTTAGTTTTTGCTCTGGTCCTGGGGCTTGAACTCAAGATCTGGGTGCTATCCTTCAGCTTTTTTGCTTATGGCTGACACTCTCCTACCTGAGCCACAGTTCCACTTATAGCTTTTTTGTTTGTTTGTTTTTTTTTTCATTTTGGTGATTAATTGGGCATAAGACTTTTTTCAGCCCAGGCTGGCTTGCACCTGTGGTCCTCAGATCTCAACCTCCTGAGTAGCAAGGATCACTGGTGTGAGCCTCTGGCAGGATCTGTCCAGGGATGCTGGCTGTGTTGGGGTGAGCAGTTTGCCAGGATTTGACTTAGGCCGGAGGGAAGCAGGGATGGAAGCCTGCTCTCAGCTCAGTCATGCTCCCTGCTCCTTCGTGTCTTTCACATCCTAATGCGTGCATGCCCCCCAGCACCTCTCTTTTTCTACTTTTTATTCCCTTCTCTTTTCTCTCTTTCTGTCTGTGACTGCTTTAGCGAGTCAGGACTGAAGATCAGAAGTTGAGAAGCTTTTCCCACTAATGAGCTCTCTGAGGGCCTCAGATTGTCCCTCCCTTTGTCCCACCCTCCCTACTCACTTATTTATAACAAATGGCGCCATTGTGCACGTCACCAGAGGCAAATGGGTCCTCTCCTGCTGCCAATCAACATTTGGAGGGAGAATGCCTGGCAGAAGAGGATGACCTGGTCAGAGACAGAGAGACTTGTGACATCCACATGGCTGGGTGGGGACTAAGCCAGGAATCAGAATCAGGGGAATTGACGACTCCCAGTGCAGGGTGATGTTCACCGCAGAACTTCTTTCGAATGTATTTATTTGGAAAAGTGAAGCGAGGTCTCTTTGTTTAGCTTGACAGCTTGGCATTTCTCTGTCTGTCAACACTTGGGTACATTTAGAAGAAATGGACTTATTTTGGCACATCTGAGGACTAGATCAAGATTGCCATTGTGATGATGTCTTTCTTCATTGCCACCTTGAGGAAAAATGGCAGTTGACACAAGCGTTTTGCAGGAGTGGCACTGCTGTCTTTAACAGAGTAACAAGTACCAGCTTAATCTGACTTGTGGGTGGAAGCTACCGCAGCCCCGCCTGCAGCCCCGTGCCCTGTAGGTGGCAGTCATTACTCCCTTTGGCTTCTCTTTGAATTTTAGAAAGGATTTGTTTTGTACAACAGGATAAAATAGGGGAGGAATGGGGGAAAAACGAGCAAGAAACATGTTCTACTTTTCACACAAGAAATGGGAAGAGACGCCCTCCCTCCTGCCCTCCCTCCCTCCCTCTACTGGGGCTTGAACTCAGGGACTGGACACTGTCCCTAAGCTTTTTTTACTCCAGGCTGGCACTCTACCACTTGAGCCATATAGCTCTACTTTTGCCTTTCTTGTTGGTTCATTGAGGTAAGAGTCTTATAGACTTTCCTGCTCACGCTGGCTTTGAACCTTGATCCTCAGATCTTAACCTCCTGGATAGCTAGGATTACAGGTGGGAACCATCAGTGCCTGGCATCATTATGTTGTATAGAAGGCATGGATCTCATTCCATGGTCAATAAGACAGACAGAGGAAGCGGACAGTTTGTTTGTATTTGTTGCTTGTATTGATGGATAGCCAGGCATTGGGTTCTTAGAGTCCTGGCTCACCATGAGTCAGGAGAAGCAGAGTACGGGGCCATCTGTATGAAGCTGACACCTGGGGCTTTCCTTTCCCATCCATTCAGCTACGTTCTGTTCACCATGCAACCCAGAAGACCAAAGATGCCCAAATGCCCCAGGTTTTGAGAACCTATGGGATTGTAGGGACCCCATTTCCCTTTTCCATAACCAACCCCCAAAGCCAAAGGACAAGCTTCTCCTAGGCGCCTGGGCTCCCTTGGTCCATGCAGGGATTGAGGAGTGTGCAGCAGGACCTGGGTTCAGAAGCCTGTGTGCTGGAGTGAGTGCAGACCCCTGGGTGGGGGGAGAGCCCCCAGGCAGGTTCCTTCTAACTTCCTTTCTTTATATCCAAGGGCAGAACGGGCTTGTTGAAATCTGCCTCCTGTACCTCCATGAAGATGTCCACAGAAGTTCTAGAAATTTCTCAGTGCCCCGCCCCCAACTGGGTTTCTCCCTGTGTCCCAAAGCAAAGGCTGCCCAGTGCACTTGCTGGCTTCCTCTGTTCCTGGGTGGTCACCGGCACCTTACCAGGTGATATAGGAGCCACCAGTTTCTCACTGTTCATTTCCAATCTTCCCATAACCCCTATGTCCATTTGCCCATTGACCAGATTCTCCACAATTGTTTGTCTTGTTGATTCATGGCCTAGTGCTCACCAGGCTCCAGGTACTGTGTGAAGTGCTTTTACTACTCTAGTAACTTGGTGAGGCAAGAGCTGTTATCATTCCTATCTTACAGATGAGTTGAATGTATTTCATTAAATATTTTGCCTTAGATGGCATGCTAAAACAAGCCGACTCTCCAGACTTCTCAGTCACAATACCATATTGCATCCCTAGATCAAACCAACACACCAGTTGATTTCGTTTTCCCTAAAAATTCTGTCTCTCAAATGGACCACACTGGCTTTTCCATTCCCCCATTCCTCCCCAAACCCCGCGCCAGCTTTTCATTCAACAAATAGTTATTGGTGACAACTACTATGTGCCTAGTGTTCTGCTGGGTGACAGTGGGAAGAAAATCAGGCAGAGCCCCAGCTCCGCTAGAGCCGACAGTCTTATG